>NC_063177.1:11699393-12299393 GCF_023159225.1 Perognathus longimembris pacificus
TGTCTAGTTTGCTCATGCATTCATTCATTCAAGAAGAGTTAAAGGCCATCCATTGTATGCAAAGGTGCAGAAGATACAAACCAAACTGGACCTGGCTCAGAGAACTTATTTACACAATGCCTGACATGACAGACTCTTACTTAATTGAATAAGTAAAGTAAAAGACTGGGCAAGGAAAATTTGAAAGAAAGGTGGCAGCTAGTAAGAGCAGAAGTAGCTGTCACCAAAGCACTGGAACACTCAAGGGATTCTCTATTCCTGGATCTAGCTTGAAACTAGGAGTGGTGGATCAGTCAACCATAGATTTTCAGATTATCTAGAATATAGGGGCTAGAGGTATGGTTCAGTGGTAGAGGGGAAAAGTTCAACTTCGATCAAACTCCAGTTGCACACACACCCCAAATTTTTTGATGTATAGACATTTTTTTAAAGCATTTGGAAGAGGCCAACCATAGAAGTGGGAAATGTTTAGAGCGCGCGCGTGTGTGTGTGTGTGTGTGTGTGCGTGTGTGTGTGTGTGTGTAATATGTAGCTGAGCAGAAGGAATTGGCTGGAAACTGCAGGAGAGGTTGATTTAAAGGAGTGATTGGGCAGTGCTAAAGTATCACCTCCAAAATGTAAAATGTCTTGAAGAGAGTCCCTGTGCAAAGTTCTGCCTTTTATATTCCCTTTTATAGAGGCTTTCTCACTTTCACACACTACTTTAAGCCCATCCCCCAAGGAACCTTGAGTTCCTTAACTAAATATCCATTAACAATAGTTAGGGGGTTTTAGGAATTGTAACTTACGTTTAGGGAGAAGTTACCATACCTGAATTAAGACACTGATTTGAAATATTAAGAGTAAGGAGCTTGAAAGACATTTACAAAAATGAAACAGATAATAAAAAGAAGAAGCCCAGTGGATGATATACCAATTAAAAAGAAAACAAACAAACAGAACAGTCACACAAAGTAAAGCAAAGCTGAAATGAGGGAAAAGAGTAAGTGGTTCCCAGGATTTTGAAGACATGTGCTGAGCCCCCTTCCAGTGTCCCCCTTCTCAGAAATACTGAGAAATCTACTTTCTTCTACAGCTGACAGAGGGTGTTTCATTCTGGAAAACAGCCTGTGCTCTTTAATTTTAATACTTCAAGTTTCCTTAAATGGATGTATATTTTTCCATGGACTTTTCAAGATAATTTCCCACATATATTTGTAGAGATCACATATTTTAGAAACCACTTTCCAATCCTTTAAGGTATTGACTACAAATTTTTCTGAGACATAAAGTTATCAATTCACTTTTATTGTTTCCTGAGCAGTTAAGACTCCCCAATTTCACTTTATATTAAAGTTACATTTTCAAGCAGATATTTTTACTGAACTGTCTGAAATTCATTTCTCTCTCACACTTTCTAGTTATAGGCCTTAGAAACAAAATGATATTCTAAGGGGAAAACCTTAAAAACCAAATGTGCCACTCCAGCCCCAGATATATTCATCACACTGTAAGTACCTAATTAAAAGTTTAAAGCAATCCTAATTCCTGGCAAAATGGTTTTGCACTTATAGGTGTGGAAGTTGACTTTGGCAGCTATGCCTCTGGCATTCTTGTTGGCCATGCTCCCTAGCAAAAAAAAAAAAAAAAAAAAAAAAAAGGGTTTCACCCTGGCGCACATTCAACCTTAGCTTTTCCGCAAGGTGCTGAAGCCTCCTAGGAACAAGTTCATAAGTCACTTTAGAAGAGATTTGAAATACTAATTCACAACTGTTGACAGGTATGAATACCCATCAGCCTGGAATGTCTCACCTATTCAAAGTAATTGAGCATCCTTGAATATAATCTCTTAAAACTAGAAATGTGAAACCTGGTTGCTTCATGCCAAGAAAGAGAAAACCTGAGATTCCTACAATGATTTTGTCTCAAGATATAAACAAATAACCAATCCACCCCACTCTATCCACTACAGAAGGGGGAAATGTTTAGCATACACACACATATATATGTACATTTCTGTACATATGAGAGATCCCTTGAGTGCCTATTAATGCAGTGTCATTTGTAAATATTTTTCAAAATTCTTTAGGAAGATAGTGGCTCATTTACTAATATCTTTCTATAGAAAGCTTACCAAAGGCTTTTTTCCAATTATAAAATAATTTACACATAGAGAATGATAAAATAAAAATCTACCCTTTACAAACAATGGCTGTTAACATTTTGGGTCCATCCTTCCAAAGTCATGAATTGTCTTGTGTGTTTTTTTCAATGTTTTATAATCCTATCATATTTGCTATGGGGTTTAATTTTTCCACTTCCTGAAGTATGAAATTTTTGTCTTTATGTTTTCAAGCAAAGTGACCTACAACTCTTGAAACTTTTTGAAAGTGTTTATATATCATATCTATCTACATAGCCTCCTACTTGAAGCAAGAATAAACTTTCCTAACATGTATTATAAGGTAGATTTTTAATTTGAAAGTTAAGAACGCTAGGAAACTGGAATTCATATGTTTATTTCATACAGTCCCCACCGTAGGAAGTACAGTCTTCCATATCAATGGTGATAGAAAACATTTAAGGAACAAATTGTCTCTGTTTTGAACACATACAGACTTCTTTCCTTGCCATCATTCCCTGAACAATGCACTATAACAACACGTAGCATAGAACTGTAGCATTTCTATGACTTTGGGAATTATAACTAATCTAGAGAGGATCTAGAATTGTAGAAGGCTGGGAGCATAGGTCAGATCTCCAGCACCACAAAAGATAAAATATGTGGAAAGAGGTGCATAGGTTATATGTAAATAGTCTATTTTATGGAAAGTATCCTGAGAGTAGAGAACCCTTGGAACCAGTTGTTCTCTTGGATATCAAGGGACTATTATGTCACATCTCATTTTCATGCTATAGCCTTTGGGTGTGGTAACTGAAAACCTTCAAAGATATGATGCATTTTTTCAAAGATAGCCAAAAAAAAAAAAAAATCAATTCCCCGAGCAAGTATGTTTTGGGTTCTCAGTGCTGTATTGGATAACGAAGGGTACAACAGTGGTCATTACCCTCATGGGACTTATGTCACAGTTAGGGTGAGGGATAAAAAGACAGTAAACAGACATACATACAATCAGCACTAGTTGTGATACAGTCTACACAGCCTAAAAGCCCTCTGAATCTCCACATTCTAAATGAACCAGTTCCATGTTACTGACTTCATTACACTGGTAAGATTATTACCACCAAAGAGTGGTTTAAATAACCTAAGAACATTTAAGCGATTATAGTAGGTGAATGAAATACAATACCATCCACTCAATTTAAATTCATTATTGCAAAATAGTTGCAGGTACTTGTAAACTTGAGGGAAGTGAAATATTATGGAAGATACAGCTCTCTAAAGCTGCTATTTCCTTCTGCTTCTTATTGTGAGCTGTCTTCCCTCCTCTGTGGATGATGTTGGATAAGTTAGCCAAAGCTATTGATTTGATGATTTGTAAACTCTCATCTCATTGTTCATTGGTGCTTTGGGTGAGAGAGAAAAGATGAGATCTGTGCTTCTGAGTCATCCCCCTGACTCCAACTAGGCCCTCCTTCCACTTTGCCTAGTTCCCATTATGGAACAGAAAAGGCTGCTTAAGGCCTGGTTTATTTACCTAATAAACTAGCTCTTGTATTGCCTGGGAAATGCTAGAATTTTTTAGCCAAGAAATCCTAGTAACAAGCAAACAGAGGTCCAGCAGTCAGGTCTGAAAAAACAACAAAATGAAGGTCAGCTAATATCGCCATTCTTCCCCTTCCTGGTGGCCATGACAGCACTGGGGTTTATTTGAAGATCCCAGACTACGAATCATTGCTTGCATTGTTAGCTGCCCAAGTATTTTAGACTGTGCCAACAGTTTCAGATATTAATGTATTCTAGAGATCAGTGAATGAAGAATTCCTCTGCACTTTTTTTTTCCTTTTTAATTTTTTTCCCCTTTCCATACACTTTGTTTGCAGTCTCTTTGTCTGCTGGACGTTGCTGGGCATTTCTAATGAGAAAGCAAAGAATTGTAGAAGGAAAAAGGCAAAGGGGGGGAGGAGGAGAGAGAGCGCGAGCGAGCGAGAAAAACAGGGCGTGTTTAGCACTTTAACAGTAAGGTGACATTTTTACAAGCTAGTCAGGTGCACAGGACACATTGGGGGAAACAGCCTTGGCAAGGCAAATTCAGAGCAGAAAGCCCATTTGGGGCAATGTCAAACTCATTGATTAGCTGCCTGCAACAAAAACGCACTTTTATTTCTGAGCATCATTTTCCCGGCAGGACACCCAGTCTGGGTGCTGCTTTGGTATTCATTCGGGCTTCATAATTGTAGCTACCTCCCAACCCACCCTGGGCAGCTGCTAAAAAGGGGAAAAAATTAAAGCAATTCATACTCCTGGTGACTTACTGCTGCAGAATAATTGGTTTCTGTTTGCTAAGAACATTATCACAGCAAAGCCCAGAAAAACAGAAAGGTCTGTCTGAAAGAGGCTTTCTGGAGTGAGGGGTGGAAAGGCTGGCTGCAGCAGGAGGGTGAGAAGGGATGTGAAAAATCACATTTCTGAGAAGTCAATTTGGTAATAACTAATTTTTAAAATATTCTATACTAGGATTTGTCCTTATGTCACACACACACACACACACACACACACACACACACAGATGCTGGTTTTTAAGCATATCCTTTTATACCTTGTGGAAATGTTAATGAGACTAAACCAGTTAAAGAGCTCTTTAGACAGTGCATTGCTTGGGGAAGGCCGGAATGAAATGCAGACCCTCTGAGGGCTTCTCTGACACACAAGAAGTCCCTTTGTTTCCTGTTTTATAAACCAGAGGCATGTCTAAAATTGCAGGGAAAGTGAGAGGGGGCTGAAGAGTTGATGCAAGTGGAGGGGGGAGCTTTCTATATTTAAAAAGAGGGAAATTTGTTCACTAGTTATTCGTGCCTAGATTTGATAGGCAGTCTAGGGTGTTTTTGAAGTTCTTGAAGGAAAGGTTCTCTGAAGATGTAAGCGGGATCTGTCTTTCACTTAGACTTAATTAAGAAACTTGCTGGCTTTGTCTGTAGGGGGCCCATTACGTGCAAGCTGCAGCCCCCTCTGAATAGGAGCTCAGGCTGGAAAGTGTATACAAGCCAGGCTGCCTTTGTGTCGTGTTGCCAAACTGGAGGCAGGAGCAAGTGCAAGCCGGAATCTGCCAGAGGCCATCCCTTGTTGTTCATACATGTGAACCCACATCCCAAACAGCGTTCCAGCAAGTGCATGGCCATTCCCTAAGGGACGTAGAACTAATGACCTTTTTGTAAAATGAAGATAGTAAACAGCAAAGGGGATGGGGCAGGAAAGAGTTGGCCTTGTTCTCCTGGGTTCTGTTCTTAAAACTTAAGTCATACTGGTGATCATGGAGCTAGCACTGAGATAGGTACACAGGGTCCCCAGCTAGCACATTATATGTAAGCCAGGGATGGCTAGAGCCTGGCTCCAGGCACAGCCTCACCCCCATCTGTATCCCATCCAGCCCAAGCCCCAATGTTGCCTGGTCACTGTTCTTGTAACCCTGAGAATAATTTCCCCCTGGTGGGCTACTGTGGCCTACCCTATTTAGAACAAAGTTGCTGAATGCTGGAGAATAAAGAACAGTTGGAAGGCTGTGAGCAGTAGTTAATCAGCTAATTCGCATTTCAAAAGGCACTAATAAGAGGTGATAAATTCAAATAAAAGCCCTGGGTATGAGTACTTTACTCACTCTGGGTAAGCCAGCTGGATGCTCCCTCCTCTTTCTGCCTGGCCATCTCTGCTATTCCCTTTGAAGCCCTTGGGACCTCCCAGGGTATCCACACCTCTGCCCTCTGCTCCCCCTCTGAATAGAGTTGACAATTTCTCACCTTCCTCTTGGCTGTAACCAACTGCAGGCACCCACCCTCTGAGCCTGCAGCCATGGTACTTATTTACCTGAGCTGTCTGAACCTCCTTGCTCCCCTCTACCTCATTGGCCTTACAGAATCCCACCCCCACACACAATAAATGACAGCCACTTCATTGTTTCTTCACCTCCTCTCTTCCCGATGTGTAATATCTAGCAGCCTTTTGTCAACCCTGTCCGGTTGACATTTTCTGTACTAGGACAGGACATTAAGTGCCCTGCCATGTAGGTTGCAGTTAGAGGCCAGCTTTGTGGCTGTCTTGGTGGTCTAATGGCCCTGCATTTCCAGGAGCCCCCACTGTGGCTCCTGCTCACATGGGCCAACTGGGTGGGCTGCCTCTTGGGCTTTCCAGTGAAATCCTCATAATTAGGTCTTTCTGCTCAGGACAGAGGCTAATGACCCTGTCCTGGGCCCTAAGTCACTTTCTCTGTGACCAGAAGTCACCTAGCCAGTGGCTCTATAGAAATGGAGGAGTGATGCCAAAGATGAAGTAATTTTTTTTTCTGCAAGTTCAGAAAATGGAAAATGAGCTTGTCCGAACTCTTTTTACTGGCAAAAATCATAGATTATCATTGTTACTAGCACATTCCTGTAGAAAGAAGAAGCAGTAATTCCCTGCGAAATTCTTGATCCAGATACCAAAGGCATCAGCACCTCAGATGGTGATTCAAAGATTCAGCCACCATCTTAATTAAATACACTGAGGGAGTGACATTTCCTATTTGGGCCATGAGAGATGGGGAATTTTCTCAAACTTCAGCCTTGACAGTTTGATGACAGATAGGGATATCCTTATAAGCCCTCAGATGGCTATTGACCCCGAACGGTTTAACTGGGGAGTGGTCCACCTCAAGGTCTGTCACCTATGATTAAGGATCTCTGCTTAGCATATCCTCTGGTTGTAGGAGGATTTTTATTTGAATATTACTCCAGCCCTGAATTATTCTGAAAGGATTCCTGTTTCCAGAGTATGGACTTGGTGACCTCCAAGACCTTTTCTGTGTTGGCATATACAAGTTATATGCCAGCACATGGGGTCCAGGGCTCAGGAAGCTCTGTCTTAGGACACAGGGCCCATTTGCTGTAAGTCAGCTGAGGGATTACTAGGGTAATAACTCCAAAACAGAAAGTAATTCTATGCCAGAATAAGCTCTTAGCTATAAGCAATACAAACCATCTCTGACCACTTAAGTGCAAAAAAGGACTTTATTAAAAGGATATTGACTAATGTGAAAAAATAAATCACTGAAAAGTCTGAATGTTCTAGATAGAAATAGGAAGGTGTTGAAGCTGGCTAGAACTGTAACCACAACCCAACAACAGAACCATCTCACAGAGAATCTCACTGCCACAACTGCTCTCCACCATCACTAACTACCGTGCTGGAGACCACGGGCCATAGGTGAGAAGGCAGGCTACCAGTGATGTCCCTAGAGAGTTAGTTGATCCTGCTGCCAGAATTCACCAAAATAAACTCTCTTCTTCTAAGCATCACACCTCTACAGCCGTAGCTCCTGACTGGCTGTGCCCCAGCTGGTAGGGAGGCAGGAGATGCTAACATTTGGTTTGTTTGGCCCTGCCTCCTGTCCAGCCTCAGATAGCAAAGTGCACCTCAGAGGTAAGAAATGGATTTGGATACGGCAACTACAAACTGGGCAAGTGTCTGTTACAAATTTTCAGCTTCACTAACAGTTATTTGCCAAAGATGGACATCTCCTTCTATGCTCCAGGACCAGCTACACAAATTGCAGGGCCTGTTACAAAGTGAAAGTGTGGGGATCTTTGCTCATAAATTATTAGCACTATCAAGATAGTTATCCTAAAGCCCAGGTCTTTATTGTTGCACAATGGGTTTGGGCCTTTCTAAAAGCCCATACAGGCTAGTATCAAGGTTATGTAATTATATTTCCTATTCATGACTTAAGATGTAGTTAAAACTCCCCCATGCCACAGTTACAGCAACTGAACCCAAATAACAGTGAATAGTGAAGCTATGTTCCCAACCCATCTCTCCTTGCACATGTCACACTATGTTCCAGGGGGACACAAAGTGTGATGTCCTGTGAACCATCTGAGATATCCAAAAGAAAGGAGCGGAGTAGTCATCAACTAGTAGCTAAACCACAGCCACATTCTAATTCCTCAATTAAACAATACACAGGGTTGGACACTGGTAACTCATGCCTGTAATCCTAGCTACTCAGGAAGATGAGATCTAAGGATCAAAGTTCAAAGCCAGCCTGAGAAGGAAAGTCTGTTAAGACTCTTATCTCCAATTAACCACCAAAAGGCCAGCAGTAGAACTATGGCTTAAGTGGTAGAGCACTAGACTTGAACAAAAAAAGCTAAGGGACAGGGCCACCCCCCACCCCCACACACCCTGCCCGAATTCAAGCCAAAACAAAACAAAATCCTAGACTTTGTTTTTACGTAACTGTGTGTACTGCCAGTTAACCTGGAACAAGTCATTGGCTTAACTGAATAGTATTTCGTTTTCTCTTTGATTAAAATGCTCGACCACAATATAGGATGCGTGCCTCTCTGCCCAACTAAGCCATATTCCCCAACAAACACCACTTCATTCTTGAAATCAGCACTTACCTCCTAGGCCCATGTCCTTACCATTCTGTCACTTCCCTTCCTTGTACCCGCTTGCTCCTGCCCTCTATGTGCCCTTTGTGTTGTACATGTATCCGGTGGTAACCACCAGATTCTAATACCTACCCATTCCATCAGCAGAACACAATAGTTCTGGCTTCCTTTCTCAACTAACAGAGTCCATTGCCTCCTGGAGGAACATGGTCTCTGCCTGTACTCTTCCCCCTCTTCCAGTGTTGTACATATGAGTGGTTCTCTTCAATTGAGAGAGCCTATGACAGTGCTTTATCCAATCATTCTTATTGTCTTTTAAAGCCTGTCTCTGTATGCTGCTGTCCCCCATTTCTCACCTCCTTTCTCTTGATTGAATTCAGTATGAGAGTAAGGCATATTTTAAGTTTATATCAGCCACCAGTGTTTGTAATTCTAACCAGGAGGCTGAGATCTGAAAAATCAAGATTCAAAGCCAGCCCTGACAGACAAATCCAAGAGAATCTTTATCTCCAATTAACCAGCAAAATGTGGGTGTGGCTCAGATGGAAGAGTGCCATCCGTGAGTGGAAAACCTAAATAAGAGCAAAAGACCTTGGGTTCCAGGCCAGAAAAGGGGAACATGTTTATAAAATACAGGTTTATCTGATGTTTTTAATTTTAAAACAGTTCTTGAGCAAAGTATAGTTCTTTTTAAAAAGCAATAATGAGTTTAATTATTTTATGGCTATATAATGCGTGATTTTTCCCCCCATTTAAGGTGTCTTTTCCTTTTCCCTATTTTAAGCCCACAAAAGGAGAAAGTTCCAAGGTTATTAGTTCATTAACTGTTAGAAGGAATAATTGATCTGTCAACTCAAAGGATTTATATGGATTTTGCTCACTGAATTCATGAAAGCAGTAGCATATGGTTAAGTTCTGCCTCAAAAGAAAGTATTTCAGAAGGGGCTTCATAAAAATTAGCATCTCTCTGGTGATGAAAGGTCTATCTACTTTTTAAGTTCTTTCTAGTCTTAAGGAGATATAGCTGCAGTATTTTGTACCAGTACCTTGTAATAGGCTATGTATTTCTACATCCAAGAAAACAAATAAAAAATATTATAGTTTTCCCAGTAGTTTTCTTTTTCCATCTTCTTTTTCTCCTAAAAGAAACAGAACACAACTAACATTTCTTCATTCTTCAATCTCCCAAATGAGGTTTATTGCTTTTTTTTTTTTTTTTTAAGCAAATGCACCCAAATTGGGTTTGGTTCACAAAGGAAAGACTGACTGCAGAGCTAACAGACCCATCATTAGCCATCCCTGCCCTCTCAAATGGCCTGTCCATTGCTTTGCTCACAATATAGGACTAAGGCCGTAAACAAGGGATCCAAGAGAACTTTGGACAAGAAGCATACAATGGAGTGGGATAAATTTCTTTAGCATAAATAGCAGTCTCCAAGGGTGACTGGTGTGAATGGATCCCTGCTGTGAGGGTCTCTGTGCCCACAGAGGAGATCTGTGGCTTTAAGAGCTCTGGTCCCACCCCCTGGGCTGTGGAAGTGCTCAGTCTCCCCTGCTGGGCTTGCTCCTCAGGCCCCCTGTGGGCCTCCTCTTTCCTTTCAAGCTGTGAGTCCTAAGGAACTCGGTGACAGCTCCTCTTTCATTCTGCTGTGCAAATCCTTGAGCTGTTCCTAGTCCTTTCAAAAGGAAAATATAAGACATTTTACTTATTCTGTCCTGTGGGGACCATGGAAGTCTGGTTAAGACCCAGGGTTATTCCAACAGTAAGCCAAAAGGAGATCTTCCTCTTTGTAATGACTCAGGGTAGATGGCCTCAGAGATGACCATAACAGACAGTTTAAACTTCACACATCCTTTCCATTATCTATTCCCAGGCATCAGATGCACTGTGGGATGATGCATCAGGATACTCTTCCACTTTAGGACCTGTGTACTGCTGGCCAGCATCTGGATAACCTAAGAACAGAAATCATACTGACATTGGAAAGAATATGTGAAAAGTAATGTCAAAGGTTAATCTGTTGACAGTCATGAGTCAAAAAGTTTAGGCTCTAAGATAAAAATGTATGTTTTAAGGCTTCTTTTACAAGAATTAAATAGTACATGCACAGTTTAAAAGGAAAAAAATCTGTTTACTACTCTTTTGCCCCATTCCTTTTTCTGCCCTGTTCTGATTCCCATAGTCAACCACTTTATTTGATTTTCCTTTTTCTGGTAAGTACTCCCATGTAACTAAGTAATATATAATCACATTGGCTTCAGAACACTCTGTAGATACCCAAATATACAGTTGCTCAAGTCCGTTGTATAAAATGGCATAACCTACATTTATCTCTCATATACTTCAAATCATTTCCAAATTACATATTATACCTTAATATATACCTTAATACAGTGTAAGTGCTATGTAAGTAGTTGAAAATACTGTATTGTTTAGGGGATGCTGACAGGGAAAAGTCTGCATGTGACCAGTTCATGTGTAATTATTTTTCTGCATATTTTTATCTTCGATAGGTTGAATTTTTGCACATTATTTTTATTTCTCAACTTTTTTTCCCCCCAGTACTGGGGTTTGATTTCAGGGCTTGGGCGCTGTCCCTTAGCTTTTTTTGCTCAAGGCTAGTGTTCTGACACTTGAGCCACAACTCCATTTCTGGCTTTTTGGTGATTAACTGGAGATGAGTCTCACAGACTTTTCCTGCCCCCACTGAGTTTGAATTAATGTAATCCTTAGATCTCAGCCTCCTGAGTAGGTAGTACTGACCAATCATATAGATTTTCATTCATACTCCATACATACTGTAAGAGCTGTTAAAGGAGAATGTCATGTGGTATTCAGGCAGGAGAGAAAGTTTATTACCAAACTGCTGGCCCATGGCTGAGGTGATGCAAGGCCGGAGAGAAGGGGTGACACCTCCCCTCTGGTCTCTCCCTGCCCCTGCCCCATCTCCCCCCTCTCCTTATCTAGGGCTGGGGCAGGGAGGTGTGACCAGGTAGACTAGGATGTGACCTCAGGGAAGGGGGAAGTAACTGCCTCCAGGTATGTCGGTTACCCTGATAAATGGGTGAAGACTTAGGGGGGGCATCTCTATGGAGCCCTCCCGGGGTGGACCTTACACATACCTCTTCTCTTTCTAATATCGCTGTTTTTATTCCTCTGTATAATAACTATCATTAGTTTAATATACTAAAACTATGTCTCCTGTCCCATTAATTGTTGGCAGCATGTTTGTCTGTCTTCTCCCTCTTCTTTCATCTTCCTGCCTTATACAAATATCAATTATTGGTAATGTTTGTATTCCATTTTAACCACAATTAAATTTCTATATTACAATTTTTATTTTTTGCTTTAGTGCCCATATTGGGGCTTGACCTCCTGGTGCCCTACAACTTGAGCCATACCTTTAATTCTAGCTTTTTGCAGAAATAAGTAGGATCTCATTCAATTTGTCTACCCAGGCTGGCTTCAAACTGTGATTCTCAGATCTCAGCCTTCTGAGTAGCTAGGATTATAGGTAGGTACCATCTGTGCCTAGTTTTATATTGCAATGTTAAGTTGATTCTAGAATTGATAGCCAATTTAAACCAATTTCATGTTATACCTATTTGACTATTATACACTAAAAAGCAAAGAAATGGTTGTGATTATATTTTCCTCTGTGCAATTCCTAAGTCATAATCTCAATGTCAATAAAAGGAGACCCTTCACATCTATTTTCTAGTGTCATTAGCTTAAAATTTTGACACAGGTCAGGCACTGGTAGTTCATGCCTATAATCCCAGCTCTCAATAAGAGGCTGAGATCTGAGGATAGTGGTTTGAAGCCAGACCAGGCAGAACAATCTGTGAGACTCTTCTCTCTAATTAACTACCCAAAAGCCAGAAATATAGCTGTGGTTCAAGTGGTAGAGCATCAGTCTTGAGTAGAAAAAAAGCTAAGGAACCAGTGCTCAGGGCCCAAGTTCAGTATCACCATATACTCACACAAAATGTATGACACATTTTAATTCTCTTAAATTTTTCTTCCTAAGATATGTTGTGGTTACACTTGTGATATTTTTTCTTTTTTATTCTTGTTGGGAGAAAAAAAAATGTGGCTTTTTGCCATACACTGATGCCTTCCAACTTTCAACTCTTTGTTTCTTGGAAGTTACTCTATTCTTCTAGAAGCTCACTGGCTTCTTGTTCCTAGTTTGCTTGCTCTAAGATTGTACCAGCTTACTTTAAGTAATTATATATTACCATTTATATTTCCTAGAGTTTCCAATTGCCTTTATTTTGTTTGGAAGCTTTTCTGAATTCTTTTTTCCTGTAGACATCTTGAAGCCCTCAGGCTTCCTGTTCCAGTGTGAATGGGATCATGACTTCAAATAATCTTTTTTGCTGAACCAGGTGGAATGCTCCTATTAAATTTTTATCTTGTGTTGGGGACAGCTGTGCCTTTAAGAGGGACAGCTGGCTTTAGCCCATCCCCTTCTACCTTCTAAAGGAAGAGAAGCCCCCGGGGACCCCAGAACCCAGTCCTTAGGGGCCTGTGGTCTCTGCCCATAGAGGAAGTCCCTTGACATCACTTGAGGGATAGCCCTTGTGGCCAACCAGTGGCCCCTCTCCTGTGCCGGCCTTTGGGGGTATATCTGTTGGCTCCTCATTTGAATAAATCAAAACGCCCCAGAGGCTTTCTCCCGGACTCCCACGCGTGTCTTTCCTTGGGCTGGCGGGCATGGGGTCTCGCAACCACATGCAAACTGAGGCTACATTGGGACCCCGCTTCCACAATTAATCTCTACTGGCCAGAAGACGTGAGAGAGCGAGAATGGATCTCACATGGAAGAGGCAGACAAGCCCAGCACCCCCCCCCACACACACACACACGTGGATGGGAGGGGGGGGGTAGAGCGAAGCCCTGCAATCTTGTATAATGTTGATTTCCCACATACTAATGATTTGTTCTTTCATTTAGTTTCATGTACTTGTAGAATTCTCACATGGGAAAATTCATCCGCTAATATTTAAGAATATTTATTCATTCGTTTTCTTGTTTACATTTCATCTGCTAATTTTCCCAGAGTTCCCTTCTAGAACTTTCAGCTTAGAATCTGAAATATAGCCTCCACCTCAGGCTTTTAGAGCTGTTGCCCTACTAGGATTTCTATTCACTATTATCCTATGGCTCATTCTGTTTCTCTGATCTCTTTTCTTTTTTATTTCTGCCTCCCCCTTTGTTTTTATTTGTAACTTTCTGAAAAATAAAAGGCATAAAAGTAATATGCTTTATCACTTCATTTGTGAAATTTTTTTCTTCTGTGTTTATGATTGCTGTTTTGACTAGGTATAAAACTTTTTTTTTTTCCCCATCAGTAGTGGGGCTTGAACTCAGGTCAGGGCCTGCACACTGTCCCTGAGCTTTTTTCCTCAAGACTACCATTCTACCACTTTGAACCACAGTTCTATTTCTAGTTTTCTGGTGATTAATTAGGAGATCTTTGCAGATTAATTATGAGTTTCATGGACTTTTTCATCCCAGCTAGCTTCAAACTGCTATCCTCACTCAGCTCTCATCTTCCTTAGTAGCTATGATTACAGATATGAGGGGTTTTAGATATAAAATTCCAAATTATAAATTATCTTCTTTCAGAACTTGTTTTAATGTCTAATAATATATAGTATTGCTGATTTGAGAAGTCTGATGCCAGTCTAATTTGCTTCTGACTTGGTTTTATTCATATTATTGTCATAATGTTGTTTGTTTTTCCCTAAAAGCTTTTTTTTTTTTTGGCCAGTCCTGGGCCTTGGACTCAGGGCCTGAGCACTGTCCCTGGCTTCTTCCCGCTCAAGGCTAGCACTCTGCCACTTGAGCCACAGCGCCGCTTCTGGCCGTTTTTTCTGTATATATGGTGCTGGGGAATCGAACCTAGGGCCTCGTGTATCCGAGGCAGGCACTCTTGCCACTAGGCTATATCCCCAGCCCCCCTAAAAGCTTTTAAGATCTTCCATAGTTACTGTTTCAAAATGTCAGCATGTCTGGGTTTCCATCTCTTAATTTCTAAGAGCATTTTCTTTTTTACTTATTTTATGTTTTTGGTGCTGGAGGTTGGACCCAGAACTTCACACATGCAAAAGTATGCACTCTGTTCCTGTTCCACTCTTTAAGAATATTAACTAGGATTTTTGTTGTTGTTGTTGTTTTGTTTAGGTAATGTTGTGTACTATTTTCAAGTTTTCTCTACTTGAGGGGCTGGGAATGTGGCCTAGCAGTAGAGTGCTTGCCTTACATGCATGAAGCCTTGGGTTCCATTCCTCAGCACCACATAAACAGAAAATGCTGGAAGTGGTGCTGTAGCTCAAGTGGTAGAGTGTTAGCCTTGAACAAAAAGAAGCCAGGGACAGTGCCCAGGCCCTGAGTCCCAGGACTGGCAAAAAAAAAAAGAATTCTTTCTACTTGAAGCATGGCTTAAGTAGTAGCCTATCAAGTATGAGCCTCTGAATTCAAATCCCAGACTTTGGCTAAAATTATTTCTGTATTCTCTAAAGTCAGTTTGTTTGTATAGTTTACACTTGTTGTGATGTGCTATAGGTTTTGCTTAACTGCTGGATGCATCTTGAGGTCTATGACTATGGAAATGGAAAGGTTGACAGGTTGTACCATATTAGCAAGCTGATGTGGTAGGCCTCACATCCCTCTTTCTTCCTTGCACACCTTGTACCTTGTACCTTGCACACCTACTGGAGGACTCAGCTCTAAGATATAGATGTCACTTTGGAGATTCTAAGAGCTTTAGGATCCACTGCCAGTAAACTGAAGACCTGGGAGTGTGTGTGTGTGTGTGTGTGTGTGTGTGTGTGTGTGCGTGCGCATATGTGTGTATGTATGAGTGTATGACAATATCACACATAATAATAACACAAAAGTTCACAGTCTGTCTTTGTAGCCTAGATAATATCTGGACTTCAACTACAAACATTCTGAGTATGTCTTATAATAAATACTACAGAGCATATGCTGATATAAGAGGATATTCACAATCTGATAATATTATGGGGAGACTGTCATATAAGTAGAAGAACAAGGCTCAGAATTATGAGCATATTTTAGAGGTTTTGTATTTGGGTTAAAGAAACCTCAAATTGGCAATGCTTTTCTTCAGAAACATTGGAAATTGTTCAATGATTCATTGCAGAGTGTATATAACAATTCACTCACCATTTCTCAAAGATTTTACAGTGCAATATACTGTACTAGTTGCCAGGAAGAACATAGAAGTCATTCAGATATACGATCTGCCTGAAGAAGCTTAGTTCAGTAGGTGAGATTTGTTCATTCAACTATATAAATAACTCTAATAATACAAGGTAAAGTGGGTAAAATGTTATGGGAATTTAAGGTAAAGGAAGAGATTACTTATTAACAACTATGTGTATGGAGTAAGGACAATCAAAAAAAAATTTTAAGACTCTTTGAAAGCAAAGAGTTGAAGTGGAGGCAAGGAAGGGAGTGCTTGGAGTCGTCCAGGCCACAAACCTATTCATCCTGATTGGAGCCAGAATCTTTCAGATACTCATATTATGTCATGATGAACTGACTCCCTTTCCCAGGAAAAGGATTCTTGTACTGACTTGATTACAATACTCATTTCCTCTCACAGTACCTTGCTCAGCAGAAGTAGTTCTTACTATCTCAGAACCAGAAGAATGCCACCTCCCTCTCATTTCACAGCACCCTAATCTGCCAGAGTAGTCCATGCCTTGCAACACCAACATCTCCTTCCTGTCTTTGTCCCTGAACCCTCCTTACTGCTATCTCTGGCAAATGGCTTTGGTTGGCTCCTTTCCTCTCACCCCAGCTGCCTTCTGGTTTTCCTTCCTCAGCTATAGAGCTTGGAAAGTTGAAAGAAGGGTCCTATTCTCTGACTCCCTACCACAGGTGGCTAGTTTCTGTCTAACAGGACACGAGGTTGAAAGAACCAGTGGGAGTTGTGAGCTGTGCACAGGGGCTTAGATCTTTGGGGAAGGGGGGGGGGTGGGCGGGGGGCTGGTGATTGAGAGGGCTTGGCTTTCTGCAGATAGCTGAGCAAAGTCTGATTTAGTCCTGTTGTCACATGTAACCCTGGGCAGGCAGCCACAGCAATGGGGTCCGGGTTGGAACTCTCCTGGTTCAATCTTGATTTGTGTCCCTAGAAATTTTAGTTTTCTAATTATCCTAAAGATTTTATAAGCTTCAAATCTCCCACTTAAAAAAAAAAATCTCCTCTTGATAAGCTAGCCAGAGTGGATGTTGTCATCATTAAAAACCTAATCTCATCTGACATCTACTCTGACTTTCTACTCACCCAGCTTGCTTGCTTCCCATATGAGCACCAACCCAATGAGTATCCATTCCAGCTCCACAACAGAACTCAACTTCATCCTTTTGGCCTACCTGTGCAGTGATTGCCTCTTGGGGTGTCCCTTATATTTAGTAACTTCTCCCTATATTAGTGTTTCTCCCTATATTTAGTAATAAAAAAAACATTAGCAAATAGTTATTATAAGGCATTTGACCTGTCAGGCAAGTCTAAGCACTTTAAGGTATTCACCAAATCCATACAACAGTCCAGTAAGATGTGTAATGTCCATGTTTTAGAGATGAAGAAATTGAGGCCTACAAAGATTAGGTGATTTGCCCAAGGCTTCACAGCTAGTAAGTGGTTGAGTTGTAATTCACATTATGTATGTTCTTAATAACTGTACTCTTTGTGTTCCCTCATTCTATTTTCATCAAAGTTCAGTCATGCCAAGATATCTGAATCATTATATGGAGACTGAAAATATTTTCCCTACTTGTCTGTAAGTGATTATCTCATGGTTATTGTCACTACAGTTTCTCAAAGTACTATTCCATTAATTTAGGCACAACATTTTAAAAATGAAAATTGTTTTTCCTATATTATTCTGATGTGAATCTTAATTCCATTATTAAATATAGTTTAATACCATTACAGATAAATATTCCAGGCAGCTACTAAATAGCCAGGCTGATGGAATTTCTCTATTACCCCAATGATTCTTTGACTTTTCAAATAGCAATTCTGTTCCATCTTTCCAGAAGGACACATTCAGAAACAAAGAATACCATCTTGGGATGTTGATACCAGATCACTTTGGACTAGCACCAAACCACAAAAACTCAGAATATCACACTTTCTTTTCCCCAACAGGCCACATCCCTACTCACATAAAATCAGCTCCCAGAATTTTGATAAGTTACAACCTTTACTAAAGGCTTCATATTGAGACAGGGAAACAAATTACACTGTATCCTGCCCCAAAGCAAATATTCCCTAGAAAGGATAAATTAAAAAGATACACATTTAAAAGAAAAAATAAAAATTAAGAAAAATCAGTACTGGCGGCCAGGCAGGGTGATGGCATGCCAATAATCCTGCCACTGGAGAGGCTAAGGCAGAAAGAAGCTTGAATTTGAGACCAGCCTGGAAAACCTTGTCACAAAGTGAGACTGAATGAATGGAGTCACTACTTTTTCATCCACTGGTATTGCCCCAACAGTTACCTTCAACCTCTTTGGTCATCACCCTCCAGGCAGCATTGGCTTAAGCCATCCTTAGTACAGTTTCTTTTACACAGGTCGAGGAAGCCTAGGTTCCTGAATCACTGAACAGCCTATGTACAGAGCAGCAACAGCAGCAGCAGCGTTCCACTTTTAAATAGGCTCAGCATTACTGTAAATTGGAGATTCCTTGAGTATTGTGAAAGGTGCTTGTGAGTCCACTGCTGTAGTTTGGAACACCCTAGGCACCATGGGACTCCTCCCCGCTCTGGTACCCTCTGTCCTTCATACTGACAACCTCTACCACAAAGCTCTGTTACTTAGATTTTTGGCTGAGTTTGCTGGGAAGTTGGGAGAAGGTTGTTTGTTGATGTATGTTTGTTTTTTACCTCTTTCCAGAAAATTAGGTTCATTTTCTGTCTCTAGCTCATAGCTACATTAATTTAAGTCACTTTCCTGGCTGTTTTCTCTCTAAAAAAACAAACATTTCAGGCTGTTCATCAAATTGACTACTAAGTCAACTTGACTATTGACTAATATTTGCTGTGAAGAAGTATTTCTTGCAAAGATATATTTTGTCACAAGAGGTTTGAATGTGGTATTAATCAACATGAAATTGTTTCTGCTGAGAGCAAGATATGGAACGAAGGAAGTCAGAGAGACCACACTCACCTACTTAGATGTTATTTATTGCTCTTAGTGTTGATGCCTTCCTGTTTATAGAGATTTTTAAAAATCTTGCAAGTCTGATGACCTCCTTCTTTCCTTTCGTTTGCTTTATATGATGACTCTCACTTACCAAAACTGAAGAATTCAGTGTTTAAAAAGTTAAATGAAAATTCAGGGGGATGGGAGTATTTATTGCTTCTAAGAAGGTTCTTCATTGTAGATTATACAGGGTCCAGTAATGAATGTGCGTACTATCAGGGGCCAGGGATTTAGTGGGATGAATTTCCCAGGGTTTAATCATTTCATAAGGCCTCTGAGTGTGACTTTTTCCCCAATAATCTACTTATCTCAGTAATTTGCCCCTCCTACCGCATTGCAAGGAAAATGAGTCTCCCAGGTTGTTTGCATGATAAGTAGCTGGGAATTGTGTGAGCCTTCTAGAAGCAGCCCTGAGTTAATTGTAGCAGCCTGAGCTAATGGTTTCCCATGTGAGTTGGCAGGTTAAGTGAAGAAGGGGGCTTGAAAACTCCCTTTATCACAAGTACCATGCATTTGAAAAGCTGAAATTTTAAAAACGTCTGCTTCACGGAAGATGTCTCTGCTTGCAGTATAAATGAGTGAGAAAAAATGTCTCTTGATTAGAACTCACTGTTTTACAAGTAGCTGGGATGTTGGCTACTTCATAGATTTTAGGTTCATTACTGTTTCTGTATTTCCAATGGATCACACTGTTTGCTGACCCTGTCTCCCACCGCCCCCCCACCACCCATCCCACCCTGCCTCTTTCATTGTTAAGTCAGAATTCAAAGAATAGGCCACTCTTTGCAAACAAACAACTAGAATAATCACTTCCTGGGGGGGAAAGACTTCCTGAAATGGTCTGATCATAATTTTTAGATGACATTTACACATCTACTCCTGGAGTTTTTTTTTAATATAACTTTATTGTTATTATTAAGGTGTTATATAGAGGAGTTCCTGTTTAATACATCAGTAATGATTAAGTTTTTTTGGGGGGGGCATTGTCACCCCTTCCTTTACCCCTGGAGTTTTTCATATGACAGTGGTATCAACCAGCAATTGCAAAGTGGTCTTCTTTTCTCCCTTCTTCCCTTCCTCCCTTCCTGTTTCTCTTTCTTCCCTCCCTCCTTCCTTCCCTTCATCTTCCTCCCTCTTCTCTTGTGTTGGGAATTAAATACAAGGCTTTACACATGCTATACAAGCACTCTACCATTAAAGTACATCCCAGCCCTAGATTTTCTGTTTAAGAAAAAACATTTATTTTCCCTGGAAGGAAGCTCTTCACACTGTATTGTTGAAAGGACAGAGAGGAATGCCTGTGACCTTAAAGTGGAAATGAAGGTGTGGAAGGGACATGTGAATTGACACACATGTATTTGTACAAGTACTAAATATTTCCACTTCCTAGGTATCTCCTTCATATATCCTTATCTCATATATCCTTATCCCCTCATCCTCCACCCAAACCTCTGGCCCAGCCCCGAAAAGAACCTTTAATTTAAACCAGGCAAAGCATCTATAATCCTACTTACTCAGGAGGCTTAGACCTGAGGATTGTGGTTCAAAGACAGCCTAGGTAGGAAAGCTCTTGAGACTCTTATCTCCAGTTAACTATTCCCCACCCACACACATACAAAGCCAGAAGTGGAGCTGTAGCTCAAGTAGTAGAGCACTAGCTTTGAGCAAAACAAGTTCAAGGACAGCACTCAGGCCTTGAGTTCAAGCCTCAGGACCTGCGGCCCCCCCCCCCCCCCCGCAAAAAAAGTGGTATTAACTTCTGTCCTCCCCGCCTCCAGTGTTAGGGGTGAAACCTAGACCTTACAATGTCAGGCAAGTGCTATATCACTGAGCTGAATGCCCAACCCTAGTTTTGCTTTTCCTACCTTTCTGTCTTGCTTCTCCCCCATGTGCTGTGCATGTTTATCCACTTAGTCCAGGTTTGATTGTGGGTAAATTGTAACCACACTTCAGGTACAGGAAAAGAGCATTAAGCATGCAGTGCTGATGTTTTCAGGCCTAGAATTAGCCACATCACATCTGCATTTTTTCATTACTGAAAAGTTATCTACATGGCCACCTAGCTGACAAATGTACTCTATTCCTATAGAAGAAAATGGATCCTAATAGATCTTAGGTGTATTTCTCTCTATTACCCACATATCCACAGCATCTTTTGTCTACACCAAGAACACACTGTCTATTCAGTTACTGTACCCAACTCAAAGGCTGGAAGTCCCCTTGAGCTGGGACATCATCTCCAACAGGCCAGATCTCAGCCTCCTGAGTAGCTAGGATGTGAACCACCAGTGCCTGCCTTCTCACCTGCTCTTGATGGCCCCAGCAGGAGTTGGTTTTCCCAAGCCCAGGAAAAACCCTGTTTTCTAGACTTTTTTTGTACCCTTTCATCCATACTCAATAGACCAATTCTTGTATGAGTTCATCTCTTTCTTGTCATGGTTTCTTGAAGGTTCAATTTTTCTTTTGGTTGTGGGGCTTGAACTCAGGGCCTGGGCACTGTCTCTGAGTTTCTTTTTGCTCAAGGCTAGCACTCTACCGCTTGAGCCACAGCAGCACTTCTGGCTTTTTCTGTGTATGTGGTACTGAGGAGTCAAACCCAGGGCTTCATGCATGCTAGACAAGCACTCTATCACTAAGCCACATTCCCAGCCCAGAAGGTTTAAATTTTATCTATAAGCAGTTTTTTGTTGTTGTTGTTGTTGGTTGGTTAATTAGTTGGTTGAAGGTACAGAGTACCTCCAACTATGTAGCCTAGGTTGGCCTACAACTCATCTTCCTGCCTTAGCCTTCTTAGTGCTAGGATTATAGGCATGTACTAGAATGCTGTGCTAAGTATTTATTTTAAGAAATGCCATACATATATATTTGTGTATATATATATATATGTACATATTCCTTATCACTAAATATAATTACAATGTTTTATAGGGTTTTATCTTGCAGTACTGAGATTCAAACCCAGGGTCTCACACTTACTAGGCAAGCAGTCTACATTTGAGCTACATCCTCAGGCCCTATTATAGTTACTTTAATACAAAACAGTTAAGCAATCTCCTACCACCTAATTTTCAGGATCAAGTTGGGTGGCTATGAATAAACTCCTTGTAGCAGACCTTGAAACTGAAACAACCAAATAGATGTCATTAAGTACAAAACCAGCCTGGCCAGCACTATGTATGAGGGAGAAGAGGTATAAGGTCTCAGCCGGGAAGTGTGAACTGGGCGGGAGGGGGGTTTGAACAATGAGCACTCATAGTCTTGGTGCCTAGAAATTACTTTTAGGAGATGAGCAACAGGAAGAATGCAACTGTTGCCATCTTTAATTTAAAAAATACTATATTCTGTGGCTTTTAGAGGAGGATGGCTATTTAAGCACACTTTTCAATTCAAATCATACAAGGAACATAAATGTATATAAGCCAGAAAAAACATATAAATAACTTAAGGATCCCATGTAAGAGATGAAAACAACTTAATACAGGACCAAAAGGAAAAAAATGGAGGTCTTTGCATTAGAAACATGATCAGTAAACTATTTAAAAAGGCTATTTAGGCAAGGCTTCAGTGGCTCATGCCTATAATCCTAGCTACCCATGAGACAGAGATCTGAGGATTCTGGTTCAAAGCCACCCCCTGCAGAAAAGTCCATGAGACGCTTATCTCTAATTAACCACCAGAAAACTGGAATGGTGCTGTGGCTCAGTGGTAGAGCATTAACCTTGAGCAAAAAGAACTCAGGAACAGAGCCTAGGCCCTGAGTTCAAGCCCCACAACAACTGACCAAAAAAAAAAAAGGCCATTTAAACCAGAGTTGGTGGTACATGCCTATAAACCCAGCTTCTCAAGAAGCATAGGAGGATAGTAGTCCAAGACCACCCTCCCAAAAGCCACAGGGCACTGGACACTGTGTTGAAAGTGAACTATACAACTTGCGGGTGAAAATAGAAGGATGGTACTAGAAGATAGGAAAGAGATGACACTATACAAAGGGAAATTTATTCATTACCTGACTTATGTAACTGTAATCCTTCTGTACATCACCTTTATAATAACAACAAAGTCTTTTTTTAAAAAACATCCACATGGCTAAGGGAGTGGCTCCAGTGGTAGAATAGACAGATGATGAGTTAAAACAAGGCTGAGGCTGTGGTTAGAATGCTTCTCTAGCATGTGTGAGGTTCACTACCAGCACTGCAAAAATAAAATAAGGGAATATAATTTATAGGCTTATAACAGTTAATAGCACCATGAAGATGATATTCTAGAAAACTATAAATTTCCAAGAATAGTTTTAAAAAATTCCAAATAGTATTAAAATATGGCATAATAACAGAAATGGCAGAGTGTACAAAGAATTATCTCCCCCTAAATGCTGTGGTGCTAGGCAGTTTTATAGGCAAATTCCTCCACACTTTCCAGGAAAAATAATCTTTTCTGAATACAGAAAAGAAGGAAAGGCTTCCTGTTTCACTTTATGAAGTCAGAATAACTGATATCAAAATTCAACAAGGATAACATATGAACAAATCTACAGGCCAATCTCATTTATAACTATAATTATCCAAAAGAGAAAACTCTTAAACACAAGTAAATTGAATCCAGTTTTCTATTAAAAGAATAAAGCCCTGTGCCCAAGCCATATTAATTTGAAGAATGCAAAGAGAGGTTAGTATTTGGAAATGTATTAGCATAATTCATTTCATTAATAAGTGGAAAAAAGCCCTCCAACCACCTTAATAGATATTCAGAAGGGGTCTTTAATAGAACTCTGTCTGCTCCTAGGCCCTTTGTAACAAGGCAACTCTACAGAGACTAGAAATTAAAGGGCATTCATTATCATGCTAAATAATAATTATCAAAACTAAATGGTACTATTTTACTTAATGATGAAAAATTAGAAGATGAGATTGGGGACAAAGTAAGAATGTTCCCTCTCCCTAGTAATACATATCATTAATTTGAAAAACCAATTCTCTGTAGTATGCATAAAGTTAAATAATAAAGAAAACCCAAATTATCATAATTGCAGATATTTACAATTGCCTACCTGGAAGTTTCAAGAGAATCAACTGAAACACAGAAAAGAAAACCAAGTCCTTTTCTAGCTATAAGATAAATATACAAAAGCTATTTTCTCATACAGTACACTTAGCCATTTAGAAAATGTCACAGGTCATATGAATACTACAAAAGCTCAAGGAAGAGGATCTATCATGGAGACTAGCAAACATTCCTAAGGTTTAAACTTAACCCAAACTAGCTACATCAAAATTAAGGAAAGCAGTTGTTATCAAAGGTACAGAATATTGTATCAGAAGGTATAATGAGCAACATATAGTAAGAATAGCTCAGAAAAATCTGCCTAATGAAAAGGAACCAGTTTAGTTTGTATATTTTATCTTAGTATGGTGATTTTATCATTTATCCTAGGCTTAACTATGGTTCCTTTGTCACCTTCAGTAGCAACTAATTTTTAAAAGCTTTTCTCTTTGAGTAATTTTTATATAACCTAGTAAAGTTCCTGAGTTAGGTGTACAGAGGCCTAACATCTGAATTCTTTCATCAAATTACTTGAGTTGCTCACGGAATACAACAGCCTATGTTTCCATAAACATAAAAGACAGTCTTTCTCCTTCATTACTCACTATGCTTAGCTTTCCCCAAAGATGGGCACTAGACATTGTAAAGCTTGTCATTCTTGGATGAAATCTGGGGGATACGTTTTCCAAACTGGGGGGGGGGAAATAAAAGCAAAGATTGGGGTCACTGGTCTCTGGGTAATCATTCCCATAATCCTCAGGAAGCTGAAAGTCAAGGATTATGGTTCAAAGCCAGCCAGGCAGAAAAGTCCATGAGTCTCTTATCTCCAATTAACCAGAAAAAAAAACAAAAAACCTGGAAGTGAAAGCATGAGGCTTCCTAAGTTCATGCACCAGTAGTTGCACCAAAAAAAAAAAAAAATGGAGTGGAGTTGGTGAAGAACTTGAGCTAACTTTAGCACATTATTGGGGGTAGTGATAGATGACATGGGTTTTGAATGTAAAGATGTTTGTGAATGACATTTAGAATTTAAAGTTGGGGGCTCAAGTGCTAGAATACCTGATTAGCATGTACAAGGCCTTAGGTTTCTTCCTAGTGCAACACCAACAACAAAAATAAATCACACCTATAAATCACTACTCTAGGAGCTGAGAGTGGAGGTTTGAAGCCAGCCTATAAGCCTCTAATCTCCAACTAACCACTGAAAAGCAGAAGTGGAGCTGTTACCTAAGTGGTAGAGTGCTAGCCTTAAGCAACAAAAGCTCAGGAACTGTGCCCAGGCCCCTAAGTTCAAGCTCTAGTACTGGAACAAGAAAAGATAGGAAGGAAATGTTGTTTTAAGAAGTATTTGCATAAAAGAAAAATGCTACTCAGAAAAGTTGGCACTTGTGATTTTGTTTTGTGTTTGCAAATGGTACTTTCTTGGGAAAGTAAACACTTTTCTGCAAAGGAATGAGAATGTGTAATGCATGATAATGCTTTTGTAAATATGTATCGTTTCTAATTTGTTTGGCTCAGGAAATAATTGGAAATTTTTCAAGTCTGTAAATTTGTAAAAATAGGCACAATAAGTGTTTATTTTGTGTGATTTATGTTCATACCATGCCTAGGTTTAAAGATCTCAACTAAAGAACCACTTACAGTTCTCTTCACTATAGTGTTGGAAAAGTTAGCTGGTTGAAACAAACCCAAACTGAATGTAGAGGAGTTTACATTGCATTCAGAGTACCAGACTAATGATGGAGGTATCACTTGCTCCATTGCCCAGAGGCAAGAGCTGGTGTGATCAGCCTTAAATGAAAGAAGACAGACACAAGCAGTTCACTTTCTTTCCAAATCATCTGAACTTCCTAGCAGAAATTCAGTTACTTAGCTGGGTACCAGTGTCTCATACCTGTAATTCTGGCTCATCAGGAGGCTGACATCTGAGGATCAAAGTTCTGAGTCAGCTGGAACAGGAAAGTTGGTGAGACTCTTACCTCCAGTTAGCCACAAAAAAAAAAAAAAAAAAAACCAGAAGTGGAGCTGTGGCTCAAGAGAGCACCCAACCTGAGCAAAAAAGCCAAAGAGACAAAAGCACCTAGGACCTGAATTCAAGCCCTAATGCTGGCGTGCATGTGTACACACACACACGCACACACACACACACACACACACACGAAATTCAGTACCTTAATTTGCTTTGCCAATAGGGTAAAAGTCAGCATTCTGTATAGCATGTGTTCAGAATTAATCATGTGACCACATTTATACCAGCTGGAGCTGGACCTACATACATATGGAAAACTGTGATGAGATAAGGATCTGAGAAAATGTCATGGTGCCTGTGTTAAATAGCATGCTGGAGAAGGCTGGTCTTGGTTACCTATGCCATCAGAAAACTAAGAACATATGTGAAGACATGATAGCCCTCAGACTATGGCTCCTCCCTACTTAAGGCAAAGAAAAGGACCTGGAAAGAATAGAGAGGGAAAGAAACTGATGGGCACATGCAGAACTCCCACAAGAGAAAAACCAGGTGGTTAGGTAGGCGCATCTGGCTGATTAGTCACACACTGTAAATCCCCTCCAGAACCTTTCCTTCCAGCCACAATTGCCCTTATTCCTTAGAGGGCACTGGGTCTTTTCAGGAGTGTACAGGAGTGTGTGTCTGTAGGGCAAGATGACATTCAGGGCCTTTGGGTCTCCAAAGTGGAACAGAAATATGTCTGCTTACAGAGTTACGTGAGAGAGGGAAAGCTGAGTCAAGAAGGAAGAGGCTAGAAAAAAGAGACTGGAAGGGCACTCAGGAAAATCAGGAAAACTAAATCAGGAAAACTTGGGCTTTCACTGTTAGGATCTCCTGTGCCAAGTTCCAAGACTGGCCTTTGGCAAGAGTGCAGAAGTCAGGTTCCACATACTCCAACTAACAGTCCTATACTTAACACCCACTTTCTTTCTCCAGTCATTAAGGGCCTTTAGCTGCCTTTGTTTCCTGGAGTCCAGCCTGCTCAGATACCAAAGATGGGAATTTTCCCAGTGAGTGATATCCACATTCTAAATAGAGACACAAAAAGAAGATGACTTCAACTCAGCAGTAATCCACTCACATTGGGATCTTGGGCACATTGAACCTGTGTGTGCTAGGAAGACACAGGACAAGAAAAGACTTCTTACTCATCTATTTATCCTTCCTTAGGGACCACTCTTGTGTCTGGCTTTTTAAGGCTCATGGAGGTGGCTTTGCTTCCTAGGAATGCTGCTTAATACCCAGTGGGGTCCCATATCATCCTTTTACAAAGTACTTCTGGGGCCTGGGAATGTAACTTAGTGGCAGAGTGCTTGCCTCGCATGCATGAGGTCCTGGGTTCAATCCTTGGGACCACATAATAAAAAAAAAATGAAATTAACAAATAGCTTCTGATTGCATCCCAGTTAGCAAGCATTTTTTTTTAAGGTATTGGGATTTGAACTTGCTAGGCAAGGCACTCTGCCACCTGAGCCATGGCCCCAGCCACTTTCTGTCAGTGGAACCATGGAAGCATCAAGGAAGAAGTGACAGTGAATGAAAAAGTCCACGATAGAAGAGGTGATTCTGACTTTGTTTGCTGAAGGCCTTAAGGTTGTGGTTTACTATATTAGTCTGTTTGAATTACTGTAACAAAATATGGGGTTGTGTTGCTTTAAAACAATAGAAATTTGGGACTGGGAGTGTATTGTAGTGATAGAGGATGTCCTTAGCATTCACAAGGCCCCAGGTTCAGCCTCCAGCATGTAAAACAAGCTAACAACAGAAATGTATTCTTTCACAGTTTTAGAGACTAGATATCCAAGATCAAGGTGTCAGCAAGGTTAGGTTTGGTGAGGGAGAGCTCCCTCCTTGGATTCTTACTCCTTGCCTTCTTACTCTGTCATCTGTCTTCCTATCAAAGTGTGTGTGTGTGTGTGTGTGTGTGTGTGTGTGTGTGTGTGTGTGTGTGTGTGTGTGTCAGCCAAGAAAGCCCTCCCTGTTCCCCCTCTCTCATGTGCACTAGTACTAGGGCTTGAACTCAAGGCATGAGTGCTATTCCTTAGCTTTTTTATGCAAGGCTGACACTCTACCAGTTGAGTTGCCAGCTTCACTTACCACTTTCTGGTAGTTAATTGGAGGTAAATAGCTCCAGGGACTTTCCTGCCTGGCTGGCTTCAAACCATGAACTTCAGATTTCAGCCACCTGAGTAGGTAGGATTGGAGGAGTGAGACAGACACCAGCACCAGGCTATTCCCCATCTCTTCTTATAAGAACACCAGTCTGGTTTGATTATTTAACCCTCATTCCCTTTCTAAAGGCCCTTTCTCCAGATTTAGTCCCATGGAGGGCTAAGGGCTTCTCTATGAATTTTGGAGTTTATATTTCAGTCTAAACACCAACAACTGAGAATTCCTAGTCTCCTGATACTTATCACTGAGCTTTCTCATATTCTCTCTCTCTCTTTTTTTTTTTTTTTTTTTTTTTTTTTTTTTTTGGCAATCCTGGGGCATGAACTCGGGACCGGTGCACTGTCCCTGAGCTCTTGTCCTCAAAGCTAGTGCTCAACCACTTGATCCATAGCTCCACTTCTGTCTTTTTGCAGGTTCATTGGAGACAGGAATCTCAGATTTGTCTTCCCAGGCTGGCTTCTAACCAGGATCTTCTCAGATCTTAGCCTCTTGAATAGCTACGTTTACAAGTATGGGTTATAACACAGTTCTTAGAACAATACTTGGCTTGTAGGAAGTGTTCAACATTAGCTATATTTTTCTTTATCCATCCACTAGACACAGAGATATATGGCTGCCATCTCCAAAATGTTATTTAGTATGTCAACCCAATTCTATAGGGTTAGTGAATTGAATTTAAATTTGCTTAACCAACCATTATCCATGATGAAATTTACCATACATTTATGTTATATTCTTCTTTCTGTCAATTACTTGAATCTGTCTTGCAAATAGCCTCCAAGGAGTCTGCTTACTGGTCAGGTGTAAGGCTGCTAAGGAGTCCATACCCAAGGCAGGAAATCGGCTGCTTTTTCATTGGAGGTGAGAAGAGGAGACTTCTTCGTTTAGGCCTCATAATAAAGCATGTTAACCACTAGTTAGTGAGGGAAATATATGAGCACTTTCTCTTATTTTGACTGCTAGGAATATGTCTTTGTGAGGTCTGTTTTATGTTATAAAAGAGACAAATTTAATAAACTATTTTTGTTCCTAGCTGTGGCTTGGAAAAAGCATTCTAAATCCATTGAACCAGGAACCCGGTTGGTACTATGTACCTGTTATTCTCTCTCTCACCACATGGTGGTAATACCCTTAAGCTGCAGGGGTGGGCCTCCATAGTCAGCCAAAGAAAGCCCTACTGAGTCACTGACCTTGTTGTGGTCATAGGATTCATACATTCAGTGTCTATTTCTTTGTTTGATGTCCTTCTTTGAGCATATGAAGGATTTGCCTGCTAGATAGGGACAGCATCCATGCACTTATAGGCCAGTTTTGTACTTTCTGGATTCACAGTGCCTCTGCCCTCAACTCTTAAGGGCTTTAGTTAGCTGGCAATGCCACATCCTATGCTCAGGAATATATAGTATGTGAGAAAAACAAACTCAATCCCTGTAGTTCAACTAAGGCAAAGTTGGAAGGGTTAATTTAAAAAAAAAAAACTTTCCTTAGAAAAAGCAGCAAAATACACACACATAAATAAATGGATAAGTTAACTAAGTTTAGCCTACAGACCAAGACTTAAGCAAACAATAGAGTTGACTAGCAAGGTTTGCAGACCAAGACTTAAGGATACAAGAGTAAGCAATGGAGATTGACTAGCAAGCCAAGGGTCTATATCTCAATCTCTTTAAGAATTCTGTGGAGCACATTTCCACAAAGATAGCCAACTTTTATCCCAAGATAGATTTGATTTATAATTCATAATATATTTATAATTTATGAATTCCAAAGAGAGGACACACAGGAACTTAACAATAAAAGATGTATATGTGAAATCTCAAAGCTGTTTAAAAAATAGAAAATGTTTACATGTAGATGAGAACATAAATAGAATATATTAAATACCTAAATTAATCCCATATTAAATTTACTACAAAAATAGAACCATGGAAAACCAGCACAAAACGGGAATACAGTTTATCACCCAGTAATAAGATCCAAGAAAAAAGGAAAGAAACATATTTTTTTCAAGAAAGGCAAGCTTTCTTTTGGTATGGAATATTTATTACAGTGATTGAAGCATGTGATTCTGCAGTGACTAAAGAACATACACAACCATCTTCATTTGGTTGATAGCAGTGTTTGTTTGGGTTGATCCTATTTCTAGGTCTAATGACCTCCTCATTTCTTCCCAGAATTTCTTCTCATCTTCACCAGATATGCTCATTCTTTCTTGAATCTAATCTTAGGTAAAATTAGAACACATACACACACATATGCATGCCCCCTAAGCAGAGGACATTGCCATCAATAAGCCTCTCAGGGAATACAGTTGTAGTGAATTAACAACCTAATTTTATGTACAAGTTGTAACCTAAGTGTGCTCTTGTAACTATGCAACTGAGGTTGAAGATACTGAATTATACCCAAATAAGGCAAAAGACAAAATGCGCCAACCAAGCAATTCCTATTGTCATTTCTTGTCTTTCTGGTTATTAATGTAGCTCACCACATTGCAAAAGAGCATCCAGGCCAGTCTAGATTGCTGTTTATAGAACCTTTTCCTTTCTCACTCAAACTTTTATTAAATTGAACTGGTCAATTTTTCTTTTCAAAGATTTCATGACATTTCCTTCTCTATACAGTAGCAAGATGTGATTTGAAATTTTTCTCCCTTTGGGAAGAAAATGAACACAATTTTAGTTGGTTTTGAGAGAAAGTTTTTGAGAGCACTGTTAGGTTATTGAGATTGGGGAAGGGGTATATGTGCACCTATGTGCTTCCTGGGCCCAAGAGGAAGCTATAATAATATGTTTCTTTTCTCCCTTTAATATACCATCTCTGTTATAGTACTTCTCCCCAGTATTATCTTTAGACCTCTGCTGCCTCTGTCTTCTCTTCTCTTGGTACCCCCTCCTTTTTTTTTTTTTTTTTTTTTTTTTTTTTTGGTGCAGGTCCTGGGGCTTTTAGGGCTGTCCTTGAGCTTTTTTTTTTTTTTTTTTTTAATTAAAGGTGCTGCTTCTACCACTTGAGTCACAGCTCTACTTCCAGCTTTTTGGTTGTTAATTAGAGATTAATAATTTCCCTGATTTGTCTGCCTGGGCTGACTTCAAACTGCAATTCTCAGATCTCACCCTCCTGAGTATTTAGAATTATAGGTATGAGTTACTGGTACCCAGCCTCAATTGGATTTCTTTATTGCTACTGTCTTTTTTTTTTTTTTTGGTGCTGGTCCTGGGGCTTGAACTCAGAGCCTTGGCACCGCCCCTTAGCTTTTTTGCTCTACCATTTGAAACACAGCCCCACTTCCGGCTTTTTTGTGTGTATGTGCCATTCCTGGGGCTTAAACTCAGAGCCTGGCACTGTTCAAGGCTAGCACTTTACCACTTGAGCCACAGCTCCACTTCCAGCTTTTTTTGGTGATTAATTGGATTTAGAGGTCTACAAACTTTTCTGCCTGGGTTGGCTTCGCACTGCAACTCTTAGGTCTCAGCTTCTAGGATTACAGGCATGAGCCACTGGTTCCTAGTACTTTCTGATTTTTAAATGTTACTTGGTTCTGGTTTCAAGGATGAAGCTCTGTGGCTGGGCCTGTCCAAGCCCTGGCCATCCAAGCCTGGACCCCCGGCCAGTGGAGGGAGAACCCTCAGTTGGACACTAGCCCTCCCTGCTTGGGTGGGAGCAAGAAAACTCGAGGAACCCCCTGCCCCTAGGAGATGGGGAAGACCCGGATCTGAATGGGCTGGGTGAGAATGAACTACCTCAACACTTGGTTTGTAATGATGAGGACCCCTGGGCCCCATTCAGTTGACACATGTTCTCTAGTAAGCTTGTTCTCTAAGGAGAAGCTGTCTACTTTTTCTATGTGAAACTGTCTACAAGGAATTGCACTGCTCCTGATGATTAAAACATTAAAAGACAAAAAAAAAAAAAAAAAGAATGAAGCTCTGGAAATGCAACTGAAAGCTCCATAGGTGTGAGTAGGTTCATTGAGTTAGGGATTTTACAGAAGTGTTTTTAAGACCGTACTCACTATATTGGGGATCCTCTAGTATTAGTATGTCAGCCTTTTCTCTTCCGTTAGTCCAAATACTGAGTGGAGCCCTGTGGTATCTACCTGGTGAATGGAAGTTCAGCTTTAATGTCAGGGAGCCCAGCAGGCAAAACAGGCAGGAAACTTACTGCTCTATATGAAAATAACTCTCCATATGAAGCTCTCATTCCTATTTCCCTTTGTTTTGAGCTTCTAGGATCTAGTGTCTTATGTGAACTGCTCTCTGGAGAATATAGAGTAGAGGTAGGTTGCTAAGTTGTGAAAGATTCTGGAAGGGAGTCTGCAGTAGAACTTTGGTCCTCACATATTTCTTAACCTGTCCCCTAGGTTTTAGCCCCACCATGTCCCTGCCTTCCATCCCTGAGCCTTCTAGGAGACCTAGAGCTCTTTTGCTTCTGCTTTGGACTTACTATTAGTTTAGACCTGGTGACCTTCTGCAAGTCATTTCCCCCTTAAACATTTGCCTTCCAACATTTTACTGCTGTATCTGTTGGATGTCATTTTCTCTTCTGTTCTTTTGATTTGTAGATTTCTACCATAATTGCACCCTAGATTTAGAGTTTAGGAAAGGGACAGAGATAACCATGGGTGTGCAATTGGCCATGTTTAACAAAATCAGCATATAGCACTCAGCCCCTAACCGTACCTTCTATTTTGTAGGTATTGTTATTGCTTTGCTACAGAAAAGGAAGACCTTGAGAGGCAAGGGCTCTGTCTCCAGATCATCTGCTGACTAGTGACAGAACTGAAGTTTAAAACCCAGGCCCACTTCTCAAGTCTACTCTCTACTTGCCATACCCCACTCTTTCTGCTTCTCTGGGATTGCTCAGAGATTTCTTCTTGCTACACCAAGCAGTATTAATCAGGAATACATACCACACACAGTCCCATGGGGCCAGAGAGTTCAGCTAACAGCTTTTCTTTTTCCTTGCCTTTGTTCCCTCAAGCAATTATTTCTTGATTTCATTTAAAGACTCTCCCTCTGCAGCTGCCATGGGCAGCTTTCGAGTTGTCTGAACATCGAAGATGAGAACCAAAGCTATGAGCTTACAAGCTATCAAACTTGAAAGATGCATTGGGGTGAACTACCACTGCCAAGCCTCCCCACTAAACCTTTTTAAAGTCCTTTTTCTTTCCAAAATGCAAAAGAACCGCTTGTACTACACATGCATAAAATTGTCAGGTCTGGCATAGTCAAGACAATATATATTTTTTTGTAACTGCCCACCCTGGCACAACAGACAGCCAAAGCCAAAATAGCCTTCCAAAGCCAAAGTAACTGTTGTATACTAATAGTTACATGTCAAAGATCAGTGTATGTGTGTGGGCCAAAATGTGTGCATTTCTTATCTTTTGGAGAAGAATCTTGTGCTAATAGTTAAATCACTTTGTCCTCATGCTGTATTTGTCAGTTGTAATTCTGAGCCATGTGGGCAGGGGTTTGAAATGAGGACAGCTGAACTGAGGTACTTTTGGAGTTCAACTATTTGAAATTTACAGAGTTCCTAGGGAAGTATTCAAGTGTAGATTTTCATCCCATTTATGACCTAGTCCTACTTTTTTTCTTTAAGCCTCACCAGTCTGATATTTCCCCTGGCATTTCCCAAAAGGTCCCTATGTCATTGGCAAGTGCGAAGTACCATAACGTGGAAGTTCCAGAAGTCAGCTACAGCTTTTTAGAAGTGTTTAGTCACTTTGGAAGGGAAAATATGAAGGTATTGTTTGTCTTTAAAGTATTTGTTTTCCTGAGCCCAAGTGCTTAGCAACTGAATTATGAAGACAGGTTTATTTCAGCAGAATTTGTAGTAAATAATGTGTTCATTTAAAACCATGGATAGGGGCTGGGAATATGGCCTAGTGGCAAAAGTGCTTGCCTCATATACATGAAGCCCAGGGTTCGATTCCCCAGCACCACATATATAGAAAACGGCCAGAGGTGGCGCTGTGGCTCAAGTGGCAGAGTGCTAGCCTTGAGCAAAAAGAAGCCAGGGACAGTGCTCAGGCCCTGAGTCCGAGGCCCAGGACTGGCAAAAAAAAAAAGAAGAAAACCAGGGATGGATGGTACATATAATAGTTTCATTTGTGATTTTTTTCAGGCATGATATGATCATGTCATAATCGTTCCAAAAGATCTGCCCCAAATTCATCCCCATGTATAGCTGTGTGTGAGTATATGTGTGCAAGTGCACACGTGTGCCAGTCTTGGGGCTTGAACTCAGGGCTTGGGGGCTGTCCCTTAGCTTTTTCACTCAAAGCTGATGGCCTACTACTTGAGCCACAGTTCTACTTCCAGCTTTTTGCTGATTAACTGGCGATAAGAGTCTCTTCGATTTATCTGCCAGGAATAAGGCATGAGCCACCAGCTCCAGGCTTACAGGGGCATCTTGTCCACAGAGTCTTGTCTGACTCTGACTGTGGAGGCAGGCCTTAGAGCAATGTTCTGTCTAGATGTATCTAAGACAGCAAGCAGTCTAGGGCCACAGATGCACAGAAATATCCCTCCTTTAAATTTTTTTTTTTTTTTTTTTGCCAGGCCTGGGCCTTGGACTCAGGGCCTGAGCACTGTCCCTGGCTTCTTCCCGCTCAAGGCTAGCACTCTGCCACTTGAGCCACAGCGCCGCTTCTGGCCGTTTTCTGTATATGTGGTGCTGGGGAATCGAACCTAGGGCCTCGTGTATCCGAGGCAGGCACTCTTGCCACTAGGCTATATCCCCAGCCCTAAATTTTTTTTTTAACTTAGTATTTTATTTTTGTGTCAGTATGTTGGCTTGAACTCAGGGCTTCATACTCTCACTTGGCTTTTTCACTCAAGGCTGGCACTCTACCACTTGAGCCACACCTTTTCTTTCCAGCTTTTTGCTGGTTAATTGGAGATAAGTCTCTTAGACCTTCCTGACCAGGCTGGCTTCAAACCAGGATTCTCAGATTTCAGCCTCCTGAATAGCTAGAATTAGAGGTGATGCATTAGTGTCTACCTTCCCTTCCTTCCTTAAAGCACTACTTTGGACTACTTTCTCCTGTTTTTATGTATATTATATTCAACATTTACGGAATAGATTTTGGTGGCTTACACCAAACACAATGTTTCTGTCTACCAAACTACTGAGATATCTATTAACAGTGCAAACCTAAGCTTACTGAACCTGATTCCCTGGGTCTTGGGGCCATGGGACCTACTTTTCTCTCCAAGTACCACCCTCAGCTTGTGATTAGTAGGTATACCATATTATCTAGATCCAAATTTGCTTGATGGTAAGAAGCAGTTCCTCCTAAGCATGCAAATTTCTGGGCTCCATCCTAGAACCAGCAAATCAGAGTGGCTAGATTGAGGCACGGGAAGCTGGAAGAATGGGAGTTAGGATCCCAGAAAACAGGATCCTAAGATCAAGGTTGCCTCCTGGAAACAATCATAGGAAATAAACCAATCCTCATCTTGACTTTGAAAGACTTCACACGTGTTAATTAAAACATAAAACTAAGGGAGAGAATGATAAGTACCATAGGGTCTTTGAGCCCCCTGACCAAGGCAAATCAAAAACTTGTTTGATGTTGATTTTACCCATTTATGACCTTTCTAAGAACTTTAAAGATTTCTACTTATATTAAGTTGAAATCTGCATATAAAATCACTCCTTCTGTTCTGTTGATTAAAAGGTCTAGAGGCAATTACTGCACCCAACTTCCTTCTCACTGTTTCAGAGCTTTTTTGAAGGGCTGGGAGTATAGCACTTTCCTGTCATACATGAGGCCTTAGGTTTGATCTGTTACACTGTGGGGGGAGGGGGGAAGTTTTCTCTTTTGCCCTGGGTTTTCAATAGCAAGCGTAGCTTTATATGCTTTTAAAGAAAAAAAATATTTAAATAACCGTCTTAATTCTTTTGAAGTTTCCTACTTAATCTATATGTAAACTTTGAGCTGCTAAGGTCCAAAACAATATGTATTGTTTATCCATGAAACCTCAGGGTGCAGGTCAGTGCCTAGCACATTAAATAAATGCTATATGCTTTGAGAGGAAAATATTTTGTTTCTGAGTTAGCATTCTTTAGCTAAAACTGAGTTAAATCTCCCTCCCCCCCCTTTTTTTTTCTTTTTCTTCTCTCTTTTTGTGCCTGTCCTGGGGCTTGAACTCAGGGCCTCCGCGCTGTCCCTTAGCTTTTTTTACTCAAGGCTAGGACTCTACCACTTGTGTCACAGCTCCACTTCTAACTTTTTGGTACTTTTTGGAGATGAGTCTCATGGGCTTTCCTGTTTGAGCTGGTTTTGAACAGTGATCCTTATATCTCAAGTAAGTAGCTAGAATTATAGGCATGAGTCATTGGTGCCTGGCTTTTTAATCTTTTTTGTTTGTTGTTTTTAGTGAGCTTTTCAACAAGTAGCTGAGTATTGGTTTATTAATTTGAAGATTTATGAAGGGCAAAATGTGGATTTAAAAAAAAAACATAAAACTGAGAGACAAACCATGCATACCTGAAAAGAGTTGTCCAGTTCCCTATATCCTGCTGAGGAAATTTCATTGCATAAATGGGTTACTATTAGTTGATGGAAAAATTAAGTTAACGGGAATCCCCAGTTCACTGATCGTGCCAGTTAACTGAGGTATTAGTGTCCTGTTTAAACTCTCAGAGCTATTAAATTAAATGGTCATGACATGAAACCTCAGAAAAGTCTTATTGTTGTCTAGGAAGATTGTGTACAGGTGTTGCTAGCCTGCTTTAGAATAAAAAAGGCTTCAGTATTCTCAAAAATCATTTCCTCTCCTGAGGAAATGCAGCATGGGAAAAACAGTATTTTCCAATACTATAATTGCTGGCTTTCAGCTTCAAAAGAAAATCCTCAAATATTATTCAGGTTACAATTTCTATCAGACTTCTGAGGAGACCATAATAAATTTGTGCTTGGCTAATAATTCCAAAATTAGAAAAGAAACACTGTAATTTAACCCATAGAGACCCAAGATGTTGGAAACAGTTGGTTTAAAAAATGGTTTTAATTTTAAAAGGTAGGTACAGATTAAACTTATGAAAAGAATGTGTTTCTATTCACAGCCAAACAGGACATTCCATGTTGTCCCAGTGAGTGCTTCTCTTGAGTTTATATGTTAATCTAGTGTCATGAAAATGCTGAAAAGTCTACCTCAAACACAGATTAGTTATAGATAGCAAAAAATTCATTAAACAAAACTAATTTCTGAGTGTGTGTGTGTGTGTGTGTGTGTGTTGGTGCTAGAGATGAAACCCAAAGCATGGATCCTAGACATCAGCTCTACCTACAGAGCTATCCTCTCATCCCAAGAAAAGTAATTCCTAATTTTCCCACAAATTTTGTTGGAATAAGCTTGATAGATAAGAAGTTCAGAATTGCTATGAACATACTGTGAATGTCACACAGTATCTCTCAGATACTAATTACTTGGGGTTTTACTCATTTGAATTCTGAGTGAATTTTCCCCTGGACGATTACTGTCAGGTCTCCTGGACTCATTCTCTATGACCACTGCTCTGTATGACAAGCACCATTCCCCTATGACATCTACTTGTGCTTGTGTCTTAGCTTGTCACTTGCTGGAGGATAGAAATGTGTGGTTCTTCAATTTGAGTAGAGGAAACGAAATCTTCATAAAGCTACTCTCCATGTATTCTTGTTTACATACTTATTTCTTTCTTTTTTTTTTTTTTTTTTTTTTTTTGCCAGTCCTGGGGCATGGACTCGGCCTGAGCACTGTCCCTGGCTTCTTTTTGCTCAAGGCTAGTGCTCTGCTGCTTGAGCCACAGCGCCACTTCTGGCCGTTTTCTATATATGTGGTGCTGGGGAATCGAACCCAGGGCTTCATGTATACGAGGCAAACACTCTTGCCACTAGGCCATATTCCCAGCCCCATACATACTTATTTCTTGCCTTGCCATTTCTTAGACTTTTTAAGTTGGGTATGCTTCTACCAGGTGAGAAGAGCATTTGTGTCTTAACCATATAGGTTGGCCAGAGGAATATATAATAAAGAGAAGGGCTCGTTGGTTGAACTATTTGTTTACACTATGATGAATATTCAAGTGTAAGTTATAAGGTGATATGGATAGTGACAAATGAAGAACAGAGATACCTAGCAACACTATTAGCTTTCTATCATTGTAACAGGATACCAGAGAAAATGAACTTAAAGGAGGAATGACTTACTTTGGCTCACAAATGTGGACTTTTTACTCACAGATGTAGGTTTCGTTATTTTGAGGTTTGTGGCAAAGGCAGATCATCATGACAGGCGGTATGTGGTACAGCCAAGCTGCTTGCCTCATAGCAGCCAAGAACCAAGAGGGGCAAAGTCTAGGCTCCTGGCATTCCCTTTAGAGCACATCCCCAATGACTTAACTTATCAGGACCCATCTCCTAGAGATTCCGCCATTACTGCCTCCAACAGAACAGAAATGGTAAGGAAATGTCAAATATACAAAAAAGAAAATGTGTATGTGAGAGCCCCAGGGATAGAGGAAACAGAATGACATCAGACTTGACTGTTGACAAGTGAGTGGAAAGAAGACTCCAAGAAGGGTCCATCCAGGAGACTCACCAGCTTTCTGTGGTAGACCCCCTAAAAGGGCTCTTTTAACACATTAGTGGGCTTCATATCCAGGATGCTGACTGTTGATGTAATTCTACACCTAACCTCCACCAAGATAGCAAAATTTTTAACAATGGCTTACTATCCAAAAACAAATTCTCTATAATCCCAGTGGAAGAAAAGCAAAGGTTTGTGCTGTCAAACCTTGCTTGCAATAATAGCAGGATGTCCAGAAGTGGGCTTGTGATCTTCTCTAGCCTTCCTTTTCTTTTTTCTGTTTTGATGAGCAAGACCACCAACCATTCAGTGCATCAGGCCAAATCCCAAGACATCACCTTTGATTCTACTCAGCTCCACATCCTGTCTGATGCCAGTTCTCATTGATTGCACTTCCTTCATGTCTGTTGGAGTCCATACACTTTTCTTTCCCACTCACAGCCTTCCTCAGCCCCCTTCATCTTGTGCGTCACTCCTGTTGTGTCCTAACTCATTTATCTGGCTCTGCTTCTACTCTTTCCCTTATCTTCCCACATTGATGCTTCAGGGAGCTTTGGAAAATTCAGACCTGCTTCTGTAAGACCTTCTCCATAATTGTCCCTGCTAAAACTTTTCAGACTCTCCATTGCCCAGATTTATTGTGACAACGTTCAGAGCCTATGTGATCTATTCTGCTCCTCACACCCACGTACACATGCATCCTGCTCTTCAGAAAGCAGAATGTATTCTAAGAGGTCCTAGCAGGGGAATGCAGGTACTCATGTTCCCTTGACCAGAGAACTTTCTTCCTTTATCAGGAAAGGTCCTCTTTGACAGAATGTACAGTTTCAGGAGGGATGAATGTGGAGCAGTGAAAGAGGATGGGGACACTTGGCCTGGTTAGCCAGATCCACTAAGTCACTCCTGGCAATGAACGGGGTTATATCACCAAATTGCCCACATATCCAGATTCTGCTCTCTTGGCCTTGGTTTTCTTATTCTGCAGAATGGGATAGTTTTATTCCCATTAGTTGAGTTATGAAAGATCCTGTCACCCTTTTCATTGTAATTTGATTGTTTTTTGTTTTACTTTTGTGTGTGTGTCAGTTGAACTCAGAACCTGGGTGCTGTTCCTGAGCTTTTTCACTCAAGGCTAGCTCTCCACAGCACCAGTTCCAGTGTTCTGGTGATTAGTTGGAGATAAGAGTCTCACAGACTTTCCTGCGCAGAGCTGGCTTTGAACCACAATTCTCAGATCTCCACCTCCTGAGTAGCTAGCTAGGCTTACAGGCATGAGCCACCGGCTCCTGGTTTGTTTTACTTTTTTTTTGGCCAGTCGTGGGCCTTGAACTCAAGGCCTGAGCACTGTCCCTGGCTTCTTTTTGCTCAAGACTAGCACTCTGCCACTTGAGCCACAGCACCACTTCTGGCCATTTTCTATGTATGTGGTGCTGAGGACTCGAACCCAGGGCTTCATGTATTTGAGGCAAGCACTCTTGCCACTAGGCCATATTCCCAGCCCCTGTTTTACTTTTATTTGCATATATTTTATGCTGAATTTATTCCCAAGATGTAAATTTTATCTTTATCTTCCTTGAAACTGCCTCTCTGGCTAAAAGGACTTGTTCCTTTCCAGTCAGAGTCATCTTGATGTGGGGGGGGGGGGGGGCGGGGTGAAGAGTTCAGGAATGAGATAACCCACATGAGCTCTGTAAGTGTGGTAGCAGCTTTTTGGATACATTGTTTACCTAGATATGTTCAATGCTAAGAGAATTTACACCCAGCCCCTACACCTGGCCAGCATCACTATCTGTGCTTGTCAACATGGTTAGCAAAAAGTCGACTCTCTTTGGGCTTCTGATGCTGTGTCCAGCTCCACACTTTGGTCTGGGCACACCTACCAGCTTTTCCATGGTAACACCTGGGTGGTACAAATTGCTTCTTTAATGTGACATCTTTTAGATACTCTGTGGCTTCTCAGCTATGCCTACCCCCTGATGGTCTGGGTGATTTCATGGGTGTTCATAAAGTGAATGTGAACATTTGAGCCTCTTATTTTGTATGGTTTCATAGGATTTTCTGGGTCAAGGAATAGCAAACCATTTTCACAAATTCCCTTGGGCAACTCATAGGAGTAGCTGTGAGTCTGTCAGCAGAACTGGGTGAAATGCATAGTGTCTTTGTCTAGTTCACCTTTTCCTCTGTGGCTGTCAATAAAGTTGTGGAATCTCCAGGTCTGAGGGTAGGGCTCAGGGTTGAGTGACTTCCTAGGAAGTACAAGTCCCTGAGTTCAAAGCCCACTGCTACCAAAGTCCCAGAAAATTTTTAGAATTTTCAAAATTTTCAATGCTACCCTTTAGTATTACTTCCTCTGTTCTTTGTTCTTGGTTACTGGCAATTTTATTTCAGTCTATTTTCTAATTGACAATAACTAGTTCATGAACAGGGGAGCAAGGTGGAAATTGTCAATGTATTTATATTGTTATTTGCTTACCTTATGCAGGGGAGGATTTCACTGTTACATTTCCATATGTTTACAGTGTATTCCAATGAACTTTTCCTCCCCCTTCCCCAACACTTTTCCCTGCCTCCCTTTCCTTTTCCACAAAACAATTTCAACAAGTTTTATTGTTCTATTGTTATAGTTGTGTATCATCCATTTCAACAATATTGAGCCTCCTTCATTTTCTTTGTTAGCGTAACCCCCTCCTGCCGGCTACCTACCTATCAGTGTATTTTTAACCTCTCTACTTTAGTTCAAATAGTTTTCTGTTGATCATATTTTGTTATTCCAGGTCAAGCATTCTTACCTACAAATATTGTCTCTTCTTGCTCTTAAAAGGGAAGCCGAGGAAAGATGTGATTAAGCTTTAGTGTTCACAGGAAGAGGATTGATTTGGGCAACAAAAGGGAGACCTATTGATACTGGGATTAGTCTGTGGTCAGTAATAGAACCAGCCATCAGTGGCTCACACCTGTAATCCTAGCTACTCAGTAGGCAGAGATCTGAGGATCACAGTTCAAAGGCAGTCTGTGTAGGAAAGTCCATGAGACTCTTACTTCCAATTGTCCAGCAAAAATCCAGAAGTGGAGCTGTGACTCAAGTGGTAGAGTACTAGCCTTGAACTAAAAATTCAAGGACAGTGCACAATTCAAGTCTAGCCCTGGATTCTTGCCTGTGAAAGCAAAGGAAGTGGTCGCATAGCTGTGTTATTGGTATTTGTATTCCATGTTCTATTTGTGCAACTAAAAATGCAGACTCTGAATAGTCTTAAAAAGAGTAAAAATTTATCCAGCTCACCGTTCTGGAACTTGGGAGGCCCCAGGTGAAAGGGCTACATATGTTGCAAGGTTTCTTGCTGGTGGGGGCTCATCCTAGTCCTGAAGCCAAGCAGGGTATCACATGGCAAGGAGAAGCACAGCTACAAGATAAAGCCAAACTGGCTTTTCTAACAGACCTACTCTCCAGAGAATCTGTTCTTAAGAACAAAGTCCTCTCCATTCAGAGGTCCTCTTACATCACAATGGATATTAAATTTTAACACTGGTTTTTGGTGGAGACATTCCACTCATAACAGTGTTGTTAGGCCTTTTTTGTACATGATGTTAAGCTTATTGTGGACTCTCTATGGCCATCAGAGTGAAACAAACCTGGGCTCAAAGTCTAGGCTCAACAATGAAGAGAGAATAGAAACCAAAGAAAAATTAATTAACACCTGTCATCTTCAGGTTCAAAAGTAACAGCAGTGATGCTGATGATGCTAGAGGATTGGAGATGATGCTTGATACACAGTCTGTATTTTAGATGGGTTAAATAGCTTGCTCATAATCATACGGATGAAAAATGGAGGAAGCCAGCATTTGAACAGGGCATATTACTCTATAACCATGGACCATTCATCCCGAACTACCTGAATAAAGAGATGATAGCATGCAAATAGATAATGATGTGGAATAGTGTCCAGAAAGAGGACACTAAAAGTGGTGTCAGAGGGCTGTGATAGTCTCCCTGCCAGCGCTCACTGCCAGGCAGTGAAGAAGCTAGGAGGGTGAATAATAGCGTCTAGAGGCTGTGACTAAGGGGAAAATGTTCTCATGGATGAAGTGAAATTGGAAATACAGCAAGAGGTCTGACTGAGTAAACACTCCTGATAGGTCAGAGCCTAGAGGATGGTGTGTCATCAGAAGCAAAAGAAGGGCAAGTTGTAATAAGTAATTTCCTCAGAACTAACATCAGAGCCGGACACTAGTGGCTCATGCCTGTAATCCTAGCTATTCAGGAGGCTGAGATCTGAGGATCACCATTCAAAACCAGCCAGGGCAGGAAAGCTCCCTGAGACTCTTTATTTCCAATGAACCACCAGAAAGCTAGAAGAGGCACTGTGACTCAAAATGATAGAGTGCTAGTCTTGAGCATAGAAGCTCAGGGACAGTGCCCAGGAGTTCAAGCCCTATGACTGACCAAAAAATAAATAATAATAATAATAATAATAATAATAATAATAATAAAGAAGAGAAGGAGGAGGAGGAGGAGGAGGGAGGAGGAGGAGGAGGAGGGAGGAGAAGAGAAAAGAGAAAAGAGGAGGAGGAGGAGGGGGGGAGGAGGAGGGGGGAGGAGGAGGAGGAGGAGGAGGAGGAGAAGGAGGAGGAGGAGGAGGAGCAGGGAGGAGAAGAGAAAAGAGAAAAGAGGAGGAGGAGGGGGGAGGAGGAGGAGGAGGAGGGGGGAGGAGGAGGAGGAGGAGGAGGAGGAGGAGGAGGAGGAGGAGGAGGAGGGAGGAGAAGAGAAAAGAGAAAAGAGGAGGAGGGGGGGGAGGAGGAGGAGGAGGGGGAGGAGGAGGAGGAGGAGGAGGAGGAGGAGGAGGAGGAGGAGGAGGAGGAAGAGAACCAACATTAGATTGTATATTGACAAAAATGTGAGTTGTGATTGGCTTATTCTAATCTTCAATGTTGTTTAACAAGAATGGAAAAGTAGTAGGCACCTCATATCCAGGAAACTGCCAAAAGGGACAACATAAAGCTGAACATGTTAGGCTTTCCACCAACAGAGCCACTGAATCAAGTTCTAGCCATATAGACACAATGCCTACCCACTCTATGGCAAGACTGTGCATCCGAGATTTCCATTCTAAAGTTCAGAGTGGTTGGGAAATCACCAAAGCAAGAGGGCTTCAAGCCAATTATGCAATTAGCCAATGGCTTGTGCTGGCCACCATACTCATTTAGATAAATTCTGAAATCTGTGAGCTCCTGGGCTTGATCCTTTTCTTTTGAGGAGAAAGGCAGACTGCTGGGTGGAAGTCTGGGGACAAGTTCCACTTCCCATCCCCAGCAGAAACAGAATCATCCATGGATCCTTGGCTGTGTGTGGCCTGGTGTGGTCCTCATTAGCAGTGGGCCGGGGCGGGGGAGAGATATTCACTAAGGGTAGTTAGTAACTGGACTCGGGACTTAGAGACCAGGTGTCCTCATCATGCTGTGTGCCTTGCTCACCCCCACCTTACTGAAGTCTGTAGAGGAGTCACTAATTAGCAAAGGCCACAGATCCAGGAGAGGAAGGGGCTTCTGGCCCTCTTTATTCTGAGAAGATGACCTTTGGGACCCAGAAAGGAGAATTGGGCTCCAATTGCTTTTATTCCAGGCACTCAGAGTGCTTCCCACGTATCTCATTTATCCTCATGACACCCCTGAGAGGTAAATTTGTTTGAAATTTATACAAAGTTATGATTATGTCTAAAGATTCGAGTTCCCAGCTCCATGTCATTCTAAACCTCCAAGCTCATCCCCATCTCAATTTCCCTAACATAAGGAAACCCTTTGGGGAATGAAATGTCTCAGGCTTTAGCTTCGCCAAAGGGTGATTTTTTCCCCCTTTTCCTTTTTTGTTGCTGTTAAGTTTGATTTATTACTTCGCATTCTAGCCAAGTTCAATGGATGCTCAGAATATTATAAATAATGTGGATTGAAAAGATTGTGCTGAAATGTTTATTGCATTCTTAGAAAGAGAACACAGAATGGTGTGGTGAGTGTGGCAGTAGAGAAGGAGGGGTGTGAGCAAAGCTTGCTCCTGGGGTATTTTAGTGTGTCAATAAAAGACAGTACTCAGAAGGGAAAGAACTTATATTGCAATCCTGCCATCAAAAATGCAGAAGTGTTCCAGTGGGTATAAAGAATAGACTTCAAGAATGTAAGGACCATACGGAACTAATCACTAGACATTCCCTCTCCGGTTTCCTCACCCACACAGCTTGAGGAGAGGCTGCATGTACCTGAAAATTAGCTCTCCAGTGCTATAGATGTCATCTGGGGTAGCAGACAGCTATGACTAGTCCCACCCCCAGTGACTTAGTTTATACCTTTAGAATTTAGAACCTTTGATCTTTGGGTACTCTAGAAATGCCCATGTTGTTCAAGATAGGATCCTGATATGGAGACATAATGATCACATGGTCCATTGGCGTGCAGCCATCACATCTGAAGCTGAAAGCATCCCAAGCTTCTTCCTGCCAGGTAGTCCTCATCTCCATCCTTCTTCCTCCTCTTAGGCCTTTCCATACACTGTGTGAGGGAGAAGAGTCAATTCTCGGCCAGCAAGCACACTAGGTAGAAAAGTCTGGCAATCTGGTAGAGATTGCTCCTCCAACCTCTCTTTGTTTTAAGCAGAATCAGCCCTTTGGGGCCACTCTATAGCTGTTATTCTGGGCCCTGCAGACCTCCGAGCAAAACTAGCATTTTGGAGAGGAAAAGAGGCCAAGGGATATTAGCATAAGAGTCAGGGGTGAATTGTGACTTTTGCATTCAGGACACATTCCAAGCTGCCCTACTTGTCACAATGGATGAATCATCAGCAGTAACAGACATTGAGCTTCCCCTTCCCCCAGGACAGTGGCCTTCCTGCTGGCTAGCTACCACCCCTACCTTTTACTGCCTCCTTCGGTTGCCTCAGTCTTTCCTATCATGTTAACAGCTCTGTTGCTGTATTACATTTGAATCTAACCTCTAAGCCAATGGTTCTTAAATTTTACATAGGAGAATCTTTTTAAAACATAGATTCCCTGGGTAGGATCCTTGATGTTTCATTTCTCTCAAGCTCTCAGGGAATAGATAGGTGTGGTCCCCCTCACACTGCAAGCAGCAATGCTCTCAGCATCAGCTCTTCTGTTCTTAGAGAATCTGCTGTAACTTCCTTCTCTAGAAGGTGTTCAAGCTAGGCTCTGATGGCTCACACCTGTAGTCCTAGCTACTCAGGAGGCTAAGATTTGAGGATCCTGGCTCGGAGCCAGCCTAGGCAAAAAAAAAAAAAAAAGCCTGTGAGACTCTTAGCTTCAAAAAGCTGGAAGTGGAGCTGTGGCTGAAGTGGTAGAGCACCAGCCACTAGCAAAAACAAACAAACAAACAACAACAACAACAAAAAACCAGCTCAGACTCTGAGTGCAAGCCCCAGTACCAGCACCAAAAAAAAAAAAAAAGTGTTCAAAGAGAGGATGATAAAGAGCTTCAGGGATTGAATGAAATGTGAACCAGGGCCATTCAGTTTAATAGGAATGGAAATTATGAGTCCAAATTATCTTAGAAAGAAACCATGAGCATTCAGTGAAAGCTCAAACTGTGTTCTCCTAGAATTTTATGCTCACTTCACTAGCATAAATTGATTTTGAATTCAACAGTACCAACTGTACTTATTCTAGTTGAATCCCTTTATAGTTCTTTAACACTAGTGTTTCATAATCACCTAGTTTGTTCATAGTTTATATACTATCATTCACTACTTATTCATTTTCTTAGTCAGCATGTTTATGGAGCACATATCATGTGCCAAGTAATGTTGTACCACTACAGTGTCTCCTTATTAACACCTACTGAGTAAGAAAGTAATTTAAAATCCATGCTACTGATTTCTAATATCATAGGCAGTATTTAATTCTAAACAATGTGCTAGTCATTCACCCAAACCACAAATATATATTGGATCTGTGCAATCACATACTGTACAATCTTCATTCAATAATGACCACACATACAATGGTAGTTCCAAAAGATGATGTCACCTAGCAATGTAGTGACCCATCCTAGTCTGTGCAAATATACTCCATGATGTTTGGACAACAAAATTTCCAAATGACACTTTTCAGAACACAGCCCTGTCATTAAGTAATGTGACTACCATATAACCTGTCATTGGTAGACACAGGTTGTAATGTGTATAGACACAGACTCAGAAACAACCTAGCCTGCTCTTTCAAATAATTTACAGACTCTCAGGGATGGTAATACACAAACCCGACTAGTGTTTACTTTGAACAAGTACCACGTTAATTTCTGTAACGTATGGGTTTGGTATGTATAGGAAAGGCATTTCTAACTCACTTGTGGACCCGGGAGTGATGTCCCTGGAAAGGGAAGGAAGTAGTTTTGAGCTGAGGGTTGAAGCCAGTGTTGTGAGCTGGGTGTATGGAAGCTGGTGGAGGTTCTGGAGCAGTGTGACCATTCCTTGCCAAGACCAAGGTGTGGGAGAATGTAACATGTTGAGAGTGGGAGGCCAAGGTGGGAAAACTGGATCATTTCATTGGGAATGTGTCATAACTCACCTTTTTTATTTTGCTTTGAAGTAGATTCTGAAATACCTAACAGATCATGTTTAACATAAGCCAACAAATATTTCAAAGCCAAACTGACATACTGAATAATCTTTCTACTTTTTTCCAGAAGAGTGGATAAGCAGGAACTAATGGCATCATTTTAATATTATCCTCATACATACCTTTTATTATTGGCACTAACAGCATACACTCAGAAGGCAGATACTTTGTGCTGTTCCCATGATATATGACACACAAATCCCTGGTGTTGGCTTGCTAGGCTAATGTGGAGCCCTGGACATTCACTGGGAGTCATCAGTATGCCTCTTGCTATGTTGTAGCACAGCCCCTTACACGTTGAACACAGTATTTACTTTTTTTTAATTTATTTTTCTACTTTGGGGAATTGAACCCAGGACCTCACATATGCTAAGCACATGCAATACCAGGCATTTCACCCCAGACCCACAGATTAAACATTGTAAGAGGAGAAAGGAGAAAGGCTCTGTCTTGGTTGCTTTATCCTCAGAAGTGATTGAACTCCTAGCTGCTGCCCACAGCTGCATCTCTCAACTACTATGGTGAATCCTTGGGTCTCAGATTCTTAGGTTCTTCTGTGCCAAAATTGCTTAAGAGTTTAGGCTAACCACAGTCCAGAATTTAGGGTCTAATATCTTGTCTTGTTGTTTCCAGTGGACTCAGAGGTTTAATTGTGAAATCTGCTCATAATATTCAGATATCTGTATTGTAGAGCTATGAAGGAAGTTGGAGGACCCCAGTTAGACTTTAAATTTTCACCTGGGAGTAACAACCATTTGCTGCTATAGTGATACAGACTCTAAAAGCAGAAGCCTCCCTATGTGAAGGTCATGTTTCATGGATGACATAATGTTCATAGAAAGATACCTTGGGTGTGGTGGTGATAAAATGTTTGCATCTAGTAAAAAATGGAATGCCAGCATTGAAGGTTCCTCCACAACAAAGGAACATGCAGGGTCCTTCAGTCTGGTGATAAGGTCTATATTCATACCATGCACTCTCTGGATATATAAGCTTTGTGGCCTAACTGCCTCATTGTTATTGTGAATTCCTAGAGTGGCTGACCCTAAGCCCAACTGCTGCTTTAAGCAAAAGGCCCTTCCTTCTGCCATGATCTAGTATAAAATTGCTTCACAATCTTCCTTTTTTGTTTCTCTCTCTGCCAGTGTTGGTGAGGCCCACATGCTCACAGCTCAAATGGTTCTCATCCTGCTATTTGAGGAAAGTTAGCAGTTGACCAGTATGCCTGGTAGTTCCCAGCCTCCCCTGTCACTAAGCACCTGGCTGCAAGGTAGCATTAAGTTTCTGTCCCAAGGCCTAGGGAGTAGAGTATGTGGAGCACTTGTGAGCAAATGATACACCTCCCAAAGGGAGGACAGAACAAATGTGAATTGCATTGGATCAACATGCTCTTAACTTAGATATTTTTTAATAGAGGTATACAGGCTGTTGGAGAACTTTGTGTGAACATAAATTTCAAAATCTCTTTTCATGCTACACTATCGCAAGGATAAGAGAAGGTTGTTCAAGGGAAGTCAAGTAGTCATATTGGTCTTGCTGAGAATGGTCAATCGCACACGGAGGGGACTGCCTAGGTTCTCCTCAGAGGTCCCTGTTCTAGTCCCTTGGTACCATGTTGAGGACGTGACCTGCACTGAAGGCTTAAGCTGGTCACAGATGGGGAGCAATCAGCATGCCTTCCATCCAAGGATTCACTATTATGAATGCCACTTCTGTAGCCAGAGCAGTTACAAGAGTACCACATGCTGGGTCATATGCTTAGCACTCAGCATTTTATCTTGCTTCATCTCCATGACAACAGAGCCAAGGGTTATTATTCTCCCAATTTTAGGCTTAGAGTTTTGGGTCCTTTATCCAAATGACAGATCTGAATGAAAGTCTGAATGTAAGCACTTAACTTCTCAGCCCATGATACAACTTCAGTTAGGGACTACACAGCCTTACCAGAGAAAGAAACCCTGCATTCATACACGCATGTATCCATCAATATCCTCTTGTCATTTTATTGCATGTGTGGGAAGTAACACACATGTTGGAAGTTTGTGGGCACAAGAGTTTAGGAAGGGTACATGGTGACCACTTAAAAGCAGAGGTGACCTTTTGAACACAGGAGAGCCAATTTTTTTTTTTTTTGCCTCAATGATCGGGAAAGACTTCAGCCACACCAAATAATTATGACTTATGTTCTGGCTATTTAGGAAAAAACTCTTAAAGTGAAAGGCCCCTGTCTGGCTGCTTTCTCACCAGCTCTTATTTTTCTTTTCTCCCACAGCCTCTAACAGTTATCTTTCTTTTGCCTTTACTGCTGTGAGCCTTGGTTATATATTGTCTATGTCACCTTAGAGGCCAAAGGAATGCTGAGATTAGATGGGAGCAGCACCCCAGAAGTGGGGCTAGCAATCCCACCTTTATTAGAAATGCATTTACCAAAATTCTTCCAAACTCAGGATGACATCTGCATCTTCTGTTTCATCATAACTTCTATCACCACAACCTGGCTTCCTCTCGATTTCAACAACCAGCTGGTGATCAACACTTTGCAGCTCTCAGCCAGCACTGTGATGAAGTAAGACGGCCCCTGAGAAAGGCAGCAGCCATCAGTTTAAGAAATGTACTTTTCATTTGGGCATGGAACATCAAAGCAGGCCTTTTGATGAATAAGGTATTGCAAAGGCAACACAATACACACACACATTGCTTCTTGCTTCATCTGAGACCCTAGATCCCCCAATGACCAAGCAGGTAGCAGTTCACTGCCCAAGTATCCTTGGCCTGGAAAGTTCTGGAATCCATTGAGAAATTGTTCCTCTCCAACTCTCTCCTTATGCTCCATAATAAGCCCCCTGTCTGCTTCCAGTTGTCATTACCTCAACCTTCATTCCAACAAACGTACGTAATGTGTTATTTCTGAGCTTACATATTATTAACATTTAAAGATGGCAGTTTCCTAATGCCATGTAGGAATGCTCCCTAATCTTACCCACAGTGTGTTTCCAAAGCCCACTGATGGATGGTTGGTTTCTGGAATATATTAGCACTCTCTCCCCTGCAGGCTCCTCAAACCTGAGAGAAAGGGGGTGCATGCTGTTGAGCTGCTACCTAGGATCTGTACCAAGATGAGATAAGTTTTATTTTTCTTTATGACACTTAGCATCTTCTGGTACATTACATCATTTACTTATTTTTTTGTGTGTTTTGCCTCCCCTACCCCCATCAAGTCAGTGAGTGCGTATTGTTTTGTTCATTGTGTTAAGTGTTCAATCAATGTGTTAATTCAAAAGCCACCCTTAACATGCTGAATGCATAGGATATTAATAGCTTTTGCTTTCCTGAGCTTGTAAGAATCTTATAACTCATTTGTTGCTTAAGCCTTTATTGAGCATCTCAGTGTATAATATATATCATATGTGCAAAGTGTAGATAAAGTATTTGGTACCAATAATAGTGATGGACGTGGCTCCTGTTAGAAGCATGATGTTAGAAGGAATCTTGTGCATGTGCCATGAACTTGCCCAAACCAGGCACCCAATGGGCCCTCTACATGGCTGCCTTGGAGAAAGAAGGATTCTTAACAGGAAAACTCCAAATAGTGTGCCTCCCTACCATGTTTTTGTTTGCACAGGGTGAGCTCTTCTGTCCCAATATGTATTCCAAGTATCTCTTACTATACAACTTGAGTTCATTTTTTATACTTCTGGGACAACATCTATAACATTAAGTTAATAATACTTATAAATAAGACATGTGGGTGTAAAATAGAAGAGTCTGGGAGCTGGGAAGGCCTTGTAATAGTGATGGCTGTTTCTGTCAGGACCTAGACAAGTTCAGAACAAGCTCAGGGCCACATACCTAAGTGCACTGCCTTTGGAACTGGCCTGTCAAACTAAATGGGAAAATGATCCCATTCTCATGTTACTCTCACATTTCCTCAAATAATGACATACAGTTTTTCTTGCTGATGATCTCTCTACTAAAAGAACTTGATTACAAAGAAGAGGAAGTGACTTTTGTTCTTTCAGGTTTAAAACAGTAACGATGACATTAGCCATGTTATGTTACTTGCAAGGGTCTGTGGGATGATTGAGTCAGTCAAGCCTACAGAAAGGACAGAACTGAGATGGGACCTTTGGGGCTATTTGTGGCCATCATGGGTTGACTACAACCTTACTGTGACTGAACCCCATCTGTGCTTAGTTCAGAATGCACACCGGACTGGCCTTCCTGGGCACCATTACTTCAGCTGCATGTAGGTAGGGTCAGTTGAACAACCATGATTGCCAGGCCATGACTATCATGTTCTGAGTACAAAACTCAGTGACTCAGATATACCACCTAGTAGTAGTAGTCTTTGGAATATTGGTTAAATGATTTGCTTTTCACAAGGCAGAGTCAGATGCATTTGATAGGTTGATAAAACTGCTTAAAACTTTGGCAGCAGTGCCCTTGGGTCACCTGGCCAGGTGTTCCTAATTGGTGCCAGGTGATCTAGCTCAGTCCAAGCAGGACAAATGAAGAGGTTTGCAGTGGTGAATCTATAGCCTGCCTGGAGCCATCCAGAAATCTTTTGACACACAGTCAAGAGGGAATTGTCAAAACAAGATATCCATAGCAGAGTTCCTGACTGGTTTTTCCAAGACACTTGAATTCTTGCCAAACTCCAGACAAATTCGCATTCCCAGGGGTAAGACACAGCGCGGGGAGGGGATGTTTCTTAGCAAATATTGATACACTAGAGAGTTGGCATTAAATTATTGACTTGACAACTCATGCTACGCTACTTTTGATTGCTGATATGAAGGATTATCTACTTACAATTGGATTCTGCTGTTGAATTGTGGTGATTGCTGAGCCCAACTTATTTTGGAATGGGAAATGAATAACATGTTAAGAACCCAGATGGGTCCTAGGAACTACTCAGCACTTTCTGTGCAGGAAGCAACCATAAGGGCTGAATTTTTACTTACTCCCTGTAAGGAAAGTTATCATCTGCAGGGTTTTGTTTTTGTTTACAGGGTGGATAGGCCTGGGACTGATTTTTTGCCTCTCTCTTGAGACCGGCAGACTCCTAAAGAACCAAATATGTGTCTTTGCCCTTTGGGTCTGACACACAGTAGGCATTCAGCAAATGTTTGTTGAGTCCTGACTCAACAAACATACATATGACTCTGTTGGGTAAGTTCTCTCTCTCTCTCTCTCTCTCTCTCTCTCTCTCTCTCTCTCTCTCTCTCTCTCTCTCTCTCTCTCTCTGTGTGTGTGTGTGTGTGTGTGTGTGTGTGTGTGTGTGTGTGTGTGTGTGTGTGGTGCCAGTGCTGAATTTCTCATTTGGCTCTTTTTTTTTTTTTTTTTTTTTTTGCTGAACGTGGATATTCTGCTCATTGGGCCACACCTCCACGTCTAGCTTTTTGCCAGGTACTTGCAAGTAAGAGTCTCATGAACTTGTCTGCCTGGGCTGGCTTTGAACCACCATCCTCATATCTAACCTCTTGAGTATCTAGGATTATATCACCATACCTTTGCTCTGATTTCAGCATCAGAAGTTTGACCAAACCTGACCTCTTACTATGACATGATTTTTCTTAGCTGATGAGATGAACACCCACAGGGGTTTGTGTGCACCAGGTGTCCACCTGATCATGGTCCAGGGACTATGACCGCTGTTCCACAGACACCAGTGCCCGGCTGGGTGCCTGTGCCTCGAGTCCCGAAGCCAGACTCTGGAGCCTGCCTTACACTCGGCCGCCGTCCAGCTCCTCTGCCCTGGCTCTCTCTTGCAGTCTTAATTCCTTTTAATTTCCTGTTTCTAGGCTAGTCTTTTCCCCCCCTCATCCCAACCCCCACTCCTTTCAAGTCACTTCCCCTGATTTCTGCTTTCTTGCTCAGAGTGCTTTTACTCCCTCCAGCCCCCAGATGTCTCTCTCTGCACCATTCTTTCCCTATAGCTATGGCCTTCTCCTGTTACATATTGCCATAAGAACTTGCTTTACCTCTTGTCAGTGTTGGGATGGAGCCTGGAAGGTGGCTTCTCTCCAAGCGGGGCTGGGCCACTTAGGAGAGGACAAAGTGTCTGTACCCTCCCAAGTCACCTCAGCACAAACCTAGACCAATTCCCCTACTTGCACTGGCCCGGCCATTCCTAAGAAGCAAAGTCCACCGTTCTTGCCTCCAGAATAAAGAACACAGCCACCAGTTTGTCAGCTCCAGCCATGTGCCAGGCCCTGGGTTCTGTCAAAACCACATACAGTCCCCCACAGCCTTGGGAAATGCATGCATTGTCCTGCATGGCCCAGAGGCAGCTGTGGGCAGAGGTATTGGGTAACTTGGCCGCAGAGACTGGAGCAAGGCCAGACTGGGCTCTGTGGGCCTTCTCCCCACTGCTCTGTGCTCTCAGGCTGTGATCTGCCCTGAAAACACTGACTATTGATGACATTCAATTGCTGTGACACAGAACTGAATAAAAGAAGATCTGTTTAATTCCAGTGTTGCTGTTCTCAGTCAGAACCCAAACACAGGCAGATCCTGTTTGTTGGCTGACTTTTTTGTCTTGTAGTGTGACTTTGATGAGTCTCACAGTGTGTAACTTGTGCATCACAGTCTATGGTTTGCCAACTTCATCCTGCACTCCAAGACCTGCCCAGCTCAAGTATGGCCAAGCTCCATGACACTCTCTCCCTAAGAATGTGTCCTGCTGTAGTCCCAGCTCTTATCACCTGTGGCCTCTGATTCCCAATTTTCTTAACTATGGATGGGGCAGAGTGCCACCCTACAGCCTCCTCCTCTCGTGGTAAGAGTAATGGGATCTGGACTGTAAACTTTGTGAGCCTGTACACTTAACGCCCTGTGGTACTCACCTGTCATTGCTCTTCTCCCTACTCTGCTGCTAATCTTCGTGTTGTCATTACTGCCCTGGTCCCCTCCCACCCCAGCACAGCTGAACGTGAGCTCACATTGGATTCCCCTTTTAGTTCGCCTTAACCTTCTGCTCCAGCCTCTGACACCCATCCTCAGCTGTGCCCCCGCTCTGACCTCTGCTTCCTCAAAGGCTTTTACGTGTCAGCTCTTCACAGCTCCCCTCACCTGGTGTCCACTTGGCTGGGCTCCACTTGCCTTTTGCCTCCAAGCAGACTCGCCCAGCACAGCTGCCCTTCCTGTAGCTAATAACCAAGGCAGATGCTGCCAGATATTCCACTCTGAACTTCCAACCTTTCTTGGACGCCCATCGTCACCACTGGGTTTGGCTAGAATTGGCCTCTGTTTCTACACCAAATGCCACCCAGGTGTTCCTCGGTGTTTGTTCCTGTTGCTTCTCGCTCAGATTGAATGACACATTATTTGTGTGGTTGCTCTGAGAGACTGGTGTTCATGCAGGATATTCATACGTGTCCCCTCCACAAGGTACTGTTTCTGGGCAGTGGCTAGGCAGGAGTCATCGATACTGTCAGCATGGCTACCATTATCAAGAGCCAGTTTTGGTCTGGAAGTCGTCATTGCTTTGTGTTCTTGAATCTTCACAAGAAACCTATGAAGTTGTAGTTTCTTGATCTCATGTTATAAATTCAAGAGAGTTAAGAAACTTCCACATCTGTAATCTCAGGAATCTGAGATCTGAGGATCAAGGTTTGAAACCAGCCTGGACAGGAAAGTCTTTGGGAGACTAATTTCCAAATTACCAGCAAAAAGACAGAAGTGGAGGTATGACTCATGTGGAGCACAAACTTTGTGCAGAAAAAGTTAAATGAGAGTGCAAGGCCTTGAGTTCAAGTCCCAGTTCTGACACATGTGCAAACACACAAAACTTTCTCAAATGTCCCCTAGTTAGGAAGTGGCAGATTTGAAGTCCCTTGTCCCTGAGTGTAAAAACTTTGTCCCTCCTCCATATCAGATACTATGATCCCTGTTGTTGTTTTGTTTGGGCTTGTGTTTTTGGCCAGTCCTGGACCTTGAACTCAGGGCCTGAGCACTGTCCCTGGCTTCTTTTTTGCTCAAGGCTAGCACTGTGCCACTTGAGCCACAGCACCACTTCTGGCCATATTCTATATATGTGGGTGCTGAGGAACCGAACCCAGGGTTTCATGTATAGCACTCTTGCCACTAGGCCATATTCCCTGATCCCTGTTTTTAGAGATCCTGGGTTATAAGGGCCAAACCACTAATAACATAAGAATATAAAGATGAAAGATGACTATCTGCCAGTCATAGCCTTGTTGTGGGAGCTTCTTGGTATCCAGAGGAGGCAGGAAGTATTGAACACTATTTGTGGAGTTCGTGGAGTCTTAAGTTGAGCATGGAGCCAGGGTCCTTGAGCTGTCTGAAAACAGGATGAATATGTTCACAGAGAGAACAGGAGGAGAGTGGAGGAGATGGAAAGTCAAACCCCGGAGCTGCAAGGAAGGCTGATCTATTTTGAAAACAGAGAGGAAGGATGGTTTGGATGCCAGGCCCAGGAAAAACTGAGAAATTCAGGGAAGGCTTTTGCTTTCAGTTTTTGGTTTGGGGGTGGAAAGGAGTTTGACAGTACTGAGGTTTTAACTCAAGGCTTCATAATTGCTACATAAGTGTTCTACCTCTTAAACCCACTGTCAACCCTTTTCAAAAGCTCTAGTCGTTTTTGAAATAGGGTCTTGAATTTTGCCCAGGCCATCCTGGACCACAATCCTCTTAGTTTATACCTTCCAATATTTTATAATTTCCACAATAGCTGGGATGACAGACCTACAACACCATGCCCAGTTCTTTTGTCTGTTTAGATGAGATCTTGTGAAATATTTTGCCCAGGCTGTCCTGGAACTCCCATCTTAGAACCTTCAGTTTTAACTTCCCATATAGCAGGCATGCATCATTAATCTAGCTATTGGTTGAGATAATGTCTTAGGAGCCTTTTTCCTTGCTAGCTTTGACCCACAATTCTGATCTCTGCCTTGCAGGTAGCTAAGATTAGAAGCATAAGCCACCAGCACCTGGCTTAGTTTGCCTGGTATATTAATGAAGGTGTTATTAGAGGGAATCTAACAGAATGTTAAATAAAGCAGATTTGAGAAGGGTAAGGCCAGAGGTGGGTGGGTGCCCTTCTTCCCACCCCTGGAGTCTTTTTCTCCAGCCTGGTGAGTGGCAGGAGGAAGTGGAGGCAGGCGACAGGTGTTCACGCCACCAGCTGCTGAGCAGAGCGGACAATTCCAGATCAGGCAGCTCTCCTCAGGGATTTCAGGGTGTAGTTGCTCTCCCCAGTTCAATCCAGAAATCAGAAAGCAAATACCTCACCAGCTCACGTCTACACTTTTCTTAGCTTATTTGCCCAGTTACAGGATTAAAGGGGACATTTACATGAACTTTTAAAAACAAATATTCCACTTTTGTCCCTTCTCCTTCCCTACTTTGGCTCGGGAATCTGCTGCAAAACATCCTTGTTTGATCAGCAAGAACCAACTAGTTAATACTTAAGCAAATGTCACCTACAGAAGGCACTGAAGGGAATATCCACCAGTACTGAGCCATGTAAAAGAGTACTGCTCCTAAGAGGCCATTGGCTGCCTCAGGGCTGTTTGTGGTCCTTTTCCAGAGTGACAGATGAAACAGACAAATCAGTGCTGCATCTTAGTTCAGACAGTCAGCAGTTGCCACAATCCTAAAGGCTTTCCTTAGAACACAATCAGATAAAAAGACTTGCAGCCAGGTACCAGTAGCTCAGGCCTGTAATCCTCACTACTCAGAAGACTGACATCTGAGGGTCATGGTTTAAATAGCCTGGTCAGGAAAGTCTGTGAAACTCATATCTCCAATTAACCACCAAAAAAACAGAAGTAGAGCTGTGTCTCAAGTGGTAGAGTGCTAGCCTTGAGCAAAACAGCTTAGAGACAGTGCCCAAGCTCTGAGTTCCAGGTAAAAGTACATCATCCTCTCCGCCCCCCCCCCCCCCCCCCCGCATTTCCTCTCCTCATGCTCACCTCCCACATGCCCTGCAGCTACCAGTAGAAGTAGCCAAGAGATCTACCATTACACTCCAAGAAAATCCTGGCTTCATATTTCCTGTTTCCTTCCCTCGCCATGGCGGTAAGCACCAAGAGCTGTCACCTATGCTGCACTGTCACTTGCTGGTTTCCAGTGCTTCACGGGGGGTGGGGGGGAGGAGGAATATGGCCCATTAATCCCCATGAACAATCCAGAAAACACACCCCTGTTCCTGAGAGCCTAGTCAATGTCTCTTCCCAGTTTGAATAAAGTTTTCTTGCATTGCCCCTTAATTGCCATGAGCTGGACTTGTAAATATTGTATGTGGCTGAGTAATCCTCATCTGACCAAGGGAAATGGATGTTGTTTTGTTTTTGTTTTTTTTTTCCACTTTGGTAACCCTGGCATCCTGCATCTGTCCCTGAAAGGGACTCTTGATCCTGGGAAGGAACATCTGCCCTGCCAGGTGCCGGTAGTGCCAGGGCAGGAGCTGAGTGAAGCCCAGAGAAAACGGGGCTCTGAAGTCCAGAGCATCTCCAGGTGTCCTGCGCTGGGGCCAGGGCAGAGAACATTCATTGTTTAGAAGTTGGCAGCTTTCCAGAAGTTCAACTGTCTTTTTCACTCCCAAATGTCAAGCATATCCCTGGCCAGGGGGATAGATGACAAACGCCCCTGAGGCTGCTCGCTGGGCAGTTCCATCTCACTCAGCCAGGTTCCTTCCTGGGATTGTCCAGCAGAATGGACTTCATTCAGCTTGGAATCCTGAAAGCTTGGAGCACTGTCTGCCTCCATCCCAAGGAAATATACATGTCTGCACTACAGTGCTTCTTGAACATGATGTTCATTTTAAGTGATGTTTGGGAAAATAAGCTGGGATGTACTTCCAAATTTAGCCCACTGGAGATGGAGCAGGTGAGGGCACAGGTGCAACCAGACAGGCCCTGGATTTGACCTTTGAAGAGCTAAGTGAACTGCCGTGGTCAGCATAGCCTCAGTCTGTTTCCCACCATAAAAAGTGGAAGGGGAAAAGTGAGAGGCAGCTCCTTCCCAGGTTTTCAGCCCCTCAGATGACTATAGGCCTTTCTGCCTACTAAATCTCAGGACCCCCAGCCAGACCCAGTGGTACAAGTAAGAGTCAGACCCACCTGTATTCCTATGCTGGCTTTCCAGACTTCTGCTTCCTTGTGTAGAAAACAGAAGTGAGCATGGCTAGTGGGCTTAGCTTTTCCTACTTTAGAAAGCTCATTCATTAGCCTATTGATAGCACCTGGCCAGTCCCTCTCCTTCTCGTGTCATTACTGGTATAAGACTGTTATCCCCTCCCTTGAATAAGCCAGAACGCCCCTTGAGGCTTCTCGAGACCCCACACACCCGTGTCTTCCTTGGCAAGTATGGGGAATGGGGCAGGGCGTCCCGCAACCACACGCTGACCGAGCTCCCGTGGACTTCGCTCCCGCAGTCAATTCCTACTGGCCACAGGATATGCATGAGAGCGGTAGAGGACCACACAGAAGAGGCAGATAGGCCCAGAACCTCCACATGGACGGAGGTAGAGCTTAGCCCAGCAGGGAAAGGGAAAGGGGGAGGGGGGAGGGGAAATGAGGGAGGAGGTAAAAAACAGTACAAGAAATGTATCCAATGCCTAACGTATGAAACTGTAACCTCTCTGTACATCAGTTTGACAAGAAAATTTGTTTTAAATAAATAAAAATTTAAAAAAATTTAAACCTAAAAAAAGAAAAAAAAAAGAAAGCCCCTGCTTTACTCTTCCTGAAAGTTTGTTCAGGGAGACCCCATTCGGGTGCCTAAGCTAGCCCTAGGGGGATGGAGGCATGGCTCAGTTGGTATAGCACTGGCCATTGAGTGAAAGTGTCAGGTACTGGGTTCAAGTTCCAGATTCAGATCAGAAAGAAAAAGATATGGAAACACCATCTCTCTCACCCAAAGAACCCCCAAGGCTTCTGCTTGTCACTGTCCTCTCCTTGAACCCATTTGAAATCTCCCCAACAACCCTTGTTTGTTCTGAAAGACATAAGATGGCTAAGTCTCATTTGTCATTATTTTTGTTTTTGGACAAACACCAGTTTCATTACCTGTTACTATCAGCTTAGTTTGTATCCTGTCTGGCATGCCTCTACAGAGACACAGCTTATGTAAGTCACAATTTCTGTGTCAGGCAAATCAAATCACTATACTATTATTCTGATAGACCTGCCCACCCTTCAGCTAGAACTGTCCCAGGACCGGTCCCTGGAGCCAGACCCGAATCCCTGTCTGCCTTCTCCTCGTGTCTCTTGATATTCATCCTTCCCTGTTTACTGGACCATCTTCCTTATATCTACTTGTCCCCTCCAGATAGTCCATACATTTCTTTTTTGATGTGGTGATACCAGGGCTTGAACTCAGCACCTCATGCTCTCTGTCCACTCATAGCTAATGCCCTACCAGTTGAGCCACACCTCAAACTCAAATAATATTTGGGATGTGAGTGTGTGTACACACTACTGGTTCTAGGGCTTTAACTCATGGCCTGGCCGTTGTCCCTGAGCTCTTTTTACTTAAGGCTAGCACTTCATCACTTGACCTGTAGCTCCACTTATGGCTTTTTGTTGGTGTTTAATTGGAGATATGAGTCTCACAGACTGTCCCTAGCTGGCTTTAAACTGCTATCCTCAGATCTCAGCCTCCTGAGTAGCTAAGATTACAGATATGAGCCACCAGCACCCAGCTTAAGTCAAATTTGTAGTGCTGCATTGTGTGTGTGTGTGTGTGTCTGTGTGTGTGTGTGTCTGTATGTGTGTGTGTGTGAGAGAGAGAGAGAGAGTGTGTGTGTGTACTAGGGCTCAAAATCAGGGCCTCTTGCTCTCACTCAGCTTGCTTACTACATACAGATGGTGCTCTACCACTTGAGCCATGTCCCTAGTTCTCAAAGTATAGCCCAGGCTGGTCATGGTCTTCCTGCCTCATCCTCTTGTTGAGTTTTGCAGGACATCTTTTGTGTCTGCTCTGTGCTAGGCACTGGCATGTGGTGGTGAATGAGAAAGTCCCTGTGTAAGAATGTCGTGTGGCAGGGGCACCCACTCAGTGAGAGTAACACAGGTTACCCAGGAGACAGGGTTGAAACGAGCCCAGTTAGCAGGAGTTTACTAGGGCAGTCTTCAAAGAAGCCACACTGATGCTGAAGTATGGGGGACTAACTAGGCCCCAGCAAGAGGCCTCCAGGAAGACAGGGAGGCATATGTAGAAGCCAGGGGGTGGGCAGGAGCACAGAGTGTTGGCTAGAGCACAGTGGGAGCCATTAGAGCCCTGGGGGTCTGCCTTCCCTTGTGAGTCAGTCTTTATGAATATAAACTAAAAGCACTCGTTGTTGGGTTTTTGTCTTTATGATTAGTTCTTGATTTCTTTCATCACTGCTTCTGCTTTTCCCATCATCACCCTGATTTGAAAATTGAGCATCACTTAAAGCTGGGCTATCCCAGCTTTGTTCAAGGACTTGCATGGTACTCAACACTGGGTGGCCTCAAGTACTCACCACCGTGGGCCTGCCTGGGCTGCAGCAGCCGGGTATCTTCCAAAACTCCCTCTGCTCACTTTCTCAATTTCCCAAGCAGTCAGGACCCCCCCCCCCACCCTAAGGTGAACCCAGGCCCTAGAGTGCCAGGAATAACACCTCCACACACACTTCAGTCTGTTCCCAAGCCCATTGTCTTCTGACACCAAACCACACGAACCTTCCCTTCTCCTCAACCAAACACCACATGCATAGCAGAACCACTAGGAAGTAGTGGGACTCCTGCCCATAGGGAGCTGATGGCTACCCCGAAGGTATTTCTGGTGACAAAAATGGATGAAAAGATTTGCTGCTCTTGTCCTGGTAAGAAGTTGGCCTAAGGCAGAGATGGCACTAAGATACTAGTACACATCCCTTCTTACTGCAACCCTCTGGAAGTGCTAGCCAAAATCTCGTAGCTATACCCCAAATAGATCATAGAGAAGTTTACAAGAAGGACTTGCTGGACAAAGTGGTACACATCTGTAATCCCAGGTGCTTGGGAAGTGGAGGTAAGAGAATTGCACATTCAAGGCCAACCCAGGCAAAAGTGAAAGATCCTGACCTAAATTTAAAAACATCGGGCTGGGGATGTGGCTGAAGTGATAGAACAAACTTGCTTAACAAGCAAGAGGCCCTGAGTTCAATTCCTATTGCCATCCCCGCTCCCCATCCCCCAAAAAGGAGCTCCTTAGATGAAGTAAGTGGAGAGAGGAGCAAAGCGGTGCCACAGCTGGGTCATTGTCTCTGTGATGCACAGCAGGGCCCAGTTATTATCTGTAAAATGTTTTAGGCTTTGCAGACCACACACAGCATGTCACAGTATCTTTCACTTTCTTGACGACTCTTTAAACACATAAAAGCTAGTCTTGGCTCATTGGTTGTACAAAAAAGAGACTACAGCTAGAACTGGTTCATGGACCCCAGGCTGCAAGTCTGTGATATAGAGGCTTAGGCTATGTCTCATGAAGACAAGGCCAGAGGAGGGGGCAGAGACACTGAGAGGGTCCCTGAGAGGAGGGACTTTAGAAAGATGGGATCTTCTGGGTGTGGAGATGGACAGGTGGCTGCACACCCATAATCTCAGCACTCTAGGCAAGAGGATGGTAAGTTTGACACCAGCCTGAACTATGTAGCAAGACCCTGCCCTTCCACACTCCTCACCTATAAAAAGAATCTGTATTAAACAACTCTGTTACCCCAGGCAAATGACAAGGGGCTTCCCATGTGTTTCAGGTCCTCTTTCAGTGTTTGAAGCCATCAGTAAGCTGTGCTCATGAATTGGGTTTAAAATTTCCACATCCCAGGATCCACAGTATTTTCATTAGTAGGAATTGTGATCACTTTGTCTCCAAGAGAAATCCAATCTTCCCAGATGAAAATATTATATATGTTATTAACTACAAAGTATGTGTGTATATATATGCATATATATACACTTGTGTGTATATATATACATAGATAAATATGTCTTACTATAGTTGGAAATTTTAAATCCTACTTCTGAGAAATAATTGGACCAAAGAAGAAATCACTGTGGAGTATTTTTAAATATTTAGAACTTAGACACTAATGGAAATTGTTCAGTTTCAAAACTTGAGGACTTATAGACATAATAGTTAAATGACAGATGGAAAATGAAGGAGTTAATTTTCAATAAACAAAATTGGAGAAAGAATAACAGTACTAATCCAAAGAAAGTCTATTAATAGGCGTAATGTTAATAAAAGCAGAAAATGAAGAAATGAGAGATTATCAAAGATAAATGCTCTTCTCAGAAAGGATTAATAAAAAGAAACACAGGGTTGGTCAACTAGGTGGCCATGTAAGAGAATGCCTAGGTAAGTGGTGTTACATGCAGAAAGAAGCCAGGCACTGGTGGCTCACGCCTGTAATCCCTGCTACTCAGGAGGCTGAGACCTGAGCATCTTGATTCAAAGTCAGCCCAGGCAGAAAGGTCTGTGGGACTCTTTAACCAGCAAAATTTGGACACTGGGCTGTGGCTCAAGTGGTAAAACACCAGCTTTGCAGTTAAGCAAGAGTGCAAAGCCCTGAGTTCAAGCCTTAGTGCTGGCACCAAAGAAAGTGGAAAGAGGAGCCTCAGTATGGTGTTGTGTTGACTTTGTGAGACTATAGCGAGCATCTCTAGGCCCATAATTTCAAGTACTCAAAAAAAAAAAAAACCCAAAACACCAAGACAATTTCCAAGAAACATAATTGTATAAACCCAACTCAGGAAAGGAAGGCACAACTTCCTGAGAAACTACCTGGGTATAGCCAGAGCATTTATTCAGCAAGTCTGCCTTCAGTCACCATTATGGGTGCCAATAACCCCCACTGTCTCTGTCCCCCAGTGCAGCTTTGTGATGTGGTGGAAATGTTCTCTGTTGTCTCCGGCCAAGTACCATGGCCACTGTGCCCCCCCCACCCCCACCTCGTGACTCCTGAGCATGTGAAGTAGAGCTGAGGGCAGCTGAGAAGGTGGAATGTTCACTTTATCATCTTCATGGATTTCTGCAGAATAGCGGGGTGTAGCAAGGCTGCTGGAGAGGGCTGGAGCTGTTGGGATTGGGAGGGGCAGCCAAAGCCTCCTGCAGGAGCCTAAGGGCTGACACTCTCTGAAGCAGCTCCATCTTGCCCTGTCTTCCCCTTTGGCCCAGGTGCTTGGCCCTGTTCCTCTACTTTTCCCCATTTGCTCTCACTTGCCTCAGTAGGCCCAGAGATGTGGGTGAGGGAGCTTTTCCTGCTCCTTGCCCACCCTGGCTGGGCTCACCCTGGGGTTGCCTCCAGCACCTAGGTGGGGCAAGGCTTGGTGTCTCCTACTGAACTAAGTGAATGTGGCGTCGGGCTCACTGGTGGAAGGGCCTCGCTCTCCCTGGTCCACATCCTCCGCGTTTGGTGAGAAGTGGGCAGTCGTGAGTGTGGACACAGTGACCTCAGGAGGTGGGGTGAGGCCGGCAGGCAGAGCGAGACTCAAGATCACTGGCTGCAGTAGTCTCTAGCCCAAAATACTAGAAAATACTAATCCAGAAAGGACTGACCCCTCTCGAGGGGGCTCTGATTCAAGAAGACAAAGTAAAGCTCCACAGATGGAGGAGGCAATGAAGTCTAGAGTTGTAGCTTTGTAAACTCTAAACCTTTTGTGCTGTCAATGCAGAATCCAACTGGGCAGCAGGGGTAGCCATCTTAAGTAACTTCCACCATCCTTGGGGTCCGGGTGACCTACCAAGGCTGGAGCCATGGGTCAGCACACCTCTACCACCTCCAGAGTGAGGATGCTGCCCCCTCTCCTCCTAGGCTCCTCACCTGACCCCCAGGACGGGGGCACAGTCCATAAAGTGGTGAGGGCCGCTTCCAGGTTCCCTGCTGCACCCAGCAGCCTGCCGGCCACCCATGCCCACCACCCTCCCTGCCCATTCTCCACACTTTTCTGGTCTGAATCATTAAGAGGTGTGTCTGGCTTCTCTCTTTCAGGGATGATAATGGTGATTTTATTGCTGCTTGTGGCTATTGTGGTTGTTGCAGTCTGGCCAACCAACCGATAGCAATAAAGGGACCACCCACGGAGACACCTGCCAGTGAGGAAAGCAAGCCCTCGCCCTTTTGGTATACACCACCTGCTCTCAATAAATTCCTCCCAAGCTCCGGACTCTGGATGTGCATTGCTTCAGGAGGGTGGCAAAGCTGAGAAGCATCGGCCCTGTTGCAGCCCTCTGGTTTCTACCTTGGTTGTGTGGGCCTAGCTAAATGCCCCTCAAGTGGTCATTGCCACCCCTGTCTGTTGGATGTCCTTGTGGCAGTGTCTGGTCTGCTTAGGAAAGTCATGCAGCGTGTTTTGTGCCTGGGGCGTCAGGTGGATGGGATGAGGGCCATGTGGGAGAGGTGGTCTCCTGGATGCATCTGAGTGTGTACACCAGTCACCCTGCCCCACCCAGAGCCCCCCACTGGTGCTATATGCTCCTGTTCATAAATAGTTTTGGGCTCCACTTTGGGCCCTGCCTCCAGGCCTGGGAACACATTCTTCATTGCCTCAGTCCCAGTCAACTCCCTTCTCTAGGTTGGAGCATCTTTCCAAGCAGCTAGAATTCAGTCTTTTGCTCAAGATGGTGACTCGGAGAGCCACCAGGTAGTAAAGTTTCTGTTTAGGGTTCAGAGAAAGGTGGGGTTATGAAGTGAGTGGAGCACTGTCTTCTTGGCTCCTGGACCATTGTGTGCATGCATGTCGACAGCGTGTGTGTGTGTGTGCTCGTGTGTCTATATGCATGTCTCAGGCCAGGCTGATGGTGGGCATGGAGGGGATGCCACACCAACAAGATGGTGGTCTTGAGTTAGAAGGGCACATGGGGCTAGGCATCACACCCTCTCTCCTTTCTATATAGAAAACAAAGTGAGCTGCTGGCCTGGCTTCGCCCTCCCCAGCAGGAGGAGGAACAATTAGGGTTCATGACAGCAATCACTGTTTCACTGAGGAGAGAACAAGCCTGTGGGGGCAACTGCCAGAGGAGGGGTCCTGGGCATTCCTGAACAGAACACCACCCGAGACCCTCTCTAGGCAAAGGCACCAGGAAGACAGCCAAGGTGCAGCCTGGGCTGCTGTTATTCCCCGGGACCTTGGTGCTCTGGAAAGGCCTGAGACCTATGAGTCCAGACACCTGCTTGGCTCCGACCCCATCTCTTCACTCTACAACCAGTAGATGGCCACCGAGAATGCCAACAGAGCAAAGGGGACTCTGGAAGCCACAGGCCAGCAGTAAAATAGCCCAGTAGCTAGCACACAGCCCCAGCTCACAACTTACTGGCCAGAACTGGTTGCCTGCTGAAATAAAGTGAACAGCAAGGACAACTTCACCACTTGCCGGCAGTGTGGCTACAGGCAACTTACTTTGCCACGTATGTTCCTCATCTGGAAACATGAGCAGATCCCCTACCCACCTTGGAGGTACTATGAGGACTGGGGGAGACACCCCTACAAATGTACCCCTTGCCTCAGCTTTCCAGGTTACCCCCAGGCCTGAGATCAAACTCGTGAAGGTATGAGACTGAGCCAGGCCAAGCCAGAGCTCCTGCCACCCACAGACCTCGTGAACATGCTGAGCCCCCAAAGCAGGCTCACAGAGGCCATGTCTGGTCCAGAGTGAGAGGGTGAGGAGCAAGACAGCCACAGAAATGAACTACGCTGTCACCCGGGTGAGAGAGGAGGAGCAGGCCTGCTTGCAGGAGAAGGGCCATGCTGGCCAGGCCAGGGCTACTTGGAGGTAACGTGCGCTGGGACACATTTCTGAGGATGAAGTAAGTGGTTACTAATGGATCACCCAAGGGAAGAGCAAGAATCTGCAGAGCCACCTCTTCCTGTCTTGTGTGAAACCCCAAATCTGTACAAACAGTGTCTCCTTGGAGCCCCCCACTTTGGAGCTCCAGGGAAGCAGCATTGATGGTCTGTTTGACTTTCTCACCTCCTCTTGACTGGCTCAGCACAGAGCCCCAGCAACTTGTGGGGCGTCTTTGAACCAGAGCCACAGAGCCTGGCTCTGGCTCACTGAAAGGCCTTTTCAGGAAAACACCGGGCCCATGTCTGCGCACAGCAGCTTCTGTTCTTTGAGCAGAATGGGCTCTGGGCCCGGCCTCACACTGTTAGCTGTGTAACCCTGGACAAGTAACTTTCCTTCTCTGGACCCACGGGCAGGGAGTGGAAGAAAAGCAGCTTGCAAGACCAGAATACAGGCGCCCCCATCCAGGCCCAGGATAGCAAAGGCCAGCTGCCGAGGCTAAAAACATGCCAGGCAGGAGACCCTGGACCCCCTTCATCTTCTTCAAGGGTGGTTTTCTCAGCTAAGAAGCTCTCCCAGGCAAGGCTTACCTGGGAGGCTGCCACGCAACACTGTGAAACCACCTTAAAGTCATGTGCATTTCCCAGCATGATTTGCAAAGCCTGGTTCCCCCATCTTGTCAGGCCCCCAGGCCTGGCAACCTGTCGCAAGCACTCTGCAATTGCTGGTCTTATCCCTCATGGAGACAAAGCAGAAAGGCAGGGCTACAGCCCTCATCTCAAGTGCTTTCTCAATGAAAATAAACCTTATTAAAATAACAGCATAGAACTGTTTAACTTAGCTGAATATTAATTATAAGCATTTCAGTCTGGATACCATATAAAGAAATCCAGATACCCAGGTACAACTGGTACTTTGGTTCCATTTAGACTTAATAATTAATAACTGTACTAAACTTTAACAATCATTATCCTTAGCCTTAGCAATCATTAACCTGTTCCTTTCAAGACAGGCAGAACCTGAGTTTAGAAGCAGCCTCTGTGGCTTTGATACCTAAAATCCTGCACATGCCTTTTCTCTGCTGCCTGCAGCCAGGCTTTATGCTTGCTTCATGGCGCTCAGATTCCTGAAACTTTCCTTCCTTGAGTCTGCTGTAGAATTGCTGACTGCCCCCTTGACTTCAAGAACTATAGCTGTGTCTTCTTCCCTCCCAGTGGGAACTGTGCCTTTGCTCCTTCCCACCCCATTTCCTCCTTCCACTTCAGTGTTATGCAGGCAGCTTTTTGCATAAAAAAAAATCATCTCTTACCTAGTTATTTCTAACCTAGTCCTGCTGAAGTTCAGTGATTCCCCATACTTATAAAGGTGAACCCAAGCTCCTCTTTCCTCTAACTGTGCCACAGATTTCACAGGCTTCCTTCTCACCGTGTGCCAACAACAAAAGGCATTGACCTCCTTCCAGAAATGACTTGCTGTCCTGCCGAGTCTCCAATTGATAAAGCAATGAGTTAATCTGTCCATGTACAGTATTTCTTCCTTTCACTCCCTGCTTTTCTTGGCGCATTTCTTCTATGTCTTTATTTAGTCTTAAAAAGAGCGTGGAAAAAGATGTCTGTTCAGGGAAGTCTGAGGCTGAGGAGTATGTCTGCGACAGGCAGGCATCCCCATGCCCGGCAGCATCCCTGGGAGGTGCCGGGGGACCTCCTGCAGACCCTGGGCTTCGGAGTTGACTCTGGTGCCTCACCATTCAGTCTGCAAAATGGATCAGTGCTTGACAGCCACCCAGCCTCCTTCCTGTATTCTTTTGAGTTGGATGGATGTCAACACCTAGTCACCCCAGGCAGAGTGGAAGGCTCTGGATGGTAGCGTGCTGTTCACGGTCCTGTTCTACTGTGTGCCTGATCAACAATGTTTTCTCCAGGCCTTGGGTAGGGGCTGCAGTCGTCAATACAGGGCCTGGCTGGGCTGCTGTCACAGCTCAAGCACATCTTTATGGAGAGGCCAAAGGAAGCCATATCATGAAAGTCCCTGTGAACTGAACCCTTGACCTAAAATGATCAAAGCTGAGAATCAAACTGCCAAGAAATGGCAGTCTTCAATAGGTCTAAAATCCAACCAGCAGTTGGCCCTGGGGAGAGCACTTTAAGCTACAGACAGGGCCTGTTGCTTCCTGTCCAGCCTTGCCCTCTGAGACCTGCCTCCTCTCCTCTTCTGCTGTCAGGTTTTGTCATTCAGCAGAGATTGTTCCTGAGATAGAATGACACAAGTCTCCAGTACCCAGCTAGCCTAGTTAGAGCCCTAGAGTACAGCTCCTGGTCACCACAGCCAGACTCCCGGAGAGACTGGACCAGCCTTGGCATCGTGAGAAACTGAGCACCTCCAGCCAGGCTACCACACAGCACTGCAAAGGAAGCCTTCCGCATCTTCAAAAAAGGGGGCCTGCAATCTGCACTGCTCAAGTGTGAAGAAATGATGATCGCTGGTGCTGATGGGTTCCACTCTGCATGGCAACACGACAAGCTTCCTAATGGCTGATTATATAATTAAGTCACAACCACTTGGTGGTGTGAGTATAGCCTCTGCAGTCCAGTGAGCTCAGCGCCAGGTGGTTGCATGGCCCTGGCCCTGTTCTACACGAAGCCTTGAGCTATGGCTTGGAAACAGGTTTTTTTTGTAAGACTTCACCAACCCTGCTGCACTTTCTTCTCTCTACTTGGCTTTGAACAGAAGAAACTGGTGATGAAACAAGCAGGTTCTGGAGGTAATGGGAAGGTCAAAGTTTGCTCTGTTTGCTAAATGTAGGGAGAAGGGGCAGGAACTCACATTTCCCAAGTTCCTCCTGTGTAAAATTCTGGGTGTGGCAAGGATCTATCTCAGGGGTGTGATTTTAGGACTGAAAAACACTCATCTGACAGCCTTTTCGGATGGAGCAGCATTTGGAACCAGCAAAGCCCCCGAGACTTTCCAAGCAAGGCTGCACTTTTCCTGCTTTTTGTGGGTAGTTGGGACAGTGTTCTGTCTGGCTGGGGAGTTCTAGGGCAAGAAGCCATTTTCCTAAAGTTGCCTCTCTTTACCTCCCCACATGCTCACCACCCACAGCTCACACCACCAAGAAAGACTGGGAGACAGTACAGTATACAAGAGTTTATTGGATATCTGAATTTAGTTCTAGTGTGTGGAGCCCACATTACAAGTTCCTTCTGGGTCCATTACAACTCTAACCAAGAAAAAAAAAATCTTTAAAAAAATCCACAACTTTTTTCATGTCATTAAATATATTCATATATAATAACCATAATATATTAGTATGCATTGGAAAGGAACACTGACCCAAACAATATGTCATGGTCACAACTAAACATTTACACTTCCGAGTGAACAGAAGTCTGCAACACGGGTAGTCTGGGAGGCAGGAAGTGCATCTGGGAGTGAGGAATGGGAAGGGGACGCAGTGACACAAGGTGGTGCTGGCTTGGTTTCTGGCAGGGGTGAAGCCCCATAAAGCACAATTTTGATACCCCTGGGGTATGGCATGGTGGTGGCCCACAGGAACATCTGTCCATGAGCCATGGCTCATCAGCGAGCCACATCTGTCTGCTCTGTGAGCTCTAGGATGGGAAGGGAAGGTTTCTTCTAGGTCTCACTCTCCTTCCAACCTGGAGCAACTCCTCCAAGACTGGAATGTTTCCACTGCCTGCATGCTGTTCCTGAGGCAGTTCCAGGAGGTCACCAGGGCCTCAGGCAGGGCCCAGCCTTGGGTGTGAGGTTGCTGCCTCCTGTCCTACTTTCAAGGATGGAAGCTGTGGACAGAGGCCGCAGCCTACAGGCACACCTGGGGGGCACCCCATTTCCTCCCCTCCCTATCCCACCTTTATAGGACTGTGCATCAGTGAAGCAGGCACTCAGCTCGCAGGGGCACCAGACCACCCAGCTGGGAAGAAAAACAGCCGGAGCGTCTGGATGAAACACAACGACTAACCTGGTATGGTTTTCTTCAAACACCTACATATCACAACTCTGGTTAATAGACTCTTCAAAAGCAATCCTAGTTCCATTTTATATCCCTTCCTAACTGTACAAATCAGAGGCCCTCCACTCACATGTCCCTCTCCTCCCTGGGGTAGTGGCAGGTAGGAGAGAGTTGGTCCCCACCTCAGGGGGTCAAGCGGGGGGTGGAAGCAGAGGGTGGGGGGCTGGTTTCAGTCGGGGCCCACAAGAGGCACTGTGGTGAGCGCTGTAGTCCAGTCAGTGGCCACACCCCTGACCTAGCTCCCCAGGCCCCACGTGGCTCCCAGGGCCAGGCTGAGTAGATGGCCTCAGCCCTGAGGGTTGGTGGAGGCTGAGGTGGAAGCTGAAGGTAGTTGGACTTTCAGGACACCTCGATGCTTTCCAGGCCCATGGCTCTGTCAGGAGGCATCGGAGAACACCAGTGCACCACCACCCAACACTGGTGAGACTTAAGGGAAGGGCAGTTGTGGGGGCAGGGAGATGTCATGGAGCTAGCATAGCTTTTCTGGGCAGATCAGAAACTATGCAGACAAAAACAGGACCCCTGCCCTATGGCGCCTTTTGCTGCTGGAACTGCCTTGGGCTTGGACCAGGACGGTGTCCCTTGCCAGGGCAGGTGCCTCTAGGGAGTCTCTGCCAGAATCCCTCCAGCCTTCTTCCTCACAGTGGTCCAGCCAAACCACCTTCTTAGGACTGCTTCAGCGGAGTGGAGCCCTGCCCTCCTGGCTGCGGTGTGGTGAGTCCTTTGCCCCTCCCTGCCCTCTCCAGGTGTCGCTCTCAACTCCACCAGGCTCAGTGCTGGGTCCTGAAGCGACGACTCCTTTGCCAGTGTCTCCGTGGCCGCTGCAATGGCACCCCTCCCCCACAGCCTGCTGCAGGAATTACTGGGGTGGGCTGCAGAGCCTGAGCTGTCAACAACCGGCTCCAGGGTCTCGTCCCGGTGCTGCCACATATCACAATGGAACCTTGGACAACATATACATTTCTTTGCTGCCAAAAATCAGTGAAGCCTTGTCATGCGGACAGGCTGGGAGCATGTGGGTAAAGTGCCAGGCGCAGAGCTGGTGCTCAGTGAATGGCAGTGGTGAGCAATGGGAAGCAGAAGTGAGGGAAACGGAAGGAAACCAGTTCCCAAGGCCTGAGCTTCCTCCTCAGGATGCCCATGCCCATGTGGGTGGGGAAAACAAAGCAACTTCTGGATGGGAAGCTGGACGCTGCAGGGCAGTACAGAACTCCAGGAGGTGAGGAGTCAGGACAGGTCCTGGGGGTAGGGGTGGGGCGGGGGGGGGGTACCTGCAGGGGTCTCTAGGAGGCTGGCACAACAAAGATAGCCCAAAAGTGGTGGGCAGTGTGTGCCACGGGCTAGACCCAGGCTTGACTGGCTGCGGCAGGCTTCCTTTGCGTCCCTTCCCTTGCATCACCAGTGGGGACAGCAGTGGGATGTGGTAGTGGCTTCCTTGGCCCCAGGGACCTGGCCCTGCCTGCTGCTTGAGCGCCCCTTCCCTTCTGACCCTGAGGCCCCTTGGCCTCAAGCACAGACTGCACTTTGCACTGGTATTCCATGCCCATCCAGGCCCATTCCAGCTGTTGACGCTTCTGAGGGGCCTTGTGGGAGCTGATGTCATTACACAAACAGTGTCACTGCCCTAAACCCAGCCAGTGCCCCCGCCCCCTCCCCTGGAAAATGTCATAAAAGGGGCTGGTTCCAAGTTTCCACAGAGGAAACGCTCTGGGAGGTTTTTGCCTTTGCGAATCCTCCTCCCCCTGGCAGCTCCAGCAGGAGGCGGTGACCACCCGGCGGGCTTCTCAGGGGTGTCCTGGAGCCCACTGCCCTCCAGATGGGCCAGCCCCAAGTGGTGCAGGGCCCGGTGGGGGCCGCCTCTCCTCCAGATGGCGAAGCCCTACCTCACCCACCCAGGAGAGCTGGCCCCGCAGGTGGTCCTGGAGACCAGGCCCCACGTGAATGCGGGCTGGAGGGCCGCTTCCCACAGTGCCATCCAGCCCCTCCCGACAGGACCCGGGCCATCCGGGTGTCCACTGGGAATTGGCGAGGGAGGAGCTTGTCTTTTGTGCCGGGGTGTGGGTGGTACGGTCCGGCTTGACCTGAAAATTCACAGTTCCCATATCCCTTCTCCAAAACCATCCGCGGCCTGCGGGCCCCGGCCAGGCCCTGCCCTGCCCCGCCTCTCCACGGCGACCCCACCCAGCCCTGGGGAAGCGCATGTGTGCTCTGGAAGGAGCGCCGTGAGGTAGGTGCGTCTGGTCCTCATTGCTGCGCGGTGGGCACCCTGCCCTGGGTGCATGCGGCTCCCCTGGGGGGAGGGGGCACACAGGGTGGGACGAGGGGAGGGCCCGCGGGGGACCCCGCCCCGGCCGGCTGCGCCCCGCCCCCTCCCCCCACCGGCCAAGTCCAAGAACCCCGCGCCCACCGCAGCCTCTGCCTCCACGCTAGGCCTTCTTGCACTTGCCCTTCTTCTCCCGCTGCTGGAACTTGCGCAGCCGCCGCGCCCACGTGTCCCGCCACTGGATCACCAGGCTGCTCTTGTCGGCCACGATGCCGCTCTGGTCGGGCGAGTCCTCGGCGTTGCCCAGCAGCAGGTACTTCTTGAGGGGCTTGATTTTGGGGCACTTGCAGGCAATGTCTCGTGAGCGTATCCACAGACTCTGGTCACCGCGGCGGATGCGGCTCGTGCCCTGCTTGTACACGGAGATGATGTTCACGGTGAACTTCCACCAGTCCCCTGCCTTGTCCGCCTTCAGGATGTGGATCTGGACGGCTGCAAAGAAGCACAGGCAGGCATGTGGGCCACGGGCTCCCGAGTTGGGCCAAGGACTGGGGGAGCCTACCTGCTCTTTCCTCTTCAAGAGCCGAGGTGAAATTAAACACCAGGAGCTGGGAAGAGACTGCAGAGGGTACCAGTGGGTGATGGGTGAGCAGTACCAAAGCAGATACCACCTGCTGATCCCTGTGCCAAGGCCTCACTTCCAAGAAGCCTGTTCCCCTCTTGGGGGAAAAAACCTATAGGGGCTACACTCAGGCCAAGTCCAGGGCAGTTTACCGCAGCACTGGCCACTTCACAAGCTGGAGACTATGACCTTTGGAAGGGCAGCCGGTCATTTCACCCCAAGCCTCATGACACCTCCTGACAGCCAAAGTGCCTTTCCTAGAGGCCTGAGTGTTGCTCACCAACCCATGTCCCTGTGAGGCTGCCTCCTTCCCTGAGCCTCTCTATCCCCAGTTCCTGCCAGCCTTTCCCTTGGTGCAGGGAGGGGTCCTCCAGCTGCATCCAGAACCCCCAAAATACATGCTAGGGATACCCCAGAGTCAGGTAAGGCTTAGGATCCCCCCATTTTTTATTCTGCCCTCCACATTACCTGTCAGCCAGAGTCAGTCCAAATACATGGTAACAATGTTACTCCCAAGGAACAGAGACAGTAAGAGGTAGTTTAAAAATAAGGGGTGGTCTTGGCTTAAACAAGTTTGTGAAGCACCAGGATAAAAGGTTTCCTTGGTTCTGGGCTATTCAGAGTCTTTAACCCAGGAATGGTGTGCCTATGTGCTGGTTTCTGGACCCTAACTGTAGACCCTTCAGTTGATGGATCTCCAATTCCATTATTTGGGGAACTTGGTGAAACGATTTCTCCCAATCCAGCAGCAGCCTAGAGAAGACCTCAGCTCCACTTGAGGGAAACCTAGCTACCTGCTCATCCCTATCAGACAGGGCTGCTTTCCTGTGCAGATCCCATGAGCACAGCCTTGTCACGGGTGGGAATGACCTTGACCACTGGCATCATCCTGGAGAGACAGCAGCTTGAAGAAACTGAGAGCAGGCTCTGTGGCTGCACTCCCAGGACCTCCCTGCTTCCCCAGCAGCCCCGGGCGATGGGAGTGGTAGGACAGCGGCTGTGTGGGAGCATCCTCTCACAGGCCGGAAAGCAGATTTTTCCCATATTTTCATCTCAGCTGTTCCTGGGCATCGTGAACTTTGCACTCCAGTCTGAGGGCTCCAAAGAATGGCTGCCATGGCAACCGTTTCCATGTTTTTGTCACCAAGGGACTCACCACTCAGTGTGAACTCTGAGGGGTTGGGGGGGGGGGTTACTCCAGCCCAGAGCAGTGGCCGGGCCATGTGTATCTGACTGTGCAGATGGAGGTCACCGTGGCAACTGAGTGCCCCTCCACTAAGTGATGGGGGAGCCCAGCATGGGCATGCCCCAGAGCCCTGGTCTCTCCCCAGGACTAAGCTGCACACTGAATGAGCTCCCCTGGGAAGATGGCTGTTTCCCTGTGCAGCACCCCCTCTCATACCACCAGAATGTGTGGAGGCACCTCTCTGGCCCTGGCAGGTGCAGCATTGAGGGCTGAATTATGTACATATCCCCAATTCATACGCCACACTGTAAGAGTATCTAAGCCCCTAAATAAGCTGCTGAGGACAAGTCCTAATCCAACCAGATTCAGGAGATTAGGACTGAACCAGAGCCCCACAGGTGACCCTAGCACCTTGACCCCTTGTCTCCAGAATTAGAAGAAAAGTTACCTGGTCAATCTAATAAAAGTTAATTTCAGAGACTTGTAGTCTTGGGTCTTAGCTCAGGGAGATGAAGGAGTACAGGCCTGACTCCCAGCTTCGCTGAGAGTAGGTTATGGCGGAGAGCTGGCTGGCCAAGGTCAAGCGGGTTCCTGTACATCTCGGCTGGGCCCTCCTACCCTATACCTTCCCCGGTCTCTCTCCCCTCAGTGAATATCCTAGAATACTAGGTCTGGGGGGTTAGGTTCCCCAAGCGGAGCCAACCTTACCTGGAGGACCAAGCCCTGAAGGGTGTCCTTCCCCCTAACACTGCTGTCCTCAAGAATCCAGAACAAAGCACCTTGCCCCTGCCATCCTCCCATCCCCAGCTCCAGGAGAAAGCTGCCTCAGCCACAGTGTGAGATGACGCAGGGCCAGGGGAGGGGAGGGTGGTGGCAGAATTCATGTGATTACGCTGGAAGAATTCCACGTTTCCGCTGCCCTTGGCAACGCCTCTGCACATTACACAGCCCACCAAGTATGAACTGCACATGCTGTGCACGGGCCAAGTCTCCTCGATGTGCAAACAGCTGAAAATATTCAAAATACACATTGCAACAATGACCTCAAACAGACCCACACCACATGCCCTGGCAGCCACGTGGCACATCACCAGCATGCTGCCCCCTCCAAATGATCAAGTCTCCATCGACACAGATCCTTGGGTATCACCAACCCAGCCAGATGTGCATGTGAGTGATGTCACCAGCCTGGTGCAGGGCTAGTGAGCACAAACAGGCAGCTGTGCTCATCCTACGACCATGCCCCCAAATATAGACTTCTTTTGTTGTGCTCTAGTTCTCTTGCTGGCCTCCCTCCCAGATTCCGATGCTAGAATGGAATACCCACTGCAAGAGCATTAGGAGGTGGGGTCTTTAGGAAGTGACTAAGTGATGGGGGCTCTCAGGAGCAGGATTAGCACCCTTCATAGGAGGCCCCAGTCCACCGAATCCCTTCTGTGACAGTAAGCAGAGGGAGCCCTAATACTGGATCTGCCTGCCTTGATCTTGTATTCCACCTCCAACACTACAAGCAGTATGTTTCTATAGTTGTAAGTTGCCTAGTCTAATGCATTTTGTTATAGCAGCTGGAATGGCCCAGCCCAGGCCAGTCAGACGCCTGCCTTCCTCCCAGGCCATAACCACTAGCTTCCCCATTGGGAAAGGGAAATGAGACGACCCACAAAAGGAGGGAATGGGTCTGGCCACTGCTGCCAGTAAGCTGGTATGCACCACCTTTAGGCACTATGCCAAACCTTGGAGCAAAGGAAGGGGGGGGCGGAGGCAGAGGAGAAGGCACCTCCAGAACTCCACTGCCCCAGGCCGTGCAATGTATTGTCAACCCTTCTTTTCCTTGCCACAGAACCCAGTGCCCTACAAGTAGATAGGGTGTCAGTAGCCCCTCTAAACAATTTTGGGTTTCAAAGAAAGACTTTTGTGCTAGAACATTTCTTGGCCACCAGGACTGTCATCACTGACCCTGACTCCAGCATGTGGTGAGGAGGGGACACCCCAGATTCCATCCCTTCGCTGAGGCTGGGCTGTGGCTCCAGGGCGAGAAGGAGCTGAGCCCCCGGGACTAGACTGGGCCAGGGCTGCCTGTGCTGGCTTTGGCCAACTAAGACCTAGGGGGCAAGGTCCGGGTCAGCTGGGTGTCTGTGGCCACGTCCCTCTTGGGCACAGAAGGCAGAATCCAACCTGCTGCCGGTGGCATTCCTGGAAGCAGGTTGAGCAGCAGCCTGTGTGTCCCTAGGGAACAGGCATCTGGCCGTGCTCCCAAGCCAGTTTCATCAGAGACACCCACAAGAGGGGGAGTCCCAGGCAGAGGGACCTGCGGTCCACAGCTGTCTTGTCTTCTGCCCATAGCCCCAGCTCACTCAAAACTTTCCTCCCTCCTTCCTCCACCACCAGCCTGGCCCAGGCCTGGGAGCGCTTGCCTTCAGAGAATCTAGAAGCTCAGAGCTGACTGACACACATGGGTTTGTGGGGACCACTCAGCAAGATCAAGGCTCCTCACTACAGAAGCTGGGCTGGGTTCTAAGATATCTTATTCATGCCCTGCTGGGAACTGGCAGGTGGAGGGAAAGACAGCACTGGACATGCCACCTGCGTGGTAGGCACAAGGGGCGGGCTGGCTGGTCTCTGCTGAGTAGAGCCTGAGCACACAGAACATTTCTGTAGGGAGGCTTCCTGCCTCTTGGAGGTCTTTGAGATTTATGGGCTGCTCAGGGTGGCCCCCCAGGGCCTCCCAGCCTCTGCCCCTCCCAAGGAGGCTTGGGTGGTCGCCTCTTGTTCTTACTCCCCTCTTCACCCAGCCATACCTTCCTGTTGGGTCAGCGCAGCGAGGGGAGGCTTGTCACCTATCTGCCTGAGAGACAGCAACCAGGAGATGGGGGAGGACACTAACCCCACAGAAACCATTAAAACTACGGAGCCCCGTAAATCTCCTAGCATAGGGAACGTGTCGTGAACTGCAGCTGCTTTCATAAAATGTTGCTTGGCCCACATGCTTCCCCGGCCAGAGCCCAGCCCTGTTTCTGTTTCCAGGGCTGCTAAGCTGCCCACAGAAACATGGAGTTCCTGCTGGGAAGCGCAGAGAGAAGGCAGCATGCCTGAGCCTGGCCAACACAGCAGCGCTATCTCATATTGATCTTTGAGGTGGAGGCTCACCATGGCCACATTCAGCAAGCCCCGACAGCTTCAGGAATCCAGGGTGGCCACATCCATCCCCCAAGGCCCTGCTTCAGGCCTTAGATAGCTCAGAATTGCCAGGTAAGACGGGGACACCTAACTCAAAACCGGCTGCTGTCTTCCCTACTCAACCAAAGTACCAGTGTACTGTCATCTCAGCTACACAGATGCTGCCTCAATTTTCCCTACCATATCTTGGTGCTTGGACTCTGCTTGGGAGAGGAGATGGGCTAATGCCTGAGACCATCTGGTGGTTGGGAGGGCCCCTGGAGGAGAGGACAGCAGAGAACTGGACTTGGGGGAAAGTAACCCTGTTTCCTATTAGGTGGGCAGTCTAGCCTAACACAGTCCACTCGCTGCGTTAAGCTTCATGTCACTGTGATAAAACGCCTACGAGAATCAACCTAAAGAAAAGCTGTGAGCATCACAGCTTCCAAGGCCTCAGCCCACAGTCCGCTGGCTCCACCACTTGGCACCTCAAGCAAGGCAGAAAGAACATCACGGTGGAGCAAAGCTGCTCATCTCAAGGCAGCCAAGAAGTACAGAAAAAGAGAATAAGGAGCCAGGTACAAAATTCAGTTCCCAGGAGCTCACCTCTAATGATCCACTCGCTTCAAGTAAGTCCCGATCCTAAGTTTAACCTCCTCCAATGGCCCATCAAACTGTGAACTCACCAAATGGTCAGTCAATTCAAAAAGCCATTACGATCCAACCACTTCCCCAAAGCCCTGCCTCTGAACACTGCTGTCTTATACTAAGGTACAACTATAGGACACCTCAAGTCCAATTAATACCTGCCGTACCCCACACTCACAGGAGAAGAGGCTGGGGTACCAGCCATGACACTGCAAGAGGTTCATGGTGGACAGGAGACCTGGGCCCTACCTGGCCCCAGCTGGGGCTTTTGTACAGCAGGGAAGGAAGGAGAGCTGGAGACCACTTCCCTCTCCCTGTGAGGAGAAACTGAATGTTGTTGCCTCCTAATCTGTTCATTCCTCAACCTTGGCCTTGGGGACTGGGTCCACCCAGGCACAGACACCAGAGGTGGATGATCTCCCTGCCCCATGGCACCTTCCACAGCCCCACAAGCTGCCCCAGCCACCCACACCTGCTTCTTCCACTGTCCACAAATGGCAGCAGCGAGGATGGCCCTGTCCATCTGGAACCTTCTTGGGAAGGTGAGCAATGAGCTCCCCAGGCCAATGGTCCCAACAGCATTGGGGCCCTGATCTCCCTGCGTGGCCTCCACCACCCCAAGTCTCTCCAGCTCAAAAGAAGCCTGGTACAGAGGTTACTCCTGACCCAGAGGCCCAGCGGGGCAACAGGTTTATACCCACTCCATGGAGGGGACTGGTATGTCTGAGAACCCCTCAAACAGCAGTTCTGTCGGACACCCATTTCCTAGGGAAAGTCCACCCCAATGAGCCGAGGGAGAATGGTGGGCCAGGCTGTTCCTCCCACAGCTCGGTGGCAGGCACACATGCAGTTCTGTCCCACACAGTGTGTGTCCACGACCCCACTACACGCAAGATAGCTCTGAACACCTGTCAGTCCCCAAAGCCAAACCACCTTCAAAACTTGTTTTCTCTTGGAGACAAAAAAAAAAAAAAAAAGTTCCCCAGGCCCTGGATATGGATCCAAGCAGCACAGAGCCCTAGGGAGGTGCCATGGGACACCCCACAGTGGCTGGGGCTGCCCACATCTCCCACCTCAACCGGATGGATGACGGTGGCAGGCATGTGAACACATGCATGCTGGGTCCTCAGTGCCAGGGGCGCTAATCCCGTAGTCCACCTCAGTAGGGAAAGAACCAGCCCCCTCCCCCTCCCCTTCCCATAGAACCGCAATGGCTCTGTGTGTCTCCAACACATCCAGTAGCTATTCCAGGGCTTCCGACCCAGGGCCTGCCCTGCAGTCATCAGACACAGTGCCCCAGTGAGCAGGGACCAGACAGGCTGGGCCTAGCTCAGACCCCCTGCCCAACTGTGCTCCAGATTCAGCAGACTGGAGACTTCCCCACCCTAAGCCTCAGTGTTCCCATATAGGAACTAGAAAGAGACAGCATTACACAGATGGCCTCTGTCCCTGCAGTCCCTACCTCCATGGTCCCTTCAAGCCTCCTTCCCAAATGCCAGGGGCTCAAAGGAGAGAGAGAATATGAGGAAAGACAAGGGCAGCAGAGGAGGGTTGAGAGCTGACCATATGCAGGACCAACCTCTAGGGCCTGACTCTCTCTGCTCTCTGGACTGGCTGGAGGAACAGATAATGGGGAGCCGGGCCCTGGGCCCCTGTCTTTGGGTAAAGGAAAGTGCAGAACTGAGAATGGCCGCAGTGCCCCCACCCTCAACAACACAGCATCTGCCCGGCTCTCAGCTGGTGGGCGTCATTCCTGTGGGCACAAGGGCATTTCTGTCCAGATGACACTGGGGCCAACCAGCCCTCCCTGCCCAACCTGATGGTCATCCACATTCCACGACCTCAGGCTGACTCATGCAGACCCAGCTCCACATCTGGCCTCCATATGGGGCTGGCACTCGGGGGGAGGGGGAGAGAGTTCACATCTGGCTGGGGAAATTGGAAGCTCCCCAGGGGGCCTCTGACCCTCACTGAGGGTCATCAAGCCCCTGAAACACCATGCCACGTGCTGCTGGCCACTGTGCATCTTGTTCTCTGAATGGGAGATGGTGCTGAGGAGACATGGTCCTCCCTAACTATCACTACAGGCTGTCTCCCAGCCCCCCAACAGGGCACAGCCCCAGATCATGCCCCTAAAATCTATGCCCACAGCCAATCCCCTACAGTCCCTCCGTGGTTATCATGACGTGATAACCATCCAGCTCTCTGCCCTGGGAAGGGCTGAGCCTGTCTGCAATAGCTATTGACCCCAAGGTCAGCAAAAGGAAGGGCAGAGGCCATCATGGGCCCAGAGGCCCCAGGACTCAGGAGCCAGTAGTGAAACGCCTCTCCCCTCCCAGCCTGAGCCACCACTGCCTTCCGCAACACGAACCTAGCCATTCCCCACATCCACTGGGTGCACCCACCATCATGGATCTAGAACCTTCCTCCACCTGGCCACGCCCATCACTGAACAGTCCTGACAATCCTACCTCTGCTACCACTATCACTACCCACATCCCTGTCACCACCCACTGCCTCTGCTCCATCTCAGGTATACCCCAAACAACGGGGACCCTCCTCATAGCTCACAAAGATGTCTCCCCTCTGAATCTTATGAGGATCTGAAAGTCAGGCCCTGAACTTTCTGATGGACACCATGCCCATCCCATCCTCCCTGAAGCTCAACTTCCTGGCCTGGGGAGAAGAAAAGCCTCCAGCCCTGGAACTGATCATGGAGAACCTGGCCTTTAGTGTGCTCTTGTGTCTTGATAAAAATCCCTCCCGAGGAGCAAGCAGCCACAGACAACCATTGGGCTGGTCCAGGGCCAGCAGGGGTGGACACTGTTGCTGGCCAGCAAGTCCTCTCCTCTTCAGCCTCCCGAGGCTCCAGGGGACAAAGCCCCCAGGGAAGTGCACTGATACATTCCTACACACACACACACACACACACCCAAGACCCAGCTGCTGCCCACAAAGGCCACTTCCCCCAAGTTCCATCCCCTGAAGTCGTCCTTGTGGGATTCCAGGAAGAACAGAGCCTCTTGTGGGAAGTGTGCTGATTTTTCCATTCATGGGGCCAAAATGTCTTTCAACAAAGGGGTGACAAACATGCATTTCTGGGAATGAGACGTTCTCCCCAGAGCTGGCATAGGGAAATGGCCTCACCTTTCAGAATGGGTGCTGCCATCTCCTGTCTGAGTCCCTGGAGGTGGAGGGGCAGAAGCACTCAAGCACTGATAGGGCCACCAGGGACATGGTAGACGCTCTCAGCGGGGCCATACATGACACCAATCTACCCTGGCCTCTCACTCTAGCCTGCTAGACTGACCCCTTGCACCTAGCACCTCACACTCACTTCTCCAATCCCATCCACTTGTGTCCAGCTTCTGTGCCTGGAGACTCTACTCTCTGCCTGAGGTCCCTGTGTTCTGAGCCCTTCTTCCTGCAGCCTTCCTGCCTGACCCCTCAAGAGGATGAGCCCTTACCCTGTTGTAGGCTGGACCAGGACTGCTTGGGGTGTGCATATATTGTATATTGTGTGTGTTCTATGTTGGGTGTGGCGTGTGTAGTGCCTGTGAGCAGCAGCCATGCAAAATGGGGGAGGCTGTGCTCATGGGAGGTGTGTTGGGACCACGCAATGGAGCCTTTGCCCAAGGGGCAGAGGGAGAAAGAAGATGGCTTGAGGAAGGGAAGAAAAAGGAAAGGAAGCCCCTTGCCGCAGGGCCAAACAGGAACACGCTACTCCATTAGCTGTGATCTCTGGAGCCCTACCAGGGCAGGTGACCCCAACCAGACCTGCACTGCTGTGTCTGAACCCACAGGCATGGAGGTGAATGCACACACTTATCCAACCTGCACACCCACAAACACCAACACAAAGCAAAGGCCCCTCTGAGCTGAGATTTTCCTGAGAAGTTGGCCTGAGCTGCTGAGACCCTTGAATAAACCCTGTCTTCTGTGGTCAATGGTTTAGCAGTTGGCCTTGCCTTGGCTCTTTGTCAAGAGTTTGCAAGGTGAGTTCGATTCCCCTAGAGGGCAACAGAGGGCTGATGTGGCCCAGGAGATGGAGGGGAGGAAGTGACAGATGACAGCTGAGGGCTCCCTCAGCTTGGAAATGCTTGGAAATGGTGTCAGGCATGCCAGGAGCCACGATCAGTGTCTCACTTAACAAGGGTATCATGTCCCCTTGATTGTACCTCATCTGACAGGTGAAGAAACTGGGGCTCTAAATGGTGCAGGTCTCTGTCCAAGTTCCAATGGCGAGTTAGAAGAGACTGAATGGAAGGGACCATTTCATCTCCCTGTCTCAGGCCCTCCCCTACCCACATTCCTTCCTGGCCCCTCAAGCCAGGCCCAAGCTTACTAGCAAATATACCAAAGAGCAGAGGGCAGGGCGCATGCACACAGGCTGGCCAGCCACAGCCCAAGGCTGAACCCCAGGCCTTCCTGGTTTTCTGTCCACTAGCCACCACCCCCTCAGAGGTATCCTCCAACATCCCTGGGTCAAGCCTCTCCGGAGAGGGAAGCTCTTTACTCAGCAGGGGTGAGGTTCTAATTAGCAGATCCTGGAACATCCAAGCGCTCTGGATGTGAAAAAATGTGTTTCCTAATTGGCTCCCTGCTGGGGTGTCAGTCAGAGAGCAGGCAGGGATTACAAAGTCTCTGAGCTCCCTTCCATGGCCTAGCTTGACAACCTCACCTGCTCCCCAATTCCACAGGTCAGCTTGTCCTCCTGTCCATCTCTCTCAGGGCCAGCCCAGGTCTTCCCGATCTATACAGACTGCATCCTGGGGTCCAGGGACCCAAGCCGGGACACGTGGAAGTGTCCACAGGCCCGTCAGGAGGCAGAGATCTAGCCCTCAAACCTACAGCCAGGGTAGCAAAGACTGCTGGATTGCCCTCCATGCACCCCCCACCCTGTGTCGTGCTCCTCAAGGCCCTGCCTGGACCTTCTGAGGTGTCCCCAGAAGCCTGTGAGATTCCCTTGCAGACATTTCAGACACTGAGCTGGACTGGGCAGACTGCACAGTGACAGTCAAGGAACATAAGCACACACCCACTCCTTTCTGTGATCTAGTGAGATCCGTCCCCCAGTGTGACAGCGTGGGGCCTTGACGAAGAGGAACTCACACTCACGGAGGGCTTAATGTCATTCCTGCAAGTATGGGTTAGTTATCCTGAGAGCAGGTTGTTACAAAGCTTCACCTCCCATTTCCTTTCTGCTTTCCACCACAGGCTGAGGCAATACCACAAGACTCTCACCAGAACCTGAACCCGTGCCAGCACCATCCTGTTGGACTTCCACAACCATGAGCCAAAATAAATATCTTTTCTTTGTAGTTTATCCCATCTCACATATCTTGTTAAAGAGGCTGAGAACACACTGACACAGAGGCCCTCCAGGGCGCCGGAGAAGACAGGGCCAGGCCGCCAGAAAGACACTAAAGCCTAAAGCCGGTAGTATAACAGGTTGACACCCCATCAGCTTCCAAAGAGGGGCCTCTGAACCCCCCACCCCCAAGCTGGCTCTCAAGTCTTACACCCCAGCAGGCATGTGGATATGGAGACCACGCACCTGGGTAGCAGAGATGGGGCAGCCGTCATGTCTGGAAAGATGGGTTGCCCCTCACACCTCTCAGGGCCTTTGGGAAAGTGGGGCTCTGGGCTAAGTGACAGGTCAGAGAAAGCTCAGGAGAGGCTACATGGGGGGAAACAGGAGGAGCCGCCCCCTGATGCTATGACAGCAAGCCACCTCACCAGCCAGGCCAGCCCCTAGCTCCGACCTGAAGGAACTAAACCTGCTTCTCTCTGAAAACCATAAGGAAGTTGGGTGGGGATGGGGCCCAGTGAAGGGAGCAGAGAACCCCAAGGAACCCAGAGGCCACATACTCCACCCTTCCCTTCCATGAGAGCAGCACCCCCTACTGCCCAGGCTGCTCACAGCAGGGCAGGACCAGAAGCCTGGGGCTCCTGTGTAAGTCCTCACCCCTGAGGATCAGCCTGCCAGGGAGTGAGGAGGCCAGGAGAGCACTCAGAAGGGCGAGGTGCTCCTGCAATACCAGAGGTGGGAGAGACAGAACTCACTGGAGAAAACAGCCAAAAAAAAGCAAGCCTGATCCGACTGTGTCCAACTGAATCAGGTGGGAATGGAATCCATTAGAGCAAGTTGTTGCAAATCAAAGAATACAAAGAGGCAGAGATCCCAAAAGACCACTCTGCTTCTTCTCCTCCCACGAGACCGACTCACCTTTCTCCTACCTCCTGCCTCCCTCCTCCCTCCTGCCTGTTCATGCTGGCCTTGCACAGGGAAGGAGAGTGGGGAGGTGAGAAGGCAGGTGGCCTTTTGCTGTGCCAGCAGCAGCGATGAGGCCTGCGAGGTATGACCTCCTGGGAGCAGCTACAGGAGGCTGGGATGTGGGGGAGCCTCCCATAGCCTAGGTCCCAGCTGAGGCCCCTCCCTGGGGAAGTCACCCTGCCTGAGCCACTGCAGGCACTTCTTGGAAATTCAGACGCTCCTGAGCTTCCCTGGATACCTGCACTTTAGAGGGGCGTCTACTGTCTGTGGCTGTGGCAACTTCTCAACTGACACATAAGACATGTCAGGTGCTCTTTCTTCCTCTTGGGGGAGGCCAGGCAGTCCATGGGGAACAAGGCTGGATTCTTGGGTCTTGCCCTGGCTTCAGTGTGGGGTGTGTATATATGGATGTGTGTCCATACACAAACACATACACAATAAAAGGAGAAAATTCTAGAAGTTCTCAAAAATTCCTTTGGATTCCTTTGGGTGTCATTCATTATGCTAAAACCTTCTTAAAGAAAAGACTTCGTGTGGCTCCATCAGCTGGTCCAGCCAGGATCCCCATAAGGCTGGGGTCCTGAGCTAGGGTTCTGGGGTTCCTCAGGATGAGGAAGGCATGCAGACTCCCCATCTCACCACAGCCCAGGGACCATTCTAAAGACACCAGAGCTCCTACCCCCTTTCTGGTGCTTGAAGGATCTCCCAGTGAGCGGCAGAGAGAGCAAGTCACTGGCCTGTAGCCACGAAGTCCATCAAAGGAAATGTGGGGGCCAGAGCCCAGCCTGGGAATCCCAGCCTCAGTGGGCCTGCTGGCCTGGACATCTCTCTACAGGGCAAGGGAAGGAGGCAACCCGGCTCTGCTGCCTCTCTCAGCCCCTGTCCCTGGACCAAGGTGGAAGAGATGAGGAATTTCTGGACATGAGATCCATCCATCCACAGGGACTCCCTGGCCAACACTCACCAGGCCACCTGCAGCCCCACTGGGCTCTTCCTGGGCCCTTGCCCTCCCCCCAGGGGCGCTCACTCACTCACCATAGTCCTTCTTGCAGTACTTTTTCATGTTGATCTTCAGCTTCCCTTTGGAGGCCTTGCAGTAAGAATCACAGTCTGCAGGAGGGGGGAACACAGACAAAAACTAATTAGGCTGGGGATGAATAGGCTGGATGGCGAGCGGGAGGCCGCCTCCCTAAATACCCAGAGGCCTGTGATACCCATGGACCTTCTAAAGAGGCCCTTGGGACAAAGGACCCCCGCCCCGCCTCCCCCTCCTTGGGCCTGAGGAATCCTTCAGCCTGTCTTGGCCTCCGTGAGAGACTCTGGGAGCCTCCATATCGTGCCACCCAGGGCTTCTGAGCACCACACAAATTCCTCCTGTTTTTAAGACACAACTACAGCCTGATTAAAGCCGATAGAAGCCTCATTGTCACCCTGTGCTCCGGGTCTGTGTCAGGAGCTGGTTTTCATGGCGCAGAGCCTCTGACTGGGGTCAGACCCTGACAAAAGAGGTCACAGAGGAAATTAGCAGCCCGTGAAGCATTAGAAAGCCCCTTTGGTGTCCACTCCACTGGAGTGTTCAAATAAAATGCCCCACGAAGAAAAGTTCAGTTCTAATGGGCCCTACTGCTGAGAGGCAGGGCTGGGGCCTGTGCCCACCAGGGATCACTGAGGGGGTTAGAGGGCTTCTAGGCTCCCAAGCAAGAGGCAGGCAGGACATACAGTACATCGATGCCTACCAACCATGGGCTCTGTCTCTCCTAGTATTGGCCTTGCCAAACCCCCAAACACTGATAGATGGACCCCAGCCCAACTTTACCTCTCCCTGCCTGTGACTTCTGCTTCTCAGACAAAGCAGGGAAACCTCTTAATGGATCTGTATGTGACACCCACATACAGATCGAGGCCCGGCCCATCTGAGAGGCTCAGGAATCCTGCCCATACGTGCCCTGCCCAGCCATGAGACATGCTGGACCTCACTCAATTCTCACTGCCTTTCTTTGATGGGTTAATGTTATTCCCATTCTGCAGACAGGAAAACTGATCAGCCACTGGCCAAAGTCAAGGGTGGAGAAAGAAGTGATTTGTGCATGCATGTCAGGCAAAGCCAGAGTGGAAAGGCCTCTCAGTGCCACCAGCTCCCAGCCTGTGGCCGAGACTACACTACAGGGACAATTCAGAGGCTAGTAGGAGGCAGCTGCCTCCTTGGAGGCCCCAGGATTGTCTCACTGGTGACTCTATTCAGCAGCTCAGCTCCATTTCCTTGCCTAGGAGGCTGCCCTCCTGGAGCCCTAAGTCAGGAACCAATTTCAGGAACTGAGGAAGACACAGCCCCAGCCGGCTGCTGCCATGCTGTGCTTCAAGCCCGTGGAGCATCCTGGGGACGGCCCAGCCCAAGGACCCCAGAGGCCACAGCATCAGCTCTCCCCCCGGCTCCAAAGCTAGTCTGGGTCTGGAGTCCTGGGGTAGCCACAGAGAGCAGCTTTTACTCCACTGTGACCAGGCCTGAGAGGCGAGGATGGGAGGAGGAAGCAACCCCAACACACTAGACAGCAGCAAGTCCCTGCCCCAACCGCCATCCTGCCTAGTCGGGAACAGCCCTGCTGGGCTGCTCCTGCATCAGGTCAGGGCCAGTGATGCTCATAGCCAAGCCACGGAGGCCAAACCAGATGTCCAACTGCTTGCTCTCAACAGGGAGGTTAATGGGATTGCAAATGAGGCCCCAGAGATGTCACTGCAGAGACAACCTGGGGCCCAGCCCACTCCGTGCCTTTGTGCTGTTTGGGGAAGTCTAAGTAAGGGACTTCATATTGAATCTGGAGGAAATCACTGACGTCTGCCACCTCTGCACAGGCCCAGAGAGGCTGCGGAGTGATGGGGTAGAAAGCACTGTGAGCTGCGGCCGAGTTTAAAGCTGAAGAAAGCAGAGCTCTGAAAGGCTCCAGGGGGGCCTGGGGGTGGGGGTAGGATGGGGCAGAAGACAGGCAGGTGAGTCCTGGGACACTCTGCTCCTAGACCTTCAACACCACTGTCCTCAACTGGGACAGACACTGATCTAGAACGTGTGACATCCATCACTGCCTCTTGGCCTGCTTGCCAAGGCCATCTTCGCTGTGTACCTTAAAGGTGGTACTCAACCACATCACTGACACCCAACAGAAAGAAAGCTTTGATGCTGTTCTGGTGCGTGGAGAGCCCTGTGCCTCATTTCTCCACGGAGGTATCTTTTAATAGATGAGAACCTACAGCATGGAGGCGCTGGGGCCTCGTTGTCCAGGGTTATGGTTCTCATGAGAGGCCGTCTCCCTGCAGAGCCCAGCAGACCCACCCCCAGTCCCTACTTCAAACATGGCTGAGACCCAGGGCCTAGCCCCAACAGAGCCATGGCCTAGAAATTAGACACCTGAACTAGGCACCTGAAATCCTAGCTACTCCCAAGGTCAAGACCTGGAAGATCAGGGTTTGAAACTACCCTGTGGAGAAATAAGACTGTTATTTCCTAAATAAACAGTAAAAGGCAGGGCTGCAGTAACTGGAGGTGTGAATCAAGTGGCTGAGCACTAGCTGAGGGAGAGAGAGAAAGGCCAATATGCACATGTGCTCTTACACACATGGGGGGGGGGTGGAAGGCTGGAGGTGTGATTCAAATGGTATAAGAAGCAAGCCAAGTGAATGTGAAGCTCTGAGTTCAAATCCCAGTACCACCAAAGAAAGAAGGAAAGCAAGAAAGGGAGAAAGGAAGAGAAAATAGAGAGAAATGGAGGGAGGGAGGGAGGGAAGGAGGGAGGGAAGGAGGGAAGGAAGGAAGAGAGGAGGAAGGAGAGAAGGAAAGTGGGAGAGGGAAAGGAGGGAAGGTGGATGGAAGAAGGGAGGGAGGGGGGAGAAAGGGGGAGGGAGAGGGAGGGAATGATGAAGGGAGGGAGGGAGGGAAGGCGGGAGCAAGCAAGCAGATACAGGGGTAGGGTGGTCTCTGCACCCATAATGTGCACACAGCACCCATCCTGGTAGAGAAAAGGCTCAGGCAAGTGATTATAAACTCAGAAAAGGACAGAAGTCTCTGCATTTGTAGTTGCATTTGCTTTTTAAAAATCTTTCGTGTCAGTAAGTTTGTTGCAAAATATTCTCTATTCCGTTTGGAGGCGCTGATTCTAATTAAGTCATGTACTAGGAAAACTGAAAACCCAAGCATGTTAGAACTGTGCAAAAGACAGGTAAGCAGGCCTGAGAGATGGAAGTGTCTTCCTTTGGGGAAAGAGGAAAAACCTTCAGAGCACAGACACTGAAAGCGATTTGGCTGCCTGTGGGCTCTTGGTTTGGTTCATTTCCCAAATCGCTGAGGTCACTGGACAAATGGTCCCTGGTAAGGAAAATGTCCCTGCATTTTCTCCCTTTTCTGAAGACATACAAAGCTATAGACTGCTTCAAAATGGACAAATCATAGCTTTAAAATACAGCGGACTCCTGCAACATGGCATCTCCTTGGCCACCTCGTGTGGGGTCTCTCCTTGTTATGTTCCAAAATAGCTATGAAGACAATGAAAAAAATGAAAATTCACACAAATGCCAAGAACGAAACTGATAGATGACTCAATGCTGGAATCTGGGAGCAATCTCTATATTAATTAGAGGCAGATGGTGGTAGAAGCAGCAAAATCTATTTGAGTTTCACCTCAAGATGATCAGGAAGATCCTGGGAGAAAAAACTGGAAGACAACAGAAAGACAATCCCAGAAAAGAAATGGGCACGAAATAGGTACAGGGGCAGGTGTGGGAAGGCAGGGGCAGGTATGGGAAAGGCAGGGGCTGGAAACAGTAGCTGCACTGCCTACCTGAACTTGCCATTTTATCTAAATCAGTGAGGCAGAGGCAGAAAGCCAAGCAAGCTGAAGTGAAAATGCAAGTAAAGCCTGGTGGGAATCAAGCTTTGGGGATGGGGCTGTGGCTCTCCACTGTGAATCTGAGATGAGGATGGAGTGACGGGCTATACAGAGTTCTGCAAGAGGCCAAACGCTCCCTGTCACCACTAGTTGACTACAGCTCAAAACTACACGGGTCTTCAACAGCATGTCACCAAATGCTCATGGCAGGCTAAAATACCTTAAAACAACAAACAGCACAGCTGCTGGGTGTGAGTGGCTCAAACCTCTAATTCTAGTACTCACGCGGCTGAGATTGGGCTGGGATGTAGCTCAGTGGCAAAGTGCTTGCTTAGCAAGTACAACATATTGGGTTCGATCCCCAGTACCAGAAAAGAAAAGACCAAAAAAAAAAAAAAAAAAAAAAAAAGGCTGAGGTCTGAAGTCTAAGGATGGAGGTTCATAGGCAGCCCAAGCAGATAAACTGGAGAGACTCTTACCTCCAATTAACCAGCAAAAAAGCCAGAAGTGGAGATATCGCTCAAATGGTAGAGTACCAGCCTTAAGCAAAAAGGCTAAGTGAAAGCATGTGGCCATGAGTTCAAGCCCTAGTACTGGCACAGGGAAGTAGAGAGGGGAGAGGGGAGAGGGGAGAGGGGGGAGGGGTAAGGGGAGAGGAGAGAGGGGGAGGGGAGAGGGGAGAGGGAGAGGGGAGAGGGGAGAGGGAGAGGGGAGAGGGAGAGGGGAGAGGGGAGAGGGGAGAGGGGAGAGGGGAGAGGGGGATGGGGAGAAGGAAGGAAGGAGGGAAGGAAGGAGGGAAGGAGGGAAGGAAGGAGGGAAGGAAGGAAGGAAGGAAGGAAGGAAGGAAGGAAGGAAGGAAGGAAGGAAGGAAGGAAGGAAGGAAGGAAGGAACAGCAGACCTCTGTGAACTAGGATAAGAGACAAAGTTAGACTGAAGAAACCATATACTTAAAAAAGAGTTGAAAAAGCAAGAACTAAACCAAATCTCTAAAAATTAAAATCCACAATAAAAACCCACCTTGGAAGCAGTAGAGAAAGGTAACATTAAAGCAAGTGATTCAAGGACATGCAGAACACATTAGGAGAGCTCACACTAAGTTTACTCGAAAGGGGATAAAGACAGAGAGGAGTGAAGACAGAGAGGCAAATGGACACATGACTGGGTGAGAACCACAACTCAGGCTGAACAGAATGGAGACAAGATCAAAGCCAGGATTCCCGATTTAAAGTCAGACTTACGCATGCTTAAGGAAGAGGCTCACTAAATTCTTTCAAATATCAGGGAAAAGAACTCAATACCCAGAAGACGCTTCACAAAACACAGGAAATATCAGCATAAAGGAGATATACAGTCATTATCACTGTGTCTATGATCTCTGGATAGGCTTATGACTCAGAAATTTTATATCATAAAGGAAGGGGGGCACAGAAATGGAGGGACAAAGGGTGAACAAATGCAGCAGCAGTACTCACTGGACACTATGTTGAAAATGAACTGTACATGGGTGAGTAGGGGAAGGGAAAACAGGGAGAGAGCAAGGAAAGGGGAGACATTATCCAAAAAGAAATGCACTCATTACCTGACTTACGAAACTGTAGCCGCTCTGCACATCACCTTCATAATAACTTTTTAAAAAGAATATTATAACTAGACTGTCTCATATGTACCATAATGAACAAAAGACACTCAACTCTTCTGAATATTCAGAAAATTATTCCAAGCCAGGTACCCATGGCTCAATCCTATAATCCTAGCTGCTCAGGAGACTGAAATATGATGACTGAGTTTTGAAGCCAGCCAGGGCAAGAAAGTCTATGAGACTCTTACTTCTAATTAATTACCAAAAAACCAGAAGTGGTACTTTGGCTCAAGTGATAGAGCACTAGCCTTGAGTTGAAAAGCTCAGGGACAGTGTCCAGGTCCAGAGTTCAAGCCCTATGACCAACAAAAAGAAAGCAAGTGGGGGGAGGGGGACAGAGGGAAGGAGGGAGAGAGGGAAGAAAGAGAGAAGAGAAAGAGAGAGAGAGAAAAGAAAAGAAAATTATTTCAATCATGTATATCCCCAGAAATAAGTACTTTAGAATGTTTCTCAATTAACTATGAAATGAGAATAAAATAGAAATAATAGAGGGGAAAGTCCTGGTATAAACACTGGGAATGAGCCTACAGCTAGTGAAAGCAGGAGTTCTAAATTCGCTTCCAAAACTAAATGCAAACATAAAAATAATTTTAAGATGCTTGAAACGTAACCTCAGACCATCAGACTATAAAAATATAGTTTGAAACTTTAGGTCATGTTAACAAACACTAAGAAGTGGAATGAGGTGAAGATTCCAACTCTTGTCTTAAATAAAAAGTAAATGATTCCATTTCGTGCTCAACTAACAAGAGTTACAGATCAAGTGTTAACTTTGAAAAACAAAACAACCCCAAACACTATAGAACATAACAAACAAACTACAGCTAAAAATAAGCCAACGTAACTCAGAAAAAAATGGAAAATATACAAAGCATTTATGATATGATCACAGAATAATAAATATCTAAAGCTAAAGCTATAAAAGTAAATGGATTCAACTGAAAACTGGCTTTAAAATATTGAATTATTAAACTAGGTGCTAGTGGCTTACTTCTATAATCCTAGCTACTCAAGAGGCTGAAATCTGAGAATCTCAGTTCAGAGCCAGCCTGGGCAGACAAATCTGATAAGACTTATCTCTCATAAAAAGTCAGAACTGGGGGGGGGGGGGGGGGTAGGGGAGCTGGGAATATGGCCTAGTGGCAAGAGTGCTTGCCTCGCATACATGAAGCCCTGGGTTCAATTCCCCAGCACCACATATATAGAAAATGGCCAGAAGTGGTCCTGTGGCTCAAGTGGCAGAGTGCTAGCCTTGAGCAAAAAGAAGCCAGGGACAGTGCTCAGGACCTGAGTCCAAGCCCCAGGACTGCCCCCCCCCCCAAAAAAAAGTCAGAACTGGAGGCATGGCTCAAGTGGTAGAATAATAGCCATAAGTGAAAAAGCTGAGGAATAAGTCCTGAGTTCAAGCCCCAGGATGGCACCAAAATTAACTACATAAGTTATTGTTTAAAAGGACCATACTAGGGCTGGAAATATGGCCTAGTGGCAAGAGTGCTTGCCTTGTATACATGAAGCCCCAGGTTCAATTCCTCAGCACCACATATATAGAAAAAGACCAGAAGTGGTGGTGTGGCTCAAGTGGCAGCCAGTGACAGTGCTCAGGCCCTGAGTCCAAGCCCCAGCAGTGGCAAAAAATAAAAAATATATAACTAAAGTGATTTTTTAAAAAGACAACTGACACTGTAACAAAAACATATCAGGAAATGAAAAAACAATTTAATGAGGTGGAACTACTTCTTTCAGAAAAAGTAGGTTTCAAGGCAAAGGTGCTTGAAATGGACAAAGCAGAACACCTCATAATTTTTTTAGAAAAAGAATTATTTGATGGATGTGGGATAACATGGCACTTAACAGACTCAGCCCCAAGACTGACAGAAATACAAAAAGAAGCAATGAAAGAATGCTACATTTGTTCCAAGAAATTGCACGTGCCACATTTCCTGACCACAATGTAATAAATATTACTTGGTATTAAAGAAGAATGAAAATAAGCATAGTGTGTTGGGTACTACAGAAAATAATCAAAACAAAGCCCAAAGAAAAGAGGAAGGAAGACAAACAGGAGAAACAGATATGAATAAAGAAGAATACAGGAGAGGAAAAAAAAACCCAAAACTCAAAATTTTATAAATATATCCAAGGCCTAATTCTTTGAAAAGCTCCCAAACTTAAAAAAAAAAACAAAAAATTCACCAGACAAAACACTGTCATGTCTAATTATGAACAAAAGAAAGAAAACAGAACATTAGGAAGTAATAATCTAAAGAACATTTGAGGAATTATAAGGCTATTGTATATAACTTCAGGGTTAAAAAAAAAGTCTGAAAGAAATGCATTATTTTTAGGAAAATATAAATACCAAGTGGCACAGTCCTTAGAAATGTGTGGTTGGAACGGGCCTCAGGGACGAGCCATGTGAGCATGGAAAGCGCTCGTCCCCTCGCTCGTTCGTTCTTTAGAAACATGAAAACCATGCAAGTCATTAAGAGGAACCACATGAAAGTGCCGAAGGCTGACCATTTTGCAGCCGACAGAAAGAAAAGCAGCTTCATACCGTTCCACCTTCAAAGTTGCTGCAATTTACACACAAGGCCCACAGGCCAGATGATCAGCCCACAGCCCACAGCCCACAGCCAGGGCCTCATCCCAACGCCCCAGGCTCTCCTCAAAGGGCCAAGGAGCCCAGCATTGCACTGCCTCCGGTTGAGAACCCAGGTCAACCCTGCAGAGTGGAGTGGCAGGGGCCCCTGCCCCGGCCTTCCAGCCAGCCCTCCTCCCTCTCCAGAGGGCTTGCCAAAGCTGGACACGGGCACTGCCTGCTCCCTGCTCGGACGTGCTCTGTCCCGGGGAGGACTGCTGAGACCTGGAGGCAGCCATCTGCCTGGCCGCAGCAGGCCCATCCTGGCTGGCTGGCATCCGGGCCCCTCCTGGGAGCCGCCTGTCCTCCCTTTTATCCCTCCCACCTGCTCCCCTGACCCACCCACAGCCAAGAGCCAAGAGGTGGCCCCCAATCCCAGCGGCCAGCCCAGGCTCGCCTCCCCCTGCACCTTGGGTAGCTGGCCCTTTGACTGGCCTCCCGTGCCCAGGTGCCAAAACCCTGCAGGGTGGGCCTGCGCGGCCAGCTCCAGACTCATCTAGGAGCATATGGCAGGCAGGGCCCGGCAGCCCACGGTGCGGGCCAGGGGCACGACATCTGGCACCTCCCTGAGGAGTGGGTGGGGAGCTGGCAAAGGGCTCGGTCCCCCGGCCCTGGAGGCTTGCTCCCCGCACCTCTGCTTCTGGTATGCTGAATCTGGAGAACAAACCCCAAAGGAAGGGTGAGCTTCAGACCCTATGCCTGGGTGCTGGGGCTGTCATGGACAGACAGCACTGGAGGGGGAGAGCTGGGCTAGGAGACATCCAGCTGGCTCTGCACCCCGCAAGCAAGCCATTCTGCCCACCATGCACAGAATGCAAGCTTTGCTCCCCCAGTCAATGGGCCTCTTGGTCACAGGCCAAAGGTAACTCAGCACAGGCCCACTCCTCTCCAGAGTGAGCGCTTCTGGCCAAGGACACTGCCTCTCGTCTGGGGGAGATGGGCTGCAGGCAGGTTTTAGTGCCCACATATCATTCTGTTCCTATTGCTGTTCTCGCCCACTCAATCCATCACCCCAAAGCCCCCACCAGCCTCAACTGCAAAATATCCATTTCACTCAAGGCTCCCCAAAGGAGATGGCAACCCAGGAGTGAGATCTAAACAGTGGGAAAAGGAAGGGTAAGGAGCTCTGAGAGAGTGCCGGGCACAAAAGTCAGTCTGTGCAAAGGTCCTGAGGCGGGTGCTAGCCTGGCATCGCATCACTCAATAGGCCATGCTGCACAGAGTAAACCATGAGAGAAGTACAAGAGCTGACTTGCACGCTTGCGTGGGGTTTACCTGACCCATGAAGGACTGGGAGATACCCATGGCCTGCACACGGGCCACTCACAAGTTCAGCCACCAGCCTTGGCCTCCAAAGCCTTTCCCCTGGTGACTTTTTACTTAGAATCTGTCCCTGGTCACTGTTCCCTGGCAGACCAGCAATTTCCCAGTTATTAGCCTTTGTCTCACAGTCTAGAATTTTCTATCAGCCTCTTCTCCCAGTCAAGTCAGAGCTTAGTGTCCCAGCCAGCACCCAACAGGATTTGTCACCGCTGACAGTGATGAAAAACACAAAACCTTGGGTCCCACAGGGGCCAAGAACACGGCCAAGACCACCTGAGCAAACAGGCCCACGCACAGGCTCCCCATGGTGCCGGCTCCCCTCTGGCCAAGCAGCGGTGACTCCTAACAATACAGGGGGCAGGAGCAGGGCTGGGAAGGGGACAGGGCAGCCCAGGAAGTTAGGAGGCCACCCTGCCCCTGTGGGGCACAGGCCCGCACCTGCCAAGAGAACCCTGGGCTGCGGACCTTTCCTGCAGTGACCAGTGGCCTCCACCTGACATAACCCGCCCTCCCAGTGGGGGTGTGGAGCCCCAGACGCAGAGGAACTTTCAGGAAGCAGGAAGGACCCAACAGGACAGGGCGCACTTGGGATGTTGGCGCTGTGACCAACACTGCCGTGTGGCCTTGAATATGTGACTGCATCTCTCTGAATCCCAGATGCCTCGTTGGTTAAATGTTACTAAGTCTGTCGCCTTTATGCGCGTAAGATAAAGCCTGACATATGGTAAGCCCTGAAATGACGTCAAGCATCATTACTGACACTCTAAATTAGAGGCCACAACAGAAAAACCAAGTTCCTAGGCAGTTGATCACTTATGCCTCGCCTCCCGTCCCTTTGCCTTAGATTTGGGAGATAGTGCCTTGTAATTATGCCCAGCTAGGTCTTCCCCCATAACTGAGATGACAAGCAGGTCAACCCGCTTTTTGGTTCAGATGGGGCCTTACAACTTTTTGCCTAGGCTTGCCTCAAACCGTAATCCTCCTGATCTCTGTCCTTGAGTGGCTGGGATTACAGGTATGAGCCACTAGCATCAGATCTGTACCCAATTATTCTAATCCAAAGGTATTTCTCTGTCAATTATACCTTTGATTCACTGAATAGCAACTGACCAAGGGCTTTTTCCCAACCATTTATAGAGGATGCGGTTCCTTTGGGACACCTGATATACTTCGCAGTTAAACAGTCCTCAGCTTTTTTGTCTGTTATCCCACTCTCTCCACAGTTAGGGCAGCACTGCACACACACACACACACACACACACACACACACACACACACACACACGCCCCTCCAGACCAGGGCACATCACAGGCCCTCCACAGACACTTGTTGAATGAGCCGAGTAAGAAACATGCCCAGGCACTAGTGCTTCACACCTGTCATCCTAGCTACTCAGGAGGCTGAGACCTGAGGATCACAGTTCAAAGCCAGACTGGGCAGGAAAGTCCATGAGACTCCTATCTCCAACTAACCACCAGAAAACCTGAAGTGGTGCTGTGGCTCAAATGGTAGAGTGCTTATAGCCTTGAGCCAAAAGAGCTTAGGGACAGCACCCAGGCCCAGAGTTCAAGCCCCACAACCGACCAAAACCAAAACCAAAAGAACAACCAGGCCCTGCTGCTACCACCATGTGCACAGCAGAGTGACGCTCAGCCCTCGGGATTCCTGTCACCCCCACGCCCCCCTCCAAGAGCAGAGATCATTATTGTGGCTTTATGAGGAAGCTCCAGGAAGCAGCAACCAAGCTGGCTCAATAGAAAAGGTAAAGAAAGGCTGGACTCAAGATTCCCTGCCCCGGGAAAGGCAGGAGAAGCAGAGCCTGGAGCACAGGCCTCCTCACCTAGGAAGACCGTGGCAGACAGAGCTTCCTCTCCCAGAGGCAGGAAGAACTAGGGATTTACCTCTGGACTTTAATGATACAGATCCTAAATCCACCTATTTGGAAATTTTTAAATACTAGGCCTTGATGTGGTCAAATTCCAAGGGCGGTCATCACAGATAAAGCCAAGAAGTTTTGCACCCCCAAGAAGCCCCTGGGGGTGAGGGTCCCCCTTCCAGGTCATCATATCCGGAAGCCCATCTTGCTCCAGTCCTGCCCAGTGTACCTCAAACCCTCATAGGGGAAAATGGGATGGGGGGGCAGGCCTCGTCTCCCTTGGCTGGCAACAATGTCAGGATCCCAGGCTCCTCCCCAGTACCAGGCTCTGTGGCCTGGCTGGGGATGGGGTGGCTGGGCAGAGGAGGGTTGGGAGGCTGCACTGACCACACGAGGACCGAGTGGCCCCTCTTCTCCTCTTGGAACAAGAGGGTGCAAATGAGTCCTCAGCATGGTCTTTCTTCTGGCTGAACAAGATGGATTGGAAAACAAATTGGCTCAAATAAAGCATGTAATTAGATTAAAGCCTCTTGCCCAGTGTCTCTGGAAGTGCACAGAGCCCTCCTGACTGGAGGCAGGAGGCCTCGGCTGGCTGAAGTGCTCCTGGACATGCAGAGTTTGGGGGAGAGTTCAGGGTCGGTGCTCAGTGGTCACTAGGTGGCCATGGCTTTGGAGACATAGGCTGGGTGTGCTCTGGGGGCTGGCAGCCCCAAACACAGAACATTCCAGACCTCAGTTTTCTCATGCAGGGCTCAGGGAAGTCCTAGTGCTTCTGGTCTCATCTATGCCTGGTGGGTGCAGGTTACCTGCAGGGCTGAGGGGAAGGCCTGACGAGAGCTGCTCAGGCGCAGCTCATCCCCACCCAGGTGTTCCTGCATGAGGTGGACACAGCTGCCCTGAGATGGAAGCAGCTTCTACAGGCAGAAGGCAGGGTGACCTGAAGGTCTGGCAAAGGGGACAGGGCAGGGCCCGGAGTGACCTTCATGGCAGTCAGGTAGCTGGCAGCTGCTGAGGAGACCAGGCCAGGGAGCAGGTAAATAAAGGCTGAGAGGAAAAGAGGTAGGTACACACACACACACACACACACACACACACACACACATATATTTGCCAGTCCTGGGCCTCGAACTCAGGGCCTATGCACTGTCCCTGAGCTTCTTTTTGCTCAAGGCTAGCACTCTGCCACTTGAGCCACAGCGCCACTTCTGGCCTTTTTCTATATATGTGGTGCTGAGGAATCGAGCCCAGGGCTTCATGTATACGAGACAAGCACTCTTGCCACAAGGCCATATTCCCAGCCCCATACTGGGAGAATATAGACAATTGTTCTCAAGCACTTTTTGTGTGAGGCAGGGGGAGGCTACGCAAGCCAGGCCCACATATATGGAAGCTGATAATGCTGATGCAGAGACTGGCAGGAGACAGGAATGGCTGGCCACAGATGTCTAAGGAGGCTGAGGAGACACAACTGTGGAAGGAGATGGAGTAAGCAAGGGCCACTGTGGACAGGGCAGGGCCTCAGACAGCTGAGTCAGACGCGAGGTGCTGCTACATGACTGTGCAAGTCCAGCAGAGGACGGAGCACCCCACAAGGTGAGTTCCACTCCATGGGCATTGCTTAAGAAGGCCTGATGGACAATAGCCAAAATATGGAAACAACCCAGATGCCCCTCCACAGACGAATGGATCCAAAAAATATGGTACTTATACACAATGGAATACTACATAGCGATTAGGAATGGTGAAATATTGTTATTCGCAGGGAAATGGTCAGAACTAGAACAAATAATGTTGAGCGAGACAAGCCTAGAACACAGAAAACAAAGGGGCATGATCTCCCTGATATATGACTGTTAACAAAGGGAGACAGAGAGACAGTAGAGACCAAGTCTGTGAATACTGTATGTGTTCTTGATACATTGTATATTGTATATATGTCTACCTGACCTAGAGAAGGGATAGAAAAACAGGACGTAAGATATCACAAGAAATGTACACACTGCCCTACTATGTAACTGTACCCTTTTTGCACAACACCTTGTAAAAAAATTTGTGTTCAATTAATAAACAAAACAAAACAAAACAAAAAAGAAGGCCTGATGGCAGCTGCGATGTGACGATTTCCCATCCAGAATGCTTTCAAATGTCCTGTGACACTGGAATGAATCATGACACCGGGAAACCAGCCCTGATCCAACATCACAGCCAGGGCTGGCACTGCAGTCTTTCTGAAACAAAACAACACCAAACACTGCTCCCAGTGGCCGCTGCCCCGCCTGGCGCCCGTGGGCGCGCAAAGCTGTGCACCCATCTCCACGGGCTGCAGAAATCTCTCGGCCCTTGGCCCTTGCCAAAATTCGATCCGGTCTCTTGGACACGGATCGGTTTTGCCCCACCTTTTTTTCTCTTTTGGTGGGGAACCACACATCCCGAAGAATTCCTTCTCTCCAATTTTCCCAAGGGCTATTGGAAGCCACGGCTTACTCAAGTGGGTTCTGTGCTCCACGTTCGGGCCGCCAATTGTTGGGCTTTAAATTGCCGGGCTTCGCTCTACCCCTCCCAGTCCACGCGGGGAGGGGTCCTGGGCTTATCTACCTCTTCCGTGTGGGATCCATACTCACTCTCTCACGTCCCCCCCGGCCGGTAGGGATCAGACGCGGGAGCAGGGTCCCGGGTGCCTCGGTTCGCATGTGGGTGCGAGAACCCCTTGCCCGCCAGCCCAAGGAAGACACGGGCGCATGGGGTCTCGGAGACTGTCTCTGGGATGATTCTGATTTATTCAAATGAGAAGCCACAAAGATATACCCCAAAGGCGGGCACAAGAGAGGGAGAATAGATTGGCTACGAGAGCTATCCATCAAGTGATGTCAAGGGACTTCCCTTGTGGGTGGAGGCCCAGCCCCCCAAGGATTGGGTTTCTGGGGTCCCCTTTGCCATTGCACACGTGCTCGCCCCTGGAGGCTGGGGGCCTCTCTTCCTGTCAAAGGAGGAAGAGGAGGGTAGGAGACAGGCAAGGCCAGCTGTGGCCTCTTAAAGGCACAGCTGACCCCAACAGCTCCCTTCTCACTGTGTCCCCGAGGAGAGGGCTACGTCTCCCTCACCCCAAATGCCTGGGACCAGAAGAGCTTTGGATCTTGAATGGTTTAGTATTTGGAAAGTTTGCATATTTGGAAGGAGGATAAAAATCTAAAACTCATCTGTGCTCCCTCTACTCCTAGCACACACAGCCTGGGCAATTTGATATCCTATGCTTAGTACACTTCGAGTCTGATCTCAGGTGTGGAATCATCTCCTGTGTCAGTGCTCATAATGTTTTGGATTTCCAGATTAAGGACATCCAATCTGTATGAGGTTTGCTTTAGGAAAGTAAAGAATTCCCACTGGACTGGAGGTAACTATGGACCCAGGTTATCCTCATACCAAGCAGAGACAAGCTGGCCTCCCACAGAGCCAACTGTGGAGTGTGGAGCAGAGGCCTCAGCTTACCCTGGCCTCCCTGCCTGTCCTGACCTCACAGGAACAGTGCTAGGCTTTAACGAGATGCCACGTGCCGTAGACCTTCCTTCTACAGTCTTCTGTTGCTCAAGCACTTCTGTTTCCTCTCACTCAGGACATAGGTTCCCAACTGCTGTTCTACCAGCATCTGTGTGTCCCTAACTCCCAATCCTCCATAGGCCAAAGGTAACCAAATGAGGTCTGCGTACCTCAGGGGTGCAGGCCTGACTGGACCCCATAGATCCCCACATCCTGCACCTGACCTGCTAGGAAGCTCCCACACGTGCCTCTTAGCCTTCCCCTACAAGCAAAGCCCTATGTGTGAAGACACTATTCAGCTCTTCCCCTGGTGCCCGCAAACGCCAGCTCCGGTTTAGAAGCTGGGGAACTGCCTAGGCCCCCGAGACGAGTTCACAGGGCAGTGAGTGCCACGGGGCTCATGTGTCTCCTCCTCTGGCAGTCAGACTTTGCCAAAGTCCTGACCACCAAACCACCGACCCAACTCACTTCCTACCATTACTATTTGGCTCACCAAAACCTTGAATTACAGAACAAGTTCAAAAATCTTTTGTCAAGAGTCAAAATTCGACTCTCTCACTCCAGTGGGGCATGAGAGTGCAGATCAGTAAGCCCTGCTACTTTGGGAAGTGGAGGTAGGAGGATTGCATCCCAAAGCCAGTCAGAGAAAATACCTGAAAAATTAACCAAAGCAAATGGACTGGAGGCATGACTCAAGCAGTAGAGCACCTGCCTAGCAAATACAAGTCCCCGAGTTAAAAACCCAGTACTGCAAAAACAATCAATCAAACAAACCAAAAAGGCTCTCTCACCCCAGAGACAAGCTCCATAAACCCGAGGGAGGGGACAGATAGAGATTTCTTCTAGCTGAAGATGAAGTACCTAGCTAAAGGATGGTCACAGGGGATGGGGGAAAGTAAGGAAGGTACCAATCCTAGGAAGAAATGATGTATAGAGGAGACCTGCACCAGAACCAGAGAAACATCTATCTGTCCCCTCTTAACAGTTTCCAAGATGCAAATTTCCACCTCATAAGATGAATCCTCTGGAATTTTTACTTGAGCACCCCAAATTTCCAGCTATGTCATACTGGTTCTAAGTACAGGCGGCTCTCTATCACTGAAGATTCGACATCTCCCAAGTTCAACAAGCCACAGATCAAAAATATTTGAGAGGGAGGGATGGGTGAAAGAGGTGACACTGATCAAGATGCATTGTATTCATAAACTGCTTTGTAAAATGCCAACTCTTTTGTCCAACTATTAAAGATAATAAAAAAAGAAAAATATTTTAGGGAAAAATACCCATGTATTGAACAGGCACAGACATTATTTTCTAAAAAAAAATTCAGAGGTATACATAGCAATGACACCATTTCAGGCACTTCAAGTGATCTAGAGATGGTCTAAAAAGTCTACGGGAGGGTAGGGATGGGTGCTGTGAAAATGATGTACCTTTTTATGTAAGGGACTAGAGCATCTGGGGATCTGGGGATCCTGGGGACTTCTGGGCCCAGTCCCCTGTGACTACACAGAAACCCCTGTATCATCCCCTTAGCTACCATCTGTGCCACTAGGAAACAGCAGCCCATCTGGAGAGCAGTGAGCCACCTTAGACCAGAGGCTTTTGTTCATCAGGCAGCAAAAGATCCAGCCAGCTCTCCACAACACTTGTTACTGGCCAGGCCACAGAAGATGACTCAGTACCTGTGACCAAGACTGGCAGACCTGGCTAACATTCACGACAGATCCACAGACCACTCCACTGTGCTTGCCTGTTTTTCTCACCCAAGACACTTGAGTCTCTTAAAGACAAAGCGCTGTAACCCCAGAACCTAGCACCAGCTGTAAGTAAGCAAGCTCAAGGTACATGCACGAGCCCACAGCAAAATGAATGTGTGGGCATTTAAATGCACAAAACGCCCAGAACTGGTGAGAAGACAGGAAATATGAAAAGTCACTACCAAGCCTGGTTGAATGAGAAATTCCCCATTTCCAGCCTGTAGCCAAGACGAAGTCCGGGGAAGGATTAATACCACACAGAATCCGTATTTCATAAGCCCTTCCAAATTTCAGAAAAGGCTGCACCTGCCTCCACCCGTCTGGGGCTACTAATCCTCTGTAACAACTCTGTGGCCCCCATTCTATCTCGCACTCGGTGGGCAGGGTTATCCCGTGTATTCGCCTTTAATAAGCTGAAACCATTTGAGCACTGAATTCACTGCTGTCTGCTCCCACCGGGCCTGCCCCATGGGGTCTTCTTGTCAGCTCTCCCAGTGAACAGGGGATTTTGTGTTCAGCAGGGAAAACAAAGCTGTCCCAACAGGGATCCAGTTGGCTCTCCATGTGCTTCTCCAGTGAGAGCCAACATGGACACACACCAGAACTACTGTCAGCACTGGAGGGGGAATTCAGATGAGCTAAGCCAGGGCTTCCTGGCAAGGATATAAGAGGGGAATGCTTGTGGCCCTTCAGCATCCTCCTGCTTGATTGGCTGACTGGTTGGTTCAGCTGGTTAAGCTAGTGCTGATGAGGTCATGCCTTGGAACCCGGTGGTGCGCTTAAGTTTGCCTGTACCCCAAACATAGGCAGCTATTGGGCAAGAAGCATACTCCAGCCCACGACTGAGCTAAACTGCTTTCCACATAGAGAAAAGGCCTCAAGATTCACCCTGGCCTTCCGGTGCCAATTACTATGATGCCACAGTGACATATGGTCTTCCATGGCCCCCAAAGTTGGTACAGTAATCTAGGAAGATCACTGGGGAACACAGTGTGTGGCTATCAACCACTATGCAATTTTGCTCCTGGAGCCTATAGACTACATTACCCAGCACCCCTTGAAGCAATGAGATACGATCATGTGATCAACAAAACACGTGGCTAACAAAACATGAATACAAGCGACACATTCAGGTCCAACCCATTAAGTCTCTCTACAGTTTCCTAGGGATGACTTTGAGTCTCCAGAGAATGGTACAGCAACCTGATGGAAGGATCCTGGGCCTTGGACTCTGCTGAGAAGGGAGCCACTCAACCAGGAACAGCTGCGAATGAAGGTTGCTGTCTAAGCAAGTAATAGACTGTTAGAGATATTTGTTACAGCAGAAAGCCTGCCTAATAATACAGAATCAGGGGAAGTAGAGGACCTGAATTAGGACAGCGGCAGTGGTAGTGTATGTGGCAGAGAGAAGAGATGAGAGATCGATATGACTGTCGGAATGATGAGCTGGATGTGGGTGGGAGGACATGGGCCCAAGAGAGTAACCCAAACTATCAGCATGGTGGAGAGCTGTTGGGAGAGTAAATAAAACACAAACTCACAAATCATCCCCTGGTATTAAAAACTTTCCTACATCACTTATAGTTGTCCCTCAGTATTGTAGGGATACTGGTTCCAGGACCACTACAGACATAAAAATTCAAGGATGGTGGGCTGGGGATATAGCCTAGTGGCAAGAGTGCCTGCCTCGGATACACGAGGCCCTAGGTTCGATTCCCCAGCACCACATATACAGAAAACGGCCAGAAGCGGCGCTGTGGCTCAAGTGGCAGAGTGCTAGCCTTGAGCGGGAAGAAGCCAGGGACAGTGCTCAGGCCCTGAGTCCAAGGCCCAGGACTGGCCAAAAAAAAAAAAAAAAAAAAAAAAAAAAATTCAAGGATGGTCCAGTCCTTTATATAAATTGCGACAGTATTTGTATGTAACTGACATACTTTCTCCTTTAAATCATCTCTAAATTACCCATAATACCTAATACAATGTAAAGAGTTGTGATATTGTATTCTTTAGGGAATAAGACCTGCAGGAAGTCTATACAGGTTCAGCACACACACACAATTTTTAAATAATTTTCATCCAAGGATGGTTGAGTCCACGCACTTGGGACCCCTGAATACAGGGGCCGCCAGTGGCAGGCGTGGTATGTGTCCTGCCCCCTTTCCTGGCCCAGCACACACATATCTCACCCCACACTGCTGCAGGTGTTGGCAGCCTTCTCTGACACTCGCCTATGGCTTCTTCACTTGGTTGTGCATGTCAAGTCCCCACCAGACAGTCCCTAGCCAATGGTCAACTATGTGAGACAGAAGGGCCCAGTCCTTCTGTCTTTAAGTAGAACAGTTCTCTGGCATAATTGTGGAGTTCATTCTAGGACTTTGCAAGGCTATGTGTTTTCCCCAGCTTCCTCCCTTACACTCTCCTATCTCCCTCACTCCCTCACCTGATGCCATTGGGAGCACTCCCTTGGTAAGTCACCCCCACAAGAATCCCTGACTCAGACCCCCAGAGGTTGTAGGGAACCCAATCCAAGTCACCAGGGCCCTTGATCATCAGAATGCATGGCTGGCTAGCATTCTGCTGCTTCACCCACCTACAGCAATGAACTGGCCACAAACAGGAGGAAGGACAGGGAGAAAGAAGTCCAGAGTCAGGACACCTCCTTCTTGTAGGCTTCTGGGAGGGCTGTGAAGATTTTTAGGTGCATAGGTGGAAATTCAACATTGGGACTAAAGGAATGGCCCCTGGGACAGAGGGATATTTGGCCAGGGGACTGGGAGTTGTCCTACCCACTGGTCAGAGAAGTTCGAAAGAAGAAAGCAGTAGGATTCTCAGATCTCAACCTCTTGAGTAGCTAGGATTACAGGTGTGAGCCATTAGCACCGGGCCTAGCAGGAGGAATTTTTTCAAGCTCAAGCTCCCATGTCAGATTTCTCTCCACCGTTTACTGCTTGAACGGATGGCTTGCTGGAGGCACAGTGGTCATGTGAGAGCCTCGGCTCTGCCATCAACCCTCTGTAGGATCCAGGGCAAGTCACTGTCTCCTTTTTGGCCTCAGCCTCCCCATTTGTCAAACACAGGGGTCAGGTTGGATGACCCATCTCTGGTAGAAACATCAGAATTCTACTCTAAGGGTGCCTTTGGCCAGTACTAGGCTGAGAAATATTTAACAGCTGGCTCTCTGGGGGAGAAAAAAAATGTCTTGGTTTGTTTTGTTTTCTTTTTTGGTCAGTCCTAAGGCTTGGACTCAGGGCCTGAGCACTGTCCCTGGCTTCTTTTTGCTCAAGACTAGCACTCTACCTCTTGAGCCACAGTGCCACTTCCGGCTTTTTCTGCTTATGTGGTACTGAGGAATCGAACACAGGGCTTCGTGCATGCTAGGCACTCCATCGCTAAGCCACATTCCCAGCACCCCAAAAAGTCTTGACAGGTACTATTTGCCAGTTTCCCATGTGTAAATGATCCCACTGGGGCAAATTTCAGACTACCAGATGATACCCAAATGCCCCCACATCAGCTCTCTGACAACTAAGGGTCTCATTATTTCTTATCTCTGCAAACATGAGATTCTTTTTGTTTCTATTGTATTATAAAAGTGATGAACAGAGGGGTTACAGTAACATGTCAGGTAATGAATACTTTTTTTTTTTTGGCAATGTCACCCCTTCCCTTGTTCTTTTTCTCTTTGGAGTGCTGGGATTTGAAATCAGGACCTTACTCATGGTAGGCAAATGCTCTATAAATTGAGCCACCCTCCCAGCCCACAAAAGGCTTTCTCCTTCCCTGGAACCCACATTACAGTCTACCTTTTTTTTTTTGAGACAGTCTTAGTACATTGCCTAGACTAGCCTCAAACTTACAATCCTCTTTCCTCAACCACCAGAATTACAGGCATGCACCACCATCCCTGACTACACTTGACCAACAAAAAGCACAGATAATGGCAGAAGACACTGACATCTCTAGAGAAGGGAACAGGGGGTACTCTCCACTGCCCTCCAGATGCCAATCTCCTGCTCTCACTAACACCTGGGCTCTGCCCTACGTGGCAAACACAGGTCCATGATCTATCTGCTCAATCGTATCTGTTCTGCTCAGCAGGAGGTGCAAGTGGAGAGAAGTTCCCTGACTACAGTTCCCAGGCTTCTCTTCATCCCCTCCCTACCAGAGCTATGACCTCCTTGATGGAGTCTTCTTCAGTCCCCTCTACACAGCCACTCTCTGAGCCGTGTGCCAGGGAACACGAGGCTGGTTCTGCTCACTAGGTCCCGCCCAGCCGCTGCCCATACAATACAGGAACAAGGAGGGTGGCTTCCAGGTGATCCACAGTTGGCCTCCAATTGGGCCCCAGAACCTTCAACTGAGACCATTATAAGTGCTGCTACCCAGTCTTGGGGCTGGAGAGGACTTTATTCACCCCAGTCCCTGAGCAAGCTGGAGAGAAACAGAACAACAGAAGGAACTGGGCACAAGAGCCTCAAGTCAGTGTGGCCCCTCCCACCAAGCCCAGCCCAAGACTCTGCAGGAATTCTGAGGGGTTCAAAACAGAGGTCTGCACAGGCACTGCTGGGGGGGGGGGGAATGACCTCCCCCCTGTGGCAACCCCTCCCCCCCCACCTCAGCAGAGCTCTGCAGCCTGTGCCTCACCAACCTCTGCCAGCAAGGTCCCGTGACAGCCATGTGACACTGTGGGCAGGGCTGGGGTCTCCCATCATCTCCCCAACACCTGTCACTGGTCCCATCAATCATTCTCCTTGACTCTTCAGTGGGAAGAGCTCCCAGGAAGGGCTAAATATGCCACCTCACTTGCTCCCCTGGCCTCCCAGCTCATCCCTTTGTCTTGCTCGGGGCTTGGGACAGCTCCACCTGCAAATGAGGTCCTGAATCCTGCCATGCAAGCGGCTTCCTTTGTGCTCCTTGGGGTGACAGGCCCCTGGCAACGGGGTAGGGGTCCCCTGTCCTGTTCACCCCAGCCTGACCTCTGCCCCTACCCTTTGTGCAGGCTCCAGAAAGGGTCGAGGGGGGAGAAGAGATAGCCAGAAAAAGGAAGAAAAACAAGCAAGGTGGTGGAGTGGGTTGTAGAAAAGCAAAAAAAAAAAAAAAAAAAAAAAAAAAAAATAGAAAAGCAGATTCTGTGCAGAATCTAGAGAGAGGCAGCCCAAGGAAATAGACTGAAGAAGGAAGGAGAAGAGATACATTTAGGATGCCCAGAAGCTGTTGAATCCATACCAAATTGTTGTTTGGGACCCAAATGGTCACATATGTTGACAATGCCATAAGGTTCAACCTAATACAGATGGGATCAGGTGGGTTTCAAGTCAGAGAACAGGCAGCTGGTTCCACCTCCTGAAAGAGGCCCAGATTCTATTGTTACACCTCTGGATTCCTTAGCCAGAGGAAAGTTCTGGTGAGCTGAGCTGATGATGAAGGTTTAGCTCAGTGGTTCTTGTACACCATGCAGTATTCAGACAGGAGAGAAAGTTTATTACCGAACTGCTGGCCTAAGCTAAGTAGCTAAGGTGATGCATGGCTGGAGAGAAGGGGTGATACCCCTGACACCTGCCCTTATCTAGGGCAGGCGCTGGAGGGTGTGGCCAGGTGAATTAGGAAAGGACCTCAGGGAAGGAGGAGGTAACTGCCTCCAGGTATGCTGGTTACCTGGGTAACTGGGTGGAGACTTAACCAGGTGGGGTCCTGCATGGCGTCCTTCCTGGGGTGGACACATTACAGTTCTTAGGTGCTGCTCTGTCTCTAGGGGGCATGGATTATCACCCCTGGCCAGAGGGCAGGTACTGACTGGTACCTAGTGGATGGATGTGGCTCAACATCCTATAGTGGGGTGGATGACAGCCTCACCACAAAGAATTCCTCAGCTCAGCTGCTAACAGTGCCAAGGTTGAGAAATGCTGGTTTACATCCTGGTATTAGGGGATGTAACTCAGTCCTTGTTTAGCATGCCGAAGGCCCTGGGTTCCATGGGGAGAGAGGGGAGGAGCTGGGATTAAAATGCCTAAAACAATTGTTTGGTATTTCTCAGCTTCTACATCCTCTGCACCCACCAAGGAGACTTAAACTAGTCCTGATCTTTCTCCCTCTCTCTTTGCCTGGAGAGGCCCTCCCCCAGGGATGTTCTTTTAAAGGCAGCTCAAAGCTCACACACCTATAAAGCTATGGGCTGGCTGGGTTCTGGCTAGCTTACAGCACCAGCTCTTCTTTTGTTTGTAATCCTTATGTCTGTAATCCTTGCCAATCAGGAGGCTGAGATCTGAGGACCAAGGTTCAAAGCAGCTTAGGGTAGAAAATTCCAACTAGCCAGCAAAAATTTGGAAATTGACCTGTGGCTCATGCTAGAACTCTAGCCTTGAGAGACAAGGCAAAGGGACAGCACCCAGACCCCGAGTTTAAGCTCCAATACCAATACCACCCCCCCCAAAAAACACCCAAACACCATTATTCAGTAGTTTTCAGGTATGAAAATAGAACAATGAAATGAAACCTGCTGAATTTGTTTTAGGAAAGGGAATGGGGGGGGGAGGGAAAGTGATGAAGAGGGATAGGCTGAAATACATTGTGTACATATGGGGAAATGTCACAATAAAACGCTCCCTGTGTAAGGAATGAATGCTAATAAAATAAAAAGAGCGTTGTTCACAATTCTGTTCTTGCTATTTCTCTGAGATAATATTTCTGTCACAATAAAAAGTTTAACAGTAAGTTTAATCACACACTAATTCAGAACATGCTAATTTACAGTCAAACTCAGAATGTGGGATCACTTTCATTTTAGGATGAGCTAAATGTTACCATGGGAAAAGGGACAGGCAAAGGAACAGTTAAAAGTGTACTGGGAAGTGTACAGTTAAAAGTGGCTGGGAATATGGCCTAGTGGCAAGAGTGCTTGCCTCATATACATGAAGCCCTGGGCTCGATTCCCTAGCACCACATATATAGAAAATGGCCAGAAGTGGTGCTGTGGCTCAAGTGGCAGAGTGCTAGCCTTGAGCAAGAAAAAGCCAGGGACAGTACTCAGGCCCTGAGTCCAAGGCCCAGGACTGGCAAAGAAAAAAAAAGGGTACTGGAAGACACATGGCCTTCTAAGTCCTCAGCTACACCCACACCCATGAGACATGGAGAGCAAACAACAGGGTCCATCCGTAAATGCAGCAGCGTCTCTCAGTACTTTCTGAGAGCACACATGGGTTTCATCCAGTATAAGTCCGCCAGAGGCTCACAGTCTTGGCTCTGTTAGCTTTGGGGTCGATAACTTTGCTGTTGGGGCTACCTCATGAAGTATAGGATGCCTGACAGCATCTCTGGCCTTTACCCATGAGATGCCTGTGGCACACTTACCCTACCCTAGTTGTGACAACTGCAAACGTCTCCAGACAATGCCAGATGTCCCCTGAGGGACAGAATACCCCCTGGTTGAGACATTGAAATATACAGACATACTGAAACAATTGAATAGAAATGCTCTCCGTAAGCCAGTCTTTGCACCAATCCCAAGTTTATTCTCCATGTGTGAGCTGCTGTGAACTCTGTTTCAATGACTTAGCGACAAACTGTATCTTTCCACTTACATATTCTGCAATACAATTGTGTGGCTACACCATTATTAGCTCTGATAATAAGAACAATTCATAGGCTGGATTTCTAGTTTACTTCCTCAAAACCCTAACTTTGTATTAAAATCTTTCATTTTCTGCTCATATCTACAAAATATTTCTCTCTGTTATTTCTGGTTTTCAAATCAAATCTGAAAAGCTTTCTTCTCTTTTTGCATATACATACATGTATGTATGTAATGCAAGTGATTTGATATCAATATATTATCATATGTTTTGATATCACATATCATATATGCTGATGTAGAACTATTAGGTATCTATAAACCTTTTTTAAAAATTTTTTTGTTCTTCTTTATTGTCAAGGTGAAGTACAGAAGGGTTACAGTTTCATATGTAAGGCAAGTACATTTCTTTTTGTTTTGTTTTGTTTTTGTTCCAGTCCTGGGGTGTGGACTCAGGGCCTGAGCACTGTCCCTGGTTTCTTTTTGCTCAAGGCTAGCACTCTACCACTTGAGCCACAGCGCCACTTCTGGTTTTTTCTATATATGTGGTGCTAAAGAATCAAACACAGGGCTTCATGTATACGAGGTGAGCACTAGGCCATATTCCCAGCCCCTCTATAAACCTTTAATCCATTAATGATACACAGCATAAAGAAGAATTCTAATTTTGTTATTTTTCTTTTTTAATTTATTTGTTTTGCCAGTCCTGGGATTTGACTCTGGCCCTGGGTGCTATCCCTGGGCTCTTTGTGCTTAAGGCTAGAGCTCTACCAATTGAGCCACAGCTCCACTTCCAACTTTTTTGTGTGATTAATAGGAGATAAGAGTCTCATGGACTTTCTTGCCTGGGCTGATCACGATCCTCAGATCTCAACCTCTGAGTAGCTATGATTACAGGCATGAGCCACCAGAGCCCAGCTCTAATTTTGTTATTTTTAAATAGCCAGTTTTCCCAGCCCCATTCGTTGACTGCATTCCCATTATCCTCCCTGACCATATGATAAGCTCCTCTTTCTGGGCTTTCTGCTTGCTAGCTTTGGTGATCTCTCTGTCTCTTCCTATGACAGTGCTGCCTTCATTTCAATATCCTGTTTACAATATTTAAAAATATCTGCTATGGCTAATCATCCTTCTTTAGTCATCATTAAAACAATTCTTGGCTATTCTTGCACACTTATTTTTCTAGCTAAACTTTAGAGTCCTATCCTACTAGACTATGGTTTTAGCCAGGAATTCTGCTAAAGGTTATTTCTGAGTGAATTGACATTTTAACAACAACAACAAATACTGAGTCCTTCCCTTCTAGAGTATGACAGGCTTTCCATTTTCTCTGCTCTTCAGTGTCCCTCGGGAAAATCTTGTCCTTTTCACAAACATTATACATAATATATACACGTATATGCATTATATATACACATTCATATGTATTATATATATATATATAAACAGGACATATTTATTCCCGTGTTTGACATTTTTATTACTACCCTAATTAAAATTATCTTCTATTAATATTAAACGATGCCTTCCCTGAGTAACTACTACAGGCCTGACAGGCCCCTGCCTTCTGGCTAGACAGAGAACCTACAGACACTGGGCTGTCTATGCTCAACCTGTCACTGCATTCACTGTGCATGTGATTTTATTGTTGTTTTTTATTGAGCACTTAAAAACAAGTTACCACTTCATCAAAGGCTTTATGTGGGTCACTTCATTGAACCCCCAAAATAACACTATTATTATCTGTTTCCACAGAGGAAGAAGCTACCAGAGTTCAAGCAACACTCATTCCCACTGTTAGCACCTCTTCTCTCCCTTTGGGCCATGACACTTCACTGCTACTTCTGGTCTTTTTCCAGTCGTTACAGATATATGCTCCCATTTCTCACCAACATGCTGCCTATCCTCAGAAACTGAAGCTGGATCTGAGAGCAAGTCTCGCTTACCCAGGGGCAATTCTATGTGATCCCACTTTCTTCTGGATGTGTTAAGAAACCAACAGAAAAGCCAATGCTGGGGTCTCTCCTTTCCCCCAAAACATGCCTACTGGTACTGGGTAAGCTCCTCTGGGAGGTCTGGTGCCTGGCCTCCCCGCCCTCTCTCTGGGCTCTCCCTAAGGGCTGCTGGTACCTATGGAAACCAACCCCCAGGCTGGGGCCACTGGAACAGTGAGTGAAATCAAATAAGGAGAGCACATGTGACAGGGCTGGGAGAAAGGGCCCAGGACCCCTGATGGGAGGCCAGGGAGCCCAGGAGCCATCTGTCTTTTGTACTTCAATCCCAGGTGCAACTTTTGCTCTAAGGCATCTAGGTTCTTCAAGTTGCAGAGGCCAACAAAAATGCAACTACCTGTAACCAGCAAGGGTGGCCCTTCCTTTCTCCCTAGTTCTTTGTCCACTGTGTAGAGAAGACCCACATGGGCTCAAAATGCCAACCTCTCTTCCCAACCCAATCCTCAGTGATTGCTCATAGAGTAGCATGCAGTCAGCCATGGGAAGAATGTTTACACCAAGGAAAATGGCCTTGGCTACAAATCACCCCATGGGGCATGTTCAGGAAGAACTCTGGGTAATGCTATCTGTCAAAGTAGAAGGGGTTGTGGGAAGCAAGCAAGCAGGTAAGTAGGAGGGAACAGAAGATAGCTCCTGCCTCAGAGAGCCAGGGTGGGTAGCACTGGGTTCCACACCTTCATTATTCAAGCAGGAGAGGTTGCCATACTGACCAAATCCTCACCAGTGCAAGATCAGCCCCACTCTCTGGGCTCTAAGCACAAGCTCCTCCCACTGAGCCAAGTGACCTCCACAAAAGCAAGCCGGCTGCAAGTTAAGAAGAGGCTGGGCACTAATGGCTCATACTTGTAATCTTAGCTACTAAAGAGGATGAAACCTTAGGAACCTGGTTCTGAGCCAGCCCAGGCAGGAAAGCCCATGAGACTCTTATCTCTAATTAACCATCAAAAAGACAGAAATGGAGCTGTGGCTCAAGTGGTAGAGTACCAGCCTTGAGTGAAAAGGCCAAGTGAGAGCAAGAGGCCTGGCGCTCAAGTCCCAATACCACTAAAAATAAAAAACACAGGCTGGGAATATGGCCTAGTGGCAAGAGTGCTTGCCTCGTATATACATGAAGCCCTAGGTTCGATTCCTCAGCACCACATATACAGAAAACAACCAAAAGTGGCGCTGTGGCTCAAGTGGCAGAGTGCTAGCCTTGAGCAAAAAGAAGCCAGGGACAGTGCTCAGGCCCTGAGTTCATAGCCCAGGACTGGCAAAATAAAATAAATAAAATAAAATAAAAAATACAAAAAGAATTGCTCTGGAGTTGACAACGGTGCAAGGGGAAGCAGGTGTCCCTCTCATAACCATGGGTGCTGAGAGCTCTACAGTCAGTCAATGCCTGTCAGGGAGCCTCTCAAGGAACCCATCCTTTCTGAGTGTACATGGGGGGGGGGGTGTCTTTTATTGCCCTTCCTGGCTTTCTTTGCCACAGACCTCCCAAGGCACCATGCTCCTGGCCATCTCGCCCCTGACAGCTCACCAGCTAGTTCAGGGAGCAGGTAAAGAACACTCCGTGGTGAGCTGGCCCTTCAAGAAGATGAGTTCAGGGTAAGGTTATGTCCATCAGCGTTCAGAACACATTCTTGGCTTATTAATTCTTTCTCTCTTCTGTTACACAGGCAAAAGTAAATAAGCTTTCTCAGGCAGCCTCATTCGGGGCCTCTGCCACTCAAACACTGCAAAGAGCAAACAGGTTTGGAGGTATCCAGAACCCAGGCCCACTCCTCACTTTCTGGGGAGTGGGCCTCCTGGCCTCTAGCCCAAAGTATCTCAGCTCATGAGACAAGGCTCGCAGGCCTGTCTGTGGTGGGAAGCCCCACGGCCCAGCTCAAAGCCAAGGGGGAGTGGGTGCTTTCCAAAGGCCACTGGGGCAGGTCAGCAAAAGTCTGGCCAAAGTTTCAAGTCTCTCCAAACTCCAAACCAGCTCACCCAGCCCTTCTGTGAGGAAAGTATTTGCTAAGAATGTTTATTTACTGCCTGCATCTGCAACAATCATATTTGCCAAGGTTTGGAACAAAGAAAGGAAATAAACAGTCCCCAAATGAGAGTTAGAAAAGCTGATTTACCAACCAAAGACTACTAAACTACAAGCTATACATTTCCAAAGAGGATGCTACAGGTGTTTAGAATTGTTGGGGAAGTTCTCAGCCTGGGGGTGTGGCTCAGTGGTAGAATGCATACATATAGCCCTGGGATCAGCCCCAAGCACCACAGACTTTTTGAAAAGGTGATCTTTGGTCTGGTAAAGTATAAACCTCCAATGCTTTATACCAGCTTCTTAGAGCCTGTGTAAATATCTTCTCAAGGTGTGTGGGTGTGGGTGTAAGTGTGTAAATTTACCCTCCCTTCTCATTCTCCCATTTCTGATTTAGAAGGGAGAAAGCCAAAAACTATTATGAGACCTAAAGTCATGATGCAAAGTAGAAAACTGGGAAGGGACCAGAGACTGAGAGATCATTACTATCTGTTTCATTCTCGGGAGAGCGGTCCATTCAGCCCCAGCACAAGCCTGCACAAGGGTGGAGTGCAAGAGTCCCTCCAGGGGCTGGGGATATGGCCTAGTTGCAAGAGTGCTTGCCTCGTATACCTGAGGCCCTGGGTTCAATTCCCCAGCACCACATATACAGAAAATGGCCAGAAGGGGCGCTGTGGCTCAAGTGGCAGAGTGCTAGCCTTGAGCAAAAAAGAAGCCAGGGACTGTGCTCACCAAGCCACAGGACTGGCCAAAAAAAAAAAAAAAAGTCCCTCCAGGTGAGTCCCACTCAGGTACATCACTGTCTCTCACAATTGGCCAAATGACCACCAACTCACTGTGGTATTGTCTAGATTCAAAACTGTTCTCCCCTAACTTCTGAGATTGACTGGCATTGGATAGTAAATCCCAAAGCTACACATATACTGAGGATGTGTCCACCACAGAGCTGCATCCTGAGTCCCTCCTTGACTTTTTTATTAAAGGAAGAAAAAAAAACTATATGGGGGGGGGGGGTCCACCTCTGTCCTCAGTGAGCAATAGAATTTTTTAAAATTTTTCTTTTTTGATATAGGGTCTCCCTATATCAAAATTATTATATTATACATTATATCTTACATTACACAGGCTGACCTTGAATTTCAAGTAATCCTCCTGCCTTTGGCTTCATGATTAGCTAGCTAATAACAACAATTTTTTAATTAAAAAAAATCATCTGCTCTCCTAGAGCTAAGTCCCTTTGGGACACTGCTGTGCACACGGGGGATGGGAGGGGACACAGAGCAAACTTCCTCTCAGAAACCGGGTCTGTACCCCTTCTTGAGCCATTTCTCCTGCAAGTGGCACAACCAATGATACCTCAAGTCTCAGCAAACAACTAAACTCCTGGCTAGCTATAACTGTCCCTAGAGTGGCCTCTGGTACACCCTAAAGTAGTCTGTTCTTAGCTGCAGGCTCCACAAGCCTGAGGTCTGAATCCATTTTCTCTCCAGTCTTCATTCTAAAATATTCAGGAGGCCACATGGGTCTGATCTACAAGGTCTTCACACCTCCTTACATTCCTATCTAGAGAGGGGGTGGTTCTCTGAGCCAGCATGAATGCCTATGCTGGGGCCACACAGTCTGGTCCTCACTCCAGCTCTTATTCCAAGTACTCATACACAGAAATCTCACTGGGTGCAGGCCTAAACTGCTCTCAGAAGAACACCTCATTTTACAAGGCTCTGTGTCCTCTGTGTGCCCAGAACCAGCAACCCTGTGGATTTCTCCTCAGAACATTTTTCAATGTTAAAATAAAATGCAGACTGTGTATCTTATTAAAAATAAAATACAGACAATTCCACTTCACTTTCCACGGTACTGTGAAAGAAATGTACACATTAAGTGGAAACCACACTTTGTGAATTCTGATCTTTCCATGGGCTAGCAATAAGCATCTGATCCCCTCTTGGGCTGCTGGGAGCAGCAAGCTTAGTTCCTGTCAGGCCACAACCTCACCATCTCCAGGGGAAACAGTCACACGCCATACAGTGAGCTAGGTTGCAAGTGAGGACAGTCAGCAGGCTCGGTTAGCTATGTAAGTTCAATTTATGTTCCCAACGTATAATGGGTTTATCAGGGCCTGATCAAATACCATTAAAACCCTTCAAGAAATAAAAAACCACTACTCAAGAGCTAAGATCTGAAGGTCACGGTTCGAAGCAAGCCCAGACAGGAAAGTCTGTGAGACTCTTATCTCCAATTAATTATATGAGAATACTAGAAGTGGAGCTGTGGCTCAAAGTGGTAGAGAGCTAGCCTTGAGCAAAAAGAGCTCAGGGACAGTGCCCACACCCTGAGTTCAAGTTCCACTAGCCCCTCACCCCTACCCCAAATAAAACACTTCATGGTGCCTACACCAACAATAACATGATGTAAACACAGCTGTAGTTACTGAAGTGCCAGACTTTGAAGTCAGACCCCACTTTACCACGCGAACCCCACTTTACCACGTGAACCTGAGATAAGCAGGCAATGTGAGCAAACCCAGGACAAACTTATTAGGGCCCAGCCGGTCTAGAACTCTAACCACTGGGAATGCTTAACTCTGACTGCCCCCAGAATGCCTCAAGCCCTGAGCCAATCAGATTTGTACCTGTGTCCTAATCTTGCTTGCTTGAACACCTGATTGTTGTAACTTTGTTTTTTGCCTTTATAAGCCCTGTGTAATCGCAGCTCGAGGCTCCCTCCTAACCTCCGCTGTGTCAGTGGGTAGGACGAGGCCCGAGTTGCAGCTCGCTTGAATAAAGCCTTGCCTTCCTTTTGCATTTCAGAACGTCTGAGTCTCGGTGGCCTTCTTGGTGGTCATCTCGCAACTTGCCATAACAGTTACTACTGGTGACCATGTCACAGGTAGTACTGATGGCTAATGTGGGCAGCCTGCCTCTTCAGTTAGGGTGAAAGAGCATGAAGACAGGATTGTCTCCCCACCTCATCTCATAGGAGCTGTGGGTCCTGTGCCCAGTTACTCCTCCCTTAGCCCCAGCACCCAGCCTCTTCCTCCCCAGCAGGCCCAGGAAGAAGAGGTACAATTGGACAGTTCTGTAGCTTCTCAACCTCCATAGGAGAAATTAGGGAGGAGATCCCTTCTTAAGAGTCCTAGGCCTTTGGAGACTTGGTCTTTAGCACCAAGTGTCCACTATTTTATTTTTAGAAGGGAGTCCAAGAAAGTACCCTGTGGCTCCATCCTCTTCAGCACAGCCCAGGGAGTGAGGCCAAGGAAGAGTCTGTACTTCCTGGTCCCTCTTCTCCCCCCACCTCCCTGCCCCGCTCCCACCACAGAGCCAAAGTGTCAACTGAGAAGACAGCAGCTTACCTTCTGGTTCCTCCATGCTGCTGGCTGCAGTAGTAGGTGGCGCTACAGGGATCTCTGAGGTTCAGGACACGGAGGAGGGAAAAACAAAGAAGACATTATTTTTGACCTTGGAAAGACAATGAGCCCAGCAGAGATTCTTCTCAGCCTTTCCTGAGATGCTTCCTCTCAGTTGAGGAAAAGTGAAGGAAGAAAAGGAAGCCAGCTGCATCTTACTCTCCTAGCTCTTACTGTCCCTTTCTCTATTGGCTAGGGATATCACAGCACCCTGGTATGAAGGAGGATGGGAACAGGGAGAAGCAGGAGAGTGCTGGCAGTGCAGAGGGCTGACCTGAGCCCAGGGCCTGTCATGGGCCTCCCTCTCAATCCTATTACCTTCATGTAATCAACTCAGCTATCCAGGTACAGGAGGGGGCCTGCCCAGGCTCTCTGCTCATTCTGATGTAGCTACCTGGGCTCTGCCCACCTGTAACCTCAACGAACATGGGGGGTTGAGGTGGGGAGGCTCTTGCAGCAGGAATGGCTTGCCAGGAGTCTGTGAGGCAGAGATGGGTGTGTGGCCTTGACCATGGTTCCAGGGGCTCCCATCTCACAAGCTAAGCTAAGCAGGAAGACTACCCATTAGAATCCAAAGTAAGGGGCCTATAAGAACACATGCTTTCTTTTCTTTTCTTTTTTTCCTATCTAGAACAGCCAGTCATTTTTGCTACTTCCTAGACCTGACTGTACTATCCCAGACCATCCAAACTTGGACTTCCTTTTTCTAGATAAGGTCAAACCATGGACTGAAAGTCCCTACAAGCCAGTGGCTCATATCTGTAATCTTAGCTACTCAGGAGGCTGAGATCTGAGGATCATGGTTCAAAACCAGACTGGGCAGAAAAATTCACAGGACTATCTCTAATTAACCACCAAAAAAAACTATACTGGAGGTGTGTCTCAAGTGGTAGAACACCAATCATGAGTGAAAAAGCCAACCAAGAGTTCAAGCCCCAGTACTGGCGTGCATGTACGCGCGCGCTCTCTCTCCCTCCCCCCCCCCCCCCGTTTCTGTTTCTGTCTCTGTCTCCCCAGGGAAGAGATTTGTCCCTGACTTCCCTGTCAAGTGACCTTGACCCCCACTAACACAAGACCTCCAAATCTAGCTTGTCTAGGACCTGAGGCTTGATGATGAGGGCAGAATCCCCAGGCTGGGGGCAGACCAGTGAGTCCCATGGAGGAGGAAGTCCATACCTTTGGGGAAAAAAAAGGGAAGAGGATACAGTACCCAATTTCACTCCCAGGTGCTTTCATTACTCAAAGCAACCCACAGGTATGCGGTCACAGAAGCTAATTCGAAAGCAGGACTTTGTACCTGGCCCTTTCTTAGTTTTAAAAAGTCACATCACGTCAGAACTTTCTGGAGTCAGCATCTGGTCTAATCCTGCAAGTCTACGAACGGGGCTTGAGACAATGGCAACAGTCCCATCTGCCACCCAACCTCAGCACTTACATAGGTGTGACTCTGGGACATGCACAGAGGGTCTGTGGCTGAAGAAGCAGGGCACAACACCTTGGCACTGTGGCCAAGTACTCAGGAACATCCCAGGATGAAAGCTCAGTCTGTTGGGTGGGAATCTGCACACCAGACAAGGGAAGAGCCCCCTTTCCCAGAGTTCAGCCTCTGACTCAGCAATGTGAACCCCTGTTGATCTTTCAACCTCGGGTTTTAGGACATTTGGTTTCAGCCATTTCTGAACAACTTGACAGTTCCTAGCTCTCTTTAAAGGGGCACCTGAGGCTAGGGCCGGGGGTGCAGCTCAGCAGTAGAGCACATGCCTAGTGTGTATGATATCCTGGTTTCCAGACTTCCTCCTGGCTTTTTAAAAGCAGTCATAACATAGCTTTGTAGTGGACAAAGAGAATGATTTTTGCAGGTACTAAGACTGGCAATAGAAGAAGGCTGTTCATGGAAGGATTTCCTCCCTTCCCTTCCTTTGGATATGCTAGAGATGAACCCAGGGTCTAGGGTGCTAAGTACACATTCTACCACCCAGCCACAGCCCAGCCCTGACCACCACATTTCCACCTGCTCTATCCTGGACAGACACTGAAGTCCAGCTCCTCAGGCTCAGACTCTATTATTGACCTGTAATGGACCTGTGCTGATAGATGATTAGGACCAAGATGGAGGTCTCTCAACTTAGATACCGATTAGAATGGTGGCTGGAATGGATGCAGTCAACTTACTCCAAAATTGACAGCCACATGTACCAGGACAGGAAAGGTATGGATTGTCTAAGGTCCCCTACCTGCTGGGGGAAAAGGGGAATGATGACAAGGTCAGTGGGAAACATTCAAGGATTCTAGGGTAGTTGATGGTGTAAGGTGTCTGTGGCTGATTCCCTAGTGCTGGCCATGTGATTCCCAGGTTGTTCCAAATCTCTTATGACTTACCATAGTTGCTGAATCCTCTAGAGCTACAGGATACAGAGAATAGCTAAAGTGAGGATGGGCTGACTTCTTCCCAAAAGGGCAGGCAGTAAATATTTCAGGCTCTGTGGGACTCAAGAATGCTTCTGAAGCTCTTCACTTCTGCTCATGGCACAGAACTGGCCACAGACTGAGAATTAGTCAATGAGGGGCTATGGCTGTATTCCAATAAAACTTTATTATGGACGCTGAGCTTTGACTTTGATGTGACTTTTTTGAGGGGGAAGGGGGCCCTGGGGCTTGAAATCATGGCCTGAGCATTGTCCTTTAGCTTTTCTGCTCAAGGCTAGCACTCTATCACTTGAGCCACAGTTCTACTTCTGGCTTTTTGGTGATTAACTGGTGATAAGTTTCATAGACTTTCCTGCCTGAGCTGGCTTTGATCCACAATCCTCAGATCTCAACTTCATGAGTATCTAGGATAACAGGCATGAGACACCAGCACCCAGCTTCACATGGCTTTTTTTTTTTTTTTTTTTTTTGGCCACTCATGTGGCTTGAACTCAGGGCCTGAGCACTGGCCCTGACTTCTTTTTGCTCAAGGCTAACACTCTACCCTTTGAGCCATAGCGCCACTTCCAACTTTTTCTGTATATTGGTGCTGAGGAAATGAACCCAGGGCTTCATGCATGCTAGGCAAGCACTCTACCACTAAGCCACATTCCCAGCCCCCACATGACTTTTTATGCATCATAAAATAATATTATTTTCCCTTTGATTTTTTTTCAACCATTAAAAAGAAGGTACAAACCACTGAGCTATATAAGGCAACAACAGCCAATTCCATGGATCAGTTTGCCAACCCTGCTCTCTAGAGAATCAGAATTTGTTCCTTGGATTCTACCGTTTTCTGAGATTTACTCCATCTCCTGCCCTCCTTTCTTGGCCTTGTCAGCCCTGCTCAAGAAATCAACAAGGCTGAGGATGGGGTAAAACTAAGCCAGTTCCCATTTAGGCTTGGCTCCCTAGCTAGGGCTAATTCTCTGCTCTCAACACCAGCCTGCCTCTGTTACATGCCAAATATCAGCCTGTAAGTGAACCCTGCCATCCTGCTCACTCTCTCTCCATGTTCCAGTAATTTAGGAATGAGTAATTGGTCTAACACCAACCTAGGATGCTTCTCAAGACAGCTATTAACCCTTCATAGGACCATGGGCACCATGCACAGAGCCTTGGCAAGCTTCTCCGAAGGGTCCTGAGTTGTTAGTCATTTCTGATCTGATAACCTAGGCAGAGGAAATACTGGGTTGCTATATCAACCCACCCCAATTCTGGAATCAACCTCAATTTTTGAGAAGGGGCCCATGCTGGAGAGAGGGGCTTTCTCCCCACTCAGAAGCCAGAGACTCTATCTGTCAGGACTAGGGGCTATAGATAGGCTGGCTCTGCCAAGCACCCAGCTACTTCTGCAGGAACCAGGCCTGGAGTCTCCCCCAGGGCCTCACTGAACACCTAGTACTGAGTGCAGAGATGCCAGCCAGCCCATAAGCTCCTCCCACCCAAGCAGAACTGAGCAAGATAGCTGCACATACTGATGCAGGGGGCGATGGGAGAGCGGCTCTGCTGGTAGCCTTTGGCACAGCGGTTGCAGGTGATGCCAGTCACGCCGTCCTTGCAGGGACACTGGCCAGTGGTTTGGTTGCAAGTCTTGCCAGCAGCACCCACGGGATGACAATCACAGGCTGTGGAAAATGCAAAACAAGAAGGTCAAGGAAATGGGGAAGGGCTCCTTTCTACTCAGTGGTGCCCCATGCACCCCATCAAAGGAGAAGAAAAGAGACAAGGGAGCAGAGATTGAGAGAGGGAGAGTCTGCCAAGTCCACACACATTTCAGAAGCTCCGAGACTGGCTACCTGTCTACCTGAGAATGAGGAAGGAAAACCAAATGGATCTTCTGTAAAGGGCTTCCGTGGCAGCAAGGGAGGGATACTGGAGTTTGATCCTCAGCACAGAATAATAAAATAAAATAAAGAAAAAGGTAAACCTGTTTTCAGGAAGGAAGAGTGTAGAGGTTAAATATTAGTAGTGGTGGTAGAGTGAGAATATGGAGGTGTACCTTTCTTTAACAAGTAGTCTATGTGTTTTCCCCTCTCCTTTTGGCCTGCTCTCAGCCCCCGATTTCTTTGTGGACCTCTTGGTGGTGGTGCAAGGTGGGAGCCCGAGAGTCTGCAGGTCATATGAGGCACAGGAAGGAGGCCCTACCTGTTTGACAACCAGAGGTCCACCCAAACAATGTACATAGCAATGTACAAAGAATAGATAGGCACAGACCCCTACTGGGATGTCACAGGAACGGAGACAACCTAGCAGAGAGGGAAGGCCAGACACCTGGGGTTTAGGCTCCTGAACAGACAAGACATGACATCCTCTTCCTGATGTGATAAGAACGAGAGCTGGGTGGCCCACCCATCATGCCACATCCTCTGTAGCTGTGCCCAACTAGCCCATTTCCAGCAATAAAGTGATCAGGACTTTGGGGAACATTTCCACCAGAAATATGAGGCTCTGGGCAAGAACAGCTACTCTAGAAGGCAGGGGACCTCAGTAGGCTCATAGTGTGAAGAGCAGGCAAGAGACAATGTTCTGCTTACCTCTTGGTCTTGTACAGCATGGCACCTTGCGGACATTTCTATTCATGCTACAAGCTGCTTTGTGTTTCTGCCCTAAAAGGGCAGAAAAAATATCCAGGAAACTAAATGAGAACAGATATCCAAAAAGAGCTAAAGCAGAACTTCCTAGCATGCACAGCTCACAGCTCTGCACAGCACAGTGGTATAAGTCCAATATGAAAGTGCAGCCCCTCCTAGCAGCCTCAGGTAGGGAGTCCAGTGCAGAGACTTAGAACGAGGAGGGAGGAAAAGAAGAAGCAAAAAACAACAAAACAAAACATGAGCAACTATTCATCATAGTTATCCCAGACATGCAGAGGCTTCTGTTGTAGGAACCACAACAGCCCTGTCAAACCTGTTTGGATGTACTGAGGACAAGACTGCAGATAGGACAATGAGATCATGTAGAGATGGGTAGGCCCTGGAACACTATGAATGGCCAGGCCCCTCACCTTTGCCCCGTCTATATTTTTTGTTCTTCAAGAGGTATGCTCTGGGAGCTGGGAATATGGCCTAGTGGCAATAGTACTTGCCTCTTATACATGAAACCCTGGGTTTGATTCCTTGGTACCACATATATAGAAAATGGCCAGAAGTGGTGCTGTGGCTCAAGTGGCAGAGTGCTAGCCTTGAGCAAAAAAGAAACCAGGGACAGTGCTCAGGCCCTGAGTTCAAGCCCCAGGACTGGCAAAAAAAAAAAAAAAAAAAGAGGTATTCTCTGATCTGCTACAACCAGTATGATATGGATTCTGGATTCTCTGTTAGTGGCAGCCAAATGTAATCCTGACAGTGATCTCCATCACACTTTTTTCTTTCTTCCTTTTTTTTTTTTTTTTGCCAGTGATGGGGCTTGAAACTCAGAAGCTGAGCACAGTCCCTGAGATTCTTCTTCTCAAGGCTAGTGCTCTACCAATTGAGCCATAGCACTATTTCTGGCTTTCTCTGAGTAGTTTATTGGAGATAAGAGTCTCACAGACTTTCCTGAGGCTGGCTTTGAACTGATTTCTTCAGATTTCAGCCCCCTGAGGAGCTTGAATTATAGGTATATGCCACCGATATCTGGCTTCATGCTCATTCTTCCCCTCTCCTCCCCCCACTCTATTTATGTGGTACTGAGGAACTGAACCCAGCGCCTCATGCATTCTAGGCAAGTACTCTACCACTAAGCCACATTTCCAGCCCTCATGCTCAATTCTTAATGGAGCCGAAGACTTAATGGTCCCCAAAGACTGATAGTTTGAAATCAGAAATGGGGGCATTGGGATGATCTAAATTGCACCCCCTATGAGCAGGGTGAGTTTCAAGATGTGGGGGAAGAATTAATGTAGGGCAACACACTCATGCTTAGTTCCTCTACCAATGAGAAAAAGAATCTATCAAAGGTCAAGAGTCTGAGCCCATGGGACCCTCAGGGCCTGGCCTTTGGAAGAGGCATTAGAGAGGTGCTGCTGTGGTACACACACACACACACACACACACACACACACACACACACACATACACACACACACATACACACACAGCTACACAGAAATAAGCACACATTCCTCCCCCCCCCCCACACACACACACCATAGCAGGATTGAGTGAGCCAGGGAAGTGAGGTAAGCAGAAGTCCTTTCTTTGTGGGGGGCTCTGGTGAGGGGGATGAACAGAGCCTCCCTAATTCTTTTGAGAATATGGCCTGGGTCAGAACATCCTGTGCCACAGGAAGCACGCTTGGTGACCCCCATTTCCCTGGAAACCAGCCACGTTTTTTCAGAGGGAAGTCAATCCTTTCCCTGTCAGGTCACCCGTTCATCTGCACTGGGCAGGCAGCACCTGGTCATGGGAAACAAGCTACTCAAAATTTTTCCATAAAGAGAAAGGTGAGCTGAGAAGGAAGCCCAGGGCCCTGAGAATGCAGCGGGATGAGATTTCCCACAGACACCACAGGCTGCAGAACCTTTAGGTTGAAGCAGAGAAACCAGGCTGTCTTTGTGGAGGTCATTGGATAGGGATAGAGGGGCAACAGGAGACCTGGCCTGCCCCCCTCTCCCACCAAGGACCCTGGGTTGGTGCCTTCCTCTTTAGACCACAGGTGGCTTTGGGTAAGGACAGAGGTGTGCCCTCCCTTAAGGTCACCAAAGGCTTTGTCTCCATATGCAACCAAAAGAACCAGAGTGGCACCCTGTACCTTTGGACTTTCATACCTAGCTACTCTGCATTTGTGCCCTGGGCTGAGTAGGGGCTCATGTTTCAGGGCATGCTACCCTCTGTATACACCTCTCAATGCCCCTCCTCCCTGCACTAGCACCTGCCTGTGCTGTGCCAGAACCTTCTGGCTGAGACTGGCTCTCAGTAAAAAAGAGGCTACCCAGGGACTTGTGAGAGCCCTGGCAGAGCTGGTCTGGAAGGACCTGGTTCTGATCCCTGACCCCCCCATGCATGAAGCAGTGATCTGAGTGCCTTCTACACTCTTGTTCTGGTTCCCACAGGCCCGACTCTATCGGGTGGGCATGCAGGCCAGAGGCTGACCCCTCCTCCACTGCCACTCACACTGGGCTTTCTGTAGTCCACGTTGGGGTCTTTGTCAGGAAGTCTGGCTACTTCTAAGCAGCTTTGCTCCAGAGGCCTTGGATAGGGCAGGAGCCTCAAGTGGCAAGCAATCCAGGGTACATGCTTGAGGAGGGGAGGGGAGGGAAGCAGGCTTGTTACCAGCTCCTCTGGAAATGGGAGAATAACAAGGCACTGATCTCAATTCAGACCTCATCCCTGCTAGCCACCAGGCCTCCAGCCAGTCCTGAAAGACAAGATTCTGTCTGAACTCGTTAGAAGTCAAATCACATCCCCCTTCCCCTGGAGTGCTAACCTCCATACCTGTGAATGAGACAGACTCAGATGCAGGGTCTTTACAGATGTGATTCAGGTAAATAGATCATTAAGAGTGGGCCCTAATCCTGACTAGTGTCCTTATATGAAGAAGAGATTAGGAGACAGTTATAGAGGGAAGATCATGTGCAGACACAGGAAGAAGATGGGCCTCTGTAAGGCCATAGAGGGAGGCCTGGGACAGATCGTTTCTTCTTGGAGTCAGAACATGTCACCCTAGCTGGCACCCAGACCTGGGACTTCAGGGAGTGAATGAATCTCCCATGACTAAGTCATCAGGTGTCCTGCCACTTGGCCCATCAGCTTAGGGCCCTCACATGCCCCAGCTCCTTGTTTATCTATTTGTCCATCAAAGTATACCTGGATCATTTCCATCTGGGGGTGATTATGAATAATGCTGTTCTAAACATTGTTACAGGTTGTTACATGACCATAAGCTTTCATTTCTCTTGGATAAATACCTGTGAGTGGGATCACTCGGCATTGTGTTTCACATCATGAGAGCTGTTGAGCTGTTTCCAGTGGGGCTGTACCATTTGGAATTCCCATCAGCAGTGATGAACAGCTCCAGTTGTTTCTAGCCCTGCTAAGCGCTTGGAATTGTTCATATGTTTTATTATTTATCTAAGGAAGTATCTATTCAAATATTTTGCCCACTTTTAGTTTGGCTCTTGGTTTTTTGGTTTTTTTTTTAGAGTTCTTTATATATCCTGGATTCCATCTATATTGTTTCATATGGTATATGCAAGCATTTTTCTCCCTATGTATGGCTTGTCTTACAGAAGGAACTTTTTAAGGATAGCCAGTCAGCCACATGGGAGACTGAAATTCAGATCGTCAACGAAGGCAGAAAAAGTCTGTGAGAGACTCATCCTAATGGAAGAAACTGGGCATGATGGCAAATAGGTGGACTGCAGTTCAGGAGCAGACCCCCAGGGGGCGAGGGGGAGGGGAGGGAAGGAGACAGTGCAAAAAAGGGCTGGAGGTCTGGCTCAGAGGTTGAGTGCCTGCCTAACAAACACAAGGCTACAAGCTCAAACTCCTGTACCCCGTATCATCAAAAAATAAAAAAAAATTAAAAAGGAAAGTTAGACATATCCCTCAAATCATGCTTCTCCTTTAAGTCTCCCAATGCTCTTAGAAAAAGACTCACCTCTTTTCTAGACACCAACAAGCTGACCCTACACACTTGCCACACCTTCTCCAACCAAGGGTCCACCAAACCCCTTGCTATTTCCAGACTTTGAGACTGCCTGGAATGTGCTTCCCTAGCTACCTTATGGCTGCTTTCTCTTCACTCCTTGGGTCTCACCTCAAATGTTCTGCCCTCAGCTAGGTGCCTGTTTTGGGCTCGTATCTATAACCATAGCTACTCAGGAGGCTGAGATCTGAGGGTCATAGTTCAAAGTCAAGCTGGACAGGACTCTTATCTCCAATTAACCACCAAAAAAGCCAGAAGTGGAGCTGTGACTCAAGTGCCCTGAGGTGACAGTGCTAAGGCCCTGAGTTTTTTGTATCAGTACCCAAAAAGGAAAAAAGAAAAAAGAAAGAAAACCTCACCACTTTGTCCTCAGACAGCACCTTCCCAGCAACATGCACCCAGCTCTCTCCCAGTGACTCTTTTTCCTTCCACTGTTTATTTCCTCCATATAACTCACCAACCAAATATATATATATATATATATATATATATATATATATATATATATATATAATGAGGCTTGAACTCAGGGCCTGGGCACTGTCCCTGAGCCTCTTTGTGCTCAAGGCTAGTGCTCTACCACTTGAGCCACAGTGCCACTTCCAGTTTTCGAGTGATTAATTGGAGATAGGAGTCTCATGGGGACTTCTCTGCCCAGACTAGTTTAGAACTGCAATCCTCAGATCTCGGCTTCCTGTGTGTGAGCCATCAGCTCCCAGCTTAACTCACCATGTTCTATAATCATCTTCTTTGTTATTCTTAACCTCTTACCAGAAAGCAAGCACTAAAGACTAAATCTGTCTCCATCACCATGACCACTCCAGTGCCTGACGTGCTGCAGATCTTCCATAAACACTTGCAGAATCAATGAGTAAACAATCTTGTGATCAATGTGAACATTTCTCAGGGCCTCTGCCATCCTTTCTGTAGGGAAAGGCCATCTGTCTGCCCTGCACATCTGGAGGAAAGAATGACGAGGAGCGCAGGAATGATAATCCCCTCACATCCTCAGTCAGTGGCGACCTCAAGATGCAGGTTTCCCCACTCTGAAATTCTCCATGCTAACGAGGGAGCTAGGATGGCTGAAATCCAGATAATCCCTGATTTCACTTCAGCTGTCTGTGTCAACTTCCTCTAAACTGGGCTTTCCTCTCCCCCAGCACTTGCTAACAAGGCACAAAAGAATAAATGCTTCAAGTTGCACGCTGCTCCTTTCTAATCAAGGTGCAGACAGCAGCAAGTGTGGGGAAGGGAAGCCCCATGATCCCAAACTGGGTTATTTGACCCTCTGTGTCCTGCACCTGTTCTATAGTGTGTGTGTGTGTGTGTGTGTGTGTGTGTGTGTGTGTGTCTATGTCTGCACACACAGGCTTGGGGTGAGAGTGTAGAACAAAGGGAAGCCTAAGTAAATGTGGCCCTGTGACTCAGGACAGAGGGCCATCCAGGGTCCTAGTCAGTTGTAAGCCCTAACATAGTTGGGGAGCCCTTAGAGACCATCTGGTCTTTCTGAGTGTGACTTTCAGAACCAGAGCTGGCCCTGCTCTCTGCACCAAGCCCAGACAGCAGCTGCTGGGCACATTGCTGTGGTTCAACTCATTTATCATTTTTGTTCCAAGAGCACGCACATTCCTTATGGAGGAGAGTGTGCAAGCAGCATTAGGAACCCAGGGCCCCACCCACTCCTGTGGGAATTGGCTACAAAGTCCATGCCGGGCCTGAATCCTTTGAGCAAAAGTGGCTGGGTCTCTCCAAAGTTCCCCCTTTAGTTCTCACCGCTCACGGAAAGAACTAAAGCAAGCAGTGAGCCAAAGGAGGCGTCTCCACTTGTGTGTGCTGACGTTCATGCAGGCCGGGTTTTCTGGCATCTCTCCTTTCCTTGACTTGGACAAATATAACAGCTAACATGTACAGAGCCCTTGCCATGTGGCAAGCCACAGTAACTCATTTAATATGCACTGTAACCCTAGGAATGGGACTGTTATGCCTATTTCCAGAAGAAGAAAACTAGGGTTTTGAAGAGTATCTTGTCCAGTGGTAGAATTTGAACCCTGGTCTAAGTAACTCTGAGTTCAACATTTTTAAAAGCTTTTTACACCAAGCTTATGTGCTGAGGTCCACTCTCCTCGCAGCAAAATCCAAAGGAAAGACTCTTTTTTCCCAAGTCAAATGTCTTTAACATGACTACCTTTCCCAGAAGGTCCACGAACTCAAGGAGCGCAAAGATTGGGAGTCTTTTGTGCTCAAGTGCTGCAGATTGCTGAGAACCATTCAGGAAATGTCCACATGGGATCTGACCATGCAAAGTAGTCTGAGAGATGAGGACACACACCCAGGGAAGGGAAGCTTCCCAGAATGGCCATGGATGAGCCACAGGGCCAAACTAGGAAGACACTATTTAAGCCCAGTGAGTTGCATGAGCCAAGTCACAGGACTGAGACACTCTTCATTTGTAAAGACTTTGATAAAACAAAACTGCCTCCACTTGATTTTTCTGGCTTCACCAACAATTCCAAGTCACCATATCATAAGCATGCCTACACACTGTTGTCAGGGACTCAGAATATTCTAACTCAGTAAGAACAACACGCGGCCTGTAGAATGTCAAAGTGAGGAGGGACTGAGCAACCAGAAATCTGAATATAATTCTACAGGTAAGAAGACAGAGGCCTAAGAAGGGCCTGTGATTGACCCAGTGCCCTAGAGACTCTGAACATGAGCCACATCTCTAGATAAGACTGTCACATCACTCAGGGAATATGGTAAAGATGCACCCAAATAAAAACAAAGCAGAGGTTGCACACAGCATCTCTAGGAGACGGCGGTGGGGGGGTTTGGGGGAGTGTGGGTCGTGAGACTGGAGTGCTGACTTCCCACACCAACCCTCAGCAGAGCTGCCTGAAGAAATAAAGGATGGATGGGAGCTGCGGGAATGGCCTTTAAAGACAGTGGGAGTGGTCTTAGGCTTCTTCTCTGCTAATGATTGCATCTTCTTAGGGCTCAGGCACCTTCTTAGTAGCCTTCATTCAGCCACATTCACTGCAGACTTGAAGGGGGCAGGGCAATGAGTGAGCAAAACAGGCTGCTCAGTGAGATGGAACGCAGCCCTTTGTATGGGGATGCTAGATGCAGTGGGCAATTTCTTAATTCTCATCATAATTCGGCTCACGGGGGACTCCTGGAATGTCTTTATCCATCACAGATGGTTTGGGAAGATGATAAATTAATATTGTTATCAATGGTGACATGGCTGAAATGGTTAAATAGCAACGTGTTCTTTGCAGGCTCTAAAAAGAAAGAGCCTCCAAAGTCCATAAAGAAGACAAATGGTAAACAAAACCTCCTATCTTTTGACAGATTCCAGGACGAGTATCATTCACAAACCATTCTGTGGAGAAAGGGGAGAAATTCATCTCATCTGACTTTGTATAGGACAAGAGCCCACACCATAATGAGGCCATCCTAGTGCTGTGAAATTGCACTGAATAGCTGGAGAGTGCAACGGCTGTTCCCTGGGCATGTTTATTACAGCCCTTTGTATGCACCAACCCTGCCAGCCCGGGTTTGCTTATAAACTAGGGGAGGGGAGAAAGAACCCAACAAATTTGTTGCTATGAAACTTCCCAAATGGGGAGGCTGCATAATAACACTTGGAATCAAATGCTCTTGCTCCAAGCTGTTCTTGTCTGGGTCCACCCCTGCTCTACATTGAACAAGGTCCCCAGTCAGCCAATCACCAGCAGTGCACGGGTGGCCTGGGGCCCCTCCCAAGATCTGAGAAGTCAAGGAGTAAAGAGAGAGCCTCAGGACTATTCTCAAGCCAACTCAGGCATCCAAAGCCAGTGGTCCCAATTCCTCTATGAAATTTGTCTGAGGGGCTGGGAATATGGCCTAATGGCAAGAGTGCTTGCCTTGTATACATGAAGCCCTGGGTTCAATTCCTCAGCACCACATATAGAGAAAACGGCCAGAAGTGGCACTGTGGCTCAAGTGGCAGAGTGCTAGCCTTGAGCAAAGAGAAGCCAGGGAGACAGTGGTCAGGCCCTGAGTTCAAGGTCCAGGACTGGCAAAAAAAAAAAAAAAAAAAAAAAAAAACCAACGAAATTTGCCTGAAACGATGCAAAACAGTGCAGCCTTCACCTAAAGGTCATTGATGAGGTTTCCTGAGGTCAATCTCAGGAACTAGGGCTAGGGCCAGAGTTATATATATAAGATTGAAAGCCTCTGAGAACAAACTGTCAAAGCACTGTTGACACAATACTGGAGCCAACAAGTTTCCATGAAAGAAAGAAAAGCATAACAGTATAGCTTCCAAGATAAGACAGAAAGCCTCTGTAGTCACAGTGGTGGTGATCAAGAGACTCCTGTGTGAAGATCTCAAGTGTATACATTCCCCTAACCAGCCTCTGAACAACTCTTAAAACTGCCTCCCACCAAGATCTTAGGGACTATTTTTGGTGGGAAGTGTGCCCCTGAAAGTGCCCACATCAACTAAAGAGGTGACAATAGTTAAGGGAAAACAAAGGGGAAAGATTTGGAAGCTTCAAGAGGTATCTTTCTCCACCAGATGGCTAGACCTTTTGTGCATGCATGCCTGTATGTATGTGTGCATGAGCGCATCTATCCAACATCTAGGTACTATCCCTGAGCTTTTGTGCTCAAGGCTAGCACTCTATACTTGAGCCACAGCTCCACTTCCTGTTTTGGTAGTCAATTGAGGGAAGAATTCTCAGGGATATTTCCAGCCCAACATGGCTTTGAACCACAATCCTCAGATCTCAGCCGCCTGAGTAGCTAGGATTTCTGCACAGGTATGAGACAACAGTTACATTTTGTCCCCTACTAAAACAGATCTTTTCTCACCAATCATGAAGCAGGCTAAGTTTTCCCTCACCAATCAGGAAACGGTATCATTAAAACATGGGCGTTGGGGCTGGGAAAATAGCTTAGTGGTAGAGTGCTTGCCTAGCATGCATGAAGCCCTGGGTTCAATTCCTCAGCACTACATAAACAGATAAGCCAGTAGTGGCACTGTGGCTCAAGTGGCAGAGTGCTAGCCCTGCGCAAAAAGAAGCTCAGGGACAGTGCCCAGGCCCTGAGCTCAAGTCCCAGAACTGGCCAAAAATAAATAGATAGATGGATGGATGGATGGATAGATAGATAGATAGATAGATAGATAGATAGATAGATAGATAGATAGATAGATAAATAAAACATTGGCCTTCCCTCATCAATCAGGTGGCAGGTTCTTTGAAACAGTTTTCTCTAATTAAAAAACAGGATAACTCCACCCTCTCCTGCAATAATTCCCAAGCAGGTCCTGCTTGTGCTTCCCTGAGTAGAATTCATCTTTGGATTTTCTTCTCCCCTCAGTTCTTTCCTCAGGGTCCCCACTAAGGCTGGGGACAGTTGCTGCTCAGTATTGAAAAGGAAGACAGCTTTCTAGGCTGGCCCCAGCATTTGATATCATAGTAAAGGAATGCCCTCTCATCTGCCCAAATCTCTCCCCTCTAGAATCTAACAAAGGAAGCCGAGCATTTCTGTTCCAAGAGCAGAAAGCGGTAGGTAGGGCAAGAAATGACCAGTGTCCTTCTATGTACAGCCCAGACCTTCTTATCCACAGGCACAGGACTGCCCACCTAAGTGACTGCCGTGGGTTAAACATTCTTGGCCAAATTTCTAACCAATTTGTGTGAGCCAACTGTTTACAAGACTCCTGGCCTCCATTTCTTCTGTAAAAGAAGGACAGCAAACACTTTGGGCAACAAGCAAAGGAGTTGGACACTTTCCAACTATGTTCTCTGAAAACCCAAAGGAAGTCTCTCTGGTCTTACCCTGCTCAAACATTCCTGACAATGCAGATCTTTCTCAGGCCCCTTTGCTTAGGCCACCTTTCCATTCTCAAAGTCTCCTGGGGGATTCCTTACCTGAACAGTTAACTTTCAAATGTAAAAGCTTCCAAATCAGGAAACCTTTATGCTCAGATTTCTCTTGCCAACCACCAGCGGCAGCCATAAGGCCACCAATAAGGAGGAAGAATCAGACTACTCCTTGGGACCTCCTAACCTGGTGAGGTTTTTGGTGGTTGTTATTTGTTGTTGATTTGCACAAGCACAGCCAGCCAAGTCCCCATGTTCAAGGTTGAAGCTCTGTTGTCATTCTTTTGAAATTCTTCATTTCTGGATAAAAAACTCCATATTTCCATTTTGTACTGGGCCCAGAAACTGATGTAGTCAGTCAGGCACTTAAGTGCCCAACATCTGGTAGATTTCCTGTTATGAAGATGATCCCTCTGCTTCATTCAAAGGCTGAGCAGTGGGCGGGGAATATGGCCTAGTGGTAGAGTGCTTGCCTCACATACATGAAGCCCTGGGCTCAATTCCTCAGCATCACATATATAGAAAAAAAACGGAAGTGGTACTGGGGCTCAAGTGGTAGAGTGCTAGCTTTGAGCAAAAAGAAGCCAGGGACAGTGCTCAGGCCCTGAATTCAAGCCCCAGGAATGGCAAAATAAAACAAAACAAAACCAACAAAGGCCTCTGAGCAGTGGGGCCCAGTGGTGTGGCTAGAATCCCAGCTACCTGGGAGGCAGAGATTGGGGAGGATCACAGTTTAAGGGCACCTCAGGCAAAACATTTTTGAAGACTCTTATGTCCAAAAAGAAAAACCCCAGCTGCACAAAGTAGAAGGATTGGGATCTAAGGGTAGCCCTAAGCAAAAATTGAAGACCCCATCTAAAAAAATCTGAAGCAAAAAGGGGTGGGAGCATGGCTCAAGGGCCCACGTAAGTATAAGGTCCTGAGCTAAAACTCCAATGCCACTACACATACACATACACACACACACACACACACACACACACACACACGCATGCACACACACACAGCTGAGCAGTGGCTAGTTCTCTACCTGGGCCTCGTTCTGCCATGACTTGGGAAACCCACATTAGGACCCCATGTATGCTGAACTCTCCTGTAGGAGCACTCCAAGGTAAACATCTTGAGTAGCCATACTTAAGCAAACCATGGTCCTAGGGCCCCAACCTTTGAAGCAAGAAAGCCCTGTTTCCTGGAGTTCCCCAAAGCAAATGTGGGGAAAGGGCCCCAATTTTCACCTACCGCCACCACCACTCAAGTCCCTGGCATTTCATCAGTTCCTCTGAGTCATCTGACCATTGCTTCATTTTTGTTGGTGGGAGAAAAACAAACAGCAAGAAAGTTAAAGCATTAGTGCTTGCTTCAGTGAACGAAAATAAGAGTCTTTCGTCTCCTTTTCTTTTCTTTTTTTTTTTTTTTGTCCTGAGAAGTAAAGCTATTTGCAGATGGATTAAATGTTCCTTCTGAGACCCTGATCCTGAAACTGCTGGCCTCATGTGGACTATGTGTGTCTGTGTGTGTGTGTGATGGGGGTGGGGATGGGGTGCACATATCCAAAGAAGTATGTCTCCGTGGATTTGGGAAAAGAGGGTCCTTTGTCCCAATGGTAAGCCTGGTGAACATGACTCGAGCCCCTGTGGTATGCAGCACACCTGTGCAGAGAAGCCAAGGAGGGGGAGCAGAATGGGAGGTGTTGTGGGCCGGGCCTGCACCCTCACAGGAGATCACACCTTCTCCTTTCTTCTCCTTTGAGCCATGTCTCCCTCGCCCCCTTTGTTTTGGCTTACACCTCCACATACCAGAGAGGCTGTGCACGCATATACTTGCGTATGTGCTATGACCTCAGTCTGTGCTGCTCTGTATAGGAATTAAGAGAAAAGCAGAAAAAAGAGAAGGAGAGGAAAGCCCAGGGCCTCCCATGTCCCTGGCAGCCTACCTTTGCAGGCCTTCCGGTGAGTGATCGGCTTGCCCATATCACGGTAGAAGCCCTCCTTGCAATAGTGGCAGTGGCGGCCAGCCGTGTTGTGGCGGCAGTTGAGGCAGACACCCCCGCTCTTGCGCCCTGAGAGCTTGTACAGCTCCATGTTGAAGCGGCAGCGGCGGGCGTGCAGGTTGCAGTTACAGGCTACAGGGAAAACAAGGAGAGGCCATCAGCACTGCAAGCAGGAAGGACAAGCATTCTGGGAGTAAGACACTTTGTCCCCTCACCCCAGGAGTGTTTTCTTGGCTCCTCTATTTATACTCATAAACACTGATTGATATCTTCATGGTGCCATGGCTGGAGGTCCCCAAATTACTGTATAACAGTCCTAACCCTCCCATCATTGTTAGTCAGAAAGGTCTTTAATGAGCTGACATAGTTAAAATGGACCCTAAGGTTGTGTCTGCCTCCAAGGCATCCATCTGTACATGAGAAAATATGAGGACAGGGAGACTCCGTGGTGGTGTGCGCACAGAGGGAAGACCTGCCGAGAGGCAGTCATCCACCAGCAAGGACAGAGGCCACAGGAACAAGGCCTGCTGACACCCTGATATTGGACTTCTAACCCCTGTAATTGAAATAGACATTGCCAACACACACACACACACACACACACACACACACACACACACACACACACACAGGAGCAGCCTCTTGGCTGCCTCCAAGGCCTTCGCCTCTACCTTCACATGCTCTGGTTCTCTGGAGTCACATATACCTACAACCTACACCTTCCTTGCCCAATTTCTCATGCCACTGAGGACTCAAGGGCTCGCTGCCCCTTCTCCTTCCCTTCTCCTAGAGAGCAGGCCTAGAGTCCTGGTCTCTGGACCAACAGCTTTGTTCCCTCTGGCTTTTCTTCCTGCCTGTGGCTTTCCCAGCTCACCCTGACACCCTCAGGAGTCTCTTTCCTGTGCCCCTCTCCAACTCTGCGCTCCCAACCTGCTAATCCCTATTTCCAGCTGCAAGTCTGTGGCCTCCTCTTGGATCCACAGGTTTCCTCTCCACCATTAAGCCTCCCCATCACTCACCCAACACAGTCATCTCCCTGTATCTGCCAGGTGATATCCTCAGATTCAATCAACCACGGATCAAATATTCAGAAAATAAAAAAACAAACTTCATCTACTACAATACTTTTTTTTTTTGGTTGATCATGGGGCTTGAACTTAGGGCCTCGGCAGTGTCCCTGAGCTTTTTTGCTCAAGTCCAGTGTTCTACTACTTTGAGCCACAGTGTCACTTTTGGTTTTCTGGGGGCTAAATGGAGATAGGAATCTCACAGACTTTCTTGCCCCAGCTGGCTTGCAGCCATGATCCTCAGATCTCAGCCTCCTGAGTAGCTAGGATTACAGGTGTGAGCCACCAGCATCCAGCTTTGAAATACTTTTTTTTCTTATTATTGTTCCCTAAATAATATAAAAGTATTAACCTAGCACTTGCCTTGGGCATTATAAGGAACACAGAATGTAGGTTATGTGCAAATACTATGCTGTTTTATGGAGGGACTTGAGCATTCATGGATTTGGGAATTTATAGGAATCCTGGAACCAATTCTTTCTGGATAGCTAGAGCAAACTGTAAACAGAGCAGAATTTCTGGGCACCAATCTGAATGACTATGGGGATAAAGCTGAAATTACTTAGCATGGCCTTGGGACTCTGAGGAAGATACACCTGGTCCAGCCTCAGCTCTGCTCACCCACCTCTCCCTCCTGCCATAGTTGTTCCAAACTCTGGGAAGTTTCAAGAGCATGCCAAGCCTGTGGCTCCCACCTACCCCATCCATAGCTGGTCCTTCCTTCCACAGACATCCCTTCTCCATCTTGCTGCATCCTTCCCATCCTCCCAGGGTCTTAGTTTCAGTGTCCTTTCTAGGTCTACCTCCCTCCATCCCCTAGATAGCCAAATGGCCCCACATGGCTCTCCTCATCCATTCTATGATCACCTGCCAACCTGCCCTCTGTGGACTTCCAACTCCATGATAACCCCAGTTTAGATCTCGTTACCTATGCTCACCCTCAGATACACCCTGCCCCCCTCTCTTCAAGCATTTTTACAAAATAATAGGTTCCATTATAAAATTTTCATCTATGCCTATTACATACATTGATTATATTTCACTGTTTATTCTGTATTTATGCTGTGTGCTCAAAACTGCATTTCACAGAATTTCAAAATAAATGTTTAACACCACGCACCTGAAAAGTAGATGCAGAAATAGAAAAAGCATACCCCTATTTCCATCAATCAATGCGCACTCGGGGGCTTTTCCTTGTAGACCTCCTTAGCTTGTGGTTCAGCGGTGGCATGATATCAATTCCTAAAAACATGGATTTTACCTATCTACCTCCAGTTTTGTAGTCTAGTTTTCAGAATTTTTGTGGATTTTTTTTGCTGTGTGTGTGTGTGTGCGTGTATGTGTACACGCACACACATAGCTTGGCTTTTTTGCTCAAGGCTGGCATTCTACCACTTGAGCCACACTCACTTGCAGCTTTTTGCTGGTTAATTAGAGATAAAAGTGAGTCTCTCGGATTTGTCTGCCAAGGCTGCCTCTGAACCATAAGCTTCAGATCGTAGCCTCCTGAGTAGCTAGGATTACAGGCATGAACCACCAGTGTCACCATGATTATTTAACCTGGTACTGTATGGTATAGGTGTAATTCAAGGTAGAGTGCTGCAGTCTGAGGTTGGTGCATTCAACAGCAGTGCCCTCCCCTCTGTGCTGGGGCACCGAGGCAATTCCTAGCTGTTACTGTTAGAAGCAACTAGATAATGGTGACCACCACTGACTTAATGGTAATCCTTTCAGAACCATCTTTGAACATGCACTATTTGTATCCAGGTCTGATTACAGTAGTAAGGTCCATTTCTCAAGGAAGAATTCTGAGTTAAATTTTGATTTACTGTACTTGTTTTTGTTTGGGATGCAAATAGCTAAGTTGCCAAGTAGCCCAGAAAAAGGCTGAATTGGCTTCCCCTCCCACCAGCAGGAAGTGACAGTTCTTATTTCACCCCACTCTTGAAAAGAATAACAATACACATTTGGTATCAGCATTCTTTTTCTTTTTCTAAAATCTTTGCCAATTTGTCTGGCTGAAAAAAAAAAAAACCAGGCACATGATTTTAATTTGCATGTCTTTGATTACTGGGGCGACTGGGCATTTCTCCATGTGTCTATTTCTATTTCTGTGTATTGCCTGTTCATGCCATTTGCCCAGTTTTTTTTGTTTTTTTTTAAGTTTTTATTATAAAACTGATGTACAGAGTGGTTACAGTTTCATACGTTAGGCATTGGATACATTTCTTGTACTGTTTGTTACCTTGTCCCTCATACCCCCCTCCCCCCCTCCCCCTTACCCTTTCCCCCCTGAGGTGTTCAGTTCACTTACACCAAACAGTTTTGCAAGTATTGCTTTTGTAGTTGTTTCTCTTTTTTTACCCTGTGTTCTCAATTTTGGTATTCCCTTTCAATTTCCTAGTTCTAATACCAGTATACACGGTTTCCAATATACTCAGATAAGATTACAGAGATAGTGTAGATACAATCACAGGAAGGTGATACAAGAACATCATCAATAGTAGAAGCTACAGATACACATGGGATGTTGAAAGTAGTTACAACTGTGATATAACAATCATTTCCATAACATGGAGTTCATTTCACTTAGCATCATCTTATGTCATCATAAGGGTATAGCTATTGGGCTCTTGTGATCCTCTGCTGTGACTTGCCTAAACCTGTGCTAATTATTCCCACTAAGGGAGACTATAATATAAAGTAGAATTTTGTCTATTGTCTAGCGCTTGTCTCTGATTGGCTAGAAAAAAAAATGTGCCCTTCCTACCTCAAACTGTTATACATATTTGTACTAGTTTCTTATTCATATGATATTTTTGTGGGTTTTTTAAAAAAATAAATCTTTTTTTTCTTTCTATGCTGTGTGTGTGTGCGCGCGCACACATACACACTGGTAATGGGGCTTAAATTCAGGGCCTGGGCTCTGCCCCTTAGCATCTTTGCTCAGGGCTGGTATTCTGCCCCTGGAGCCACGACTCCACTTCCTTGGGGGTTTTTTTGGCAATTAATTGGAGATAAAGAGTGTCATGGACTTTCTTGCTTGGGCTGGCTTCAAACTGGTATCCTCAAATATCAGCCTCCTGATGGCTAGGAATATAAGCATGAGCTACCAGCATCTGACATGGTATAGTTTCTTTAAATGTTCTTCCTAGTCAAACCCCAAATCACTCATTAGTACTCACTGACAAGTAGAAATGCAGGAGGGCTTTAGAGGAGAGGCTATGACAGCTCACAACCTGAAATCTGGAAGCCAGATTAGATCAGAGGATAATCCCAACTCCTAAGAGCCTCATCAAGTACTGAGCTCAGCCAGGCACAAAGAAAGCAGCTACTGCCCTGCCCTGCCCTCTTCATAATGCCTATCATGCTTAACTACATGCTCAATGACTCTTTGGACTCAGCCAAACAAGGAATATAGGGGGATTGGCTCAAGAGAGGTAAAGTGACCAGTCAGCCCAGGACAAAGGAAGACCAACCCTTGTCCCAGGAAAGGACCTATATCACTGGAAGTAACAGATGGGCCCCCGAACTAGGATCTAACCTACAAGCACAGAACCCTCAGGCTCTGACACACCTGTCTAGGGCTAAGTCTCTGGAAGGATCATGGAAGTCTTATTTCTTCCAAGCCTCCTTTGTATCAGAAAGGTTTCCTAGTGGCATCTTTCGGTCCTTGAAGGCAGATGCTTATCCAGTGTCATCCTCTATAAAGAAGGACCCAGCCCTCCTGAATCCCCTAGCTGGCCTCTGGGCCCCTCCTGGGAGGGAGGCCCCTCTTCCCCACCCAAAGGGGAAGCTGGGGCTGGAATGTCTTTTCCATACACACCTCATGCCAACAAAAGGTTCTCCCCAAACAAGTGGTCACACAAAAGAAAACTCAGAGGCCAACATCAAAAAGCAGGGCTCTCCTCCCTTCCCCGGCTTCTCAGAGCTGTCAGGGGACATCAAGCGACAATTGCCCATGATCAGACTTCTGCAAAGTATTTTACAGCTTGTTTTCTTTTCTCTTTGTTTTATTTTCTCTACACAAATGGAAAAATGCATCAGAGAAAGCAGCTCACATCTGGATCCCCTTGCTCCAAGCCAAGGTGTCACCCAATTCCTGGCCTATCCCCAGCCCGTGCCTCATCAAGACACCTTAATCCTTCGTGCCTTCCTGTTTATCTCTTGCTTCGCTCAGAGGCAAAAATATTGGGTATTAGTTTCATTATCAAATTTCAAGGCCGGGAAAGAAAGGGCAGCTTTGTGAGAACAGAGGTCAGCAAGGAGAGAGGGGGTGGAAGGCCCAGGCTTTCCTGAGGGACTAGCATGGCCAGGACAGGAGCCCTGCCCTACCAATGAGGCTCTACATCTTTCCCAGGACCCCAGAGACCCCAAGCACTGTGCCACCTCCAGCTATCACTGGGGGATCACCAAGGGTACACCTCATGCGGCTGATTTCAGACCCCAGCATAACAAAACAGAACAGAAACTTGACAGGGATTGGGGACCAAAAACCAACTCTTATTTTCCTCTCTCATCAAAAGTCCTGGAAGTTCTATTGTAACACATGCAACTTCTTAGTTGCCAACATTTCTTAAACATTACCAATCTCTCCCAAAAATCTGGACTTGCCCAGACAACCCCGGGTAAGTCCAGTTCAAGACACACTTACAGTGCTCTGACTATAAGCCAGCCTCTGCCATAGGCCATATAGGAAACAGAGATAGATGGTAGTTTCAACTGTCCAGGGGCTTCTATCCTAACAGAAAAAAGGAACAGATAAGCACAAACATCAGCACACAAATGCTCTCATCAACTGTGTTGGTTCAGTGAGAATAGAGACAGTGTTGGCTCATATGTCTACCATTATAGCAGGCCTGGACATATTTTTTATATAAAAGAGAAAGAACATATGAGAGAGACAAAGAATAGGTGAGAACATCTGAGAGGATGGATGGATGGATGGACCAAGTAGATGGATGAATTGGGTCAGTAGATAAATGGATGGATTTGTTGGAGGATGAATGGACAGAATAAATAGATGCAGTGGATGAGTGGATGGATGGATGGATGGATGGATGGATGGATGGGTAGGATGAACAGATGAATGGATGAAAAGAAAAGAGTAAGAAGACAGATATGTAGATAGACAGATAAGACAGAGGATTTACTGACTGTACCATACTCCGACAAGGTATAGTGTTTACTGTTGTTTTGAACTATTCTGAATTTATCTTGATGCTTTTATTTATATTCTTGCTTCATCTTATGCTTTTAACTTCTTGTGTCCATTCAAACAGACTGAAGTCCTTTAGGGAGAGAAACATACTCTACACACCATGGATCCCTCCTAGAGTCTAAATAGAACCCTGTACGTAGAGACTGAGTTTGCATCCATTCGTTTGTTGATAAACTAACCCTCAATCTTATTCAAGGCCCAGAAAGACTGTAACATACATCGTCAAGCCACATCCCTGACCTATATAGATTCTGGCATGAACTCCCCCAAACCAATGTCAAGTGGCCCAGGGGCTCTGTCAGTGGAAGACCACCAGGCTGTGGGCCTTTCCAGAAGCTCTGGGCCCTAACTGGGACCCTTCCTCTGCCCTACCAGCATGTGAGATCATAGTCTTTTCTCCCAAGCAGTCCTTTTGAGAAAGTTGTCCCGTATCCTTTATGTAGTGTCACACATAAGTGTGTATGGCGAAACTGACCAAAAGTAACTGACCCATAGCAGCCCTATCTGTAGGCTGTGTACAGGGATAAGCATTCTTCTCAGTTATGTCCTGAGAAGGGGCAGACCACCAGGACAGGCTGAGTAAGACAGACATTTGCTGCTTCCCTCAATGATTTGGGGGGCTGCTGCCTACAGGCCAGAAGACTTACTCTGGTGTGAGTTTAGAGGACCCAACAACAAGCAAGACAGAGTCCAGCTTCAAGGTGTTTTTGTTTCTGTTTTGTGGTAGTAGGGCTTTAACTCAGGGCCTTATGCTCTCACTTGAGTTTTTTACTCAGGGCTGGTGCACTACCACTTTCTGCTGGTTAACTGTAGACAAGAAGACTCTCACAGACTTTTCCTGCCCAGGCTGGCTTTAAACCATTGCCCTCAGATTTCAGCTTCCTGAGTAGCTAGGATTATAGTAATGAGTTACTGGCACCAGGCTCAAGATTCTTTGGATCTCAGAGGAGAGAGGAACTCATGAAAGATCTGCAACCTCCAGCTGTGATCACTGCTATCAGGAATGACAGGAAAGCCACCTTGCTGGGCCCTTCTGAGATTGGAAGACAGGACCCAAGAAATGAGTCAAAGCACAGCTAATGTGTTCTGCCAGCATTGCTCCATCTGAACCAGCTACTTGGGAAGCCATTCAATAGATTCTTAACGAGATCTTAGGCAATGTTACCCACTGCTAGCTGGCGTAACCATGTAACCAAAAGAAATCAGAATGGAACCCACCATGAGGAGAAGGAGCCCTGCAAGGAGGTAAAGGGGAGAGTTTACAGCAGGCAGTCTGTGAGGGGTCAGCATGCAGAAGTCTGGCTTCATATGAAACATCTCCTTAAACAATTGGTTTCGAGTCATAAAAATATTTGAGAGCTATTTTTAAGAGTTTGAGGTCACTCGTAATTCCTTTTCTTTATGGCTTTGCTACTCTACTTGGTACTCGATTTATTTTAAAATGTGCCTCTTGCTTATAAATTTTAACTATTCCATCCTCCCTCCCCTGAACAAGTGTCTTCGGAGTCCAGTTTTTTTGTCATCTCCCAAAATGGCCCAGCTAGCAACCACAGCTCCTACACACCTGGCTTCTGGTGGCAACTGAGAATTGTTCTAAGCTGATCTCTCAGAAACTTCTCCAGAAAAGAGGTTGAGGCAAGATGGACCTAAGCATCAAGGGACCTGCGACATTTCTGTGCATCTACAGATAAGCTAGGCCTCAAAGAAAAGATCACAAATATAGAAAAATTTATAAAAACAATCAAAGCCCAGATGTTAAAGTAAGTTTCACTTTCTTATTGGCAAATCTGGGGGCAGGTGGATTTATTTATGTAGTCAACAAATGTTTCCTGAGCACCTGTCTATTTATCTAGAACTATAGAGCTGAGGTTACAGGAGTGAGCAGAACAAAACATTTGGAAGTGCAAGGGGTAGTTAATAATGAAGTCACTGTTGCTTCCTTCCAAGAGTCAGCACTACTAACAGAAGGCTTAAAGCAGTAGCTACAGCAAGCCAGAGTAGGCAACCACTAAGAAGACATCAAATAGGAGGATGCTGGTTCCAGACAAGGCTCTGGTGTTTGTAATCATGTGGTGTTAACTTGTATTTTTTGAGGGGGAGGAGAGGGAAGGGTGCCAGTACTGGGGCTTGAACTCAGAGCCTTGCATTCTTGCCTGGCTTTCTAAATCAAGGCTGGTACTCTACCACTAGAGCTATAGCTCCACTTCTGGCTTTTTGATGGTTAGTTAATTGGAGATAAGAGTCCCACAGACATTCCTGCCTGGGCTGGTTTCAAACTACCATCCTCAGATCTCAGCCTCCTGAGTAGCTAGGATTACAGACATGAGCCACCAGGACCCCAGACTTGCTTCAACTTTAATATAAAATAAGAACACCAGCAAAAGTTCCTGAGAGTTCTCTCAAGAGAACTGGACAATTTGCTTATCTGGAAAAGAAGAATCAATAGGCAACAACAAGTCTGTCCACAATGGGCAAAAGAACAGAGCCCACAAGATGGGAGAATCAAACTCTCAAGGAACCCAGCAAACAGGATAGGAAAGATGTTATTACAAGACAAAGTTCATTCATTTCTTCATTCAGCAAATGTTAATGGAGCCCTTTGGAGGTGCCAGACTCAAAGTAGGAAGCAGCCACTGTAGGGTTCATACAGCCACAGAATTTTACTCTCTTAACAGACTTCAGCCTCTCTTCCTTCTTTCCAGCTGTTTTTAATCCAAGTAACTCCAAGTCCATCCCAAAGCCGCAAGGCATTTCAAGGGATGCCTACCCCAGAACTTCCAACACCATAGGTCACACAGGAATATGAGAATGTGCTTGTCTAACAAGATCCCATGTTGTTTGGATTCTGCCCATCTAAGGGACACATTTTTTTTTTTTTTTTTTTTTGGCCAGTCCTGGGCCTTGGACTCAGGGCCTGAGCACTGTCCCTGGCTTCTTCCCGCTCAAGGCTAGCACTCCGCCACTTGAGCCACAGCGCCGCTTCTGGCCGTTTTCTGTATATGTGGTGCTGGGGAATCGAACCTAGGGCCTCGTGTATCCGAGGCAGGCACTCTTGCCACTAGGCTATATCCCCAGCCCTAAGGGACACATTTTGATAAAAAGAAAAAGGAGGCTCCAAAGCCCTAGGACCTGGGAAGTTACTATGCAGAAGTGGGGCACACACAGGTGATGCCCAGTTGTTAATAAATAAATCCTACCACACATAGACAGAGCATCCCTAGAAAAGGGTTGGGACCCAATATTGGTGGCTTGGGCTCCCTCACCCCCCCATCTCTTGTTCCCCAGGTGGTGTGGTACTGCAATATCCACTTGACCTCTCTAGACCTCCATATTCACATCTGGAAACAAACATTTGGATCTGACCACCTGTACATTTTTTCCTCATCCTAAATGTCTACAACTGCATGATACTAAAACTCATGGAAAGGCAAGGGGGCAGAGTAGAAGACACAAGTCATTACAGCTGCCTTGAGGAGGGTTCCTGGGAGTTCAGGAGGGGATTGCTCTAGGTGGTGATGAGTACTATTGTGAAGAGCACAAGGTGTGACTGTGGGACAAGTGATATGGCTATGAAAGAGCAGTAAGACACCACCATCATTCCCAGTCATCCCATGTAGGTGTACCACCACCTCAATGAAGGTAGAGGCAGCAGGTCTTTATAGGTTAACAGCATGGGGAAAGGGCATGGTCAACAGAGCTGATGACAGCTTGGGTCTTCTGGAAATGGGTTCTGGTGGGATATTCTCCAGGGTCTCTGAAGTTTCATGTTTCTGAAGTTTGTTCCCTATGGTCAATTGTAACCAGGACATAAGGTCCTGGCGGAGCAATTCAGGATCACCAAGGCAGAGAGAATCCCTCCTTCTAACTTATCAGAAGATCAGAAATAGCCTAACCATCAGGCTAGGAGCCTGGGCATTGACCTAACTTTATCTCATCAGGCAGGATCCCTGTCTTAACACTTTATCACCAGAAGCAGAACAGTTACCAGGAGAGACCATATTCACATAACTTGTATTAGAGTATTGTATTGACTTTACTTTATTATTAGCTACTGCTAATCTTTCACTGTGCTGTAATTACTTATCAACTGAACTCAACTGTAGGTATGTCCACATAGGAAAATATAGCATCCATAGGAGTCAGCACGGCTGCAGTTGCAGGTACATCCCCTGCAGATGGGGGTAAAGACTGTAGTGTGCTTTGAGGTGGTCCTTCCCTGGTCAGCCCTGGAGCACCTGACACCAGCCAGCCTTCCTCTTTTCACTGGAGTCCCCTGGGGAGGCAGAGGCTTGCAAGCTCCAAAATGAAAACAAAATCTCTGGGGACCCCTCCCCAGGACGGCTTTTCTTATCTAAGGTGTCATCCATCGGGGAAGGAGTACGGAATATTTTTTTGCATAAAAAATTAAAGGAAAAAAGGAAAGAAATGCTTTGGAACCCAGTCTCCCAAGCAATGGGTCAGAAAGGCAGGCCTGGCAAAGACAGGCTTTAGATGGTTTCTGATAAACTATGGGAGATAAGTGGCCTGTGTTTGTTGAGGGCTTAGGGAGCTTTAGCCAAGTCTGATCACAAAGCCGCCCTCTGTCAACAGTCCTACAGGCCACTAGTAGGGCTGAACAAACACAGCAGTAACAAGTTCTTCACACCTGTGGGGCTCGGGAAAGGCCAGGCCCTTTTGTCAAGACCCACAGACAAAGAGCTGAGGGGAGGGAGTGCAGGCCCCCACCTAGCCAGGCCTCTGGAGCATCTGGAGAAAGACCTAGAGTAGGGGGCGGGGGAGGGGTAGGAGAGATAAGCCTAAAGTTTGTACAGCGTCTCCTAACAGCAGACCTGTAGGTCTCACTCGGCAGGGATATTTACTGTTGAACCAGGGTCCCTTTGAATGGGCTGGGGAAGGGCCACAAGCAAAACTGTGGTATGGGATTCAGAGGGTCCAGAAACCACAGCTGAGACCCTGTAGCTCTTGCTCCCTCTGGGAGGGGCACATCCACTCCCTCCTCTCCTGACTGTAGGGCTGTCTCCCAAATCTACTTGACCTCCCAGTCACTTTTTCCATTGACTTTTTCCTCTGTAAACATCTTAGCCTTTTCTTTCCCCAGCCCATTTTTGGCTGCTACGCCTCCCCCTAAGGCTTTGACATGATCTCCCCCTCCTAACTAACGGCTCGCCATGCAGTACAGCCCAGGGTTTGGGCTGCACAAATACCCTCTGCCAGCCCCGCCCTCCCGGAAGGCAGTCAAGCCTCTCTCAGAGAAGGAAATGCCGAGGAGGCTTGAGTAAGCCCCAAGCAGTCATCAATTCTTTGCAGCCTTCCTCAGATCCTCCCTGGCTTCCCTCTCCAGAGCCCAGCCCCAGGCAGCGGGCGGAGGGTCACCTCCCACAGGGATATCTGGCCAGGTCCACCATGTGCTCTCAACTGTAGGCCTTCCCTAACTCCAAGTAAGCCCTTCTCCAAGCATTCCTCTCACCTTATCATCATCCTCCTGTTCTGGAACCTTCCATGGCTTCCCACTGCCTCAAAAATGTAAACTCCCTTCACCTCAAGGGGGAAAACAATCCAAAATAGAAGGTCTAGAGATTCAGGATCTGCCAAGATTCTTGTAACAGAAACATTTCACTCCCATCCAAGGCAGGAATCCATCCCTCAAATGGGGCAGAGGACCCTGTTTCCTAAAGGTAAATGCAAGAGCTAAGAGCTTCCCAAGGTTTCCTAGTTTTTCCCTCTTATAGAATACACTTCGGGAAGCCTGGTCCCCCACAGCCAGAAACTTTGCCAAGGGCCTGGCAATAGTTAGTGACAATAAACTCTTCTAAAAACTTCATGGCTCTGTCCAGACCTCCCCGCCCCTGGAGAGGGTGACACGATCTGGGCAGAAAGCTCCATCACCCCCCAACGCCTGGCTACTAGATTCCTTCCAGAGAGCAAAGATCTTTCAACATGAAAGAGGTTGCCTAGGTGAAGCACCCCTCCCCACTTCCGCTCATCCTTTCTCCCCTCTCCCTCCCCAACCCCGGCCTTGGCTTGCCATGAATCCTCTGAATGTGACTTAACTGCCCTGCCAGATGCCTTCTTGTAGCGCAGGGGCTTCGTTCCACTCACTTTCCCCAGAGGTGGAGCACACAATCCATGTTCTTTCTTCAATGAACATGTGAGGGCTGAGCTGCCAGAGGAGCCACCCAAGCTGGAAATGGCTCCCAGCTCCCTGGAGTCATTTCCCATCTGTAATGGGTCCCATCACCCAGGCTGCCACATGTGGGACTCCTGCGATGAAGGGGAGGGGGTGCTGAGGGCCTAATGACTTGCAGTTACTTGGTTCTGGGACACCAGGTCACTCCTTACTCTCTCTCATTCATCGTTATCCCCAGAGGCTGTACCCCTCTCTGCCTGACCCTTGGGTCTAATTCAACTAACTTCAGCTTGAGTTGTCATCTCCAGAGACCAGTCTACAACACTCCAAGGACGTTATATTTCATGTGGCCTCCTATGCCCCATGGATGAACATTTGGTTCATGGAAGTATAGAGGTTGTAAACTTGGGTCCTGGTCAGCCCATCTGGGTTTAACAAGGTGCCTTCTCACTTTCCTAATTTCAGAAATCAAAATGCAGGACATCTAGTTAAATGTGAACGGTGACAAATTATTTTCATAAAAGTATGCCCAAGGGGCTTGTTTGCAGGGTAGTCCTGTATCTCTAACAACCCCACCCTATCCTTAAGATGTGTTCATTTCACATGAGGTGGTGTTTTTTCTTTTTCTTGCCAAAGGAGAAATGCTGTGCCCTAGAAATGCATAGTGAGGGGCGGGGAGAGGCATTGCTATGTGAGGTCACTGTCACCACTGAGCAGAGCCACCTCTCTGCCCCACCAAGACTCCCAAGGGGCTCCTTATTTCCTAGAATTCCCCTAACAGCACAGGCAAAGACCCTTAATTTCATATGCAAAGATCTTGACATGAGGCTGGAGGGCAAGGAGGAGGAAGGAAAGTATAGCCCAAGCAGCATAAAACTCTTATTTAAAAAAAGAAAGCATCAAGGAATGCTTTATGGTAGAACTAATCAAAACCTGACCCTGTATTCCAAATACTGTTATTTCAATTAAACCAATAGCTACAATTTATTTAAAGATCAGAAAAGGGTTTATGAGCTAATACAACTTAAGAGTTTAATTAAAAATTATGTCATGGAAGAATGTAGGTGACCACGAAACTGAGGGAATGACAAGGGACACTAGATTCCTGCTGACCAAAGGGGCTGGAATTGGCCACCCCTGGGAGAGTGACCTCGGACATCCCTAAAGGCATTCAAGTAGAAAGATGTATATAGGAGGTACATTCCACTGTGGATTGGAGGAGGAGGGAGACCCAGACAAATAAAAGCCCTTCCAACACAGCCTTTAAGGAGATGGCCTCTGGCCCCTGAGCCAGAAAATCCTTCCAGGTCTGAGACCAGGTCTGGTCCCATGAACATTGTTCTGTCTTCTTGTAGTACAAGGGACAGAACCTAGGGCCTACCACATGCTAGGCAACATTAATACTACAGAGCTGCATCCCCAGCCCTCCCACGAACATTCTTACACAGGAGTCAGTGACAGGCAAGGCAGTCTGCAAAAGTCCTTGAGATAGGAACTGTTCACATGGGAAAGAGAGCAGAAAACATGGGGGGATTTGTTGGCAGAAAATGAGTACAGATAGCCCTTTGGGAAATATGTCCTGAGTTATCAGAAAATGGCCCGCGGACCACTGTAAACTCTTCCTCCTGGACAAAGAAATGGTGGCTATGCATGTGACTGTTTCCTGAACAGACTTTTGTAGCAGTACAGGGAGACAGCAAGGGCTCAATTATACCCACCAGGCCATTAGTTCAGAGTTTTGAAGTCTTCAAGACAAAGAATGTTCTGCAGAAAGTCACCAATACAACTGTCTGCAGTTGACATCTCTAAGGTCAGAGTGGTACCAAAAATCGTTCTTCTGGATTTAGAAATGGTAAGTAACTCACAGCAAAATCCTGGTAAGGATCAATCCTAAGGATAAGCCTATTCAAGTCAACCCCTCCCCATTTTCTTCTTGTTTTGAGTCCTGCAGCATGGCCCAATGCCTACCTAGCTCTCTGGCCATGACAGACATCCTACATCCCTGCTTTGACTCAGCACCCAATACAGAGTAAATCTCCTAGATCCTCTAAAGACCAGAAGTCCTTCAGACCTGCTTACCAGTGAAAGGTTGTGGGAACAAGGAAGTCTCTTGCAGTTAGCTTCAAGCATTCATTTTAGCATGTCATTAAGAATGGTTGGCCCTTCCTTGAGGCCTTACCCTAAAAGAAGATGATAATCTCTGCTAGAACTCTAATGTAACTAGGAGTAAGTAGCTCCTGGGAGCTCTAAGAAAACAAAAAAAAACCCAAGAGCTGGGAATGTGACTTAGTAGTAAGAGTGCTTGCCTACTAGCATGCATGAAGCCCTGGGTTCAATTCCTCAGCACCACATAAACAGAAAAGGCCAGAAGTGGTGCTGTGGCTCAAGTGATAGAGTAGTAGCCTTGAGCAAAAACAAGCTCAGGGACAGTGCCCAGGCCCTGAGCTCATCAAGCCCCAGGACTGACACACACACACAAAAAGAACAAATGCTAAGTCACAGCCTGAAGGATGAGGTGGGCGACAGCTAGAAGAGAAGAAGGAGCAGTACTCAAAGACCGGGCAGTTAACACAGCTGCTCCCAACTCCTTCTGCTCACTATCACAGGAAAACATCATACATCCAGAGTGACTGTGTCATTTATCCTTCACAGCCTCCCTATGAGGCCAGATTCTAGAGTTCCCATCCAGCACCTTAAGGCTGCTTCTCTCATCCTATGTCCTCCTTCATAAACACATGCACCACACCCTGAAGGTATGCCAGGATCAATAAGAGATGCACATCAAAGGGCATCAATGCCTTGAGATCTCCCAAGCCTAGGACTGGCTGAATCATGGAAATTGTAATTTCAGAACACAATCTCCTTCCAGTTCACTGGAAGCTAGAGTAGAAAGCTTGTACTAAAACATGTGTTCTTCTAAACAATCCACACTTTATATCATCACAGTCATTCCCTGCTTTCCAGGGATGGGTTCTAGGACGGACACATACCAGGGATGCCCAACTCCCTTATATAAAATGTACAGCCAGGGGCTAGGAATGTGGCCAAGTGGTAGAGTGCTTGCCTCGCATACGTGAAGTCCTGGGCTCGATTCCTCAGCACCACATATATAGAAAAGGCCAGAAATGGTGCTGTGGCTCAAGTGGTAGAGTGCTAGCCTTGAGCAAAAAGAAGTAAGGACCAGCGCTCAGGCCCTGAGTTCAAACACCAGGGCTGGCAAAAATAACAACAACAACAACAAAAAGTACAGCCAGGCACTGGTGACTCATACTTATAAACCTAGGTATTCAGGGGGCTAAGTCTGAAGTTAGCCCAAGAGGAAAGTCTGTGAGATTCCTATCTCCAATTAACTACCCCCCCCCCCCCCCGAAAAAAAAAACAAAAGTAGAGCTATGGCTCAAGTAGTAGAGTGCTAACCTTGAGCACAAAAGCTCAGGGACATGGCCCAGGCCCCTAGTTCAAGCCCCAGGGTTGGGGCGGGGGGGAACAGAATGAAGTACAACCAGGCACCAGTGGCTCATACCTGTAATTTTAGCTACTCAGGAGGCTGAAATCTGAGGACTAAAGTTCAGAATCAGTCCGGGCAGGGAAGTCTGAGACACTTACCTCCCTAACTACCCAAAAGGAGGTGGAGTTGTGGCTCAAGTGATAGAGAACTAACCCTGAGCACAGAAGCTCAGGGATATCATCCAGGCACCAGGATTGGCACACATACTTTCTCACTCTCGTGTGCACACGCATGCACACACACACACAGAGATATTTTATATATGCATACACACACACACACATATATACATATATATCTTATCCACCCAACAACATGCCCACAGGCATCAGATGAGAAAAGTTTTATTATTCTTACTTTACAGATAAGGATGTTGAAACCCAGGCAAAGTTTATAAGACTTGCCAGGGTAACAGGGACTTGATGGAGCCCTGCTCCATTCCAGCTCACAATCTTGGAACTTTCCTCTCCCCCAGGGGTGAACTGTGAGGTAGAATCTACCCTGCTAGACCTCAACCAAGTGACTTTGGTGGGGTCTGTAGCCAGAATGAAACTATTTAAGGCACCAACTGGCCCAGGCCGGTGGGATTGTTTTATGACAATAGCCCCCCTCAGGTAGTCTCTGGAAATGTTTTTCCTGACCCTAAAGCAAGGGAGGAGTTTGAAAACCAGCCTGGCTCCCTTTACTAGTGGGGGGGAGGGCACATATGTGAACGCCCTACATTTCTTGGCCCTGGCACTTCTGGCTGCCTAGGATGTCACTAATTCCCCAGGCGTCCTCTGTAATTCCACAGTAATGTGGCTTTAATTGTCCCCGAAGCAGGCCATTCTTTCTTTATTGTGCAGTAAATTTCCCTCCAGAGTTCAGATTTCATGTGCCTGCCACAGCTAGAGAGCTGGCCAGCCCCTGGGGGAGGCAGCACTGTCCTCACCAGCCACCAGCCTCTGCCAGCCCAGCCCCTTCTCTTCTTGGCCCTCCCTTGGCCTGAAGTTCCAAACGGCTGGCCGGAGTACAGCCACAGACGTCAGGACCCCCAGGGAAGGGCACACTTGAGGAGGCAGGGACACTGGTCTGTGGTTCTGTCTGGAAAAGAAATTAACTTGACAAATGCAAACAAGCTGCAACAGCAGAATTCATTAGGCTAAAGTTAGGGACCGCTCTTCTCTCCTTGGTGTGCTAGTTTGTCACCAGTGAAATGCCACTGAGGCCAGGAAGCATGTTCAATGAAGGGGTTCTGGACCTGTTCTCATTTTCACCTGTGGGGCTGGGCCAGTCACCTGATCCCCTGCTCCAACTCAATGGTCCATGAGTGAGGAGTAATTACAGGCACCCTGTTATCAGATGAGATAAGGCCCTTGGCCTCTGCTTCATCTCAATGGGGAGGTAGAAAGTCTGTTGCCATATGCATGAGCTTAAATACCATCTGTCACAGGTTACTGGCACAGAATACTTGACCTTGGCTGTGTCTGTTAACCTCTTGTGCCTCTGCTTTCTTATCTAGGAATATGGGCAGTAATGGCACCCACCTGCCAACAGCAGCTGACGCAGGAGAACGACTGACGTTGCTATTACCATAGCAAACAACAGTTCCAGGAGTCCCTGGGAGATCTGCTGGATGCTAGAAACACTGGCTCAGAGATGATCTATGGGCTTCACTGCTCAGAGAAGAGTGTATTCAGGACACCACACCAGGGAGATGGACAAAAGGGGGCATTCAGGGTAGAGCCTCAGTGTCAAACTGAAGCGAGCTCATCTCTGAGGTGCTCCAAGTTTACAGTGGGATGATTCTTGCATTCTCCAGACAGGGTCAGTGCCCATTCTCTTAAACTTAAGGGACTGTTGTGTCATCACCTCTCCTTTCTAGAACCCAGTCTAGAATACAGTTTTAGAGCACCTCTAAAGGAAAGTCCTCTCTCTAAGCGTCCCAAGGGAGAGCACCTTCACTGGACTGCTCATCATTTACACAGAATTCTGATGCTCCAAAAGGAGAGAGCTGTGATTTGACAATGGGGAGGAAGAGAGGACAGGCAAGCCAAGAACAGGAAGGATGCAGAAGAGTACGGTACCAGAGGAAGGACATGTTGGGGATGCCTCAATGTTCCTCTGTTGCAGGAAAATAAAATGACTGGTGTGCACAGAATTAAGGCAGATGGAATTGTCAGAGATGACAACATGTGCTCCTTGCTTTCTGGCCCAGGAAAATGCACTCCCATGACCCCCAGAAGAACTGCTCCTGAATCCTGAATCCAAGTCTACCAAATCCCTTCCCAATTGCCTGACCACCTCTGTGTCTCCCCACTCCTGACACTACCATCATTCTGGATCACAACAAAATCCACTTCAAGAAACAAGTCAAGGCCCAGGTCCTCAGACTATGAAACCTTCATCACCATGACCTTCTCTCTCCTCCCTATGGGCAGTGAGGATGTTAACTGGAGATAAGAGTCTCATGGACTTTCCTGCCCTGGCTGACTTCAAACTGCGATCCTCAGATCTTAGTCTTCTAAGCAGCTAGTATTATAAGTGTGAGGCACTGGTGCCCAGCAAGCTTCCAAGTCTCAGCTACCTTGTCAACTGCCCAAACTACCCTTGAACCCAGCCTCCTGTGCTCTCCTGGGCTTTCTCATTCTCCATCACATATATCACTTCAAAGCATACATACATGTAACTTTACATACATACGTACATGTATGTACATACATACATACATACATGTAACTTTTGGTTTTGTTTATTTTATCAATTTACAGCATCAGTACACTTTGTATACTGCATTTCTGGGGGGAGGGGTTGTGCGCACGCGCACTGGTACTAGAACTTGAACACAGGGCCTTGCACCCTTAACTTGGCTTTTTCCACTCAAGGATGGTGGCTCTACCACTTGAAGCATGCCACCACTTGAAGCATGCCTCCACTTCTACCTTTTTGCTGATTAATTGGAGATAAAGAGTTTCATAGACATTTTTGCCTGTGCTGGCTTTGAACCTCAGTCCTGAGATCTTAGCCTCTTGTGTGTCTGAGATTATAAGAGTCAGGTACCAGCATCTAGAACATTCATGGGTTCTTTATCCATAGATTAAAAAGCCTGAGAGTGAAAATATTCAGAAAAAATATTGAGCTGGGTAAGTTAGCCTTGAGCAACAGAGCTAAGAGATAGTGCCCAGGCCCTGAGTTCAAGGCCCCAGTACTGACAGAAGGGAGGGAGGGAGGGAGGGAGGGAGGGAGGAAGGAAGGAAGGAAGGACGGACGGACAGATGGGAGAGAAAAGGTATTGTCTGTCACATGCCTTTTTATTCTGGTCATTATTTCTTAAACAATACAGCAGGACAACTATTAACATAGCACCTAAGTTATATTAGGTAGTATGAGTAATCCAGAGCAGATTTAAAGTGTCCGGGAAGATATAAATACAAGGATTTTGGTATCTGGGTGCGGGGTGGGAGGAGAATCCTTGAACCAATCCCCTCAGATACCTGTTTTCCTCCCATGGTGCTGACTCTTTCTGAGGCTCCACCTTCTATTCCCTGTAACTGAAGCTGGACTTCATCTAGGAGAAGTACAGATTCCTCTCCTCTCACTCCTCTAGCTTACTTGGTTTTCTTATCCAACTCAATTATTAACTTCTTTAGGAGAGATGATTCCAGAGTTGGTATCTCTGGCTCAGAAATATTTGAGCTTATGACATGCTCATCTAACTGCCTGTCTCAATCTCAGATCGCGCATAGGCATTTTCAAGTTTGCATGGCATGCAAACTTGAAAGTCATGATATTCCCTCACCAGTCCAGTGGTCTTCCAGAAAATAATGTTTTCATCTCCCCATCTATACAACCTGGAAATACAAGAGTCACATTTACCACCTCCTGCTCCTTAACCCCATTAACTGATTCCCAAATCTTTCCCAGATCTAACTTCCCTAGTCTAAAGATACCATCATCTTTGACTAACGCAAGGTCACAAATACAGGTTTTCAAACCTCCTGAGGGTTGATTGATGGTTACCAATTCTCAGGAGAGATCACCTTTCTCCTCTGTGTGGTGCAAAAGTCAAAAGAGGCTCGGCTGCTTGCTCCTTGCTCTGCTTAGCAGGTTTATTTCCCACAGGCCTTTCCATGGGGCATGCAGTCCCTTAGGGCCAAGCTTCCTGTAGCCCTCTCCCATTGACTTCCTACCTGGGGAAGAGCCTGGCCTTTATCTCTGGTCCCTGGGTCTCATAGAGCCGTCACCAAACAAAAGATTCAAGGTCAGAAGGTTTGTCCTACATCCTCACATGCAAATCTGGGCCAGGTACGTGCTCACCTCTATGAACTCTGCTCTCATTTGGAGGACTGCAACACAGGTGTGTACAGTGGTGCATTTTAATTACAAACTTTTATTTTATTTTGCTTATGTGTTTAAATAGTTTGTCTTGTATAGTGCATCCATTCCCCCACAGAGTCCAAGCTGGACTTTGGAGGCTGAGCTGAAGGCAATAACACCCTTGGTCCAGAGCTCAGGCTAACAATGCCCTCACCAGGTCCCATGCAGCCCATACCACCCGCTAGTGTTGCAGCAGCCCACAGCTTTCGTAGGCCAGCACCTAGCTGGAGTTAAGTACATGAGCTCAAACTTTCCAATGTGGCCTGTACCTACCAAACTGAAGGTAACAACCCATTAGTAGGTCATGAGGTCAGTTTAGTGCACTGTGTATAAAATTTAAAAGACAGAAGCAAATGGAGAGTATCGGGGTGAACCTCTACTGTAAGGATTCATTGAAGTTTAATTTGGATGAATGGATCTATGTAGATGGGTGAAAGGATAGATGCACTGGATTACAATTAGTATGGTAAGGATATTTTTTTACCTTTGGTCACAGTTTCATTGAATGCCACTGCACGTAGTTACGGTTGGTCCCACAGGACAAGAGCAAGGGTCATTCATGTTTCACTTCTTTCCTCTCTCACTGGACACAGTGAGCATGCTAGGCTCCAGCAACCCCTAACAGACTAGATTGACAAGAGTTTCTGTAGACAGGGAGGGAGTCACTGGAAAACTAAAGCCCTAAGGGGTGACTTGGACCCTCTGTCTTGAAACTCAACTGGTTGGGGCCCTGCACTCTCCTCCTGGAGCCTGCCGAGTAAAGTCTATGTCCCCTCCATGGCATCCCTCGTGACTCTGAAGCCAGGGGGCTCCTTGGTACACTAGGATAAGCAAGGTGGGGTATGTTAGGTACAGCCTAAGCTGGAAGATGAGGCTGCCTGCTGGGGTCTCTCCCTGCCCCCATCCTGCCTACTTTCTGCCCAGAGAAAATGAAGAAGGCTTGAGTTCCTGGTCCATTCCTTCTTCCTATGAGCATTTCAGTGCCCTTGTTTCTCAGGTCCCTTGACTGTTCACCACCCTGCCCAGCCCCAGGAGCCCAAAGGGCACATCCAGATTCCTTGGACTGGCATTAGAGGTGCCCAAAGCCTCCCCAATCTCTTCTGTCAAAATCACCGTCTGGTCCCCCTCCACTGAAAACTGGACTCCAGCCTCATCCACCTAGTAACTCAGATCCCTCTGACTGAACCCCTCCATTAAGGTGTCCACAAAGGTCCCAGCTTTGCCTTCCCTACTCACCACGTTAGCAACAGGCATGTCTGAACCACATGCCCTGTATATGCCTGCTCATAGCCAAAGGCCCAGCAACCAGGTCCTGCCCAACAAGCCTAAGGGTACACCTTGTGGGAAATGCCACACTGGAGGAGCCCTGAATAGCCTCTAAGACGCTCTACAGATCCTACAGGTCCCAAGACCCCCCCACCCCAGGCTCTGACAGCTCGTCCTCTTACCTGATTACCAACACAGACGCTTTGTCTTACTTCTGCAAGTCTCTGCTGTGCTGTCTGCCCCCCCCCCCGCCCCACTGCAGTATCCACACATGGTTGTCAGTGAGCTGGGCCTTTGCCCAATGAGGAAGTGCAGATGGATTGATTGGCAGGCAAGAGATACCAGAGCCCAGGTGGGAGAAAGGGTCCGTCTGGTCTCCATCTCCTACCACATGGGGGGCCCCGGTGAAAACACACTGAGAGAAACAGGCTGAGATCTGGAAGCAGCATCTGGGGTACAGCCATGAATCCCCACTGGACAGTGACTGGCTCCTGGAAGCAGCCAGAGCTACACCGGGGAGAGAGCTTGAAAAAGTCGCAGACACAGGCTAAAGCGAGACTAGGCTCCTGCCACTGGTCTCTGCGGCCCTATTAAGAGGTCTATTTGAGCTTCCTGGGCCTGGGGCAGGATCTTGCCCCTAAAATTTATGCAAATGAAATAATGAGCAATTTGGGGAAAGGAATGAAATGCTGAGCAGAGATCCAAACCACCCCAGACACCGCCTGGAGGGGGTTTCAAGTTGAGTAATCATTTAAAAGACAATTTAAAGTCATTTGCTAAACGCACATGCTCATGCTCCTGTGTGTGTGCACACATGCATGCACACACATACACACAGTGACTACACACCAGCAGGTCCTGCAGCTTGAGGTCTGTCCAGACACAGTAGGGACCAGAGATCAGGCTGGGGAGGGGCCAGAGACTAAGTCTGGTTGTTTATTGTGCTCCATGAGTGACCAACCAACCAGCATGACTTCAGTGGAGTTCCCTGGATTCACAGCAGGGATGCAGACCCCTGGGCTGGTATCCAGAAACATCTGTCTCATTCCCAAAATTAGACACAAGGAAAGCCTTAAGTCCAGCCAGGAAGGTGGGACGTGCCCATCATCCCTCACTGGTAGAGCCATGCCCACCTGAGAGAGGGCACAATATGCATTTTATTAATTCAAATCTTCACTGAGTTCCCACCCCATGCTAGTACTATTACAGGTGCTGGGGACACAGACAGAAACTAATAATCACTTGGTAAACATTCACTGCTCCCTGGCTTCATATCATAACTATCCTGGAAGGGCAGGTGGAGACAAAAAAGTAGTAAACAAGGATACTGCCACTGGTTTCTATGAGTTTACAGTCTAGCAGGAGAAGAGAGAAATGAACAGACAAAATTCAAATTCCAGCCCAGGTGCCGGTGGCTCATACCTATAATTCTAGCTATTCTGGAGGCTGAGATCTGAGAATTGCAGTTTGAAGCCAGCCAGGGCAGAAAAGTCTCCCTGAGACTCTTTTTTTTTTTTTTTTTGCCAGTTCTGGGCCTTGAACTCAGGGCCTGAGCACTGTCCCTGGCTTCCTTTTGCTCAAGGCTAGCACTCCGCCACTTGAGCCACAGCGCCACTTCTGGCCATTTTCTGTATATGTGGTGCTGGGGAATTGAACCCAGGGCCTCATGTATATGAGGCAAGCTCTCTTGCCACTAGGCCATATCCCCAGCCCCTCCCTGAGACTCTTATCTCCAATGAACCACTCAAAAACCATAAATGTTGTTGTGGCTCAAGTGGTAGAGCGCTAGAGCCCAAGCCCTGACTTCAAGCCCCAAGACTGACCAAAAAAAAAAAAAAAAATCAAATTCCAGGCACAACAGATCCATTCCTAATAGGACTTGCCATAAGAGATATCACCTGGGTATCATTTGAATGTGGTTTTGAACAACAGACAAGAGCTGGGAACTGATGGCATGAAAAAAACAATGAAACTCCAGGCAGAGAAACTAGCACAGGAAAAGCGTGGAACATAGGGAAATCTAACCATCAGCCTCCATGCAGACCCCAAAGCAGTGGAAGGGCCTGAGAGGAGTCAGTTTACTTATTCTTTTTTTTTTTTTTTAACCATCTTCACACATTCCTTTTGAACACTAAAGAGATCAGTGCTGACTGTCAGAGCTTGTCCTTCTGGGCCACAGTTAGGAGTAAGGCTGAGTAAGGAAGAAGGTAGAGAATAAGACACTCAAGGAGATGAAGAGTCCAACTGTGGAAGAGCCTTAAGTTCCCTGAGCAGTGTATGGAGGGAACAGAACTTGGGTTTGAACTCTGCTTCTCCTGTTCTTTCCCTGGCTCCACAGCATATATCTCCAGTTAGCAAGACTGGGCAGACCTGGGGGTGCTACATCCCCACTGCACCTCTGACCCCCAAACATGGAGCCAAACCTTCTGGGCTCTTTATTAAGATACTGGTAGCTCCATAAGGCATAATGTCTCCCCAATGCCTCACAGTCTTCCATCTTTCTTTAGTTTCATTCCTTTCCATTCAGGAGGAGAGGAAGGAGTGGGGCAGAGGTGAGGAGAATGGGAGGGAGGAAGGAAGATATTATCATTTTCTAAAGCTAGAAAGTGGCACACAGGCATCCATCACACTATGCTTTCTTCTTAACTATATGAATCATCCTTGATTAACAATTTCAGAATAAAATAAACTCGGGTTCCAGTTGGCCTGGTTTTGTGAAGATCGGTATATGGTAAGAGGGAGTTGGTCTTGCTGACCCCAGCTGCTGGTCTGATGCTGGGAGATTTCCTGCCTACTCCTTTCAGGGAGAATAGTCCCTTCTATAGGCCATGATTCAGTTTCTACTCGGTGGAAGTTGCCTTTAGAAAGATTCTAGAACAGAGGCTGAGCCAGAATGTCAGGAGGACATGAAGAAGTAGATTTAGAAAGCCGGGCACCAGTGGCTCACCCCTACAATCCTAGCTATTCAGGAGGCCGAGATCTGAGGATGGCAGTTTGAAGCCAACCCAGGCAGGAAAGTACATGCAACTCTCATCTCCAATAAACTACTTAGAAAAGGCCTGAAGTGGTGCTGTGGCTCATAGTAGAGCACTAGCCTTGAGCAGAAGAAGCTCAGGGCCAGAGCCCAGGGCCAAATAAATGAAAGAAGGAAAGGGGGTGGGGGTGGGAATGGACTTAGAACTTCCAGAAGGAAGCAAGGAGGACAGGTATTACAGGTGAGTATGTGGTAGTGCACTGCCCTCTAAGTATGGCTCAGTCTACAGGTGTGAAGAGATGTTCAGGGGTTAACGGCAGACCTAAGGCTAACCTCTGATCTCCTACAAGCCAATCAATGCCTTAAAAACTCTGGAAGCCAAATGGGATTGTGGGGTGGAATTTGTTGTAGGAGAGACCTTGTCTCAGGCAGGAAGCATTTATAATCTGTTCAGACATCTGGCCAGAACCACTGGCACTTAAAATACTCCAGGAATTAGGTTGAGCCACATTCACTGTGATCCTCACGCAGAGCTTCACATTATCAGTGTGGACATGTCACTCGTTGTCTTCCTGGTTTTACTGAGCACCCAGGGCAGACTCATATCAAGCCTGGTGGTATGGTAGGGCACACAGATAGATGAACAAGTTATGGCCACTGTGCCTAAAAAATTCATATTCTAACAAAAGAGGAAGGCCTTATGTAGGATATAAGTCCCTGGTAGAAGAGACAAGCCTATAGGGCGTGTGCTGAGAATGGTTCAAAGTAAGGGTGGACTGCAGATGAGTTTTCCTAGAAGTCAAGCTTGATTCAACTCAGGGCTGGGGCACCATCCCTTAGCTTTCTAGCTCAAGGCTGGTGCTCTAGTATTTGAGCCACAGCTCTACTTCCAGCTTTCTGCTGCTTTAATTGGAGATAGGAGTCTCACGGACTTTTCTGCCTACGTTGCCTATAAGCACTGATCCTCTGATCTCAGCCTCTTAAGTAGCTAGTATTACAGGCGTGAGTACCAGCACCTGGATATTCACACATTCTGTTGGCTAGCAGTGGCTCTGCAGTCACCAGATATGCATGAGTATCATCAACATGTGCAGAAATGGCAGTAGTGGCCCCAAATCCCAGAGATAATTTGCTTGAAATGTCAAGGAGGTAACAATGTGGGAAACAGGCATGAAGATTACTCAGAGCCAGAGATTTGGGGTGATCAACACTGAATGTGAGGTACTTAGGAATGGGGGACTCTCGATTTTGTTCATATTTTCCTTTTGACACATGCACAAACCATAGCTTCAACAGAACCTTAAGACAGAATGAAACTCAATTCCTTGCTTAGAATGCTGTGGCTAGAGCGGATGTTCTCTCCTGGAGAGGAAAAGCAACAGGAGAATGAAAACCACAAAGCTAAAGCCCTCAAACCAGAAGCCAGATCTGAGACTCACAATTCAGCACTCTTTCCAGGGCACTAAGCAGCTGGATACTCCACCTCCAGCTCTAACTACATTCTCCTCTCTGTGGACCCAGTTATCTAGGGCTTTAGATAAAGGGCCTTTTAATGAGGCCCAAGGGGGCCCTGACTTTCTTGGCCCTTCAACTGGACAAGGGACTTCACACATAGTGATCCTCTCTCTTGGGGACCCAATGTAAGCCCACCCCTGCTGGCTTGGTGTTTCTCTTTCCTCATGCTTGCAAAGACAAAATGGAGGTGTTAATCTCAGCTCTCTCTATTGGCCAGACTAATGAAGGCCAGTTCTGAGTCCAGGAGGGTTATCACTGAGAGAACCAGAGGATCACTGAGCCACTGCCTGACTGTAAGTAGAAAAGGAGACGGGACCTGCCCCAGGTAGACAGGGCAGTAAAGGGATGGAGCTGGAGGCCCCTTGGTTCAATCTTCAGTCCTCTTTTTACCTGCTCCACAGCACTTAGATGAATAGCAAATAGGCTTTTTGCTTAACTCCAGGGACCACTTTCTTCTTTCCCTAACTATCTGGAAATCCTAGATTCTGATTTTTGTCACCCTCTGAAAGTGAGTTAGGTAAACTTCTGCCAAGCAGCCCTGAATGGGTGAGGGAAGGAATGGGTAAGAGCTCTCCCTGGTGGGACAACCAAAGGAACCAGCATGAAAAGGACTTGGGTTGTCCTCCTCCAGAGATCTGAATCAAGAGTCTAAACCATCAGGTGCAGCCTGAGGTTTCAGTGGAGAAAATGAGTTTGAACACAGTGTTCTGAGACAGGAAAGGGATATGGAAAGAGGTGAGTGGCACTATCCCTATTTTGTACCTGGGTACAAAATATGAAGGAACTTCATGGATGGGGCTGAGAACTTCAGCGGGGACTCAGCCAAAGAGAGCTGCCAGGCAAGGGTCACCCTTTCTTCTGTTCCCCCACCCCCAGCTGGCTGCCATAAGCTCCAGCACTATCACCCATCCCTAACCTCCTTTCCACTTCACTAGTGAGCCACCAAAGCAGCAGAAGCAAGGCAGCCCTGAGGAGAACTTGAGCTTTCTCCTCCTGAAGCCTAGAACTGATTCTATTCACACCACTTATGTCCACACACTCATAAAATAGCTGACTGTGGCACAATTTTATCAGACATGATAAAAAAAACAAAAAACAGATCCTAGGCTGAGCTGAAGGAAGCCTGGGGGACCTGGAACTGGCCTCTCTTGGCCCTGGGTACTCACAAAGGTTCTTAAGACCAGAGTGCCCAGGGAGTGCTAAAGGTGCCCAGGGCTCCCAGCAGCAGAGTCTACCTCTGCCTCTACCTGCACTGTGCACCTCCATGCCACAAACACCCTCATCCAGTGTACTCCAACAAATGACCTCAAGCCCTAGGTCCACAAATATGCTTGAGAAGGTCCATGGCCACTGTTCTCTTTCCTTTTGCTTCAAAAAGCAACCCACCAAGTGACAATCCCTCCCTGGTAACAATCCCTCCTCACAGATGGCTGATGTGCCTGCTGATTTTCCCCATTAGCCACCCAAGCCTCTGTCATCTCTCACCTGGAAACTCTCACAGCCTCCCCGGCTCAACCTCAGCCTACATAGATACAATCCCATCTCTCCTCAGCTCCACACACATACCCTTAGCTGCTCTTCTACACTTGGAATAGAATCCAAATGACTGATCTTGCCTCCTGTAATCCAGTCCTTACTTACTGCACTGACCTCTTCTCCCTCAGGCCTCCCTCTGCCCATCCTTTCCATGCATGGCCATCCTAGAGCTTCTCTAAGAAGGACAGGGCATAGGGCAGCCTGACACAGATGCTCTGCCCTGAGGTGAGAAGGAGCCGATGAGTCCCTCCCTCAAACAACTTTCCTGTCCTCCGAAGACCCAGTCAGCCAACAATTTCTATCTGTGTCCCCAAGTGACCTCTGTCTCTGTGTCTCTCTGTCTCTGTCTCTCTGTCTCTCTCGGACCTATATGCCTGTGTGTCCCTGCCTGTGCTTGCCTCTGTGGCTCCCACCTGTACCCTTCCACCCTTAGTCCCCCAACCAGTTATCAGAGCAGAGCTCCAAGCTGTCCTCCCTCCAGGAACTGTCCAGCAGCAACTGTCTACATTCAGTAACTGTCCACATTCAGCAAACAGGCCAGGCAAAAGCTGAAGCCTGAGGGTCCACTCTGGGCATTATATCTTTTCCTATGCCAAACTTTCCATAGTCCCTTCCAATCTTCTCCATTTCCCTAACAAACCAAACTACAGTGATGAGGTCCTGGATGCTATTCAGTTCAAAATATTTTATCATTCTATAATTCTTTAGAAGCATAGTTCTTCTCTCTACCCCATGCATCACCCTCCCATCCATCCTGACTACTTTGTAGCCAAGCTGCTTAGAGAAGACTCCTGACCTGGCACCTGTCAGCCACAGGATCCTGGCAAGTTCTTCAGACTCCTTGAGCTCCATGATACTCTCCCATAAAATGCACATCACAGCCCAGTCCTAATGGCTCACGCCTGTAATCCTAACTACTCAGGAGGCTAAGATGTGAGGATTGCAGCTTGAAGTGATCTAGGAGATTCTATTCTTATTCTCCAATTAGTCAGCAAAAGCTAGAAGTGGAGGTATGGCTCAAGAGGTAGAGGGGGGGGGGGAGGGGAAGCCTTGAGCAAAAGAGCTAAGCAAGAACATAAGGTCCTGAGTTCAAGCTCCAGTACTGGCACCAAAAAAAAGAAAAGAAAGAAAAAATGGACATCACACTTAAAGGTGTTGTGCAGACTAAATCAAATAATACAGCACTATAGAAGATAATCCACATTATCACAGGAGATAAGTAGCAAACATCCACTCTGTGGGAAATTATGTGATGAAGTAGGCAAGAAAGATGAAAGCTTCTCATGGGGCTGCCACCTGCTATAAGAATAAGAGATATAGGGCTGGGGATATGGCCTAGTGGTAAAGTACTCGCCTCGTATACATGAAGCCCTGGGTTCCATTCCTCAGCACCACATATCTAGAAAAAGCCAGAAGTGGCGGTGTGGCTCAAGTGGTAGAGTGCTAGCCTTAAGCAAAAAGAAGCCAGGGACAGTGCTCAGGCCCTGAGTCTAAGCTCCAGGACTGGCAAAAAAAAACAAACAAAAAACTTCAAGAATAAGAGGTACAAACACAACAATAATATAAACTGTGCACACATACTCGCTCACTCACACCTCAACACCCACCCATGAAACCTCATCCACATAAACTTAGAAACTTAGGCACAGAAAAGTGAAGCCATATGAGGGAGGGGGGTGACACCGTTCAAAAAGAAATGTACTCAATACCTGATTGATGTAACTGTAACCCCTCTGTACATCACCTTTGCAATAAAAAGAAACAGTGAAGCCATTTGCCCAAGCATCCTAGCAGGGTTGGGGAAGACTTGGATGCAATGCTGTCAGGTCCTGGGACTAGGAGCCCAGCCACTTGGGAGGCAAGCAGGGCAAAAGCCAGGGCTCCTTTACTGCCTTCCTGGCTTCCTTCAGGGCAGGAAGTAGGCAGGTGCTTAGCAAGTCAACCTGGTGGCTGAGGGCAGCCCAGGCAGGATCTCCAGTTCCTCACCCAGCTGCTGTCTGGTCATCGTGGGCACTCCTCATCCCCGTCACTATCACGCTCGTCAGCATGTCAGGAAAGAAAGCACAGCTGAGTGTGGTCTGAGTGTGGCCCAAGCCTATATTCAGCACTGCACAAGGTGTGGCCACAGATCTCTTGGAAATCTGGGCAGACCACCCAGCAGGCTTCCCACCCACAAACTGGCTCAGAGGGCAGGAAGTGGAATCCAGGGAGGAGCTGGAGGGAGGGGGACACACGCAGGATGTGTCTATCCATTCGACTGTCATGGCAACAGCCAAGGGATGCAGTGGGGAAGAGTGATTCTCAGTCACATCAGCTGTGGGTCCTGCACACAGATCCACCCTGCAGTCCTCATCTCGGGAAGGAACAAACAAAAATTGTACTTGGCACACCCAGTGATGGAAGAAAAATGTTTGAACGTCAGAATATGACTCAGCACAGTGGGGCTACTGAATTTTTTTCAGAAAAACTGATATAAGATGCAGTCCTAGAACAGAAAGACCCAGCTGCCACAGACCTGCCCTTTCCTAGGTGGCAGGCACTGTGCAAGGCTCAGGGTCAGGGGACAAGCCACACACTGCTAAACAGGTAGGGTCCAAATGGTACTCACTGTAATCAGTACTCTTTTTTTTTGGGGGGGGGGCAGTCCTGGGGCTTGGACTCAGGGCCTGAGCACGCACTGTCCCTGGCTTCTTCTTGCTCAAGGCTAGCACTCTACCACTTGAGCCACAGCGCCACTTCTGGCCATTTTCTGTATATGTGGTGCTGGGGAATCGAACCCAGGGCCTCATGTATACGAGGCAAGCACTCTTGCCACTAGGCCATATCCCCAGCCCCGTAATCAGTACTCTTAAAGATAAGGTCTACCTGGGTATTTATGGCCCATGCTTGTAATCCTAGCTACTTAGAAGGCTGAGATCTGAGGATTGGGGTGAAGCCAGCACAGGCAGGGAAGACCATGAACTACTTATTTCCAGTTAAACAGAAAAGGGCCAGAACTGGAGCTGTGGCTCAAGTGGTAGAGCGCCAGTCTGTGAAAAAGCCAAGCAAGAGCATGAGGCCAAGTTCAAGCCCCAATACCAGCACACACAGAGAAAACAAAAGGTCTTAAAAAACCACAGATATGGGTCGGGAATGTGGCTTAATGGTAGAGTGCTTGCCTAGCATGCATGAAGCCTTGGGTTCGATTCCTCAGTACCACATAAACGGAAAAAGCCAGAAGTGGTGCTGTGGCTCAAGTGGTAGAGTGCTAGCCTTGAGCAAAAGAAGCTCAGGAACAGTGCCCAAGTCCTGAGTTCAAGCCCCAGGACTGGCCCAAAACAAAACAAAGCAAAACAAACAAACAAACCCAGCACAGATCATTTACTCTCATTACAAATAATGGGGACTCTGAGTGTTTCAAAAGATATGGTACATCACTCTAACAATCTTTTACTTTTACCATTTTTAAAGTCTCCTAAAGTTTGAAAATGTACTATGAAACCACAGGAATAAAGTCAGTGTGATAAGATAAAGAAGAAACCTGATCAAATAGAAAGTCCAAAATCAGACATATTTGTATCATAACATTGCAAAAACCATCATACATGATGAAACTTTGTTTCATGCACAAAATAACTGAACTAATGTATAAATTTACTTACATGATGTATACATAAGGTATATAAGAAATATAAATAAGTCTCAGATTTATATGCAAATAATCTAAATCCAAGAAAATATAAAATGTGGTCCCTAAACTTTTTGCATACAGGACCCTCAACCTGCATCTGAGTATGACCATTTAAATTTTATATGCCAAAAAGTAGCATAATTTTTATTCTTATTTGCTTATTGGTACTGGGGCTTGAACTCAGGGCCTGGGCACTCACTTAGCTTTTCCTTTCAAGGCTAGGTGCTCTACTACTTGAGCCATACCAGAACTTTCAGCTTTCTAGTTAGTTCATTGGCGATAAGAGCCTCATGGACTTTCCAGCTCAGGCTGGCTTCAAACTGCTATCCTCAGCTCTCAGTCTCCTGAGTAGCTAGAATCTATAGCATGAGCTACTGGCACTTGGCACATCACACATTTTTTTTAAAGGCAATGTAACATGTATTAAAATAGAACAATGAAACCTGTTGAAAATGTTTTGGGAATATGGGAGTGTGATAGTGGACAGTATGCAAATAGAACAACGGAACTCCCTTTGTACAACTAATGTGTGTGATTTTTTCTTTTAAAAAGTCAGTGTAATAACATGAGAGAAAAAGTTACCAGACAAGGTGTCTATCTTTAGTACATAAGTTCATTAAGAAAGACTTTTACTAGAAAAATATACTTATGCCTTCATAGGTAGCTCATAAAATACAAACTTGAAAAATGTCTAACTTTTTTCATTAATTATCAAAGACATACAAATTAAATAATCAAACACCACTTTTTGTCTTCCAAGCTGGACAACATTTTTTAGAGTAATTAATACCCAACACAGCTGAGAAAACAGGGAAATAATCAGTGCAAATTCTTGACACTTGCAAAGAGATGCCGTCCACCAAAATTCTTAAACACATGCCTCCTCATTCAGCATCCACGTCTACAAATCTGTCCCAGAGGAACAGAGCGACACAAATATCAAGTCAGAATGCTATTCCACACAGCAAAGCCTCCAGTGGATTTAAAACCAGCCCAAATAGCCAAATTTAAATGTCTGGTTAACAAAGACAAGAGCACTGCCACAAAATGCAATGTTAACAACACAGCGTGAAAATATACTGGGTACATACACATATAAAGAAAGAGGGTATGTGTAAGCATGTCTATCTGTCTGTTGGTACTGGGGCTTGAACTCAGGGCCTGGGAGCTGTTCCTTAGTTTTACTGCCCAAGGCTGGTGCTCTACCACTTGAGTCATACCTCCATTTCTAGCTTTTCTGATAGTTAACTGGAGATGAATCTCATGAACTTTCCTGCCCTCACTGGTTTTGAGCCATGATCCTCAGATTTCAGCCTTCTGTGTAACTAGGATCACAGGTGTGACCCGCCAGTGCCCCATATAAAAGGGCTTAAGACAATAGACTAGTTGGTTACCACAGTCAGAGTAGCTAAACTGTTACTTGCATTATTTTCTTTTGTCCTAATCTTTGTCTTCTTTTCAAGCACTGCCTCTGCAACATGAGAAATACAATATGGTTCAATCAGAAACAGAGGCACCATGCTGGGGGGCTGTGGTTAGGACCTGCCAACCCACCCATGCCTTGGTTTCTGTCTAATGCTACCATTTTGTCTACTCAGAGGTATCACTAGGAAATAAAAGCCACTGTCCAACATGGAAGCCACTAATGTAATTCATGGTTTGCTAATTATGAACCAAATTGCAGAATACTTCAGGGTTTGGGGCAGTGATCATTTAAAAAATAAGCACTCTTTATATGACTTACATAATTGTAATCCTTCTGTCCATCACCTTTATAATAACAATTTAAAATTTTTAAATGCCATAAAGCAAGCAAAAATTACCTAGCAACATAAATAATAAAATTTTTGTACACCTCCTATAAAAAAAGAATAAAATAGCTGGGTGCCAGTGGCTCATGCCTGGCGGCTGAGGTCTGAGGATCAAGGTTCAAAGACAGCCTGGGCAGGAATGTCTGTTAGACTCTTACCTCTAATTAACCACCAGAAAACTGGAAGTAACACTGTGGCTCAAGTGGCAGAGTGCTAGCCTTGAGCTGAAGAGCTCAGGGACAACGCCCAGGCCCAGAGTTCAAGCCCCATGACCGACAAAAAAAAATAAAAAATAAAGAAATTCTGACACAAACTCTCTAACCCCAAAAACATCCAGACAGAGAAAAAGAATAGCCCATTTGCACAGAGTGGATCTTACTCCACCTTTCCCACATCAAGGCACTGACAAATTGGAGAATGTCAGGGCAGGTGAATGAGACAATGAGAGTTGTAAGGAAGTAAGTGTGAGATTGGCAAGGGGCTGTTTTGTGGAAGTGGAAGAGCAATTGCTCTGTACCACCCAGGGAGCCCTGCTGCCATGGGAAAAAAATTAGTTACTGACCAGGGCTACCAGCTGAGACCTTGGGGTGGAGGCCTTGGTGAGGCTCACCAGCTGAGCTGCAAGGGCACTCAGCAGACCACATTCCTGTAGGGTATGTGCAGTTGGGGGAAGGGGGGCTAGTTGGCTCAGGGACACAAAAAAAGAAGGCAGGCAGCAGGGCCTCCACATGAGAGGGCACATGAGTAAGCACACATTATCACCATGACAAAATAACAATAATCTGATGTATTCATGGAACTGCAGAGTGGTCCCAGAGAAAATGAGAGCAGGTTGAGCAGGGAAAATCACACAGGAGGTACACATGGAGCCTCCACAGACCTACAGAGAAGACAGGGAAGGAAATCAAAACTAGGATGAGGCACAGTTGCCAGATATTGTACTGCAGAAAGAATAAACTCCTACGAACACATGTGGGCACATGGCAACAGCAAGGAGGGAAACAGCCAGGAAAGTGCTTAAGAAGAAGTCACAATCGCTGAACTACTGTTCACTACTGTTCATGCCTGTAATCCCCACTACTCAGGAGTCTGAGATCTGAAGATCAAGGTTATAGGCCAGTCTAGGTATCTTTGATTAACTAATGGAAAGGCAGAAGTGGAGGTGTAGCTCAAGAGGTAGAGCACCAGCCTTGATTTAGAAGGCGGGGAGGGGGGGAGAGAAAGAGAGGAGAGAGAAAGAAAGAGGGGAAGTAGGAGGGAGGGAGGGAGGGAGGGAGGGAGGGAGGAAGGGAGGGAGGGAGGGAGGACCGGCCCAAGCTGTGAGCTCAAGCTCTAGTACCCACACATGTGTGCTCATGCACACACACACACATACATATATTCATACATACACACACACATACACACACACACACACACACAGAGTCAAACCACAGGGCACTGGCCTGTAGAAGGAGAAGCTTATGCATGGGGAAGAAATGGAAAGTGTGTTGTGTCCCTTCTGGCATGGTTTCATGAACCAGGAGGTGTGGGGAACTGAGCATTTCAGCTTTCAGGGGGATTGCAATTATGACATGCACTCTCCACTAGACATGTTCATCTGGACCACTTGCTTCCTCCTTTTTCTCTGAACCACAGGGACATGTGTTGAAGGAAGGATACAACTCTCCATCCTGGTCCCTTCACTTGGGATAGCAACCCTGTGGTGGCCCTCCAGGTCCCTGGTGTCTTCTCTCTCAAAGTTCGGCAGGTGTCCAGGGAGAGCAAAAAGATGTGCAGAAAGTGCATCTGGGATCAAGTCAGACCTGAGTACAGCTACCACTGGAATTGACTTGAAAAACATGAGCATGTTTAAGCAAAGAGCAGATGAAAAGGGAAACTCAAACCCAGCCCAACTACCACCAGCCCTGAGTGACGTAAGCACATCAAACTACAGCATGGGGGACACCCAGCAGCCCTGCAGACACTGTCCAAAATGCTCCCCCAGAAGCTTCTTGGGATGCATACAAGCCAGCAGAACCCAAATCCAGCCCATGTGCAGAATAATGACAATTCAGTCAATTGTAAGATTTCACCAGAAGTGAAATATTCGTATTACTTAGTGACATCACAGCTGTCACTGCCAGATCATCATGGAGTCGCACACAGTTCATGGGTTTGTACAGAGGTTGGGATCCACATACTGTTCTACCAGTCATATAAAAGTAGAACGCACACGATGATGTACTATTAATACACAATACTTGATGATAAGCGGCTGCATTCCTGGCTTAGGAATTTACTATATTTACTATCACTTTTATCGCTATTTTAGACTGCACTCCTACTTATCAGAAAGGTTGCTGTAAAACAGTATGTGGTGTGATCTGGGCAGGAGCTTCCCACATCTTTTATTTACTGTGTTTCTTGGTTACGTCAAGAGCCCGCATCAAGTGTTGACCTGTGCTGTCTCCATTTCTGTAAGTATACTCCATGTTGTTCATTTGATGAAGCTACTCAACATGGCACTTCTCAGTATGTGTCCCCGTCATTAAGCAATGTCTGGCTGTTCTGAGCAGCACTGAAGTTGACACCACAGGCTGCCAGCATGGAAAACAGGTGCTTCATTTTTATTACTAAATAATATTCCACTGTGGAGATACCAATTTTTGTTTGTTGATCCATCAATAGTTAAGGTACTTAGGGGTTGTTTCCATTTGGGGGTTGACATTACTAATGCTTCTATGAACACTTGTGTACAAGTTTTTGTGTGGCCATACGGGCTTACTTCTCTTGGTTATGTGCCCTAAATTGTATTCATTCTATGGATATGCTAGATTTGCTTTCCAAAGTGGATGCTAAAGGACTAGTTTCTCCACATCCTCACCAGTACTTATTATTGGTGGTGGTAGGGGGTTTCCTGAGGCTTAAACTCAGGGCCTAAGGGCTGTCCCTGAAGCTGTTATTTTGGTTGTTGTTTTGGTTTTGCTCAGAGCTGGTACTCTACCACTTGAGCCACACCTCCACTTCTGGCTTTTTAAGTAGTTAATTGGAGATAAGAGTTTCATGGACTTTTCTGCCCTAGCTAGCTTCAGACTCCAATCCTAAGATCTCAGACTCCTGAGTAGCTACGATTCAAGAAGATATTGGTGATTTCTTTATTCTAGCTATTCTTACAAAGTGTGAAGCAGTCACCCTATTGAGTTTTTTTTCATGCGCATTTCCCAAATGCCTAATGATACTGAGCACTTGATGCATATATGCCTCCAGCATCTATTTGTACATTTGGGGCAGGGGAGAAATATCTAAACAAATCTTCCACCCATTTTCAGTTCACAATCCCCAAATGGAAGCACTCCAAACTTTCCTTCACTGTATATTCCCTCCCCCCACCACATACACAAAAGAATATTACTTAGGATGGGAATGTGGCCTAAGTGGTGGAGTGCTTGCCTGGCATGCATGAAGCCCTGGGTTCAATTCCTCAGTACCACATACACAAAAAAAAGCTGGAAGTGGCGCTGTGGCTCAAGTGGTAGGGTACTAGCCTTCAGCAAAAGAAGCCCAGGGACAGTGCCCAAGCCCTGAGGTCCAAGACCCAGTACTGGCAAAAAAAAAAATTAAAAAAAATTACTCAGCAATAAAAATGAAGTAAAGTTGTATGTTAAACATAGATGAAACTGAAAACCATGACACTAAGGCAGGCAGGCAGGCAGGCAAAGTTTACACTATTATAGGGTTCCATTTATATGAACTGTCAAAATTGGCAAATCCATAGAGACAGAAAGTAGGTTATGGGTTGCCAGGAGCTGGGAAGGAGGTAGGTAGAATAAAATGGGGCATGTCAGCTAATGGGGTGTGGGACTTCATTTGGGGGCGAGGCAAATTGACTGTAGTGATAGTTGCCAACTCAAAATACACCAAAAATCACTGAATTATTTTTAGTGAGAGGCATGTACAGCATGTGACTTATTACTTCAATAAAGCTTATTTTAAAAAAACACACAAATGTAAGCCTTTTATCTCTGAGGTAGGTACTGACATGTTCTTCCTTTTAAGGTAAGACAACCGAGGCACAGTGGGACTCGGTAACCTGCCTATGGTCACATACGTGGCAGCCCTATGCCTGTCTCTCTCAGCTCAACCGGTAGAGGAACATAAATGGGGATAGATCTCATCCCTCTTAGCTCTTTCCCACAGGTATCTTGTGCAAGATGGCTCCTTTTCCTCTACTGTGGACTCCAAAGACTTGGAGGTAGGTGGGGACGAGGTGCTGGAGGGTGGAGGCTTTGGAAGGTAACAGTGGTTGGGCCAGTGGCTCTGTCTGACAACATCTATCCTGAGTGTCACCAACCAGCCTACCACCTTCCACTCCAAAGCCCCATGCTTGCCCTGTCCCACATGCAGAGCATCCTTTGCTATATCCCTTGCAGCCAGTGGCCCCTTCCACCAGGCAGCTCCTTTGCCTGACTCCTAGTGACAATCTGCTTTATGTCCTCTCAGCCTCCCTGCCTGTCTCTCAGGCTTTCTCTCTATTCACAGGCTGTTTCCTTAGACACTGCATTTTTTCCTATAACATCATGTCTGATCCAGACGTTCCTAAAAGCACCCTTTCAGACCGTATCCCTCAGCAGCGCCCCTCCTCCCCTCAGCCAGCCCTCCCAAGCTCCTCTATCACCCCTCATTCAGAGAGTCACAATGCTCATTTTCATATCAAAAGCCACCTTGGGTACCTCGGCCACAAACTCTTCCCCCAAAGCAGACAACATAGCTGTAACCTAAGATGAATAGGATGTACCCAACACTTTAAAATATTTAAAAGCTGCAAAGGTACTAGGTCATAGTAAAATATGCTCCCAACTTCTGCTTCTTGGCACCTTTCCTGGTGAGAAGAGGTAATTTTTCCACCAGCTCTGGGAAAGGTCAATCAGTACCCAAACAGCAAGAAACGGACTCAGGGCTGAGAGGCCACTGCAAGCTGACCTGCTGAGGTCTCCCAAAGTAACAATGAAAATGTGATGGGTGGAAAAGGTATGAAGTCTCCCAGAAAAGACTGGGTTTCAAACCATCCCTAGGAGATGTGAGAAAGAGGGAAAGGGAGGACCTCCAAAGAAAGCCCCTACCATCATAGCTGTCCCCTCAAACAGCTAGGCGAGCATTCAGAAGCCACCGACTTGTTTTTTTCCACCCAGCTCGTTGTGCTCAGGATGAGAAAGCCTGTCCCCTTTCGCCCAGCAGTGCCTGCCCCATCTGCCCCCTCAGGAGGGCTGCAGAGGCACTTGCCTCTGTGCACAGGGTCTGAATGGCTCCCAGTCTCTTCTACAACAGCAGACCCCTGGCCAGAACCGAGAGGCAATGTGCTTGGTTAACCAAACAAGATGAAGAGAACCATAGGAGGCTTTCTGGGCCTTTCAGAAGCTTCACTGGGAGAAACAAACGCAGAGATTGAAGGAAAGGGCCACCCAGCCTGCCCCTGGGGCCTCCTCCCCTTCAACTCGTGTTTGTTTTGTTTATGAGAGGAAAATTCTCCGACTGCTCATAGAGATGGGGACAAGAAGTCTCCTCCCTCAAGTCCTAGAAGACAGGGTTCACTCTGCACCGAAGGCCTTGCAAGCTCCCCAACAGAGCCTGCCAAAAGCAGCACACTCCATGAGGGGCTGTGACTGCAGGAAATGTCAAGAGCCCCATGTTGCTGGTACTGGGTGGAGGGAAGAGTCAGGGCGCCAACCTGGGTTCCTGCTTGCCCTCTGCTTTCCTTCGGAAGCCACTTAAATTGGTCTGAAGCTAGCTTCCAAACAAACACTGGCACACAAAGGCGGTGCTGCGTTCACAGTCAGAGGAGATCCTTCTCCAGAGTCCAGCCAGGATCTGTCCAGCGCCAGGAAGCTCATGTGGACACTTTCAACCAGGAATATGGTTAAATCTGTGGAAAGCACCTCAGAACTACCTCCATTCCCAACTCGCCTACCCCACAAACCCAGGAGTCTTTCTGAAAAGCAGTAACTTGCTCAGTTGTTGGTCTCAAGATGCTTTCTTGAGCCCAAGTGCAGTCGTTCTTCATTCTTTAAGGAAATGTTTCCATGCCCACCCGGCAGGGGCTCAGGTATAGGGGGACATGGTGGTGGGGGTTGGGGGATCAACGCATGATTCATGCACAAAAGGCTACAGGGTTCCCTTACACCCAGGCCTGGTGCTCCAGCTATAGACTTTACATCCACCACTAATCCATGTAAGAAAACTGTCAGCAGGGTCTCCCCAAAAACTCTCTTGGTGTCCGCCGGTGGTACTCAGTCTAAAAAGACGGCTAAAACTGCAAACGATAGGAGAGGAGGAAGAACCATACCCTGGTGGTTGATGTTGGTATTGTCTTTTGTCTCTACTTTTAGTACATGTTTTGTATTAGCATCAATTAGTCGTACACAGGGAATTCACTTTGACATGTCCATACATACACACAATATACCTTGACCAGACTCTCCTCCCTTCTCCCTCTCTTCCCAAACCAATCTCAACAAGCTTCATTGTTCCATTTTTTTAAAAAATATGCATATATTTTGACTCTATTCACCCTTCTTCATCCTCTCCATTAGCCCTCTCAGCTCCGTTTTTTTCTAAAATTCAAACAATACTACCGAAATAGATATATATATTTAAAGTAATTTTTTTTCAATACTGGGGATTGACCCCAGGGCCTTGCACATGCTAGGTAAACACACTATTGACAGGAGTTAGGAGAAAAGCAGGCTAGAGGGAATTATAGCCCATACAACTTACAGATGGCAGGTTTTGATAGACCAAAACCTGCCTGACAAAGAAATGGGGTCCAGAGGCTACAAAAGAACAAGGAAGACATCTGTTAATGGCAAAAGAATGAGCAAACAAGGACGTGGCACTGAATCATTGATGCCCCCACCTTACAGAGAACAGAAAAGATCCATCAGTCAGAAAGCTGTCTTCAAGAACCCCAATTATCCCAACTTAACCCAAGGCCAGTCTCTGTTCCATGGAAGGCAGTGAGGGATGGCATGTCTATGCTACGTGCTCTCCTTCTCTGCCATACTTCTTTTGCAGTAAACTTTCCTATCACCATTACTATGTTCACATCTTGCTTAAATTTTTCTCTTGTCAGATGCAAGGACCTGAGATCAACTTAGCTGCCCCAAATTTCTGGTAACACCATCACTGAGCTGTGTCTTCAGTCCTTAAAGTAATTTATATCCTATCCCTAAATACCATCATAGCATTCTGTATTATCTTTTCTAAGTAATTTCTTTTTACATAAAAAAGTATCAGACTAATCATACTGTTTTGTGTCCTGCTTTTCTCCCTTAGTCCTTTTTAAGTCAATTAATAAAACACAGCATTTGAATCGTTGAATCATACATATTTCTTTTTATGACTAATATTATAGTTTACTCTCCCATTGTTGGACATATTTTGTGGCTATAAATAATGCTTCATGGAATATTCTTGAACAAAACCCGCCCTTGCTGTGCACTCTATGGATCTCTCTCCTTTTCTCTTTCCCTTTCTCACTTCTTCCCTTCATCCTTCCCTCCCTCTTTCTGTGTCTGTATAGATATGTGTGTGTGTGTATCTGTACTGAGGCTAGAACTCCAGGGCCTCTCACTCTTGCTTAGCTTTTCAGCTCAAGGCTAGCACTCTACCATTTGAGCCACAGCTCTCCACTTGGATTTCACATGAACTTTTCTAGCCAGGCTGGCTTCAAATTGTGTCCCTCAGACCTCTTGCAAGTAGCTAGGATTACAGGCGTGAGCCACTGGCACCCACTTTGCATCTTTGGATTCTATACTTCACCTGTAGTTTTCCAGTGCTCTTTCTCCATAATCCATGTTGATTCTCTGCTGCCTCTTAATTTCAGATAATCCACTTCTAAGCAATGTCTACTTTGGTTGCACCAAGTGTCCTCTTTCAATGTGAGACCGCCAATCTGAACATTCTCTTCCAGATCCTGGCTGGGTTCTTTGAGATATAGCTGATCTTTTTACTGTAAACTGTTGCTGTGACCACTCAGTTACTGAATACTGAGGCATTAGGAAATTAGAGGAAATTCAGAGCTTTCCTTCAAGCCGTAGCTTACAACATTCTTGCAAGCAAATCAACACGAATCTTGGTTTTTTTGTAGGTGGCTCAGGACTGTAATCCTAGCTATTCAGGAATCTAAGAGCTGAGGATCAAGGTTCAAAGCCCACCCAGGCAGAAAAGTCTGTGACTCATTCATCTTCAATTAACCTGCCAAAGACTGGAAATGATGATGTAGCTCAAATGAATGCCTTGAATGAAAAATTTAAATAATCAAGAGCTCCAGGTTCTAAGTTTAAGCCCCAGTGCTGGCACCAAAAAGACATTTTGCTTAAAATATATATTTGATTCAAAAGCACTGAACATATGACCAATGACACTATAATTCATGTTTGAAATGAAACTTACTCAACGCACACTTTCTGTGAAAGGCATGTACATCATGTATTTCCTGCACTTAGGGACACTAGACGGCATTATGTTTGGATGACAGTTAAAAATAACAAATCACCCTACAAAAAGAAAATTACCAAAATGTGAAAAACACAGCAGCAAGTAGGCTGTGAAAAGGACAACTGAAGAGCTGAAACTTGTTCACACTATGACTTTCAAAACACTGATACAAGAGTTTACCTTCTTTCACTTCTGATGGGAGGTGCGGATCCTGAGGCTTGAACTCAAGGCCTAAGCACACTCTCTACCACTAAGCCACAGCTCTGCTTCCAGCTCTTTTGGTAGTTTTAATGGAGATAAGAGTCTCACAAACTTTCTTGCTGGGGCTGGCTTCAAATTGAGATCCTCAGGTCTCAGCCTCCTAAGTAGCTAAGATTACAGGTGTGAGCCGCCAGCTTCTCTCTCTCTCTCTCCCCTCCCTCCCTCTCTTCCTTCCTTTTTTTTTTCCCTTAAAGCCACCTAGTTCTGGTAATTTGCTGCCATAGGCCGTGGAGAGTAATGTAGGAGATGGGGAAGAAGTAATTCAGCTCTGTTCATCTCTCAGGACAGCACCTCCAGAGAATTCAGGTTTCTTCACTAGCATAGGCCTTGAGGCTCTGAGCCAGATTGCATCTGACAAGAAAGTAATCTTTTGCCCTCCTCAAGAATTCCATGAAGCAAAACCATGTCAGAGGATACAAAGACCCTCAAGGAAAAAGACAGACATATTGAGAGGAAACAATAGCATCACATATAACAAAGGATTAGTAACCAGAATATACAAAGAACTCCAACAAACAGATAAGATGAAGAGACAATCCAAAAGAACACACACACACACACACACACACACACACACACACACAGAGCTCTGCATATGTATAGAACAGAAAAGGAAACCTAAATAAGCCAATAAACATATGAAAAGATGCTTAGCCTCTCTAATACTTAGTCATATGCAAATCAAGCCAACAATACAAATGCAAATTTAAACACACACCCATTAGACTGGCAAAAATACACAAGTCTGACAAATTGTCCAGTGTTATCTAGAACTAAGAAGAGCTGAAGAAAGGTAGTATGATCACCTTGAATAGCCATTGGCAAGATTGAGGAAAGCTGGAAATGACCAAACAATCAAGCTTCTTGGTTTCTACTCCTGAGAAATCACAAATGACATCAGAAAGCAGGAACAGATTGCTTATTATAGCAATGTTTGAAATAAAAAAACCGGGGGGAATGGCTGAACAGCCATAGATAGGAAATGGACAAATTGTATCTTATATCTTACCATTCAGACCTTAAAATGAAGCAAAATGAGTGGGGCATGGCCCTCACTCAAAAATTACATGACTGTAATCCTAGCTACTAAGGTGGCTGAGATAATGAAATAGGGATACTGGATCTAGCTGGCATGATAGGCCATGATAGGGTATTGGGTTTAACTGGTGAAGACAGGGAAGTCCCACCTCCCAGGTGATGGGACTTGGACAATAGGTTACTGGACCTGTCAGTCCTGGGCCTTCTTGAGCTTGGGAAACTCTCGAGTTTCCTGTGACCCTAATCCCTGCCCCTAACATTATTTAGGCTTAGACCAGATCAGGTGCCATGATGCCACACACCTCATATGCTGTGTCTGTTAGCTCTCCTCCAGTCACCATGTCATCCCACTTCAGTTCTCCATTGGAGTTGATCTGGTTTGTTGGTAGTGTTTTTCTGCTTTTTTTTCCCCCTCTCCTGCTCTCAGGGCTCAGTTTTCTAACAGTGTCAAGTGTATTCGTGGGGCTGTAGGTCTTTATGACAGGAGTCCATCTGCAGAGGTCAACTTTCTAACAAAGACTCCCAATGTGACCTCTCAAAATGTGGCTTCTCTGTTTCTCACAAACTAGTTACCTTACAACATTATGAGGACTGATTCAAAGCCAGCTGGAGCAGGAAAGTCCATAAGAGGCTCTTACCTCCAATTAACCACCAAAAAAGCCCAAAGTGAAGCTATAGCTCAAGTGTAGAGCACTACCTTTGAGCAAAAAAGCTCAGGGACACCCAGGCCCTGAATTCAAGCCCCAAGGCAGAAGAAGAAGAAAGAAGAAGAAAGAGGTAGAAGGAGGAGGAGAAGGAAGAGGAGGAGGAAGAGGAGGAAGAAACCAGCAAACTGCAGATTGATACATCTGGCAAAGCAGCATTCAAATGAACTTGAACTTATTAGATCACATTTTATACTGTGCATGAATATATGTATTAATAAAAATCAGGAAAGATAAATGGATTACATTCTGTATCTCTGGGAGAACACTAAAATAAACTAAATAGAATGAGAAATAGTTCAAATTTACCAACAATATTCTCTAAACCAAAAAGAAAGAAATGGAAGAAAAATAAAGGTAGGACATAAGTGTAATACAAAGAAGAACACCATAATTTCCTCCTGAGGATGCTGAAGGCAAAATGACCACTAGTGCCCTTGTTAAGGCTTCCTGGAGAAGGTGGTACTGGGACCTGGAAGGACGAGTGGCAGGATTTGGAGATGTACATGGAAATGTCTCCCATATCACCCTAGAGCTACTTTATTGGACATTCAAGGCCAGCCTCCTGGCTATGTTTATGGAATGCATCTAGTACTCAAATGGTAATGTAGAAAGTAAATGAGTTGAACATTTCATCTCAAGACAAAACACCATAGTATTATCATTGATTATCTGATTTATACCCATGAGACAAAAGCTAGAAAACCCTTCACAGACTCCCTTGCAGCTAGGTTGGGGGGGGGAACGACTCTGCCAATTAGGCTTTGATGAGACTCAGTGGGAAGAAAGCCAGTGTATGAGGGTTCTAAAAAGCTGGCATTCATGGCATTCCCCACTGCCTGTAATGTTGAGACTGTTGGCAGTCCTTGAGGGCTTGTTCAAGGGTTTGGAAAGTTTGCTCCTAAAAGTTTCATCTCATGCTTTTCTTCGGCCTTCGCAGCAATTCTGAGAGTTCTCTAAATTCTTTAATGCAAACCCCTTCTGCTTGAATTAGTGGATTCTTTCATTTGCAGCTAAGAAACCTGACCTACATAAGTTCACTGCATGCTTGTTTTAGTGCAAGCCTACAATCTTTGGTCACATTTTTTTCTTGTGAGCCTATAGTCCCTCAGCTAAGATTCCTTACCACTGGGATCAAACCACATTTGATGAATGTATGAGTTTCAAGCATTTATAACACAGAACAGAAAGAAAATCTAGGGAACTTTATCCAAAATGATGGTATTAAGCCAAGGTTTGGTAAAGTGTCTGTAAGGGACAAATTAGTAAATGTTTTCAGCTTTGTGGCCATGCAAGTTTTGCCACAATGACTCAATACTGTCATTGTAGGGTGAAAACAACCTTGATAGTAATGTGAACAAATGGCTATTTACCAATAATATCAATTGACGTGGTGGGTTGGATTCTGCCTGTGGACCAGAGTTTGCCACCCACTGCCCACCATAGGCCAGAAATGTAACAAACTAGCTACTAATATGACCCCAAGTGGAGGCAAAGTTTGAAACTTGTGTTCTCATGGGTTTTCACTCCCAAAACATTGTTCTACTTTTAAAAGGCATACTCTGGAACCAGGCACAGTGGCTCAAGCCTGTAATCATGGAAATGTCTCCCATACCACCCTACTCCACACAACTCCATCCCAACCAAAGTTTGGACACAGTGGCATGAATATGTCATTCTAGGCTATGAGGGAAGCACAATATCAGTGGTGCATACCTGCCCCCCTCAGTGACATGGGGCAATATGGAGAATCCTAGCTCTGGCCAGCCTTAGCATACTCTGCCTTGAAAAGAATCAAGGCAATGAGGGAGGAGGTAACAAACAGTACAAGAAATGTATCCGGGGCTAGGGATATAGCCTAGCGGCAAGAGTGCCTGCCTCGGATACACGAGGCCCTAGGTTCGATTCCCCAGCACCACATATACAGAAAACGGCCAGAAGCGGCGCTGTGGCTCAAGTGGCAGAGTGCTAGCCTTGAGCGGGAAGAAGCCAGGGACAGTGCTCAGGCCCTGAGTCCAAGGCCCACGACTGGCAAAAAAAAAAAAAAAAAAAAAGAAATGTATCCAATGCCTAACATATGAAACTGTAACCTCTCTGTACATCACTTTGACAATAAAAATTTTTAAAAAAGAAAAGAAAAGAATCAAGGCAAAATGGAGCTGTAAGAGTGGCTCAAGTGGGGAAATGCCTGCCTAGCAAGAGGAAGGTTCTGAGTTCAATTCCCAATACCATCAAAACAACAAAAGTATTATCTGAAATCAGTATAACTAAAGAGTGAAGTACCCACCTTTCAACAGTACAAGCCATATTTTCTCTGAGCATCTCAGATTCTTTTCCCTCAACTGGCTAAGAAACACAGAATTTCTACTTCGGTCTTTAATTAAAATGCATATGGAAACAAACTGAGGCAGGCAGACTCTAGTGTTTGTATTACAAAATGCCTTGAAACACTTTAACATATGGTAACAATAGCTAAACAAATTCAGTACTTAAAGGATAACTTCTGCCTTGGAATCATAGAATTTAAAGAGTGTCTCAAATACTGACTGTACTAGAGTTTCGCCCAACATACTGTCTTCTCTCCTTTTTCAAGGTCAGTGGCCTTCAGTGGTCTCTCTTACTTTTTTGGCCTCTGTTTCCTCAGCTTTGCATGTTAATAGCCCTATGATCTAAGATCTCAGTAAGCACTCAAAAGCAGATCAGCACTAGATGATGATGATGATGATGATGATGGTGATGATGATGGTGGTGGTGATGGTGACGATGGTGACGATGGTGATGATGGTGACAATGACAATGATAATGACAGGACAGTGGTGACAACAACACCACAAAACCTTTTGGAATGCCAGTAGCCTGGTAGCAAATCAGCAATCAGAACCAAATTCACAGCACCCAGTTTCTTAGCTCCCTGTGCCAACTCTGAGGTAGGTCTACAACCTCACAGTTTTACTTTCTATAATAATGACTCATGAAAAACACCTGCCCTCCAGACACAAAATGCCAAAGAATTCACCCAGGCCCCCCGCCTCCCAAAAAATCCTACGTACCAAAATTCAGGTAGAACTTCCCCCACCTTAACTACAGAGCAGATGGGACAGTAGACAGTCTACCTGAACAGGAACTACTGTCTGACCATGGACATATTATTTCCCATCCGAATCAGGAGATGAGGTCTCAAACACACCAATCACCCAGGGAATCTTGTTGAAGTGCAGATTCTCATAGGTCAGGCTGGGGTGGGGCCCAAGAATTTGAAATCACAGGTTCCTAGGGGATGCTGGCCCTACTAGTCCAGGGACTTTGGGAATCACTGGTGGAGACCACCTCTGAGTTCTTTACCCCCTTTCCCCTCCCATGCCCAGCATGCTTTGGTCAGAACTGCTCACCAGTCATGAGTTACCTCTCTCTTTCTCTTCAACCACCTCCTTCTACCTTTGGGCCTCCTTTTATACCCCACATTTTGTTTTGGAAAAGGGGATAGTTCCCTCTGTTCTGCAAGAACTGATTTCTATCAGCTGTATGGGGAGACAGCAAGAGGAGAGTAAGAGAGAGAGTGAAAGCCACAGTAAGAGAAAAAGAATGTGTGAGTGTGTATGTGTGTGTGTGAGAGAGAGAGAGAGACCGAGCACATGCATAGGTCCCCAAGGAACCAAAGTCTTTTTAGGAGCAAATCCTAGCTCTCAGCATGGAGCTATCACCCCATCCCACCCTCCCACAGAAGCTGTGGCTAATATCACAAGCACTGAAGAACTCCCACACGGTGATAGATTTATAACAAAACCATCTCAACAGGAAAGACTATTCTAGGTTCATGCCTCCTACGATATCCACCTGCTAGCTGGAAGCTATTTTTTTCCTTAGCCCCCAAATGTTCCTAAGCCTCCTAGAACCATTATCCATTCCCTCCCCCACCCCACCTCTCTCTCTTGCTCACTTGCTCCTCGCTCGCATGCACACACACATGTTTATGTACACACACACACACACACACACACACACACACACCCCATGTTCAGAAGACTTTGAAAAGGCACAGGGAAACCAACTAAGGAAGGAATCAGAGGTGACCAGACTTCCCAGGGCAGAAAAGCCACCGTGGATGGAGCTTACACATTAGGCTCCCCTGGAAGGTGGGTTCCAGGTGTTGTGGGCATCCTTTGAACTCTCCCTAAGGGCCAGGTACTTGAGAGCAGCTGTAGTAAGAATGTCCCTGGTAGACAGAGGTGAACTGGCAGCTTTCCTGTTCCACTGTGGATGCTCAAACAAAACACCCGAGCCCATCTAGTCAGCCTTGCTTCTGCTCCTGTGTGGAGGCCCAGCCACAGTATACCCCACTCCTCCCCATTTAGAGGTTTTGGCTGTCACCCAAGACCTGGCCTGACCCTGGAGCACACTGTAAGTGTTGAGAAATTTGACTCTGAAATGTCTTCCAGACAGCAGGCCCCTGGCTGCCATCTCAGGGCCATGGTCCTAACTCTTCTCTTTGCAGAAATCTTGTCTTCCATGGGCCAAATCACCTGTGTCTCCAGGTCCTGGTGGAAATGCTATGTGAGTACAGAACACAAGGCGAGTGGGTGTCATACTTTTAAGACATCCAGCCACCGAGTGCCCGCCAGAGAGAAATCGCATCCCAGATGGCACTGGGTCCTCCCTTTCCAGAACTATCTGCCCTCAGGGCTCCCATCCTGACTCCCTACTAGCAGTTTCTACCAAAACCTGAAGCACAGCCATGCTGCCTCCAACTCCTGCCTGTATTTGTGTTATTTGCCACCATCTATTTTTTAACAAGATAAAAACATGTAACAAAATCTGCCATCTCAATTATTGATTACTAAGTGCAGTAGTGGCAGTAAGTACATTCACCATGTATCCCCACAACTTCTTTCTTCTCCCTCCAATAGAACTCTGTCCTCATGAGACATTAATTTCCCACTTCCCTAACCCATTGCCCAACATCAGAAAACCACCTTCCTCTCTTAAGAACTCATGCAAGTGGAATCATGCACTTATCTACCACTGCCCCGGAGAACCCCAGGGCTATTGTGTCCTATGTCTGTGGTCCTATATGTCCTTTTTTTTTTTTTTACTGCCTTTTTTCACTTTGCCAAATGTCTTCATTCGTTCATGCTGTAGCATTTATAAGAATTTCCTTCCTCAGGGCTGGGAGTATGACCTAGTGGCAAGAGTGCTTGCCTCCTACACATGAAGCTCTCAGTTCAATTCCCCAGCACCACATATATGGAAAACGGCCAGAGGGGGCGCTCTGGCTCAAGTGGCAGAGTGCTAGCCTTGAGCAAGAAGAGGCCAGGGACAGTGCTCAGGCCGAGTCCAAGGCCCAGGACTGGCCAAAAAAAAAGAATTTCCTTCCTCGCCAAGAGGACTATGTCCATACCACATATTGTTTTAACCATCTGTCCATCCATGAACATAGGTTATTATTGTGAATAGGGCCAATATGAATGTAGGTGTATAGAAATGTCTGCTGAAGTCCTTTCATCCCATTTTGGCAGTCTTTCTACATAGACAAGGATGACCTAGAACTTGCTATGTAGCCCAGGCTGGGTCCCAAATGCTCAATCCTCCTGCCTCAGTTTTCAAGTGCTGACATCACAGTCATTTACTACCACAGCGGACTCAAGTCCCTGCTCTAGACTCTGTTTTTGTGCTAGTACTGAGGCTTGAACACATCTCCTGGGTGCTGTCCCTAAGCTTTTTCACTCAAGTTGTAAGTGGAGTTACAACTCCACTTCTGGCTTTTCTCTTGGTAGAGATAAGAGTCTCATGGACTTTTCTGCCCATGATCTTCAAATCTTAGCCTCCTAAGTAGCTAGGATTATAGGTGTGAGCCACTGGTGCCTGGCTGCTTTTAGACTTTTGGATCAATAACCTTTCAAAGTTTTATTGACATATCAAATTATCCAGAAATTGTCTCATAAAGTATACCCACTGTGGATTTTTCACAAACTAAACATATCCACATAAATCAGCATCCAGATGGAGAAAGAACCAAAATGCTGGGCTGGAGATGAAACAGAGCTCAGTGGTACAGTGCTCACCTATTAGGTGCACATGTTAGGTACGCTCTGGGTTTAATCACCAGCAACACACACACACACACACACACACACACACACACACACACACAAACAGAAACTTTATGCTCACTGAATATCACCTTACCCACAGCTACTATCCATCCTCTGCTCACCCAGCATAAGCAAAATCCTGACTTGGACAGCAAACACAAACTTAGCTGCTTTTAAACTTTACATCGAGAGGTTCAGCCAGGTGCTGTATATATTAAAATTACTCACTCCTACAAGATTTTCCTACACCGTTGGATACACCACCACTTACTTTTCTATTCTCTTGTTGATGACCATCTAGACAGAGTGCAGTCTGAAGCTATTACATGAACACATTCACCAATGCCTCTTGGAAACGTATTCACACATTGCTGATAGGCACACACCTAGGTGAGGAACTTCTGGCTCATTAACAGGAACTGCCAAGCTGTTTTTCCAAAATAGAGTTGTGTGGTTTATACTTCTGCCAGCAAAATATTTCACCCACACTCAGTATCTTCCATTTCTTTCTCATCTAGACACTCTGGTAGTGACTTGTGGCTTTAATTTGCATTTTACAGATGACTAATGAAGTTGAACACCTGGTCATGTTTATTATTTCCTCTTATGTTTTAGGTACGGGTCACAAAATCCCAGCAAGAAGGCAAAGCAAAGGTCTCAATGTGTTCCACAGCTGGATCTCACCAAGCCAGCCAGCCAGCCAGGATTTATGATGGAACTCTGCCTTGTGCTGTGTTATGTAAAACAAAGCAACTGTCCACTCACCTAGCCAGGACACGATCAGATGCCCTGGGCTGGCATCTGATCCTCAATTATTGTGTTTGCTCACAGCAGTGTCCCAAGAAATTGGCCTATTGCTAACAGTGTCAAATGTCACTGGCAATGGCTGATGCAAAAAGCCAACATAATGTCATAAATACAAATGTACAATTCTTCAGAACAACAAGTCCCTTTTTGAGACACTCACCACAACTTAGAGAATTCTGCAGATGGTTAAGGAACCAATAAAGCCATGGCTAGTCTTGCTTCAGAATCTCTTTAAACAACTCTCAGAACTAGACTCAATCTTGGGTCCACCCAAACTCAACTTTATTCCACACAGCAAATATGTATGGAGGTCCTACAATGTGGCACATGTTGACACAATGATACTAGAAGTCACAGACATGGAAGATAGTTCCAGCCCTCACATGACTGTTATGGCCCTCATGAACATAATGATAAAACAGAATGTGATAAACATCTTAATTAGGAACACGGAGAGCCTCATGGAGAGGAAACATCTGGTTATAGAGAACCAAGGAAGCTTCATGGAGGAGGAGGAATCTGAGATGGAGTCTAAACTCTGGCTAGGAGGATCAGTCAGACAAAGACAGGGAAGGCCTTTTAGAAAGGGGAGCAGCCTGAACTAAAAGGAGTTGGCTGGAAAAGCCCCAGCCTGGCAGTAGAATAATAAAAGCAAAACCCACAAAATACTAAGTGATAACAAAAAATTAACGTATGGATTACAAAAAAATTAAAAAATAGATTGTAAAAGATCCACAAAGAGATGAGTATGAGCGCCAGTGGCTCACACCTGCAATTGTAACTTCTCAGGAGCCTGAGAGCCCAAGGATCACAATTTGAAGCTAACCTAGACAGAAAAGTCCAAAAGACTCCATCTCCAAGTAACTAGCAAAATGCTAAACTGGAAGCATGGGTCAAGTGGTAGAGTGCCAGCTGTGAGCAAGCCAAGTAAGTACGGTACAAGGCTCTGTGTTCAAAGGACCAGTACTATTTTTTAAACATTTAAGCCACAAATATAATTAAAAGGCAAACACCACACTAGAAAATAATTATACACAGTACCAGACTTACCATGACTCAACTTATAATTTACAATTTTTCAACTTTATGCTGGTGTGAAAGTGATATGCATCAGTAGAAACTGTACTTTGAATCTGGATCTTTTCCCAGCCTAGCAATGATATACGTGAAATAATAAGCATAATTCCATTTCATTTCAAAACTCATGTACAAAGAACAGGAAAAATATCAAAAGAATGCATGCCAAAATGTCATCAATATTTTCTCTAGATGGAAAGATTTCAGGTTTTTTGTTCCTTGTGTTTCTCTGTATTTTCTTAAATTTCCAAAATTAACACACATCACTTTTGGAATCAGAAGGAAAATGAATATTGAAGGATAGGGGAGAAAAGCTTTCTTGCCAAAGTTAAAAGAGAGAAAAATTGCTCATTTCTCAAAACTACAACTAATGATTTACACGGGGGAGAGGGGGGACAGGCAGGTTGTTGTATGTTGCTGGGATTGGAACTCAAAGCTGGGCAAGTGCTCTACCACTCAGCTAAAGACTTATACTCTACTGCATCGCACTAACCTCTCCCAGCTGCTGAGGCTACTGGTTTGCGGCACTTGCTGCAATGGCTGGTAATTTTCAGCATCCTCCCATGGGCTGCTCCATCCCAGTGCCTCTCTAAAAACAGTTTCCACTTGTGCCTGGTACCGTAGCAAACTCAGATGTGAGGTTCCTGCCTAAGACTGTGGCTTCCTCAGTCTCAGGATACACCACAAGGACTCCTCTTGCTCTCCTGCAGGACCCATTGCACAGGTCCTTAAGCCATGTACCTGTTCACCTCTCATCTCCCACAACACCTGTAACTAGAGACCATGCACTGCCCACCAAGATGCAGGATGCTAATTAACTGGGCATAATAATCAACAACTGAGATAGATGCAGAGCCCAGGGGCAGACAGCCTGAACATTTTCTCCAGGAACAACAGTGGTTGTAGGACCACTTATCCATGAACTTGAGAACCTATTTATTCTTATTCTACATTTGGTTTTGAAAAGTTCATCTATTTCCCTTTCTTCAAGGTTTAAGAGCAGGTAGGGTAGGAACAGACTATTAGAAAAGCAGAATTAAATATTTTTTATATAGATGTTCATGTGTGATAGCTTTAGTTATAGCTGAAAAAATCCTAGGTACAGGAAAGACTATTCAAATAAATTATGCTTCACAGGGAAGAGGATCTACGTGGAAAAAAGTGGGTGAAGAGTGGGCTTCAAAGTTACAGAATTCCTATCTCTCTGACATAGGCATCTAACATCTCATGAAGGATACAAAATGTTGCCCTTCCCAGGATGAATGAGCATCTGGCATGGGAAGGAGACTCACATGTTACAGCAGCATTTGGATTTCTTTCACATTTTCACTTCGTACTGTTTGAAATGTTTTCCACGTCTGTGAATTATGGCTTCAATTAACACAATGGTAAAAAAAAAAAAAAAAAAAGAAGAAGAAGAAGAAAGAAAAAGTGGGAGAAAGATAAGTTTTGGAAGCAGAAATAATTGATAACAGCTTGAGAGCAAGAGAAGAGATACAAGAAAGTTTCAGCAAGTCAAAAATGCAAATGAGACAGAAGGAGGGTAGGAGAAAAGCAGAATTTGGGACCCACAAGGCAAGTAGATATGTAAAATCTATTGTTTCCTGACCACATGACTATACTACACAATTAAATTATGTATTAACAATGTCTCTAAAACATAAAAGTAAGATTAGTTTGCACTTGACACCCTTTGAAAAATTATTAGCATAAATTAATTATACAAAGTGGTGTCATTTATATTTTCAACATTGATATAATGTGCTTTGATCAAATTCATCCCATCTGTATTGCTCTTTCTTAGACTCCCCCTTTACTCCCCTTTTAAACAGTTTTTGATGGGTTTCACTGTGCCCTTTTAATACACACAGATAAGCACACACACATACACACACTTCTTTTGCTGAGTGTCAGTGGCTCACTCTGTAATCCTAGCTACTCAGGAGGCTAAGATCTGAAGATGATGGTTCAAAGCCAACCTGAACAGGAGAGTCCAGGAGACTCTTATTTCCAATTAACCATCCAAAAGCTGGAAATGGCCTTGTAGCTCAAAATGGTACAGCACTAGCCTTGAGTATCAAAACTCAGGGACAGTGCTGAGGCCCTGAGTTCAAGTCCCAGTGCCAGCACAAATGTTTTTTTAAAAAGTACTTCATATTTACCCCCCCACCCCCATCATCCTCTTCACTGAACTTTCTGTGCAGTAAAAAACTGAAATACTACAGACATCCCCATTACAGTCAGAATTAAGACAAAGATACCTAATATCATTCCTACTATTTAAAATTGGTGTGGCCACACCAACAGGACAGAAGAAGGCAATAAACAGCAGAAACACTAAAAAGGAATCATTACTATTACTGTCTATCCATGAAACCCAGAAGAACTAGAGCTTTAGTTCACTGAGTGATTATGTATATACACAAAGAACAATTTCTTTCCAATATAGGAAATATACGAGAAAATGATAGCACTCCCCACAATTGCAAACAATTCCAGATGCCCACACAGCCACCTGAGAAGTACAGGAGGAGCTATATGACAAAATCATGTGTGTACTGAAGCTCCAGATTAAAATATTCAGTATTAAATATGCCAGCTCCTTCAATATTCTTCTATAAACTTAATGCACTTTTTTCAATCAGAATCACAGAGGAATTTTTTTTTCAAGTTAGCTAAATTGTTCTAAAGTTCATTTGGAAACAAAATGCAAGAGACCAGCCAAAAAATTTTGTAACCATGGGATTCGTGCCCTAAAATAATTAAAATATTAAAACAGTGTGGTACTGGCAAAAGAACAAAGATCTGTATCATTGGACAGAAGAACTCCTGAAATAGATCGGAGAATATATTCAAATTAACATAGGCGATGTGGATTATTTTGAGCCAATAGAGAGGGCAAATAAGTTGGGAATCTTCACCTTTGTCTGAATTCAGATCATTTCAGAAGTGGATCATATATATATATATATATATATATATAATGTATGAAAGTACTGTAAGAAACTAAAATGTAGATGTAGATCTACATCAAAGAGCAGTAAGTATGCTAGGAATGAAAACATGGTCGATGTTTAAAAAAAAAAAAAAAACAAGGGCTGGGAATACAGCCTAGTAGTAGAGTGTTTGCCTCACATACATGAAGCCCTGGGTTCGATTCCTCAGTGCCACATACATAGAAAAAGACAGAAGTGGCGCTGTGGCTCAAAAGGTAGAGTGCTAGACACAAGCAAAAGGAAGCCTGAGTTCAAACACCAGGACTGGCAAAAATAAATAAATAAATAAACACTTAGAAATGACTATATAAAAATAAGATGTTAGCCAGGCACCAGTAGCTCACGTTTATAATCCTAGCTGCTCAGAAGGCTGAGTTCTGAGGGTCGTGGTTCAAAGCCTGCTCAGGCAAGAAAGTCAGTAAGACTCTGGTCTCCAATTAATCACAGAAAAAGCCAGAAGTGGCGCTGTGGCTCAAGTGGTAGAGTGCTAGCCTTTAACAAAAGGAGCTCAAGGACAGGGCCCAGGCACATAGTTCAAGCCCTATGACTGGCAAATAAATAAACAAATAAATAAAATGTTTTCCCCCAATGGTGCAGTACTGAGGCTTGAATTTAGAGCCTGGTGCTTGTTCAGCTGGCTTGCTTAGCTGGTGCTCTACCCCTCGAGCCATGCTTCAGACTTAGCTTTTTGCTAGTTGTTTTGGAAATGGAGTGCTGTAGACTATTCTGCCTGAGCTAGCCTTGAGCTTCAATCTTCTGAATCTCAGCATCCTGAATAGCTAGGATTACTGGCATGAGAATTTTTTTTATTTAATAAGAATAAATTAATTATATAAAAGGGTTTTACTGTGATGTTTGCAAAGAGGTTAAGGGTATTAAAGTTTCTAGATTTCTTGATAGAGACAAAGAATGCTCACAAATGAGCAAAACAGGAATGCTTTAGTGGAAGAAATACACAAAGGTCGTGAAATAGAAATTCCCAAAAGATGATATGCAAAACACTGACACTGAAGAAATGCTCACACCTGTCATCCTAGCTACTCAGAAGGCTGAGATCTAAGGACCAAGGTTCAAAGCCAGCCTGGACGGTAAAGTCTGCCTCTACTAAACTACCAAAGAAGCTAGTAGTAGTGCTGTGGCTCAAGTGGTAGAGCACTAGCTTAGAGCAAAAAGAAGGTCAAGGACAGAGCCCAGGCCCTGAGTTCAAGACCCACGACCAGCACAAAGGAAAGAAGGAAGGGAGGAAGGGAGGGAATAAGGGAGGGAGACATTCACAGAAATAGATACTTGTAAAACCAATTAACTATTACTTATCATTCAAACTGGCAAAAGATTCAGGGGCCTGGATAAGGCCCTGAGTGCAATCTTTCTGTAGTGCTTTAAAAACAAAAAAATTAAGGGGCTGGGAATGTGGCTTAGTGGTAGTTCTTGCCTAGCATGCATGAAGCCCAGGGTTCCATTCCTCAGCAACACATAAACAGGAAAGACCAGAAGTGACGCTGTGGCTCATACTTCTAAAATAAAGTTATTTGTAAAGGAAAGCCCTTGACTATCTCTACATTCATAGCAACATCATTCACAATAACCAATGTCCACAGGATCAATGAATAGATAAATAAAATACAGTACATCCATACAGGTGAGTATTAGTCAGCTTTAAAAAAGAAAATTCTGACATATTCCAACATGGCACTCTGCTAAGTAAAATAAGCCAGTCACAAAAGAACAAATGATTCCTCCCTTACATAAGGTGCTTGAGTAGTGACATTCATAGAGGAAGAGACTAGAGCTGGGGTAATGGCAAGTTATTTAATGGGGACAGAGTTTACATCTGGGATGATGAAAAGCCTGAGGTATCTACACAACAACCTGAGTATACTTAATACTACCCAACAGTACATCAAATCAAGTATAAGATGGTAAATTCCAAGTGTATTTTACCACAATTAAAAATAATGATCATTTTTAAAGCTTGACACATAAGTAGTTCAGTTGTACAGGGTTTGGGAAGTCACTTGTGAGGAACAGCTCATGCTCTGATGATGCCAATAAACGAGGTGTTATTGTAGAAAAGTGAGACACAACCAACACCCCAGGGACCTTCCATTTGGCATGGAGTTTCCTCCGCCTGGCATCCAGTACTGTTCTCAGGCTGGCTCTTTTTCAACCTATCTCCCTTTGGTCGGCTTCATCCGCCCGGGGCGCCTGCTGCCAGGCCAAGGCAGAGGGCTCCCACTGGAGAGATAGGAAGGAGTAGAGGGGCTGCCCATTTCCCAGCTACTCTTCTCCCGGCTTGCTGCAGCCCTGGTATGTACAAGCTCCCTAAATGTATGGCTGAGCCTCCTCAAGGCACCCAACTCCCCTTGCCTCGTTCTCTTGGCTCCCAGTATAGAGCAGCATTTGACTTTCTAATTCTCCCCTCCTCGCAACAAAAAGCACAATGTTCCCCAGGCACTTGGCCTGGTGTCTGTACCCAAGCAGAGACGGAGCCAGCAAGGGCAGCAGCAGGAAGCCAGCAAGCCAATGTCTTGCCCAGCTGCCTCTGGTACGATGAACCCCTACCAACCAGCATCAGATTTCCCCCTTTCTGCACACAAAACATCAGCACTATTAAATGACTTTCCTGCTCAGTGTCCCAGGGGGTCGTGAACACCAGTACTGGGTCTTGAACTCAGGGCCTGAATGCTGTCTCTGAGCTTTTTCAGTCAAGGCTGGCACTCTACCACTTGAGCCATACTTCCAACTCTTTGTTCACTCATTCAAAGTAAGAGTCTCCAAAGTAAGAGTCTCACAGACTTTCCTGCTTGAGCTGGCTTTGAATCCCGATCCTCAGATCTTAGCCTCCCGAGTAGATAAGAGTTATAGATGTGAGCCACCAATGCCTGACCCAGTGGGAATCATTACTGCTTTGTGAGGTGAGAAAAATTAAGTTGGATGGACTGATTCCTTTTCTAAAAGATGCTCCATGCTGGAAGGCCAAAGGAGACAGGTGTTCAGACCATCTCTGCCAGCACAGCTCTGGCCATCCCTCAGTGTCCATCCCCGACTCAGTCTGGAGAGGACAAACAGCACATGGTCTTTGGGACTTGCAGAAGGGAGTGGTGCTCAATAACTACATTGCTGTATCCAGATCGTTACCTGTGCTATAGAAAAATTCTGCTTGGCCACTCAGTGAAGTCCTCCCCAGAAGCTGGCAGGGAGGTGGAAGGAGGGGCAGGTGTAAAAGAGAGATGAAAACCCCTCCTAGACAGAGACACCCCAGGCAAGCTGCTGCTGCTGGGAACACAAAGGCTGTCTTCAGTGCTATGGGGGGATGGAAGGTTCGCAGGTGGCGGAGTGCCCTCCACAGTTAAGGTGGTCTCCACAGAAGCACACCCACAAGGGGATGGTGTACTGTAATCCCAACTACTCCGGAGGCAAAAACAGAGGATTGTAGGCAAATAAGTAAGTAAATAAATCTTGAGACCCTCCTCTCGAACAATAAGAAGTTGAACACAATAGCATGTACAAGTCATCCCAGCTACACAAGCAGCATTTAAAATAAGAGGATTGTGGTCCATGTTGATTTGGGCAAAAACTCAAGATCCTATATGAAAAATAACTAAAGCCAAAAGGGCTATTATGGACATGGCTTGGGTGGTAAAGCACTTGCCTAGAAAGCACTAGCCCCTGAATTCTAACCCCAGTACCACCAAAAACACTTCCATTCAGCCCATCAGCAAGAAACCCAACAGAGCAAGGAAATCAGGGACATGTAAGAATGCCTTGTGGCAAAACCTGCTGAGTATTATCACCAAGAAAATATGATCATCCAGGGTGTTGCTCTCATGGGTTGATCAAGGTACAGAAGGTAAAAACTGGAAAGTAGCTAAAATACATGTGGTTAAATAATAAAGGTAAATAGAGCCTAAGGTGGGCTCCGTGTGCCTGGTCTCTCAGCTCCCAATACAGGGTGAGTCCACTCTCTGGGCTAGGGGGAAGACACCAGAGCAGTGAACTCTACGCTGATGGCAGCCACCCAAGGTCCACACATGGGGCCAGGAGAAATTAATCAGTAAAGCCAACCATTTCAATGGTTCAGACACATCATGCTACGCAGGGTGAACAGGTGTGAGGATTTTGTGATCACTAGCCATAAGGAACTCTGAGTGAGTCAGTTTCTCTGTACTTGGACTCGTTCAAGCTCTCGGTACTGGAAAGAAAGGAACAGATTTGCAACCCCGAGGTCCTCCACTCATGCCTCCAGCCAGCTCGGAAATGGTTCCCGCCAAGCTGCCAGCCCAGCCTGAAAATCCAAAGCCTGCAAAAAAGATAATTGAAGCAGAAAAATCCTCCATCTGTGACATCTGAATGTGTTCCAGGCTTCCTGGTATGCCCTAGGGTCACAGTCTCGGGGCCCATCCACTCATCTGTCTGGGGAACCTTCAGGGGCTGGAAGACTTGGGACCTCCAAGGACCACACAGAGACAGCTGGAAGTGACCTTAGGGGATGCAGAAGTCAACCACAAAAAGGAGGGTGAGACCTGGAGAAAGAAAGTGATGGCCAGTGTTATCCAGTTACCTGGTACTTACCCAGACCTCCTGACCCCAACTCATAAGGGGCCCCTCAGAACCATCAAGAGCAAGATGAGGGAAGTTTCAAGAAGAGAAAAGGCAGGCCCTGGGCTGGGATATGGCCTAGTGGCAAGAGTGCTTGCCTCGTATGCATGAAGCTCTGGGTTCGATTCCCCAGCACCATATATATAGAAAATGGACAGAAGGGGCACTGTGGCTCAAATTGGCCGAGTGCTAGCCTTGAGCAAAAAGAAGCCAGGGACAGTGCTCAGGCCCTGAGTTCAAGGCCCAGGACTGGCAAAAAAAAAAAAAAAGGCAGGCCCTGATGAGTGCCAGTGGCTCACGCCTGTAATCCTAGCTACTCAGGAGGCTGAGATCTGAGGATCATGGTTTGAAGCCAGCCCTACAGGAAACTTGGAGAGACTCCTATCCCTAAGAAACTACTCAGAAAGCCACTTCTGGCTTTTTTGGCTCAAGTTGTAGACCACTCTTTTTTTTTTTTCGTCAGTCATGAGGCTTGAACTCTGGGCCTGGGTGCTGACTCTCAGGTCTTCAGCTCAAGGCTACCACTCTACTACTTGGGCTACGGAACCACTTCCGATTTTCTGGTGGTTAACTGGAGATAAGAGTCTCACAGACTTTCCTGCCTGGGCTCGTTTTGAACTGTGAACTGCAGATCACAACCTCCTGAGTAGTTAGGAATACAGGTGTGAGCCACCAGTGCCCAGGTAGAATGCTCTCCTTGAGTAAAAAGAGGCTCAGGGACAGCTCCCAGGCTGAGATCAAGCCCCAGAACTAGCAATCAATCAATCAATCAATAGAAGGCTCCAGCTGGGAATATGGCCTAGTGGTAGACTGCCTGCCTTGTATACATGAAGCCCTGGGTTCAATTCCTCAGGACCACATATACAGAAAAGGCCAGAAGTGTGGCTCTGTGGCTCAAGTGGCAGAGTGCTAGACTTGAGCAAAAAGAAGCCAGGACAGTGCTCAGCCCCTGGGTTCAAGCCCCAAGACTGGCAAAAGAAAAAAAAAAAAAAAGGCCCCCTTGAAGCCTTCCCAACTTCCTAACACTCAGGTATTTTTTTTTTTTTTATAGCAACAGAAAGTTGACTGGCATCACTATTCAAGAAAGCTATTGGGCAAAGCTCAAATCCAGAATCGCGAAGGAAGAAGCAGTTTTCTGGAGGAAAATGGTGTGAACTCAGCCTCCCCTGTTTGTTTTTAACCTCTGGGTGCTCGTAGAAATAGATACCGGGAGGGAGCTCTAAAGATGGGTCCATGTATGTGGTAGGAAAGTAGTCTTAGTGTCAGCCCCAAGATTCCTATATGTGAGAGGGAGATAATGCCTCAGACCCTACCTCCACCTGTTGCTGTTGCTTTCTCCCTGCCTCAGCCTCTCCAGTCTCAGTTCTACCGTCTGCTAAGCAAGCAGGCTGCCCTTTCTACAGCAGAAACCAGACATAGTCCTTCAGTGTCTGATTCCTGCTGTAATCAAGATGAATCCAAATGCTAGACAAAGCAATCAGGCTTGCAGGACCAGCCTCTCTACTCTCAACTCTCACTATGGCCACACAGGATCTCTTTGGGGCCCCACTGCCCCCTGAGCTGTCATCTGAGCCCTGTGCCCTGCACGTCCCTCTCAGGAATGCTCCCTTTATCCTCTTCCTGACCTAACCAGCCCATCCTACTATCATGGGCAAGGCTCTGGAGAAGACAGCTTGGGCTTGAATTCAGAGTGTGACACTGAGAAACTCACTGTGTGACTTTAGCCAGGTTCCCTCACCTTTATAAGCCTCGTTCTCCTCCCTTCAAAAACAAAAGTAACAACCTAAGAATTAGAGAAGGCAATGCATGCAAAGAGCGCTGCACAGTGCCAGGCACACAGAAAGTGCATCCACGGGGGCTGGGGATATAGCCTAGTGGCAAGAGTGCCTGCCTCGGATACACGAGGCCCTAGGTTCGATTCCCCAGCACCACATATACAGAAAACGGCCAGAAGCGGCGCTGTGGCTCAAGTGGCAGAGTGCTAGCCTTGAGCGGGAAGAAGCCAGGGACAGTGCTCAGGCCCTGAGTCCAAGGCCCAGGACTGGCCAAAAAAAAAAGAAAGTGCATCCACGGATGCTAGCTTGGTAATGATGGTGATAGGATGATTGCAGTAATAGCAACAATAATGGTGATGACAGCAAATGACATGATAATAAGAATGAAGAAGAGTATGACAATAAGGATGAAAACTGCAGTAACAATGGTGTTGGTGATGATGCCACAGGGGAGACAGGAAGCCCCTCCTGATTCTGCCCCAGGACTAGCTCAGGTACCCTCTTCTTCCTGTGGTGGCATCCATCTCCCCATAATGTAACTACTAGTATGTCTCACCTCTATAATGATTCCTTTGAGGACAGGATGCCTGTGGCAAGTCTCTACTATAGTTTTATCACTTAGCATGTTTATGGGCACCAGTAGCTCATGCCTGCAATCCTAGCTATTCAAGAGGCTGAGATGTGAAGATCCTGTATTAAAGCCAGCCCATGCCAAAAAAAAAAAAAAAAAAGCCCTTTGAGACTCTATCTACAATTAACCAGTAAAATGCTGGTCTGGAGGCATGGCTCAAGATGTACAGCACCAATAATAAGCAAGAAAGCTATCAAGAACACAAGGACTGGTGTTCAAGTCCCTATCATAGCAACAAAACAAAAAAAAATAAAAATAATACAATCATGCATCACTTAACAGCGGGATACTTTAAAATGCATTATTAGCCAGTCCATCGTTATGTGACATCAGATGAAAGATGGCCTATGCACCCTAAGATGTAACTAGACATCATAATACTTGGCTCTTCATTGAACAAGACAGTGTTATGCTGTACTGGCTGAATGATTTTAATGTGTGTGTATTTATGACATAACAACTCGTCTTCCTACACTTCCACTTGCTACTACTAAAAAAAAAACAGTCTTGGCCACGTGCTGGAGACTCTCCCTATCATCCAGCCTATGCAATGGAGAGGTAGAGACTGGGAGATTGTGGTTCAAGATCAACCCAAAAAAGTTTACAAGCTCTCCATCTCAACAGAAAAAGTTGGGCATCACAGTGCACGTCTGTCATCCCAGCTGCAGGAGAATCATAGTCTAGACTGGCCCAGACAAAAAGTGAGACCCTATCTCAAAACTAACCAGAGCTTGCTAGAGCAAGTACAAAGCCTTAAGTTTAAACACTACTCCCATAAGACTCCTTTTCCCAATAAAATACTAAAAAAGCCAGAAGTAAGGCTTTGGCTCAAATGGTGGTGTACTAGCCTTGAGCAAAACAATCTCAAGGACAGCACCTAGGCCCTGAGTTCAAGCCCCAAGACTGGTACCAAAAAAAAAAAAGTGATTTGTGCAGGGTGCAGATGGCTCACACATTGTAATCCTAGCCACTCAGTAGGCTGAGATGTGAGGATCACAGTTTGAAGCCATCCCAAGCAGAAGGAAAACTATGAAACAAGCTACAGAAGGTCGAAGTCTCTTTAGAATCTACCAGGACATGGGAGCCAATGCTCTCAGGTACGTTCCCTAGATGGTAATCTCCTGGGACACACCATTCCAGCCACACACACCCCTCCTCAGCCCCTTCCCTCAAGGGCCACCCTGGGACAGCATCTTGGGAAAAGAACACTCTGGTGTCTGTTTCTACATGGGAATGATGATAGCTTAGGGTTTAGGTTTCCCTCCCACAAAAGGACTAGACAAAACAGCTTTTTAAGAAAATCATCTTGTACCCTTGTGAAAATATTCTCTTGCTGTTCTCAGCATGCAATATACATGTTCCCAAAAAGTTAACAATTCTTTATTTGTACACTTTATCCATTTTGAAAGTGTATTTGGTGAACATTCTGTTTAAAGAACACTAACATCAAAGAAGGACATTACCTTTTCTGTAGATACTTTTTAGACCTGGATTTCACAGCCCTTCCCAGGCCCAGAATGTTTGTGTATGTACATGTGTGTATGGAGTGCACACACACCTGTGTGCCCACACTAGAGCTTGAATTCAGAGCCTGTGTGCTGTTCCTTAGCTTCTTCACTCCATGCTCTATAGCACTCTACAACTTGAACCACATCGCCACCTCCAGCTTTTTTTATTTTATTTTTTTGCCAGTCCTGGGGCTTGGACTCAGGGCCTGAACACTGTCCCTGGCTTCCTTTTGCTCAAGGCTAGCACTCTGCCACTTGAGCCACAGTGCCACTTCCGGCTTTTTCTGTTTATGTGGTACTGAGGAATCAAACACAGAGCTTCATGCATGCAAGGCGAGCACTCTACTGCTAAGCTACATTCCCAGCTCCACTTCCAGCTTTTTGATAGCTAACTGGAAATAAGTCTTATAGACTTTCCTGTCCAGCCTGGTTTCAAACTGCAATCTTCAGTATCTAGGATTACAGGCATGAGCCACCAGTGCCTGACTCCAGACCAGAAGGCCTTCCTCAGCCAGCTTGCAGTTGCTTCATATGCCTCTCAAAGGGAGAGCCTAGAAGGAAATGTCATATTCCAAACATAACCGCCTCTCCCCTAAGTAAAGGTTCTCATCTATTTTTGTTTTTTGCCAGTCCTGGGGTTTGGACTCAGGGCCTGGGTACTGTCCCTGGCTTCTTTTTGCTCAAGGCTAGCATTCTACCACTTGAGCCACAGCACCACTTGTGGCTTTTTCTGTTTATGTGGTGCTGAGGAACCCAACCCAGGACTTCATGCATGCTAGGCAAGCACTCTACTGCTAAGCCACATTCCCAGCCCAGGTTCTCATCTCTGTGACAAGTAACAGAAAACTCAACTCAAAATGCTTTTAGAAAACTCTATGGTTTTGAGTAATAACTGGACATCACCAAGGTAGAGCTAGTTTTATTCAGAATGTCATCTTCTGAAATAAGTATACTGGGTCTAACCTGTGCCATCTTAGATGTTAAGGAATTGGGTTTAATTGACGTCATCTTGTCTTTATGGTAGAGGCAGAGAAGTTCAATCCTCAGGTGATAGGTTTGCCTGAATTCCTAGAGGCAGGAGCAGAGACTTAGATGACAGGTTACTGGACCTGTCAGTCAGTCTTGTGCTTTGAACTTGGGAGACTTGGGAGTTTCCAGTGACCCTGCCCCCTGGCCCTGACTCTATTTAGGCCGAGAGGAGCTCAGGCACAGGACACCATGCCTCATGTCTCTTGTCTCCTGGCTCTCCTCTGATCACCATGGAGTCCCACTTCAGCTCTCCACTGGAGTAGATCAACTCCAGGTGGTATTTGTTGGTACTGTTTTTTCTGTTCTTCCTTTCCTCTCCAGCCCTCATAGTTCAGTTTCCTAACAGTGTTAAGTATATTCCAGAGATTGCAGGTCTTTGGGACAGGAGTCTACCTGCAGTAGCAGGCTTTCTAATAAAGACTCCCAATTCAACCTCCCAAAATAAAGCTTGTTTCCTGTGACTGAATTCCCATGTAACACTTCCATCTGTCATATAAGCCTTTGCAGCATCAATATTATCTCAGAAGCTGGGCACCAGTACTCATACCTTTAATCCTAGCTACTCAGGAGGTTGAGATCTGAGGATCAGAGCTCAAAGCCAGCCCAGGCATAAAAGACTGAAATTCTTATCTCCAATTAACCGCCAAGAAAACAGAAATAGAGTTGCCTATCAAGTGTTAGAGTACTAGCCTTAAATACAAAAGCTCTGGGACAGCACACAGGCCCTGAAAGCTTGGGACTGGCATTTAAAAAAATTATTCAAGAGTCATGGTGGCAAAATGAATGCTGCAGTTCAAAGCTTCATCCCCATACACAAGGACAAAAAAAAGGCTTCCAGAATTCCCCAATGCACCCCACAAAGACCCAGGTACCCTCTTTCAAAAAAAGCTTTCGACCAATATCCTCTCCTACCTTGTTAGACTAAACTGAGTCATACATCCATTCCTGAACCTGTTTGTATAGTTAATAGGTTAAGTCACCACATGGAGGACTGATGACACAAACCTTGCACAATCTCCCCAAAGCTAATAGCAGGAAACTGCAGGGTTCCAGTGAAATTGAAATAGGGAGTTCAGATCTGGCCAGCACCATCTTGGTCACATGGTGGATGGTAGGAGCCAGCATCCCTTCTTCATGGTGAGGAAAGGTGATGAGTATGCCTGAATCCCTGGAGGCAAGGGAGGGCACCTGGATGATAGGTTATTAAACCTGTCAGTCTAGTGCTCATGACTGGGAGTTTCCTGTGACCTGCCCCATGACCTGACCCTATTTAGGCCTGGACCACCTCAGGCACCATGACACCATGCCACATGTCTCCATGTTCATGTCCTGTCTCCTGGGTCTTCTCCAGTCACCATGATGTCCCACTTCAGCTTCCAGTGGAGCTGAATTGGTTTGTTGGTATTGTTCTTGTTCTTTCTTTCCTCTCTGGCATTCATGGCTCAGTTTTCTAATAGTGTTAATTGTATTTGCTGGCTGCTGGTCTTTGAGACAAAAGTCCACCATGCAGTTGTTGGCCTTTTAATAAAGACTCCAAGATTTGACCTCTCAAAATGTAGCTTCTTGCTGGGCGTCAATGGCTCACACCTGTAATCTTAGCTAATCAGGAGGCCGAGATAAGAGGATAGGTTCAAAGCTGGTTCAAAGCTAGCCGGGGCAGGAAAGTCTGTGAGACTCTTATCTCCAATTAACTACCAGAAAACTGGAAGTGGCGCTGTGGCTCAAGTGGTAGAGTGCTAGCTAGCCTTGAGCTGAAGAGTGCAGAGACGGTGCCCAGGCCTAGAGTTCAAACCCCGTATCCCCCAAAAAACCCAAATGTGGCTTGTTTTCACACCTTATAACAGAATGGGTGCTGGGGTGATGATCACGTGAGATATGTTTAAAAAACTGTTTTTTTTGTTTTGTTTTGTTTTTGCTGAGAAACACTTTCTTCTTACATGGCCTGACAAATTAACTGTGGCAGGATTAAGTCTAGGCATCTCCTCAGAGTCCTCCATTTTACATCTGTGTCCTTTGTCTAGAGATACTCTCTCCTGGAGTCACTTTGTAGCCATCTTGGATTCCAGAAAGGATCAGACCACCTGCCAGGCCTCAATGACTCCTATTGTAACAAGTCTCCACCTGACCAAGCTTGAGACAATGGACTGTCAGACCACCTGACACCACCTCTGAACACACCTGTCACTTGAGACTCTTAACTGTGTCTATCTTTTGCCTACTCACCCTCAGTTCCCTATTGATTTAGCTCAAGTCTGTACCCCAAAGATGGCTAAAGATGCACCAAAGTGCTGTGTTCCCAAAGCATGCTTTTGACATGTAATAAGTCTCTCCCTGTGACTCTTTATTATTTGGTGTATAGGGGTGAGTAGCTGGACATGATCATGTGGTGCCTGGAATTTGGGCTTGGGGTCTAAAAACTCTCATTTTAATCAGTGTTCCCTACTGAAATAAGGATACTGGGTCTAATTGGTGCCATCTTGGCAATGTGGTGGATGGTAGGTAATTTCTAAAAACTCTTGGAAGTGGAATCCCACCCCTAAGTCATGGGCATGCCTGAATTCATAGAGGTAGGGGCGAGGACTTGAACAATAGGTAACTGGACCTGCCAGACCTACACCATGAATTCAGGAGACTCTGTACTCTCTACTCAACCTGCTCAGATGCCACAGGCCCCTCACCATGACACTTTCATGCTCAATATGAGGCCTGCAGCCAGCATCCACCACAGGCCATGCACTTGCTCAGATGTTCTCAACAGGAGCCCATTTAAAACAAGGTGAACCAATGGAATACTACATAGCGATTAGGAATGGTGAAATATTGTTATTCGCAGGGAAATGGTCAGAACTCGAACAAATAATGTTGAACAAGACAAGCCTAGAACACAGAAAACAAAGGGGCATGATCTCCCTGATATATGACTGTTAACAAAGGGAGATGGAGAGACAGTAGAGACCAAGTCTGTGAAACCAAAAACTGCTTGTCAAATAGTATTCCCCACAGGATTGGGGCAGCGACCCAACAGTATGTAACTAAAACCAAACAATTACTCAACATATAACGGTCAAAAATTGGCCTCTCAGGGGAATACAATAGCTCAAAAGCTATGTTTGTACGTTCATATAAGACTACTGTCGACATATGGTCTAATATCGACATTACATTTAAAGCTCTAGGCGAACTTTCTTGGGCGTGGCCACGTGGCTACTGTATATGTTCTTGATACATTGTATATTGTATATATGTCTACCTGACCTAGAGAAGGGATAGAAAAACAGGGCGTAAGATATCACAAGAAATGTACACACTGCCCTACTATGTAACTGTACCCTTTTTGCACAACACCTTGTCAAAAAATTTGTGTTCAATTAATAAATAAATTAAATTTAAAAAGATGTCTTGAAACTAAAAAAAAAAATAGGCTGGGAACATGGCATAGCGGCAGAGTGCTTGCCTAGCATGCATGAAGCCCTGGGTTCAATTCCTCAGCACCACATAAACAGAAAAAGCCAGGTGTGGCGCTGTGGTTTAAGTGGTACAGTGCTAGCCTTGGGCAAAAAAAATCCCAGGGACAGTGCCCAGGCCCTGTGGTTCAAGTCCCAGGACTGGCCAAAAAAAAGGAAGGAAGGAAGAGAAATACTCAAAGAGTTGTGTTCATTAATTAGTCAAGTCCAGAGAATCTCATATGTATACCCTAACAAAGTAGTAACTACTTGAAAAAAGTAACATGAATAAACAAAAACTTGTTGTTGAAAAAAAAAAAACAACAAGGTGAACAAGTCCAGCAGCAGTTGCTCACACCTATAATCCCAGCTGCTCAGGGGGCTGAGATCTGAGAATCATGATTCAAAGCCAGCCTGGCCAGGAAATCAGTGAGACTCTTACCTCCAACTAATCAGCAAAAAACTGGAAGTAGAACTGTGGCTCAAATGGTAGAGCATCAGTCTTGAGTAAAAAAGCTAAGAGACAGCACCCAGGCCCTGAGTTCAGCCCAGTACCAGCACAAACACACACACACAGGTTCCCATAAAACTTAACAAAAGCCAAGCCCTACATTCATCAAAGAAGCCCTGACAAATGAGGTGTGGAGGATTTATCTGGAAAAGCCTAGGGAGAAAACTATAAAAACAAACACAGATGATTCTCAACTCAGATAACGTCATGAATCTCTCTGATTAAACAAACTTATAGAGACTAAAGACCATGTATTGTGGGGCAAAACAGACAACATAGAACCTGGCCACCAGACCAAAACTCAAAGAAAAAGGTTGGCCTCGCATCAAAAGCTTGGCAAAGAATTGCACATTTCCAGGTCTTAAGTCAAAATTGAATATTTAAATATTTATCTGACTTATTTGATTATCCAGCCAACTATTGCCTTCAACTATGGAACATTAAAGAGTTTCCCCTAGGGTTAGTCCAACCCCTACAGACCCTAGCTTCCTGCCATTCATAACTTTACCGGTCTGTCATCAATCACCCCCTCAAAGGAGTAAAAATGTTGGGAAGGGCAGGTCTGAGAAGAGAACTCCTTATGCCAGCAGGTTAGTTTCCTTGTTGACACGTGCACTGGTTTCAATGTGTCCCCTAAAAGTTCATGTGTTGGAAACTTAATCCCCGAAGTCATATGTTACAGGTGTTTATTTCAAGGTGAGGTCCTCTGAAAGGTAACTGGGGTCAGATGAGGTCGTGAAAGTGGGGACCCTATGATGACATTAGTGGCTTCATGAGAAGAAGAGCGATCCAAGCCAGCACACTTGCTCTATTTTGCCGTGGGACACCCTCCTCCATGTTATGTGATGCAACACAAGGCCACCTTGCCAGACAAGAAGATGCAGGCAGCAAGCTTAGACTTCCCAGATTCCAGAACTATGGGTTCATCAACTCCCTTGGTCCTAGGTATGTTGTTATAGCCACAGAAAATATGTAATGTAAAGTGGTACAGCAAGTATGAATCTGTAATAAGGTCTCCATAGGAACAGAGCAGATGAAGCATCACAAGAACACCAAACAAGATCGGATGATTTGGTTGAGAAGTCAAAGACCAAGCTGGGGCTCCTCGGTGGGTTTCATGGTATGAAGGCCGCAGTAGAAGTATATCTGGTTAGTAAGAATGGATTTCTGGGGTAAGCATCTTTAAAAATACTTGATAGTCTAAGAAAGACAGGAACATAGTTGGCTGATTGAAACCATTTCCCTCTCAAGATGAATGGAGTCTCTGAAACGAAGTAAAGAGGGCTTCATAGGGAATAGGGCTCAACCTTCTCTCTGGAGGAGGAAACAGACGAGGCCTCAGCGACACACAGCTGTGAAGCCACGGGAAGACAGAATTTCACAGAGGAAGAAAAGGTCCCTGTGGGTCAAATGCTTGAGGGATGAAATGTGAAATGGGGCACCGATTCAGATGTCAAGGTCACTGTCAAGGTCCTAGAAGTTCCAACAGTGTGCTGTGGGGAAACCAGGGTCAGGAAACCAGGTCAGGCTGCCTAGGGAGAGGGAACACGTGTGGTGTCATCTAGAGCTAGAAGGAGTCCTAGGGGAAGGGAAGGGATTTCATGGAAAAAAAATACATACCACTTACTTCCAAAGCCATTGATAGCATATGGACAGAGGCCTACCTCACTGTGTGAAACACTTTTTGAAGGGAGCTAAAATAAAGCCCAAGCTTCCAAGTAGGGTAGAAAAATTATGTACAACTCAGCCTGGGGCAACTGCCATCCGGTAGCAGGGATCCACTGCCATGAGACAGGGCTGGAGGACACCCTTCTACCACGTACCTCAAAAACAAAAATAATAAAGTTCAAAGTAGGACAAGTGTGGAAAGCAGACCTGCCCCAGTCATCTATGCAAACCATGTGACTTTCACAAAACAGCTAGAGGCCGCTACAGCAGGACCTGCCCCATAACAGATGCTTCCTAAATATTCATGGGTAGGCATTTTGTAGAATTCTCCAAGCCATAGTTTCCTCATCTGTAAAGGACAGACACCTGGCTCAGGCTCCTTAAGGTCTCTCCAGGACCAGGATGATTTTTACCTCAGACACTTCAGCCTCTGCTCTATAAGCTCAAGCCTGGCCCCAAGGCAAAAGCAGGTTTTAGGGACCAAAGAACTGATGAGGACCATGTTGCAGAATGGATGTTGTACTGGATCCATCTCAGCTCAGCTCCTGCTCCTTGTATGTGACCCAAAAGAGCACCTTTCTGAAGGTCTCAAATGGTTTATTTGTCTTCCCAAGAGTCCCCTCCCTGGGCTACCTTTTATTCTAATGATAGCTATTCCTGGTGACAAGCCTGTGTGTTCACCTTCAGTGCTGGTGGCCTTTTAGAATCAATGAGCAGGCCTTACTCTGCCTTCCCAACAACAAAGGAACATGTGGATAGGAAATGTTCTTGCCTGTTAAAAAGTTCATCACAGCCAGGGATACTTACATTTGTCATGTGAGCTCTCAGAGGGAGAGGATCAAGGTTCAAGCACAGCTCAGGCAAAATAGCTCACAAGACCCTGTCTCAACAGAAAAAAACTGGCTGTGGTGGTTCACACGTGTCACCTCAGCTACATGGGAGCTATGAATGGAAGGATTTCAGTCTAGGCCTGTCAGGGCAAAAATCAAGACCCTATCTCAAAAATAACCGGAGCAAAAAGGACTAGAAGCATGTCTCAAGCAGTAGAGCATCTAGCAACCAAGGCCCTGAGTTCAAATTCCAGTACCTCCAAAACAAACAAAAATATCCACCTCACCATGCCATGTTCAGGCCCAGTTAATGTGTAGCACAGAGGCTCACCAGCAGGCAGTGAAGCACAATGGTTAGAAGCATGGACTACATGGGGTGAGCTATGGCCCAGTTAGCCTTTCCAAAAACAGACGCAGCTGACAGTAATAATCTCCACTCCCAGGAGAGAGATGACAAAACTTGCTCAAAGCACTAAATGCATAGAGGCTATAGGCCAAATCAGCAACCAAGTCTTTTGACTCTTGGCCCACTCAACTCCACCTATTCCGTCCTGTTGCCTCTGGGTAAACTCCTTCTCACCCCTGATTTATCTGAGTTCCTGTCCTCCCGGGTACACTCCTCAAACAATACACAGCCTCAACCTCTTTCTAGCCAAAATCTACATCACTGCTTCCATTTCTTTTCTTTTCCTTATTTTTTATAATTATAAAAAAAATTTCCATTTTCAACTAGAGGGTTAGGACTGGTTGGCCATGTTTTGGATAGGTTGTATCTCCAACTGCTATCAGTTCTTGCCTCTTTTTCCTTTGTTAATTCCAAGATGCCTCCTAACAGGAAAGAACAGCAGAACATAGCAAGCTGACTTTCACCCAAGAGTCTGGACCACTACAACTGTATAACAATGCAGAATGTGTTTCCAGGAAAAAGAGGAGGCAGCCACATGGCCAAAGCTTCAGCTGCAAGAACACAACACTCTTCTCCGGCTGCCATGTAAATAATGTGCATGAAAAACATGTGTCACCACAGAGGAGGCAAAGTTCTCCAGGTAAATCACCAAGACTCAGGAATATGATGACAGATCTATGATGATTTCCTTGAAATAAGTTAGGGGAGTTGCCATGATGGTGTAGAGTCAGGACACTTGAGGCACTCAGGGACCCCCTACCCTGAGTAGCAGCAGGTGACTAAGTCACATAGGATGCAAAAATAATAAGAAGAAGAAAATATCCTAGAAAAATCACTTGATCACCATTAATAGCACAAAATGTGAAGTTCTGTGTATTTATGGTGAAGTCCTAATTGTCTGGATATGCGGAAGGCTGGGAAGCACTGAGCTGGTCTGAAACATGTAATAATAGGGAACCTAAAAGGGGGCATGTTCAAGCACCCCCCCACACACCCTATGTTGAAGAAATTGCCATGTGCAGGGGGAGGGAAGCAGAAGCTTCTGAAGGCGCTACCATATACTGTGCTATGGTACCTCCCTGATAGGAAGGAAGGCTTATATGGCTTCTCTGGGGTTAGGCTTTCAGAAAAGCTCCCATGAGCACAGCCAACCAAGAAACCTACTGCATGTGCTGCCTTAGGTTCTATGCAGAGCCGTCTCTAAAAGTTTGCAAACTACCACCCAGTTCTAAGGGATTTCCTCTTTAAGGAAAGATGTCTTCCCTATCACTCCTGTCCCACCTCTTTCCTGGTAGGCTAGACCTGGCACAAGGCAACTTCCAGGTGCAGAAGGCAGAAGAGAGCCATGCATGGCTCTAGCTTGGGGTCACAGGACAGAAGTCCCTGATGTTCTCAAGGACCCCTCCTCCCAGGGGACCACAAAAGACAATGATGATGAACCAGGGGATGCTCACAGTCCCTCTCCTTTCCTTTCTGTCACCTATCAAGGTCAACTCACCCTAACACCAACCAGACAGGCAAAACTCATAGAGCTTGTTGTACAAATGGAGACATTTATGGAAGGGGCAGGTAACTCGACCAAGACCGTACCATCTGTAAGTGATGGGGCTGAGATTTGAACTCAGGTGATGACACACCAGAGTTCATGTTCTGCCTCTCCAGAAGCCGGGAGGTACACAAATCAACTAGGCCTGACCACAACACAGTAAGGCTAACATTTTAACAAGGCACATCCAGATCTACACGTTCCTTGTGAGCAAATCCCTTGGATGTCAGGAAGGCAGGGTGAAGATGGTTCATTGATTCCAACAGTACCATCACTGCCCAAAACATTTCCAAGACTTGTTTGGGAAGCTGCCTTCAGGGACTTCTGCATATTCCAGATGGTGGCAGTGCCTCAGTCCCTGGACATGAAGAGTACTTTCACATCCAGCCCCAATCCTTGGGTGTCAAATCTGGTGAACAGGCTCAGGGATCAGGCTTGGGTGATGTTGTTTTTGGATAAAATTGAACCGTGGCTGTAAAGTAACAAGTCTAGCTTTCCCTGGGGACTGGTAAAATGGCTCTCCAGGCCAGTGGAAGAAGTGTTTCACGTTCCCAAGGTGGCTACTAATATGGACAGGACACTCCTCTGGATCTATACACTAGGGTCTGTTTGGCGAAAAACAAAACAAAACAAATTAGTCAGCTTCGTCCTTTATAGTCACACCTCTGAAGCCAACAAGTCATGAACTTGGAGTTGTTTTTGCAATGGTGGAGATGTATTTCCACTGATGTGCATACTTGCTCACCCGCTCCTCGGCTCTGCCTCATAAGGAATGACACACATTTTCACAAAGGCTGGCCAGGTGAGGAGTTCAGCCCAAGGCCAAGTGCAGAGAGACGCTGAGTGACCCCTAATGAGAATGAGTCAGAGCACTGGGCTCCAAGCACAGTTGGCTGGCCACAATCCATACCGAACCCCTCAGAAAAATGCACTTGCTGAACTTCTTGTGGGAAGCCACCCCAATGTCCAGTTTCCTTTCCACACTGGTTCAATTTCTATGCTCTAAGCAGACAGCACCACTGTCTTCTCTCAGCTGTTTCCTCAACTGCCTACCTTGTGCCCACTGGCTCTTGGTATCAGCAGATCAATCAATCCCCTAGAGTATTTTACTCATGGGTCCATTCAATATTTACCATCCCCAAAGGGCTCAGGATGCTGGGATAGCAGCAATAAAAATTATGCACCTTTCACCAAACATTGGTAGCTTACCCCTGTAATTCTAGGTACTTTGTAGGCTGAGTTCTGAGAATCAAGGTTTGAAGCCAGCCCAGGCAGGAAAGCTCATGAGACTCTTATCTCCAATTAACTAGCTAAAGGCTGGAAGTGAAGCCATGGCTCAAGTGTTAGAACACCACCCTTAAACGAATAGCTAAGGGATAGCTCCCAGGCCCTCCTGTTTCCCTTGAAAAACTACTGGGGAAAAATGGTGGGGAAACAGTCTAGGAAAACATCCAAAGAGAGGATGCTGTTCCCGTTGCACCAAGAAGAACTCTCTCAGGCACAGGTTGCTCGTGTTGATGACAAAACCACCATGTTAGCATTTTCCAAGCCAGGCACAGCCCAAGCTGTGTGTGTCCCCACAGGCACAGCTTAGGTCAACAGGTGCAATTCCCAGAGGGGTGATATGACAAAGGTATTCTTTCTTGGGATTAAACATACAGGGGATTGGGGCTGGGGATATGGCCTAGTGGCAAGAGCGCTTGCCTCATATACATGAGGCCCTGGGATCAATTCCCCAGCACCACATACACAGAAAATGGCCAGAAGTGGCGCTGTGGCTCAAGTGGCAGAGTGCTAGCCTTGAGCAAAAAGAAGCCAGGGACAGTGCTCAGGCCCTGAGTCCAAGCCCCAGGACTGGCCAAAAAAAAAAAAAAAAAACATACAGGGGATTCCTATGGTGGGCAGGAGGTCTGGTGCTGGATGATCAACAGGGTCTTCTCACAAAGTCCAGAAAAATCTGACACAAGGAAAGACACCAGGGCACATGACCCCTACCTACCACTGAAATTAGTACCTCGCTTGGGAAGACTATTCTGATAGGAAAGCTGTCCTCAAATCTGTGCCCTGACTCTGAACTCCATGGCAGGAGGTGATGGACATCTCCCTTGGAGACTTACTTAGAAAGTTTGATTTCTTCCCTGTGACTCATTATCAGGTTCCTATCTCTGAACCACCCTGCATCTACCTTCACCTCCAGTTCTTAATCTTACCTCCCACACCCAATGCCCTGCACTCAAGAGACAGGTGCCTGGGGCTCCAGGGGGCAAACGGAGGCTTCCCCAGCCATTGTTGTCAAACCTTGCCCCCTGTGCATGGCTGCCCCAGCTCGCCGGCCTCTACTGTGCATAGCTTCCAGCCTGCTTTCAATATCCGCTCACCCTTCACTGGCCTACCAACCAGACAGTTCCCTCCCCAGCCCCATTCTCTTTGAAGAATAGCAATTTAATTTCATGAGACTTTAGGGTAATCATGTTATGATCTTCAACATTAACCAGAACCAACTCCCTGCTACAGAAGGGTGGGGAAGGAAAGGGGAAGGAAAAAGTAAACAGTCCCATTTAGGATTGCCAGAAAAAAAAAGAGAGGAAAAAGAAAATCACAGAAGCTGCTTTGCTGGTTCCCCCAATGAAGAAGAGCCTCTGCCAGAGACAAGGCCTCTGTGCCAAAGTTTCTGGAAACAAGGAAGTTGGGCTTGGCAGGGCCTCCATTTCTACAGGTTAATCAGCTCCACTCTGAGAAAGAGACACTGGTTTTTGCTCTTCAGCCTACCTCTCTGACCTTTTATTCCCAACCCACTCCTACTTCCCATTCGCTGCCTATCATGTTGTACCACTTCCTTAAGGTACCTGGCCATCCCCCTTGCCAGTGCTCGAGATGAGGCTGGGAAACAGAGCTGCTTTGAAGACCTAGTCAAGTGTATCTGGATTTTCCTGACTAGCCCTGCCTCTTCCCCCACACCCCCACCTCCCAGAGGTTTGGGGACAAGGAAATGAAATTGTGAAAAGCTCAGGTTGTAAGAAGGCAAAAATAATCAGGAGGTGGTTGAGAAACTTAAAGAATTCAGGAACACAAACCAACCCAGAATGGTATGTCTAAGGGTAAGCTAGAGCTGAGGAAGAATTCTCACGGACAATGGTCCTCTTGGCTGACAGTCCAAGGGTGTGGTGCACACTTGAAAACATAGCAAATAACCCAGGCTCCTGGGATGGCCACCAGGGTGGGGGCCGATGTGAAGCTGGAAAGCAAAGGACTTCTTTGTACCCCAGGAAACAATGTGTCACATGAGGAAGATTCTCCCCTTGGGGCTCCTATCCCAGAAGCATCTCCTCAGCCCTCAGTGGTACAAAGGGCAGGACCCTGTTTCCAGTAGCACTTCCTCTTGTCTGTCTGTCTCTCAGTCTGTCTGCTCAAACCTCCTGAGGGCATGTGGGGATGCTGATGTCACAGCTCGAGCTGGGGCCTGTGGCATGTAGGGACAAATGAGACCTCAGTGTCCATCTGGCTGTCAAGCTGAGACTTAAAACATCTTAGGAATTCTGGCAGGAAACAAACCCTAGGCACGACTTTGGAGACATGTGTACAGCTGTAGTCCCTTTCTAGGGTACAGGGAAAACAAGACAGTATCTCAGCCACCTTGTTGCACTGCTCCCCAACTCCCTCGATTCTGCCCTTCAAAGCCACAAGCTGGAGGGCTGTGGCCGGGCTCTCTCACTGCTCAGAGAGTCAGGTGGGCACCTTTACCACCCAAAGCTCTAGCACCCTGCCCTGGGGTCCAGTGTGAGCCAAAAGTCTTAGGCCTTTATGAAGTGGCAGTCTGGGACTTTGAAACTAAGACTTGTTTTAATACACTGTTTTTGTCTTTGCAAACATATTCTGATGGGAGTTTTTAACTTGATATTTAAAAATTTAATTTGAGATAAAGGTCAAAGTGTTGAGTGGAGGGATTACTGTGTCTAATTACGGAGAATGTGAAGAAATAACCTTGTATGAGAAAAGTGATCAAAACAGGCTTAAAGCAAGCCTTGAACCATGTCAAGGGGCTTAATATGGTGGTTCCAGATGCTGCCTTTGGCTGCCTGAAAATTTTTAAAGAAGTTCAGTCTGTCCTAGGGTATCATGATTATAGTTTGTTCGTGTTACTCTGTGAATAGATCTGTATCCCCAGAGATTGGGATCAAGCCTCCCTGTCACAGCTGATGGAGACAAGGGAATAAGCAGAAGCTAGGCTCTGTAGTGCCATGGCCCTGGTGGTCTGAGTTTATTCTCTCAATACAAAAAGTTCTTCTCAAAATAAGATCTGTAGGGAGAGGAACAGAGAGAGCTAGAAACTCAAAAGGGCTCTAGTTGGGAGCCACAGATGAGGAAAGTTCAAAACATAGTATCTAGCCAGGCACCAGTGGCTCACGCCTATAATCCCTGCTATTCAGGAGGCTGAGATCTAAGGATCATGGTTCAAAGCCAGCCTTGGCAGGAAAGTCCGTGAGATTCTTACCTCCAACAAAACACTCAGAAAAAGCCAGAAGTGGCTCTGTAGCTCAAGTGGTAGAGTGCTAACCTTGAGCAAAAGGAGAGCAAAGATAGCACCCAGGCCCAGAGTTCAAACTCCAGGACCAGGAGAAAAAAAACAAGAACAAAACACCACAGTATCTACTCTAGAAGTCTTAGTCTTAGGGAGAATAAAGTGGGGTCCAGTCCCCACAAAGTGATGGCTTTACATCATGAAGCCTCCTTTCTCTCCCTCCCTCTCTTTCCTTCTCTTTTTCTCTTCCTCTCCCTCACCTTTCTCAATGATATTCAAGTTTGAACTCAGGGCCTCATACTTGCTCAGCTATTTGCTCACCTGGCACTCTAACATTTGACCATGCCTCCCAACCAGCTTTTTTGTTGGTTATTTTGGAAATGGTCGTCTTGAGGACTCCATTTTCTACTTAGGTTGACCTCAAACCACAATCCTCTAGATCATAGTCTTATGTGCAAGCTAAGATTACAGGAGTGAGCCACTGGTAAGACCAAGGGACTGAGGACGTGACTCAGTGGCACAGCACTCATCTAGCATGCATGAGGCCCCAGGTTTGATCTCCTGAACCACCATAAAAATAAAGAAAAAAAATCTACCACGCGCTGGTAGCTCACACCTGTAATCCTAGCTACTCAGGTTTAGACCTGAGGATCACAGTCCAAAGCTAGCTAGACCAGGCAGGAAAGTCTATGAGACTCTTACCTCCAATTAACCACCAAAAAGCCAGAAGTGGAGCTATGGCTCAAGTGATAGAGTGTCAGCCTTGAGCAAAAAAACAAAAAACCAGGAACAGCACTCAGGTCCTGAGTTCAAGCCTGGGACCAGGAGAAACACACACACACACACACACACACACACACACACACACACACACAAAATCTTCTTAAGCTGAATCCCAAGTTGGTGGCAGCTTAGTTACAGTGGGAACCCCGAGGCAGAAGATGAAGATTCTAATTGCCTCTTACTGTTATGCATAACTTTTCCAAAGTTTCAGGGGACTAGGCTCAAAGATCTGTGATTACTCTATGTCTTCTTCCTGGGTCCAGGTGATTTCTCTAAATAGTAAAATAAATTCAGACACTTAGACAAAAACAAAACAATTTCCTTTCTAGAAGAGACAAGCACAGATGAAATCACAATCATCCTAACCAGTGGCTAAAGCAAAATCCACTAGAAGGCTCACAGCTAACACTTATCCAATAGTTGCCATGAGCCAAGTACTTGAATCAATTCACTTAACACCAGGCACAGGAAGGGACATAATAATATGATGACAGTGATAACTGCCTTCAATAGACAAAAGAAGAAACTGAGTCATGGAGTGGCTGAGATACTTGCCCAGGAATAAGATGTGGTAGAACCAGGATGTGAACCCTAACAATGTGGCACAGGCAACCACCTACCTACCCACCAGCCATATAGAGCATCTAAGAAGGGTATAGGACGCTGAGTTTCTCTGGTTGGGAAAGCCCTGGGCCATGTGTCTAAGAGGAGTACTAGACTAACCCCTGTTTCTTTCCCAAACGCTCCCTTCTTATATCTGAGCTACCTACAAAACTCTTCCTGGGAGAATGACTCACAGATGGTTCATCTGACTGGTGACAGGATAGGAGGTCTTGCTCCACTCACCACAGGAAAGCCAACATGACACACATGGAGGCTACAAATAAGATACCAAGACTTCAAACATTTTGAACCTGAGGCCTACCTTATCTATCTTTTCCTTGGGAGCAACTGATGGGAGGGAGCATCAGCAACTACATGTTCCTACTTCAAGGTACTCCTGCTTTCTGGCCTGATTCTAGCCCTCAATCCCAGTGGGGGTGAGGAGGACAAGAAGCTGCATCCCTGGGAAGCAAACCAGGCAAGGGCCTTCACAGGAGTTAAGGGAGGAGGTTGCTGAGAAGTCTCAGCCACCTCTTGAAAAGGAAATGACCTCGTTGGCTCCATTATTTTCTTTTTTAACACAGAGAAAGTGATTAATCCATAGTCAAACCAAAATAGCTTCTACACAGAAGGTGCTGAGGGTTTCCTAATTACGAAATAGGAAAGAAAAAAACAGTGTTCATTCTTCAGCTCTGGAATAACAAAAAGCCAATAAAGTGGAAATTAAACTGGTCATTAAAGAAGACCAAAAAGAAATGTCCCTAAAACTTAATTTCCACTCACTTTTTTTTTTAAATTCCCATAACTATAAACTAGTAGAAGAGACCTTTCAAATGTTTTAATGGGAAAATTCCTGGGAGGGGAAGTGAGATCTTGGTGTCTAACAGGTTCCAAGTCAACAGTTGAGAAAAGTGTTTTAGCAGGACTCTGGCCCCAAGGGATTGTGAAACTCTCCACAGGGCGCCTGGGGTGGAGAACCCACACACTCTGGAGGGAAGCCGGGCTGGCCAGAGGCTGTGCACATGAAGAGAAAATCAGCTTCCAACTTGGAAGTGCAGAGTGCTGATTCCTGTAGTCATGGAGGGCTGAAGGAAGTACAGAGTCCCAGGCACAGCCAGGAAAAGGGTAAGGGGTCAGGGTGCCCCAGTGCCATGTGCTCTGGAAATCGGCTATTCCCCTCCAGGACCTTAGATTCCCCTCTAGGTATTTAAGGGTGAACCGTTGTTCTTTCCCAATCATCTAAATGAGACAAGGCCTACAAAAAACAGACCGCCATCAAATCTATTCACACTGGGGATTCCATCCCTAATCCCACTGGCTCCTTTTGTAGCCTGACTGTACATGCGTTTGTCCAGTCCATGAACACTTAGATAAGCTGGCCATTGTGGGAAGCCCTGAGCTTGTAGAATGGACCTAAGCTTTGTGCAACCTGGAGCAACAGTGTGGACTCTGCACCTAAGCAATGAGCAGTAACTTGGCACTTATCCCCAACCCTGAAGCCCTGCCCTCATCTCACCAGGGGTAGGGCAAGTGATGAGCCCAAAAAAGGTGTTTAAGCAGCATTTAAAGGGCCATGCGAGGCAGCTGCTGATGTCTGGAGATGGATGGATTGGACTAAGACCAAAAAGGGTCTTGAATCCCAAGTAAAACACTTAGATGTCATGGCTGTGGTGGCAAGGGTGCCTGATGGACAATTAGTGTGTAGATGGTTGAATCTAGTGTATTTAAATGTGCTTTATTCTATAAAAAAAAAATGTATTGAGCAGAGTGAAAACTGTTATCTTATAGTAACAGGAGGCTCAAAGAAATCAAGTTCCAAAACATCCAGGACCTTGATCTCAATACACATCCCCTTCCACATATTCAATTCCACATCCAGTCAAGGCATATTCAGTAACCTTAAGAGTCATTATCACTTGCACATACCCACGGACAGTGACATTTTCAATACTATTTCCATAATAATCCATGGGCTCAATTCCACCATTCTATATATCTGCTGCTGGAATTTCTATTTGATCCCTAAGAAAACAACCAATGCAAGCCTATGTCTTTAATACTATAGCAATTTTCCCAATTAGACAATAATATACATTACCACAGTCTGCTTTTAATGACTTACTGATAATCACATTAATCTATTCTTCTCCATTACTCTACACACACACACACACACACACACACACACACACACACACACATTGCTGTTTATATATATTACACCTTTCTCCAGATGTATGTAAGTAAATTACAATCTCACAGAAAAGAAGATATTCTAGCAAAAGCTAGGCAGAACAACATGATAAACGAGGAGTCAACTCTATTAGTTATGAAAATTCATGTAAACTGGGCTTTCCAGATTTTCTTGGAACTAAAGAATAAACAGCTAAATGATAAAAATTTCCATTTGCCTCCCTTACACTTGAATAAATCCATAACAAATATGAAAGTGCCCAGGACAATGTCACACTTAAAAGCCACCTATACTAAGCAAACTGTGCCTCCTTCATCTTGCTGGACCCAGAACTGGTCCAAAGCAACCAGCTCACAGCAATCTCAGACCTGGCATCTGCCCTCACACTTGCTGCCTAGTGTCAGGAGACAGACATCTGGTAAGGAAGGTAATTTCCCAAAGTGATATCAACAGATAGGGGTATGAGGGGTCAGGGAAGGACTGTTTAGTATGGCATATGAGCCTTACCAAAAACTGATGTTCAAGAGAAAACCAACTAAAGGGAGAGAGAAGAGGGACAGACCAAAATAGAGCAAATGAGAGGAATAGCTGGGATCATCTCAGCTAGTGGCTGTAGCATGGACAGGATGGGAAGATGGACATCAAGCTAGGGTCAGATCAGTGGTTCAATAAAACTCTTCGGGCAAAGGGTGCTGCTTTTGAATAAGATCACACTGCTACAATATGAAGATGGACCAACATGAAATGGCAGAGGAATCAAGATAGCAGAGCTATAGCCACCAACACCATCCAAGTGGACAGCAATGGTGGCAGTTTCAGAAATGGCATGAAACAGATTTAGTAGGAGACATACTGGTCAGACTCAAGGATGAACTAAAGGGGGGAGGGGCATGAAAGGAAGAGGAATGAACAAGGACTCTCCTAGGAATGGCCTAAACAGTGTTGAGGCACCACTTACTAGACATAAGAGTGGAGCTGAGACTAGGGATTAATAAGATCTAAAGCCCAAATGAGACATCAAGGACAGAAAGGTGAAAGTGAGAGGCTTTGTGCAACCTTATATAAAGGGAAGAGAATAGATGATATGGCTCTGATAGAACACATAGAATGGAAAACCCTGGGGTAAGCGCCAAAATGTGAATGTCAGAAGAGGAGTAGCCAGGAGAAAAGGCTGTAAAGAGGGCAGATAGATGGATGGATGGATGGATGGATGGATGGATGGATGGATGGATGGATAGACACATACACACTTACAGAGTTAAACCAAGTAAACAAGACTATTTACTCAGTACATTCATGTGGTCCCCACTGACTGGTTCTGCATATCCAAGAACAACACAATCCTCTTTTCCAATCCTCCAAGAACTGCCTATTAGACCTTCAAGAGCAATACTGAAACAAGAGAACTACACGACTAATGAATGAATTAACCATAAATCATGGGAAGTGATCAAGGCGGAGTTTATTTGGCTGTAACAACTGTTCATTTCTCATCAAGGTAAGCATTAGCCTTGGCTACAAGACAGTCTTCACTCTTTACCTATACTAACCTATTTCCTTCAGAGCTTGGTGTGGATATTTTTTTTTTGGGGGGGGGTGTGGATATTTTAATCATGCCTAAACCTTGGAACTCAGAGAAACATCATTTTTTCTTGTTGAGCTATAAGTGCTTTTAAAGTACTTAAGGAAGCCGGGAACCAGTAGCTTATGCCTGTAATCCTAGCTACTCATTGGGCTGAGATTTAAGAATCATTGTTTGAAGCCCAGGCAAAAAGTACTTGAGTCTATTATCTCCTATTAACAGTCAAAAAGCTGAAAGTGAAGCTGTGGCTCAAGTGTTAGAGCTTTGAGCACAAAAGCTCAGGGACAACACACAGGCCCTGAATTCAAGCCCCAGGACTGGAAAAAAGAAAGAAAAATTTTAAAGTAAGTAATAATAGTACTTATAAAAGACTATCAAAGACAGATTAAAAAAAAAAGTCTCCAGTGGCTCACACCAGCTACTTTGGAGGCTCAGGCTCAAGGACAGTAGATCAAAGCCAGCCTGGAAAGAACAGTCCAAGAGATTCCATTTCCAATTGTCAGGCAAAAAAGCTGGGCTGGAGGCATGGTAAAGCACCAGCCAAATGCAAACATGCCTAGTAAGAATGAAAACCTGAGTACAAAAATAAAAATGAACTGAGTGCAGGTGGCTCACGCCTATAATACTATCTACTCAAGAGGCTGAAGTTTGAGGATCAAGGTTCAAAGCCAGCCAGGGCAGGAATGTCTGTTAGACTCATATCTAATTAACCACCAGAAAACTGGAAGTGGCACTGTGGCTCAAGTGGTGGAGTGCTAGCCTTGAGCAAAAAGAAGCCAGGGACAGTGCTCAGGGCCTGAGTCCAAGGCCCAAGACTGGCAAAAAAAAAAAAAAAGATGGAAATTATCCTACGGCAGGACTGCTCAGTAAAAATGCGAATCATTGTAGAAGATGTGTTTTCAGATTTTACACCAGCATAGAATACGTCCTAAAATCATTTCCTAAGGACAAGCTGGTGAATGCTGCTAGATTTCTAGTACAAGCCGACACTGTCACACCTAAAGACACACTGGGTGTCAGATCGCCCCATCACATGACACATGACATGTAATCCGGGAACATAATTTATGTGCTATTTTTCTGAGCTCTCTCTTGAAAAGCTGGTGACTTCTTGGGTAGCTGCAATTTACCTTTCACACTTGGTAATAATCAAGGTGCCTGATGGCCCTGAATAACATTCCTGGCTGTCAGAGCACTTCAAGGCTGAGAATTAGCATTTCAAAACCTGTTCAAACCAAGGGGAGGGGCCTTTTCCCCTCAGCTGAAGGCTCTGCTGGCTGCACACACCACAAGCCAGTGTGAAATGCACACCTGGAGAAGCCATCTTGCTGCACTTTGCTGGACCAGGATATTGGACAGGGGTCACAAACAATGTGTCAAAAGCCTGAGAAATATCCCAGCTCAATAATAATCATACAGTGGGAAATTTCACATATTTCCTTCAGTGCCCCTAAACTCCTTCCAGCATCCTGGGGATCCCAGCATGTTTGCTTCCCACAAAAACAACTGTCTTCTAGATTGTGTCTCCAGCCAGGAAGGAGCATGAAGGTCATGACCTCCAATCTGCAGTTGGCACAATTTCATTACAAGAAAGTCTGGGCTCATCAAATACAACGACGACCTTGAAGATTCTTCATCAGCAGTGTGAACACCTGGGACTGACTCAGGAAAAGCAGAAGATCTGAGGGGATACTGCTCTCACAGCCAGGTCCTGTGGCCATCATGCACAGTTTACTCTGGTCCTTCCTGGGTCTCCATTGCCACCTGTGGTTCCCAGACCAGGAGCAGGGGCACCATTGGGAAGCCTGTAGGCCTGGAAACTTTGGGACCCCTCACACACCTGTGAATCTCTAGAGAAGCAACCAGCAATCCCTGCACCTGATGCATGCCAAAACATGACAACCAGCGGCTGAGACACATCCTAACATACACCAGCCTGATCACCCATCTTGCCCACACCACTTCTGCTCTGCTCCTGGCTCACTGGAAGCTCAGTGCCAGCCACACTGGTGGTGGTTATTCCTGGGAAGACCAGTTTGCCCCTTCTCCTTTGTGCTGTCATGCATTCCACTGGAATCACTGCCTAGAATCAGATCCTTTCCTCATCATGTGCTTCTACTGCCATTTCTATTGTCTCCTTGTAAGGAAAGGTCCTGGGACTGAGGCCTCCCCTACCTCTCCCACCAGGCCTTCTCTGCCTCCCCAGGAACTGGAGGCACTGCTGGTTGACCAGTTCTGCTACTTTATGGTGGGCTTTCCATACCACAAAGCAAATACATAAGGGGGACCACCTTGTCACAGGGCCATTTTTCTCAATTATCTGCTTATGTTACATGGTGTCCCTAAATTTTTGTTGCACACTCCTTGCTACCTTGCTATTCTTTTCTTTTTTAAGCACTGGTTTTTGTTTTTTGTTTTTTTGCCCGTCCGGGGGCTTGAACTCAGGGCCTGAGCACTGTCCCTGGCTTCTTTTTGCTCAAGGCTAGCACTCTACCACTTGAGCCACAGTGCCACTTCTGGCTTTTTCTATATATGCAGTGCTGAGGAATCGAACCCAGGGCTTCATGTATACTAGATGAGCACTTTACCACTAAGCCATATTCCCAGCCCCCACCCCTTTTGTGTGTGTGTGTGTGTGTGTGTGTGTGTTATGTCTTTTTTTTTCTTATTTATTATCAAAGTGATGTACAGAGAGGTTACAGTTTCATATGTTAGGCCTTGGGTACATTTCTTGTACTGTTTGTTACCTCCTCCCTTATTCCCCCCTCCCCACTCCCCCCTTTCTCTCCCCCCATGAGTTGTTCAGTTGGTTTACACCAAATGGTTTTTGCAAGTATTGCTTTTGGAGTTGTTTGTCTTTTTATCCTTTGTCTCTAGATTTTGATATGCCCTTTCACTTCCCTAGATCTAATACCAGTATATACGGTTTCCAGTGTACTCAGATAAGGTAGTAATAGTGCGGGTACAACTACAGGAAGAGGATACAAGAGGATCATCAACAATAGAAGCTACAGTTTCACACAGCACGTTGAAAGTAATTACAACAGTGATATATCACTTGTTTCCATAACATGGACTTCATTTCACTTAGCATCATCTTATGCATTCATAAGGGCATAGCTATTAGGCTCTTGTAATCCTCTGTTGTGACTAGCCTAAACCTGTGCTAATTATTCCCTATGAGGGAAACCATAGAGTCCATATTTCTTTGGGTCTGGCTCACTTCACTTAGTATAATTTTTTCCAAGTCCTTCCATTTCCTTACAAATGGGGCAATATCATTCTTTCTGATAGAGGCATAAAATTCCATTGTGTATATGTACCACATTTTCCTGATCCATTCGTCTACTGATGGGCATCTGGATTGGTTCCATATTTTAGCTATAATAAATTGTGCTGTGATGAACATTGTTGTGCTGGTGGCTTTAGTGTGTCCTTGTTTGTGGTCTTTTGGGTAGATGCCCAAAAGTGCCCAGCCCCCTTTTTAAGCACTTTGGCTTGAATTTTTATTTATTTATTTATTTATTTTTTCTCAATGTCAGTGCTCTACCACTTGCACCACACTTCCAATTCTAGCTTTTTGCTACTGAGTTTGAGATAAGAGTGTCACTTTTCTGCATAGTGGGCTTTGAACTCCAATCCTCAGATCTGATATCTATATAGATAGGATTATAGGAATGAGCCAATGGTGCCTGGCTCTTGTTCTTTTTTTTTTTTTTTTTTTTTTTGCCAGTCCTGTACTCTTTTGCTCAAAGCTAGCACTCTAGCACTTGAGCCACAGCTCCACTACTATTTTTTTGGTAATTTATTGGAGATCAGATTCTCATGGACTTTCTTCCATTGCAATGTATGTTTGATTTTTTTTTTTTTTTTTGCCAGTTGTGGGGCTTGAACTCGGGGCCTGCGTGCCATCCCTGAGCTTTTTTGCTCAAGGCTAGCACTCTACCACTTTAAGCCACAGTGCCACTTTCAGTTTTCTGGCGGTTAATTGGAGATAAGGGTCTCATGAACTTTCCTGCTTGGGCTGGCATGGAAACACTATCCTCAGATCTCAGCCTTCTGAGTAGCTAGGATTATAGGTGTGAGCCACCAGTGCCCAGTTTGCTTGACCTTTTTTATACCCTAGCCTCATCACGATGGCTATCGTTGCATATCCCATGCACATACACTTGCACCCACCACTATACAATACGGCCAGTTTCTTCTGTCCTGTCATTCTGGCTACTTAGACACTACTGTCTTCAGCCTAGTGCTCACACACTAGCTCACAAAACCCTGGAAGCCAGACTTGCCTTGGTATTTTCTCATCTGCATGAGACTAACAAAGCCCATAAATAAATTAGTGGCATCTAGTGTATTGTTTGTTATACAGCAATCTCTTCTGTTCAAAATGTGTTCTTTCCCCTCAAAAATACCATTCACCTATTACGCTGTCACTCCTAATTTCCCTCTTCTTTAAGTTCCCAGCAGCCTGCTTTGCCTATTGCAGACATTTCATATGAACATAACCATATAAAATTTGACCTTCCATGCCTGGCTTCTTTTGGTTAGCATCATCTCTTTGTGGCTCATCGATGCTGTGGCACATATTAAACATCATTTCTGAGTGTGGATGTACTGCCATTCATTCACCGATAGACATCTAGAGTGTTACCTACCATCTTTTAATAACTGTGGATGGAGGTACTGTGGACATTCTTGGATAAATATTTGTTTTGCATACCAGTTTCCAACTCCTTGGGGTATAAACACAGGAGAGGAAATGCTAGGTCATATGGCAATTCCGTTGAGTCTTTTGACCACCTGCGTAAGTTCCTCAATTTGTATCTGCTCCATTTTCCTCTAGGTTATTTGTGGACAAGAATCTCAAATAACAGACACTTTGAGGGTCACAGTTCAGCCAGGCTCCAGCATTGTGCTTCCCACATAGAAAGTGACCATTGCAATGAGTGATAATATATAGAAGGCATACTGTGTGCCACAACAAATCAAACTGAATTAGGCCTTAATTGAATTAGTTTATTTAATGTTCATAAAGCTCTAACACAGGTACCCTGATCATCTCCATTGTTCAGATAAGGAAACTGAGATGCACAAAACATAATAAGGAACTTGCTGAGAAGTTACAGCTCCATGCAGTCTGACCCTTAAACCAGTCTGGCTCTTGAACCACTGCAGCACCAGCCTCTCATGATTGTTTTTCCTCAGCCCCTTAAAGACAAACACACTAGGTGAGGTGATATTTGCACACATACCCTGCAAAATAAAATGGTCAAATTCAATGAAAGAACTCAAGATGTAGGGCTGGGAATATGGCCTAGTGGTAGAGTTGCTTGCCTTACATGAAGCCCTAGGTTCGATTCCTCAGCACCACATATGTAGAAAATAGCCAGAAGTGGTGCTGTGGCTCAAGTGGCAGAGTGCTAGCCTTGAGCAAAAAGGAAGCCAGGGACAGTGCTCAGGCCCTGAGTTCAAGGCCCAGGACTGGCAAAAAAAAAAAACCTTACAAAGAATTCAAGATGTAGAACATGTAGTTTTCTTAGCATCTGTTGCTATTTTTCATGCTTTTCCTCAAGCTACCTTGTTTCTTGAGTGCCATCTCCGTCCCTTGTGTACACTCCAGTCCTCACAAATCCAATGGACAGGCATAATTATCCCCATTTATGGTTAAGAAAAGTGAAGCTTTTAACACATAATCTTAAGACATGGCTATCTGGGACCATTTAAAGCCAGAACGTAGATCCCTATGTGCTTCCATGCATTGCAGAAAAGGCTGTGAGACTCCATCTCCAGTGTAACAAGCAAAATGTCAGACTAGCGGTGTGACTCAAGTAGTAGAATGTCAAGTGTGAGCAAGAAAGCCAGGCTAGAGTACTCCGTCCCAGTTCATCAAATGATGATACTAGTGTGCATATGCACACACATACAGACATTTTTAAAAAGATGGATTATGTCTGGGTGACTCTGTACAAGAAAGGAGATAAGTATATCCTGCATCATAAAGGCTGTTCAAGTGTTCAGCCACCTGGTTGTTGACTAAATGGGTTCATGGATGGGTCAGTGGATGAAATGAGAAAAATGAGAGAATGAAGGAGTGAATGAATGAAGAAGTGAATGGATAAGCAAATGAATGAGTCATAAATAAAGATGAGCAAGGCACCTGCAGCTCACATATACTACTATTACTACTACTACTAACTACTCAGAATGCTGAGATCTGAGGACTCAGGTTCAAAGCCAGTCCCAGCAAGAAAAGTTCATAATATTCTTATCTCCAATTAACCACAAAAAGCTGGAAGTAGAGCTATGGCTCAAGTGGTAGAGCACCAACCTTGAGCAGAAAAGAGCACATGGGTGGCACCCAGACTCAGAGTTCCAAGACCCAGTACTGGCAGAGAGAGAGAGAGAGAGAGAGAGAGAGAGAAAGAGAGAGAGAGAGACAGAGACAGAGACAGAGAGACAGAGAGAGACAGAGAGACAGAGAGAGACAGAGAAGAGACAGAGACAGAGACAGAGAGACAGAGAGACAGACAGAGACAGAGAGAGAGACAGAGAGAGATGGGGGAGAGAGAGAGAGGAGAGAGTGAGAACACGAATGTGCTCAGAAGCATCTCAGATCAGACAAGACCCACCCACAGACCTCAAATGGCTGCCCTTCATCCAGAGGAGCTGAGCTCCACCAGATTCCAGTGTGGCCTCAGGAGCCATTGAACCCAAGCCAGACTCTGCCAAGGAGGCATGTGTGCCCTTCTCCTCTTTTTCACAACAGATGAAACTTTGACACTGTCCATTTAAACCACCATTGTCTGACCCTCTCCTAAAGAAAACTTCCAAACTAAAATTCCTTTCTCCCCTCATTTTGCCCCTTTGTGGGGACAGAAATGCTCCATTTAACATTCCTAAAGAGTCATTAGCATCCCAAAGCCCATGTTGTGCTGCCCTGCTGGAGGCTTGTGTTCCTGCTGGAAGGCTGGGCTCTGCAGAGCTGCAGGAGCTGAAGGGCAGCCCCTGGGTGCCCAGGACACTTGGCAGAATCTCCCTCCCCACTCTCCAACTCCAGCCCAGCGCCCCTCACTACAGACATCAAGCAGGTATTCCCCTTCTCCAAATCTTGATGTGCAAAATCTCTATCCCTTCTTTCTCTCTGCCTTTTGATAAATGCTGCAGGGGGGGAGGGGGACTTTTCATTCCAACGAAAGACTCCCCTTGGACAAGGCAAGCTGAATAAATAACTCCTTTACCGAACAAACTGGAGATTAATCCTTTCCTCACACCCCCATCCCTTAACCCTCCATTTCTGTTCAAAGAGAAATCAGAAGACATCTGACCAGGAGGCAGGTGTAGCAAACCTAGGTAGGCTCTGGCAGCTCTTGTGTCACTAAATTTTGGACAGGCCTGTCATTCCAGAAGGTAACATCTCAGCTCCTTCTCATGCATCTACTCTGCATGGCTAATTGTATAATAGTCACCCTGTTGCTGAAATTAGCCTGCAAGTGAGACAAAGAATTATGGAGGAAATGCTGACACTCTCATTGCTAGGTTTTCTCTGGGGGACGGAATCTTGCTCACTGTCCATTCTTCATTCCCAACCGACTTCGTTCCTCTTTTTATGGCAGCCTCACATTTCCTACATGTGGCCTAAAAATATCATTTGATAAAGTCAAGACTCCAGTGGCTCACACCTCTAATCCTGGCAACTCAGGAGGCTAAGACTGAGACTCGGGTTAAAAGCAGGGCCATCAAATCTTCAATTTATCAGCAAAAAGTCTGAGGTAGAGGTGTGAACCAAGTGGTACAGCATCATCTAGACATGAGCAGAGAAAGCTGAGCAAGACCTGGAGGTCAAGTCCCCCAGTACAAGCACTCCATTACCAACACACACACACACACACACACACACACACACACACACACGCGTGCGCGCGCACACACACACACACACACACACACACACACACACACACCAGATGTAAGGTACCCAATGGGGATCCCTGGGAAGCAAATGTGGAACCACTAAGTGCCTGGGAGAGGCAGCTCAGCCCTCAAGAGCTTGTCTTTGAGTAAAGACAAGAGCCTTGGGCATCCCAAAGCCCTTGTGTTGCCCTGTGGATGTAGTGCTGCAAGTGGGTGCAGAGCTATAGGTGCCAGCCTGGCATAAGGCTTCACCGCAAGGGAAGCCACCTTTTGTGAGCTTCTGTTTTTTTACCCATGAACCCACAAGCTCTATGAGCCATTTTCTGGTTCTCCTTATGCCTGGTCATCTCATTGGTTAACAGATTTCCTTCCTTTCTGTTGCTCTCCAAATAGCCTACCCCTGGGCAAGACACTAAAGTTTTTCTCTCTCCATTACAGATGTGAGTGACGTATTTACCCACTGCCTGTGAACAAGCACCTGCAGGGTGTGGACATCCCTCAAGTTCCTAAGAACACAAAGGCAGCATCCACAGTTGTCTCTGATGGTATCCAAGTCTACTGGGCTGAGACTGGTACTTAGGACAGAGCACTTCAGAAGCTACACAGCTAATGTCTGCAGGACTTCTGCTGCCAAACTTATTCATGGGCTGGAGAGGAAAGGGGATGTGGTCATCTTCTGCTGGTTAATTTGTAATAAAGTAGCCATTAGACAGGCTTTTACAAATAGCTCTCCCAAACTCTACTGACTCATATAGCAGCAGCAGGAAGGGCTAATTTCTTTCCCTGTCCTGGGCATTGGAAGAAATGGGGACAATCTGGAACAAGGGCTTAGGAGAAGGGTCAACAAACTTTTCTGTCATGAACTGGACAATAACCAGTTTGGGGCTTTGGAGGCCACCTAGCGCCTGTTTCAAATACTCAGCTCTGCTCCTGAACCCCAACTGCAAACAAGATACAAACAAACGGGTATGGCTGTGACCAATTAAAAGTGATTTGCAAAAGCAGGCAACAGGTAGAGAATTTGAATCCTGGGGCGATTCTAGGCTCAGTTCTTCATTAATTTAATGAGTTAAATTAATAATCTACTTAACTGAGGAATAATAACAAAGTCAGTTAGGTCATAAATTTCCTGAAACCAATGCTATTATAAAAGCAGCTACTGGTGGGGCCTTGGTGAGCAGCTATTACCTATAATATTAGCTATGCAGGAGGCTGAGAGCTGAGGAGTGCCATTCGAAGCCAACCCCAGGCAGGAAAGTCTCAAGTGGAGCTGTGGCTCCAATGCTAGAGAACCAGCCTTGGGCAAAAAAAAAAAAAAAAAAAAAAAAAAACAACAAATGAGTATGAAGTCCTGAGGTCCAGCCCTGTACTTGCATACACATACATACATGCAGCTACTGAAAGGCCTATTATGTGTCACAGCTGTGGAGACAGAGAGACAATAGGATGTAATCGCTTGCCCAGGGATCTCAAGCCAGAGATTAGATAGGATTTTGTTTTGAGTCCTGTCTATGAACACTGACAATCTTATGCTTCTACCTGTAGCACTGAACTATATGTGAACACACTAGTTCATTCATCCACTTCCTTACTGACATTGTCCACTGTCATACACATACACTATACATACACACATATACACACAGCCATGTATATACACAGGTGCATTGTCCTACATTTACTGCTGACAAATACTTGCATAGATGCATCTATGTGAGCTTCTATTTTTTACCCATAAACCCACAAGTTCTCTGAGCCACTTTCTGGCTCTCCTTATACTTGATCATTTCATTGGTGAACAGATTTAATAATAATAGATTAATATTATTACTAGATTAGTACTATTAATAATATATAATAGTAAATATATGCTTTCCTGTGCATGTGTCTTTCTAGGATGAGCAATGAGAGGTGGGTCTGACTAGTGGTAAGGAGTACATTTAAACTCAGTCATGCCAATACTCCATGACTAAGCTCTTAACTGGCTCACCTTCTTCCAAATGCATCAGATGGATAATGAGACAGAACAAGGAAGGGCCTATGAGAAAACACAGACTGAAAAAAAAAAACCCACTATTTTATTTGATAACCACTACCGCCAGGCACTGGTGGCTCACACCTGTAATCCTAGCTACTCAGGAGGCTGAGATCTGAAGACCACGGGGCAGCCTGGGCATGAATGTCCATGGGACTCATCTCCAATTAACCATCAGAAAGCTGGTAGTGGTGCTGTGGTAGAGCACTAGCCTCGAGCAAAAAAGCTCAGGGACAGTGCCCCAGGCCCTGAGTTCAAGCCCCAAAACCAAGTAAAATAGGAAAATTGCTATGAATATACATCTTAAATGTTCTCACTAGATGAGATAATAAAGACAGGGATTACCTTGATTATAGTGATCATTTTCCAATATATTTGTGCATCAAAATATCCTATAGTATATCTTAAATATAATATCTATATAATATAATTCTACAATTTTTATTTGTCAATAAGTCAGTGGAGCCGGGCACCAGTGGCTCACACCTGTAATCCTAACTACTCAGGAGACTGAGATCTGATTGAGAGTTGAGGTTCAAACCCAGCCCAGGTAGAAAAGTCCATGAGATTGTTATCTTCAATTAACCAGCAAAAAGCCAGAAGTGGAGCTGTAACTCAAGAAGTAAGAGTACCAGACTTAAGCAAGAAATGTGAGGGACAGCATCCTGGCCCTAAGTTCAAGCCCCAGTACCAACACACACTCTTTCTCTCTCTCGTTCTCTTTCTCACACACACACACACAAACACATCAGTTAAAATAAAATATAGTAGTTGCTCAGTATTCATGAAGAATTACCTCCAGGCTTCCCTGTGGGTACCAAAGCCTGCAGATACTCAGGGACTTTACATAAACCAACATAGCACTGCACAGAATCTCCATACAGATCATCTGTAGGTAACTTGTAATACCAAATACAATACAAATATTGTATAAATAGTTGTTACACTGCATTGTTTAGTAACAAGTCTGTTCATGTTCAGTATGTTTCTTGCCAACAGTTTCATGTTGCAGTTGGTCAATGTTTGGATTCAGAGCTCATAAATAAAGAGGTTAAACTGTATGTTTGGCAAAACATCACATTCCATGTGACAAGTATATATAATTGTATTTGTCAGTTATAGCTCAATAAAGCCAAGGAAATAAAATCAGTTGTTTTTTGTTTTTTTTAAAAACCACCCAATGGGGGCACAGGAATGGAGGAAGGGTGAACACAGGTATTCAGGATAGCCAAGGTACATTATGTAAAACTTGAACTATGTAACTTGAGGGTACAAACAGTAGAGGGAATTGAACCCAGGGCCTCATGTATACGGGGCAAGCACTCTTGCCACTAGGCCATATCCCCAGCCCCCAAACAGTAGAGGGAAAATGGAGGAAAAGGGGTGATACTGACCAAGAAGCACTTGACTCACAACCTGACTTAGGGAATTACTTATAACCCCTTTGTATAACAACTTAATAACAAAAACTGCAAAAGAAAACCATTCCAGCATACACACCCACACACTACAAAGTATGGGAGGGATAAGGACTAAAGACAGGTGCAAGGCCCACCACCGCTGGGCCTACAGCCCAGACTCAGCAGTCAGTAGAATACTTGCAGGGGATGCTGGCTCTGATCTACCTCTGATGAATAAGCAGGACCTGAGTCAGCCAAGGAGCAGGCAGAAGGAGAGCTCCAGTGCAGGTTATTGGCATTCCTGCAGTGGGGGCAGAACTCCTGGATGGCCTGGTCTGTCTGTGAGCTTGAAGAGTTGGATTTCTGAACTCAAATGCCAAGCCAGGCCTGGCACCGACCAGGTTGAGCCTTCCTTTGTGTTTGAAAACCCTTTTTGTATGAAGCTGGTATAACTTTAAATGGCCTGCCAAGCAGAGCCTGTGAGAAAGCTCCTAGGCCAAACTGCTTTCCTGAGGCCCCCACAGTGCTCTCTACCCTTGCCAGAACTGCTTCCCCACCTCAACCTCTGTAAAAATCCCCTTCCTGGGAATGCACCTTTTCTCAGCAATCTGGCCAGGGCGCTGGAACTGCCCCTTGCAGGACTGAAACAATGTATTCTCTCACTCCAAAATGTGTGTGTTGGGGGGTGGGGGTGGGGGAAGACCCAGAATTGAAGCATACAAGGAAATCTGAGTTCCTCAATGGCTGGGAAGGTCTGGCTTTTTTTTTTTTTTCTTCTGAGCACTGGGTAATACAGGCACTACATCTACCTCTTTATTTACACCCCCACCCCAGAGATCCAAGACACAGGCATGATTATCTACTGTGACCCAAGGACACTGACATGATTTATACCCACAAGAATACAGGTATGAATACAGGTACCCTAGAATACAGGTATGATTATCCATGTGACCCAAGGACACAGTTACCTACTAACCCTAGGACAGAGGCGTGACCAACGCATATGACCATAAGAAACTGTATGATTACCCCATGTGACATTATGATACAGGTGTGATTACCCCCCATGTGACCACAGAACACTGGATACAATGACCCCCATTTCAATGACAAGGAAACTGAGGCTGAGGGGCTCCAGGTCCAGCTGGCACATGATAAAGTTAGAAGTCTGGATAAAAATAGATGATTCTATAACCTGAGTTCCTTCTACTACCATGTACACAACAGCTTCAAACTGGGACTCAGGACATTAACTTTTTAAGGTAACTTTCAATTTGAAATAACCTGAGACTCACAAAATGTTGCAAAATGCTACAAAGAACAGTGTATACATTTCAATCAGTCTCCCCAAAGGTCATCTTTTATGCCACCTGATAATGACCAAAACCAGGAAACTGAAACTGACACAATACTAAGACCTAATCTGTAAATCTTATTCCAGTCTCATCAACTGTCCCCTTCGTGTCCTCTCCTAGTCCAGCGAAGCAAACGGAGATTACTTGTATACATGGCATGCAAGGTTCATCATCTCCTTGTTTCCTACAGTCTGAAACAGTCTTTAATGATGCTGATACTTTGTTGCTGTTGTTGTTGCCAGTCTGGGACTTGAACTCAGGGCCTGGACCCTCGCTGTCCCTTAGCCATTTTTGCTCAAGGCTGGCACGCTAACATTTGAGCCACAGCTCCATTTCCAGCATTTTGATGGTTCATTGGAGATAAGAGTTTCACAGATTTTTTGGCCTACACTGGCTTCAAATCACAATCCTCAAATCTCAGCCTATTGAGTAGCTAAGAATACAAGCATGAGCCACCATTGCTCAGCAGTTCTAAGACTTATTTATATGTTCTTTATAGATTCTAAAGCTTTCAAATGTTTTCTCTCATTCTGTGAGCTCTCTTTGTGTCTTCTTGACATTGTCCTTAATAAATATAACATTTTGATTAAGTCCAATTTACCTGCTTATTTCTTTCCACATGGGATTTTCATGCAGATTCTCTAGTAACTGTTCTATGAGAAATATTTCCAAGAGTTTAACAAATACAGAGGTGATATCTTCAAAATTTATGAGCATAAAATAATGCTACCTCATTTTTTGTTTATTTATTTATTTTGAGAAAGGCTGAAGTCAGGTGCTGGTAGTTCATGCTTGTAATCCTAGCTACTCAGGAGGAAGATTGTGGTTAGAAGCCAGCCAAGGCAGGAAGCCCAGGAGACTTTTATCTCCAATTAATCACAGAAAAAGCCAGAAGTGGAGCTGTGGCTCAAGTGGTAGAGTGCCAGCCTTGAGCAAAAGGAGTGCAGGGACAGCACTCAGGCCCTGAGTTCAAGCCCCAGGACCAGCAAACAAATAAGAGAGAGAAGGGCTACAAATCAGACCCAGACTCTGTGCATGCCACGCAAGTGCTTTAGCAAATGTGCTCTATCATCCTCAGCCTTCTTTTTCAGTCTGCAGGATCTCTAGTAAAGTCTTTGTGTGTGTGTGTGTTGTGGTGCTTGAACTCAGGGCCTAGGAGCTGTTCCTGAGCTTTTCTGCTGAAGGCTAGCACTCTCACTTTGACTAACAGCTCTACTTCTGGTTTTCTGGTGGTTAATTGGAAACAAGAGTCTCACAGATTTTCCTGCCTAGGCTGGCTTCAAACCACCATCCTCAGATCTCAGCCTCCTGAGCAGCTGGGATGACAGGCCTGAACCACTAGCACCCTGCATAATGTCTCTTTTTCATTCCTAATATTGTTGACTTCTTCCTCCTCTTTTTTACTTTCCTGATACTGATTTTTCTTGGTCTTTCCAAATTACCCTGTTTTGGCTTTGTTAGACCCCCTCTGCTGAATATTTGTTTTCTTATTCACTGACTTATGCTCTTATTTTTATCTCTTCCTTTTTCCTCCCCCTTCCTCCATTTTATTTCTGGCTTAGTCTGTTAATTTTTTTCTAATTTCTTAAATTGGACACTTAGCTCATTAATTTGGGACTCTCTCATACTTCTGGTATTCTATGATACAGTCCTCTCTTTAACATCTTGTCTTCCTTCCATGAACTCAGCCGGCTTGGCAAGGTGGGACAGTGGCAGGCATGGAGCTGGGTAGTCTGCCACCTCCCATAGGAGGCTCTTCCTGAGAGCTGACAGCCAAACAAAGCCATTTGGGGTCATACTGAATTGGGGGAAGTGGCACCTCATGACAGGGAGTTCTTGTGGCCTTGCCATCTTGTCCTTGCAAACTCACTTCTATTTTTCAGAAAATCCGCGCTGTCAGGCCAAAATGCAATGAGGCAGATGCTCTAGTACAGACGGAAATGAGCCAAAGCAATCAAGCCAGCTCCAGCTGGTAGCTCACAACACTCCAGCTTCAGGCTAGGAATAATCTTGCCCTTTCCTCTGCTTCCTACCCTAAGTCCTAGGAGCACTTAGCAGTGATGCCCAAAACCATCATAGGAGACTGTGAGTGATGATAAAAGAGGCTAAGAGATCATGTGTCCAGCTCTCTCCTTTGTACCAAGGAAGAGACAGAGGCCCAGTTCATGCATTCAACTTCGTGAACTTTCTATATTGCGGGTAGAAAATACTCAGCTTTGGGATGGGAGGAGAACTCAGGGGTAGAACACATTCCCAAGGCCCTGGGTTCAATCCCAGCACCAAACAACAAACCAAACCTCAGCATCATGCATAATGCATTCTGCATTCTGCTTTGAACTCTACTTTGTGGATACTGTCTTGTGATCTTGTTCTTACTGTGTTCATCTGCTGGATATACTTTTGTACAGCAAAGTGTTTAAAAGGTGTATGTCACTTAACTGGTCAAAGATTAAGTTATATGCTAAAGTTAAGAGTTAATGTTTGGGGCTGGGGATATGGCCTAGTGGCAAGAGTGCTTGCCTCGTATACATGAAGCCCAGGGTTCAATTCCCCAGTACCACATATACAGAAAATGGCCAGAAGTGTCGCTGTGGCTCAAGTGGCATAGTGCTAGCCTTGAGCAAAAAGAAGCCAGGGACAGTGCTCAGGCCCTGAGTCCAAGCCCAGGACTGGCAAAAAAAAAGAGTTAATGTTAAGAGTTACATGTTAAAGTCTTACACTATATGGCAGACAAATGAAGAGCCAGTCCCAGGGGTTCATTCCTGCTCAGGAGGCTGAGATCTGATGACTGAAGTTCAAACCTAGCCCAGGCAATAACAATCATGAGACTCTACTCTTCAATTAACCAACAAAAAGCCAGAAGTGGATCTGTGGCTCAAGTGGTAGAGAACTAGCCTTGAATAAAAAAGCTCAGGGATAGTACCTAGGCCCTAAGTTCAAGCCATAAGATTGGCACACTCACACACATGCAAAAGACAAATGAAGACATAGAGCATCTGAAGAATGGAATCACAATAAGACTAATTTAATAAATATATTGAATTGTGTACACTACATACAGAGGTGATCTTACCTCTAAAACAAAACAAACCAGGCCAAATGCTGATGGCTTGGCTTATGCCTATAATCATAGCTACTCAGAAGGCTTAGATATGAGGATGAAGGCTCAAGTATGCCCAGGCAGGAAAGTCCATGAGACTTTTACCTCCAACTAACCACCACCCCCTCAAAAAGGAAGTAAAGCTGTGCTCAATTGGGCTCCTTCCAGTGCTGGAACAGACACAGACAGACAGACAGACAGACAGACACACATACACACACACACACACACACACACACACACACACACCCCAAATAAAAACATTTATTTATTTATTTTGCCAGCCCTGGGGCTTGAACTCAGGGCCTAAGCACTGTCCCTGGCTTCTTTTTGCCCAGGGCTAGCACTCTACCACTTGAGCGACAGCGCCACTCTGGCTTTTTCTATATATGTGGTGCTAAGGAATTGAAGCCAGGGCTTCATGTATGTGAGGCAAGCACTCTACCACTCGGCCATATTCTCAGCCCCAAATAGAACATTAAAAAAAATTTGGGGGGCTGGGGATATGGCCTAGTGGCAAGAATGCTTGCCTCCTATACATGAAGCCCTGGGTTCAATTCCCCAGCACCACATTTACAGAAAATGGCCAGAAGTGGTACTGTGGCTCAAGTGGCAGGCTGCTAGCATTGAGCAAAAAAAAAGAAGCCAGGGACAGTGCTCAGGCCCTGAGTCCAAGGCCCAGGACTGGCAAAAAAAAAAGTAAAAATAAACTACCCTTTAAAAAAAAAAGGGGGGGGGTCTCATGTTAAAAAAAATTTTTTTAATGGCAGTGCATCTAAAGTACTTAAGCACAATGCCTAACACAAAACCAATGTTCAATAATGTGACTGGGTGTTACGACTATCACTTTCAAAAACGTCAAGAAAGCAAACAAACCTAGGCAAAGAATAAGAAATGTTTACTATTAGAAATCAGAAAGATGATATAGTAACATATGGAAATTCTTAACATATTTCTAGTAACTACTATATATAACTCTATGCTTAAAAATGAAAATCTGGGTGAAGATTATTTTCTTGGAAAATAAATTACCAGATTTGACTCAAAATAAGCAGTTGAAAAATTCCTGAATAACCATACAAGCATGGAATAAATTGAAATGGTTATCAAGTGACTACTTCTAAAACTAGAAGGCCCAGATGGGCAAATTTTGCATACAAGGGTCAATTATTTCCTCATGCTAAACCCTTCCAGAGTACAGGGAAGGAAGGAAGCTCCACACTTCTTTTATAAAGCTAGAACAGCCTTGAAACAAATCTAAAGAGAAAAAAGTTAGCCACTGGGGGCTGGGGATATGGCCTAGTGGCAAGAGTGCTTGTCTCCTATACATGAGGCCCTGGTTCAATTCCCCAGCACCACATATGCAGAAAATGGCCAGAAGTGGCGCTGTGGCTCAAGTGGCAGAGTACTAGCCTTGAGCAAAAAGAAGCCAGGGACAGTGCTCAGGCCCTGAGTCCAAGCCCCAGGACTGGCAAAAAAAAAAAAAAAAAAATTAGCCACTGGCTCAAGCCCCTAATCTTAGCTACTCAGGAGGCCAAGATCTGAGGATATTTGTTAAAAGCCAACCAGGACAGGAAAAATCTGTGAGACTCTTACCTCTAGCCATCTAAAAGCTGGAAGTAGAGCTATGATTCAAGTGGTAGAGCACTAGCCTTGAATAAAAAGGCTAAGGGACAGCATCCAGGCCCTGAGTTCAAGTCCCAGGGCTGGCAAAATAAATAGATGAGTTCAAGCCCCAGTACTGGAACACGAACACACACACACACACACACACACACACACACACACACACACACACACACACGAGGGAGAGGGAGGGAGGGAGGGAGGGAGGGAGGGAGGGAGGGAGGGAGGGAGGAGTTTTGAAAACGAAACAACAAAAAGTCAAAATGGTGTGGGGGGGGGGTTGGCTGGTTGTCAGGAGAGGCCTATGGAGCCTTCTGGAATTATTTTATGTTTTAATTCTAGCACTAGATACTTAGATGAGTCTATTGAACCCATCCATCTGAACCCACATGACCTGAAGAGAAGACAGGCTAACAGGGAAGGCAAAGAAGGAGCAGGCTCCATGTCATCTCCACACACCAAGTGGAGGGATCAGAAGTAAAAGGAAAGAAAATAGTCAGCACATTGGAGGGCAGATCCTCCAATTAGGGCCTGGGCTGCCTTTTAAGGGAACCCACTAGAAGTACATGGAGTTTCAGAGTTGCTTCTGGATGAACAGAGGAGAGTGTGGCATGGATACTAGGTCAGGAAAATGCTCAGGAAGGAGGTGCTTTGAAAGGAAATGCAGAGTGACAGACATTCTGCAGAGCAGAGAAGCATTTGTGCCTTGTCCCCTTTTCTTCAAAGACAACAGTCCTTGACAGGGTGTTTGCAGAACTACAGGACAGGACAGGAGCCCCATAGCCTGGATTTAATCCCAGCTCCACCACTTGTGAGCTAGATGATTTTGGACAAGCTCCCTAACCTCAGTGAGAGAAAAGGTGTGCAAATGTGGATGTCTATACCTGATTTCTGCCAAATGTATAATAACAGCTGTTACAGTAAACTGGCACCTATACCCTAGAGCCCAGTAATTCCACTTTCTGATATATCCCTGGCAGAAATTCACCACATGTTCATCAGAAGACATAGAGCCTGCCAGGTACAGGTGGCTCACACCTGTAGTCCCAACTACTCAGGCTGATCTAAGGATTTTGGTTTGATGCCTGCTGGGGCAAAAAAAAAATCCCTATGAGACTCTTATCTCCACTAAATCACTCAAAAAAACAGAAGTGGCACTGTGTCTCAATGTGGTAGGGTGCTAGCCTGAGGCAAAAAAAAATGCTCAGGGACAGGGCTCTGGCCCTGAGTTCAAGCCCCACAACCAACAACAACAATAAAAAAAAATTTAAAAAGAGGTGGACCATTGGACACTGGTGGCTCACAACTGTAGTCCCAGCTACTTGAGAGGCTGAGATTGGGAGGATCTCACTTCAAGGTCAGTCTGGGCAGAAAAGTTGGAGAGACCTCTTCTCAAGGAAGGCACATGGTGTGTACCTGTTACCCTAGGTACCAGGAAGCCTAACAGGCAGTTAGTGCCTGTGAAAAGAAAATAAGACTTTATGTCATAAATAACCAACAAAAATAAGGGTGAGCCAGGCACTGGTGGCTCAAACTTGTAATCCTCTCAGGAGGCTAAGATCTGAGGATCGAGGTTCTAAGCCTGCCAGAGCAAGAAAATCCATGAGACTCTTAATCTCCAATTAACCACCAAAAAACCAGAAGTGGAGCTGTGGCTTGAAGTAGTAGAGTGCTAGCCTTGAGCAATAGAGCTCAGGAATGGTGCCCAGGCCCTGAGTTCAAGCCCCATGACTGACAAAAAAAAATAAGGGCTAGAGGCATGGCTCAGAAATAAGAGCACTTTGCCTAGCAAGTGTGAAGACCTGAGTTCAACCCCAGTATCACCAAAAAAGAAAAAAAAAGAAAAGATGTGGATAAGCCAGGTGTGGTGATACACACCTGTAATCCCAACACACAAAGAAGCTGAGGAAGGAGGATTCTGAATTGAAGGCCAACATAGGCTATAGAAAGTTTGAGTCTATGTAGCAAGAACATCTTAAAAAATAAAAAGTATGGATCACAGCTGCATTATTTCTAGGTAGCACGGACTAATACACTGTAACACACTGTAATATGGTCGTGTCATACAACTCTAGACAGCAAAGAGAACTAAATTATTAATGCACATGGAAAGTACCCCAAAGGTAGTTATCAAAAGAAAGAAGCTAAAATGCAACTGATTTATGCAAAGTTCAAAAATAATCAGACCAATGAGTGTTGGGCAGGGGTTATGATAACTTAAGTATAGTACAGGGCAGCTTCCAGGGATCTACTATGTTCTTGAAGTAGGTTCTGGTTACACTAAGACAGATCATAAATCTGAACATCCAGAAGTTGTGTGGAGCCAGGAACAGATGGCTCATACCTATAATCCTAGCTACTCAGGAGGCTTGAGATCTTAGAATCATGGTTCAAAGCCAGCCCCAGGCAGGAAAGTCCATGAGACTCATCTCCAATTAACCACCAGAAAACTGGAAGTGGCGCAGTGGCTCAAATTGGTAGAGTGCTAGCCTTGAACAAAAGAGCTCAAGGACAGTACCCAGGCCCTGAGTTCAAGCCCCACAACCAACAACAACAACCAAGTTGTATGGTCTTCTGTACAAACTAGCTATGCTATAGTTATTTACATAAAGGAGTCAACCTCATAAAGGGAACTGAATCGTGAATAAGGATAGAGCTCCACATAGGACTGATAAGGGGGATTAAATGAGGTGATATTTACAAGGCACTTAGATCAGATCATGGCAATGGTTGCCCTAAGTGTAGATCAGGACCCACCTCCGGCTCTCCTTTCTTTACCCCTTCCCTGAGCCTTTTTTCAAGGTACCAATGAATTGGTCTTGAGCTGAAACCCTAGGCCACTGGACTTCAAAGGCTCATCAGTGAGCTTAAGCAACTTACCCAAGCTCACACTCCACATGGTGGAGCTAAGAGCTATTCCCAAGAACCTGAAATCAGAGATGGGTTCTCTCATCAGAACCCCTAATACAATCTATCTTAGCATTTTGGATACACTGTCTGAAATGTTGTGTTGTGTAAATTTAGAACTGAGTACTTCCAATCGATCATGAACAATAGAACTTGCTTTTTACTTACATGTGGCTCATATTTTCTGTAGACATCTTTGACTTTAAAAAAACGAAATAAACTGGGTGCTGCTGGCTTACACCTTTAATCCTAACTACACAGGAGACTAAGATCTGAGGATTAAGGTTCAAAGCCAACCTGGTCAGACAAACCTGACAGATTCTTATCTCCAGTTAGTCAGCAAAAATCTGTAAGTGGAAGTGTGTCTCAAGTGGTAAAGTGTCAGCTTTGAGTGAAAAAGCCAAGAGAGAGTGGAAGGAGAGTGGAGTGAGTTCAAACACCAGTACCGGCACACACACATGCATGTACACATGTATGTACACACACACACACACACACACCAATTCTTTAACACTGGTTTCAAACAAGAATCTGGGGTGAGAAATACAGAGGAATGCTCAGCCCTGCACTTCCCTAGCTTTTCTGGGTATCATGGTGACCAATCTGTCCAAAACCGTGGTTTCGGAGGATTGATTTCTGTGGCCTGGAGAGAGGAGCAATTTCCTTCCTCGTGGCAGCTCAGAAGCCAAGCACTTTCTAACCGTGAACTCTCTCCAGGTCTGAGCCATGCAGAGAGACAGGGCCGGGTCTGGGAAGAAAGAGTTGGCTGGGATCAGCCTGCCCACCTCTGAGGTCTGGCTTCGGGGAGAGGAAAACAAGTTGGCCCACAGGGCTGAAAGCAGGGGCTGGTATCCAACAGCCCTGCACGGGGGCCGCCCAAGCCCGACACACTTTCATGTCCCAGATGCCAAATTCTATATCTGTAAACACAATGTGTTTCCTTTCTCATGCTGGGTTTGGAACTGTTATTGTTTGGTGCTTTCTTTACAGCCCCAAATGTAAGCAGAGCACTGTGGGCTGTGGCTTCTGAAGACTCCTTGTCCCTCGATTCCACACACAGAGAGGTGGTGCAGAATCAAGGAACAACTTCAGGTGAAGGCACTCGTGAAGTATCAGGGCCTGACATAGGCTGGGAGTGTCAGATTCAAATCCAAGGCAGCAAGGGAGCACCTGCCTGGGAACCTTGGAGCTGGGCTCTGGGAAAACCACATTTTCCAGGGAAGCATGCTTTCTTAAGTTCTTGGCATGGTGGAAAGCAAAAACACTACAACAGAACAGATTCAGGAGAGAAGTATGACGGGAACCAAATGCCAAGACTTTAGCCAAACCTGAAATCTACTCCCTCACAAGACCCTTAGACCACAAACTTCACACCCTGTGCCCTGGACAGTGTACAGAATCACTCATTCTGAGCCTGTTGGCATGTATGTGTGACACAGTATAAGTGCAAAGTATTTATTCCCCTTTTTGTGTTCAGTTTCCAGATTCTCCTGAAGAAAGGGCATCCACTTTAAACATCTGGATGTCCACAGAACTAACACAGAGAGGCACCACCAGAGTGGCAAATGCTCTAGGAAAGTCCATTTACAAGGTACTTCTTTGTCTGCAGGCTGAGGGGCTAGGAATAAGAAAAGGTATGCAAAGACCAAAAAGGGCTAATTCTGCCTAAGGAGTAATAGCTGCCTAAGGAATTAAATTGGAAAGGATTCCAGTACCATAAGATCATTTCTGGACATAGGAGGAAAGCGTGCTATGGTTAATTAGCAATGTCTGACCTGGGCCCAGAATAAGGGAGTAGTGACGTATTTGCTAGATACAGTAGTTCCCCCTTATCCAAGGTTTTGCTTTCTGAGATTTCAGTTACCCACAGTCAATCACAGCCCAAAAATATTGCATGGAAATTCACAATTCTTAGTTTTAAACTGGGTGCCATAATAAAACCTCAAAGTGTCCTGCTCCATCCTGCCTAGGGAGGGCATGAATCATGCCCATCTCTAGTGTACCCGTGCTGCATAAGCTATCTGCTTGTTAGATACCAGTAGCCATGTATTATTAGGTCAACTGAGGCAATATCACAGTACTTATGTTGAAGTTACCCTAATTTTAATTAATAATGGCTTCAAATGCTGGGTAGCCGTAACTTACACCTATAATCCTAGCTACTCAGAAGGCTGAGATCTGAGAATCGAGAATCAAAACCAGTCCAAACAGAAAAATCCAGGAAGCTCCAATTAACCACCAAAAAGCCAGAAGTGGAGCACCAAATTTTAGAGATAGAGCACCAAATTTTAGAAGAAGAAAAAAGCTAAGGGACAGCACCCAGGCCCTGAGTTCAAGCCCTAGGACTGGTACTAAAGAAAAAGTTGGGCGGGGGAACTCTCAAGTGCAATAGAAGTGATGCTAGAGATTCAGAAAGAGCAAAAGAGGAGGTATGAGTCAGGTAGCTGAGCTAGCTGAGCAGAAAAAGCTGAGTAAGGGCATGAAGCCTGAGTTCAAGCTCTGGTGCTGGCACAGGCATGCACTCGCACACACACACCTGAATTCAAGCTCTGGTACTGGCACATGCACACACAACCATAAAATGCTTCCTTGAAGTGAAAAAACTTACACACTAAAACCCATAGTATAATATTTTGGGACTGCTATTATGGTATATTGTTATAAATTATCCCATTATATACATATATGTATTTTATTTATTTATTTATTTATTTTGCCAGTCCTGGGCCTTGGACTCAAGACCTGAGCAGTGTCCTGGCTTCTTTTTGCTCAAGTACTCTGCCACTTGAGCCACAGTGCTACTTCCGGCCATTTTCTATATATGTGGTACTGGGGAACTGAACCCAGGGCTTCATGTATGCGAGGCAAGCACTCTTGCCACTAGGCCATATTCCCAGTCCCCCATTATATTTTTAATTTCCTTTTTTTTTTTTTTTTTTTTTTTTTTTTTGCAGTTCCAGGTTTGAACTCATGTTCTTATGTTTGCTTGACTTGCTTCCTTCTTTTCTGCCATTTAAGACATAGACATGCCTCTAACCTACCTTTTTGCTGGTTATTTGGGAGATGGAGTCCTATGTGGACTTTTCTGCCCATACTAGCTTCAAACTATAATCCTCAAATCTCAGCCTCTTGGGTAGCTAGGATTACAGCTGTGAATCACTGTTACCTGGCTTAGTTTCTTACAATACCTAACTTATAAATTGATCTTTATGGTAGGTGTGTTTTGGATTTAATAAAACACAGGATAGCCAGGTGTTGGTGGCTCATGCCTGCATTCCTAGCTACTCAGGAGGCGAAGATGTGAGGACCATATTTGGAAGCCAGCCTATGCAGGAAAATTTGTGAGACTCTTATCTCCAATTAAACACCAGAAAACTGGAACTGGACCTGTAACTTAAAATGGGAGAGCACTAGCCTTGAGCGGAAAAAGCTCAGGGACAGTGCCCAGGCCCTAAGTTCAAGCCTCACAACTGGCAAAAAAAAAACAACAACACAAAAACACCATCACAGTATATATAGACAGTTCAGTACTATCAAAATTCAGACATCCACTGGGGATCCTGGAACAGATTCCCTGTAGGTAAGAGAGAAATGACTGTACTCACCATAGCCACTCCAAGCAGGAACAGAGGAAATCAGAAGCCTGTCACTGGTGACAGACCCAGCAGGAAGTAACCATCACTGTAAGACTTCACATATGGAATGTAGCACAACACACAAGCCCTGAAGGAACCAAAGGATCCAGCCTGTTTCCTTATTTAAGACTCAGTTATTCAAAAGCTGCTCCTTTAAGAAAATCCCTGTGGTCCTACAGATTGTCTAACTTATGTGTGGAACCTCTGGAATGTGTGAAAATTGGACATAACAACCAATAACTTCTCTTATCTATAAGCAAAAAAAGGACCCAAGGGAAAAATTTAGAAAATCCAGTGACAGTATCAGCCAAGAGGAGGCATGGATAGGCCCCCACACTAAAACGTGACCACATGAACAAGGAGCTGAGACCTCCCTGCATCCTCCAGGGAGACAGCCTTCCAAGTGCCTTCTTCCAGCCAGGCACCAGCTATGTTAGAGTGTGTGGTATGTTACTTGCGGCTTTGTATGTAAGATTCACAGCCAACAAATGTACTAGCCTAGAAAATTCACCCTTTTACATATCCTGAAAGTCTCCTCTACTCTACAACTCTCCTCAGTTGTTACATGTGTAAGTGTGCTGTAACATGATTTCAATTTCAACCCAACTGTAGGCAGTGTTCGAATCCCAACAGCAGGCAGCCCCCAGGGATCCTTGTAATGATTCTGACTTAGGCCAAGGCAGAGTACACATTGGCATTCCTTGGCAGTACTCCTGAACCTCCAATACACCTGGTCCCCTCAGATGACATCTCGAACTGTTGAGGGCCAACAGCTGCCATGGGAAGAAATATCAATCATGAAGGAATCATGGGGAAAGGGATTAAACATTGGGAGAAAAAGACTTAGCTGAGACATTCCACATCTCATCAATTCCGTAGCCATAGCCCCTACTCTTTCCATCAGGAGGTAGGACCAGCACAAAGGAACACAAGCACACTTCCTGAGCCCACATCCAAGAAGGGCCCAGTATTACTGCAGATAAGAACTTAGCGCTAGGAATGGGTCTCTGGTTTTGTTCATGGGGGGTGGAAGGATTCACACAAAGCACCTAATTCATTAAAGGAAAATTAAAATGTAGGTCTGAGCTCACAATAGAGATGCCCCTTTTAGAGTAAGGACACAGGGATGCAACACTGAGCTCAGCACATGCCACCAGACAAACCTCCTGGCAGTAGACAGCTCTGAGGCTCACTTACTCAAGCACCATCCAGAACCCCTCAAAGTCACTTATCTTGAGCCACAGCTTTCATGTGATCGGCCTTTAAAACAAATGTTGCTGATGCCCCTGGCTATTTCCAATCTGCCCTACAGATATGTCCACACTTTGTCTTGTGCGCACACAAACTGCCATTCGGTGGCAGAAACATCTGTTTTTGAAAAGCTTCTGTTCCTGGTAGCAATCTGATTAATTGAACAAAGCACATAGAAAGCACTTCTGACAATGCTCAGTGCTCCATAGGGCTTTGTGGTCTGTCTTTGGGATGCAACCTGACAACCACCTGTGACTGACATTCTCAACTCTGCAGTCCTCGGCCACCCAGACCAACACACCACACCTTCTGAGGCTGTGGAGACCACAGGGGCTTCCAGACCACAGGTAGAATGCTGCATACCACGCTCCACTATTACGCTTACATCCTGAGCATTTCAAAAGCCCTCAGAGACCTCCCATCTCCCTCTAATGAAAGGCACTACAGAAACCCAAGGCATGATTATCACTTCTAAAAGGAAGGGGGGGGGGAATACTGGCTCACAAGTATCTGTACTTGTTCATCCACAGATAAGGTGGCTTTATAATCTAGTTCCCTAGAGAGCCATTTATTTTGGTGAAGCCAGTGTGCATAGCAGACATGGTAGAAGCCATCAAGATAACACAAGAACAACCCAGTGGACTTTTGAAGTGTAAACATAAAAGTCTATTAAGAATACAATGTTGGTTTAATCCCAAGACAAAAAAATTTACTTAATGAAAAGCACAACTCATCTCAAGGAGGAAATATCGATACCAGCTGTGAGCAGAAAATGAAGGGATTCCTTCCAGGGAACATCTGAATTGCAACCCGGTGCCTTTCCAATATTTACTCTGGACATAAAGTCTCAAATATTTTTCCGAGGATCTCATTTTTCTCCAGGAGGAGGAGAAAGAGGAGGTCAGAGAGGAGCCTGGGCAGGACTGAAGGAGAGCTTACTTGGCAGATCCTGCAATGTACAGACCCACCCGTCCCAGAAGACTTGACCTGACAAATTTGCCTCCCTTCTCTTGGGTAGAGGTAGGAGCAGACTCCTTGCCGGGAGATTTCTAGTCACTCAAGTGCTAATGAGTACCCCAGCAGACAGCCTCCCTCTGGCTGCCAGCGGAGATTCATGACATCCTGTGCGAAGATGCACCTAAGCAGTGTCATGCCTAGAGCCCGACATTCATTTTCCTCTCCATAGTGATAACATTCTTATGCCGTTTCTTGGATTTTATTTTTTCAATATATTCTGGCAAAAACAGCAGGACAGTGAGCACTAGGGTGAGAAGAGAGAGCTTTTTAAAAGAGGATTTTCTGATTGCCAGCATTGTCTCACTACTTTCAAGAACTACCACTGGCCCTGAAATCAAGACTTGATTATCTGTGCACATGGTAGCACATACCTATAATGCCAACTACTTGGAACACTAAGTTAAGTCCAGCCTGGGGGAATTTAGAAAAACCTTGACTCAATATAAAATGTTAAGGTCTGCAGAAGTAACTCAGTGGTAAGAGTGCTTTCGGAGAATTCAAGACTCCCTTGGTTTCTCCCCCAGTACTGAAACAAGAAAAGACTAACCCATCATAACATATGCTGATGTTGGGAACCTACCACCATATTGAAGCTTGTTTCATTTACAGGTACCTCCGGCCTCCCACCAGCACACTAGCTGAGAGAGAGAGGAAAGCATGAAAGTAACATAACAGTAATCCGATATAACAGAATGCGGCATACTTTAGAAACCACCTCCAATCTCAGCAGGACCTGATAAATTGTCCCAGCTTGTCCCTGTACCTGAGTGAATAACAGTCATTCATTCATTCATTGACTCAATGATCCACACATCATTTCTCCATCCATTCTACAGAGAGGTAGCAGAGCAGCTGCAACAAAATGAAGCGTGAACAAGAGAGTGACTTCCCAGCTTCACCACCTACTAGCTATGTCTTTGGGTAAACCATGTAATGTCTCTAGGCCATGGTTTCTTCATCTCTGAAATAAGAGCAATAATAGTGTCTCTTATTAGCATACTCACAATGATTAAATAACTAAATTAATGTAAGTGCTTGGCAAAGAATAAGCCCTCAAGGGTTAATCAGCATAATGATAGTAATTATAATAATTACTATGACTATTAAAAACATATACTCATCCACAACTTTGTGCCAGGCTCTGGACAAGGCAGCAAACAATTTTAGCCTTTTGATTTTGTGAGGTTCTTTAGTGGGGCATTGGATTTCTCAGGGCTACACCTCTAATATAACTTCCCTCACTTGCCAGGCATGAGTGTGAGGCCAAACACCTGAGTATTTAGACAGACCCCTCCCACCCTTCTCAAAGCCATGTTTAAACAATTATGAGCATTATGTTGCAGGTACCCATGACCATAGGAGGCCAGCTCAGCACGGTGCTCATCTTGCAGAGGCATCTTTTGTATGAGTTTTGGGTTACAGCTGGGCAATGCAAAGCCATAGAGTCGCAAAACGAGTTTTCATAAGCTCAACCTGTCACAAACCAGGCAAGGGCTCAGGCTGACATCCCCACAGTAAGATGAAACAGCATACTTCGTCAGGCACTAAACACTACCACAATTCCAACGTCAGGGGGACACTGATTAAAACTGATGTCAATAATTTATGAAATACAATATGGTCTTCAGATGCTCTTTTTAGAAAAAAAAAAAAAGAAAGAAAGAAAGAAAAGGGGTGGGAGGGCCCAGTAACCCAGGTGGTTTAAAACTGTTCATGCATTTTCCCCTTAAACGTACACCCCCTCCGCACCATGCATGGGTGCTCCTTAACACAGTGAATGTAAATGCACATGTGTATGGAAGCATGTGAACACTGCTGATACATGTGGGCGGAAGAAAGTATTTAGTTATTCCACTGAGAACTGTCGAGGCTGTAACGTTATACATAGTCCTGTCTTTCAGATTGTTTCAAGGGTTGGTTGTTTTTTTTTCCCCCAGAAGAAATCAAAAAGTGCATTTAAAATAAAGCTGAACTTTTCAATGCCTCATGTTTATTCTGTAGAAAAAGAGTAAGAAAACTAGACCCATGAAAGCAAGTAAGATGTGCATGTCTTGGTAATCTGTAAATACCTCAGACCTATGGAGAATTATTTCCAGCCAAATAACATCAACATTTTAAGCTTTTAGGTTGGGGGACTAGGGGCAGGTAGGGGCTAGCCTAGGGAAGTTAGCCATTTAAGTCTTTTGTAAATTATGTCTGATTATTTTTAAAAGGCAAAATCAGAATGCCACCATGACAATGCCTCATTTTTTATCAAGATTGATTTTTGGAAAAAAAAAAGAAAGAAAGAAAAAGAAAAACCCACAGTGATCAGCCTGAGTAGTAAGCCGTCAGGGCAGCTTGACTTATGTGTCAACGGTGCAAAATTCGCAAGATGGGATTACGTTTGGTGGAAAAATCTTGAGTTGCTGATAGACAAAAGTAGTGTCTGAAGAATTTATTAATGCTTTTTCCTTGCTCAGTGCCCTTCAGTATCTCAGAACACCGGTCAAACACTAATTCATTCACATATCTTCACTACTGGGCCTTTTCATAAAAAGCTCGACCTTTCATTGTAAATCATTCCTAAATGCTCCTTGCTGGCTTTCTCTCTTACAGAACCATGGAAAAATCACTAAGACTTCAATTAAGACTTTATGGGAACTTCAATCTGATGTTCCCAGCTATATCTACAAGGTATCAGAACATCTATTCAAAAAGGAAACTATAAATAACCTTAACAGATTTGAATTGGCTTTGCTTTTATGAAATGACTGAATAATTGGCAAGATTTAAAGATATCTTAACTGAGAATTAAAATAACTTCAGTTAAAAAAAAACAGAAAAAATATTGTTAGCCGATCATTTGTCATGTAGATTATGTACTTATTAGGCTTAATTAACTTTTTGAACAAAAACTTCTGGCTAATTACATTAGTTAATATGTTGATTGCTCAACTGGGCCAAAAAAAAAAAAAAGCCAATCCAATTTGTGCATAGCTTTGGTGGAAAGACAAAAATCCTAAACTACAGAGATTATTTTAAGGATAATGCCATTATTATAAGAAATGGAGCTTACATCTTCACATCCCAAGTGACAGAGAGAGGTGGGTGGGCGGTGAATCAGAACAATACCAACTCTAGGAGAAATCTTCAAGCCAGTAACATTTTACCACATCTAACTGTCCCCCCTTCAATGTATTCACTCCCATTTGTCCAATTAAGCCCCGCTGGAGAGCATACAAAGTCATCTTTGCTATGCATATACAAACTAAAACTGATAGCAAAACCCTGGGAAGCCCTTCAAATGTCAATAAAGGGTTTTTACGCACAAAAGGAAGCGAAGAAAAGAGGAAAGGGAGAGAAGAGATGGGAAAAACCAACAATTCTCAGGGAATTGAACAGATCAAAGGAAATTTATTCTCCAAGACCACTAAGTCTGGGTGTAACTTTTCTCTGTAGAATGCTGAAATGTCTCCTCACACGGGAGACTAGTTCTGTCTTTTGAAAAAAGGATGTACAATTATGTCTGCAGAAGCCAGGCATGAGTGCGAAAATGGAGGCTCAGTCATGCAACCAGAGGAGCAGGCATCTGTGGACAAGGACGCCAGCCTGGGCCTCTCTACTGACTGACCCTCCAAGACATGTTTTCCATTCGCTTGCTCCAAAGTCTGCATCCACAGTCTTGAGGCACAAACTATTCGACAACAACGTGACACAATTAATCAGAACCAGACTTCAAAACGTGTGTTTGTGGGGACCAGCAAACTTTGCAATGTGTCTCAGAGGGTGAAGCAATTGAAGATACTAACACTGACTGTTTGGGGGGAGGGGAAAGAAAAAAGTCTATGTCCACAAAAGATGCACGCCAAATGGTGCATTTACTGTCTATATGGTTTATTACAATACTGTAGGATTTCAAATTTTACATCTTATACTGAAAAGGGTATCTCTCATTCCTCTGCACCAACTAACTTGTACACTCAGAAACAGAACATCCTCTTTCTTTTTTTGTCTCCTTTCTGACCCAGGCATATTCACTGGTGCCTGGTTTTGTCAGATTTCTCTTTCAGGAATTGAAAACTCCATTAAAATCGAGACACTGGGGCCTTAGTTAATTCAAAACTGTTCAACTTCATAAAACCCTGAAGCTACCTTTTTAAAAAATCTGGTATACTTTTTTTTAGACCAGGATTGAATTAGTTTAAAATAGTTACTGAGCCCTTCTTTGTAATCTGTAGATAGTAATTAATTAAAATCTCATCACTCTCCTTTTGCTAACACAAACACGCTGTTCAAATGAGAAGGAAATTTAAAAGAAAAAAAGACAAATAGAGTGAAGTTTTTCGTCGGGTACCAAGGTGGCTCCAAACTGCAGAGTTCCCTGCCGTCTCTCAAGGGATTAGTATGGGGACGCTGGAACTTCCCTGGGACAGGCTCAGAGTCCCCAACGTGGATCTCCAACCGCGGGCCCAGTTGCGGCCCTAGGAAAAGGGTGGCGGGGCGTAGGTGAATCCCCAGGACTAGCCAAGCTGAGAGGAAGGCAATGAATCTGTTTCCGTTTGGATCCAGGATTAAAGGAACCTGTTGCCAAATTATCCCTGAACCACCTTCCCTCCAGCCCTGCAGCATTTCTCCAGCCGCAACCGGGCTCCGCAGAGGGCACGCGGGGGACGGAGGGAGGCGCACACCCAGGCGTGCACAACTCCGGCGCGGCGAGCGAGTGACCGCTCTCAGGGTTCTCCCCCGGGCTTCCAGCGACGTCTCCGCCACCGGCGAGGCCCGAAGGGAGCCTCCCGTGTCCCCACCCCTCGCCCGCGGCGCCGCGGCGCCCCACTCACCCACGCACTCGTTGGCCTCGCGCGCCGTGGCGCGCTGCCAGGGCCGGTCGTAGTGGAAGGGCTTGCAGCGGTCGCACTCCGGGCCGGCGGTGTTGTGCCTGCAGTCGCACACCAGGCTGTCGTCCCGGTCGCGCACGCAGCGCGCCGCGTGGCCGTTGCATTTGCAGCGTCCGCCCACCTGCAGGTCGGACACCGCGTAGAAGTAAGAGTCGCGCGCCAGCTCCGAGTCGTCCTCGTTCTCGTCGCCGAACGTGTGCAGGCGGCTGAAGGCCACGCGAATGTCGGTGGCCGTGACCCAGTCTTGTAGCACGGGCGAGTTGTCGAAGTCGTGCGCCGAGGGCCGCCCGTCCAGCGTGCTGAAGGCGATCAGGCCGCCCGACAGCGGGCGCATGTCGGTGTGAGAGTCGGTGCACACGGCCTCCTGCTCGTTCTGCTTGGTGATGGGCGCGCGGTGCGGCCGGTTGTACATCTTGCGGCACTGCGTGGAGTAGAACTGGAAGGGCACCCACGTGCGCCCGTAGTCCATGGACTTGTAAATGGCCATGGACTCGGGCCGTGGCGAGCAGAACTGCAGGCTCACGTAGGTCACCTCAAACTTCTTGCCGAGCGACAGCGTGAGCGTGACGTTGTGCGGGAACTGCAGGTAGTTCTCCGACTGCCAGCACGTCAGGTTGTGCGGGTTGTTGAGGTCGGTGAGGAAGGCGGGCGGATGCGCCTTCTTGGGGTCCGAGGCGTTGCAGAGGTGGCACGAACGCAGCCGCTCCTCGCCACGCTCGCTCACCACGCAGTAGCGCGCCGGGGGCCGACCGCAGGTGCTGGACACCCGCACGTCCTTGCCGAAGGCCGCGTTGACAAAGTCCGGGATGCAGCGGCGCGGGTGGCCGTTCTCATCCGAGCAGGGGTCGGGCTGCGCCGCCTGACCGGCGAACATGCTGAGCCCGGGCCCGCCGCGCACCGCGCCCACCAGGCACGCCACGGCCGCCAGCGCCGCCAGCGCCTCCCACACGGCGCGCATCATGCCGCGTCCAGCCTGCCCCGGCCCCGCCGCGCCGCGCCGAGGAGTCCGGTCCGCCCGCCGCACACGGCGCCTGCGGAGAGAAAGGGAGCCGCGCTCAGCCAGCCCGCCCCGCCGCCCTCCAGCCGGCGGCTGGGGCGGCGTGTGGGGGAGCGGGCGAACGCCACGCTTCCCGGGCACCCACCCCGCGGCCGAACACCCGCCTCGCTCCCCCGCAAGTCCCGAAGCCCGCCTGCCTGCACCGCCCGCGCCCCTTCTCCGCCGGCCAGACGGAGAGCAGCGGACGAACGCTTGGCTTCCCCGCCGCCTCCGCCTCCAGGCCGCCCGAAAGGCATGCCCTCTCCCCCTGGTTGTCCCCTGCCAACCTGCCCGCACCCCAAATCTGGAGCACAGAAAATTTGGGGGTCCCCCAGCCCCCTGCTCCCCTTCCGCAACCTGGGGTCTCTCAAGCTATTCCCCACCGGGGACTCCGCGTTCGGGGCTTTACCTCTAGCGAGGGCAAAAAAAGAGAAAAAAAGAAAAGTTTTCTTGGCCTGGCCCAGCGCGGCTCGGCTCGGGGAGCCCGCGCGCCGGACGCCCGAGAAGCTCTCGCAGACTGCGAGCGGCGCGTCCTGCCTCAGCGCGGGCTTGCCAGCTCCATGCCCGGCGCGGCCGTCGCCGCTGCCGCTGCCGCTGCCCCAGACCCGGCCCCGGCCGCCGCCGCCGCCTCCTGCGCACGAGTGACGACGCGGCCGTCCGACTCCCGCCGCGGTCCGAGTGCTGCCCTGCCCGCGCCCGGGGCGCACACACACTCACGCTCGCTGGCGCGCACTCACACACGCACGCACGCCCCCGAGGGCTCCGGCTCCGCCGCCGCCGCCGCCGCCGCCGCCGCCGCCGCCGCCGCCACCACCGCCACCGCCGCCGCTCGCGCTGGGAATGGGGGGCGGAGGGGAGCGCGGGGGCGGGGCCGCCGGGCGGGGCGCCGGCCAATAACGTGGGCGAGCAGCCGCCTGCCTGCAAGCGAAGTTTTCACCCCGGTAAAAGAAGAAAGTTAAAGGGAACCGGCCGGAGAAGCAGAGGGAGAACGAGCGCGGGCGGATAGGAACCCGGGAGCCGGAGAAAGGGCCAGAGACAAAGACAAAGCGAAGAAGAACGCCCGGGGAAACCCCGGAGAGGGGGCAGGGCCCGCGCGCACCCCGCGGTGGGGAAGGGGAACAGGCCCGAGGTCGCCCGGCCGCCCAGGGCCCCCCGCACGGCCCCGCCGCCCCCGCGCGCGAGAGGGGGAGGAGTGCCTCCCTCCCCCCTTCCCCTAGTCCCAGCTAAACACATCTGTGTTTTGTTTTCTTTGCCGCACCGAGGTCGCTTTTTCCTCCAGCCCCGTCTGGTAATCCGGGTGGCACCCGCACAGGACCATGCCCTGTGGGCACACCACCCCCGGTTGTGAGGAAGGGAAGAAGGGTGGGATCTCTGCCGGCTCCGTTCCCGCTCGAATAGTTATCGATTGTGCCCAGGGCCTGTCTGTCCCGAACACCGTTCTTTGGTGCCAGAGCTGTGGAGGGCAGGAGGCTGAACGGGCAAAAAAGCAGGGCAGCACCTGGATCTTGGCCAATGCCACTCGCAGACTCGTCTGCCAAGCCTCAGACGTAGAAGCAGCCCAGTCCTACCAGATCTCCTAAAGCCGGCTTGTGGGTGCTTCCTTGCTTGTTTCTGTGGGTGCTACCTGATCTCCGGGCATCTCAACGAACCCTCCCCAAACACTTTTTCAAAGAAATAAGTGACCCCATTTCACAGATGCCGATGCTCAGATCTCATGAGCATGAAGAAACTTACCGGTGATCTCCCAGCTGATAAAGGTCAAGTCCAGGCATAGAAACCTGGGCTCCTAGCCTAGTGCAGTGGCAGATCCTATAGGCTCAGCTACTCATTAGTCTGAAGTAGGAGGATGGCTTGAGCCCAGAAGTTCAAGGCCACCTTAAGGCACTATGTTGAGAGCCCCCTCAAAAGGAAGAAACTTAGGTACCCCAGTGGCTCACGCCTGTAATCCTAGCTACTCAGGAGGCTTAGAGCTGAGGATGTAGGTTAAAAGCCACCCTGGGCAGGAAAGTTTGTAAAACTACTATCTACAATTAACTACCACCACCACCCCCAAAAAAAAGAGCCAGAAGTGGAACTGTGGTAGAAGGCTAGCCTTGAGCACAAAAGCTCAAGGAGATACCCAGGCCCTGAGTTCAAGCCCCAGGACTGGCACAAGAAAGGGAGGAAGGGAGAGAGGGAGGGATGTCTCCTTCCCTGCATCACATTTGTCGAATGGATAAACCTACCACCTCCATTATGTGGTCTCATAGCCCATCCTTAGCACCATCTAGTTATTCCTGTACTCATTCTTGGTCACCTTAACAAAAGGACTAAGGACAGGGAAAGTATTCTTTAAGGCCATCCTGCTACAGCAGCCATACAAATTTAGCCATACAAGGGGGAACCTACTTAGCTGAGTTTGGAACCCAATTTCACTTGTCTTGTCACTTGCAACGTGCAGTCAAGTAACAGACTAGGGTGGGTCTAGTTACTTGACCTACAGAAATAGTCCTGGTTCTGGCCCATGAGGTTGCCTTTTGCCCCCTGCATGAGCCCCATTAAAGGGCTCATTCTGTCTTGCTGGCATTTTCATAAGCCCTGAGAACCTAACAAATGCTTTAGGGCTGGTCTAGCCCAGCCCCAGTCTTCATGGAAGAAGGCCTTCCCCAGCATCCCTAAGAGCAAGAGGGGGCCACCCAAGCCAGCTCTTCCAGGTAGGGGAGCTCACCACAGCCAAGGACATAAATCCATTTCACTGTAGGACAGCCTGGACCCGCAGCCTCTCCCTGGGGAGTCCTTCAGCTTTGCCTGCCAGTGCAGGTTACCACTCCTTGCTCTATTTGTTTATGCCTTGCCTCGTGGCAGAAAGGCTTTCAGGTGACTTACAAGGGTACTTAAAATATGGCAAAATAACATACATTAAAAGTGAAGTGGAAGGAAATAAATGTTTAACCATTGTGGACTGCAAAATCCCAACTGTATACTGAAAGGCAGAACAGCACTTAGGAGGACACATTTTTAGAGACAGAGTGCTTGGGTTCAAATGCTGCCTCCATTGTGTGACCTGCCAAAAAGCCTTTGTATCTTTTCATGTTCCAGCTTCCTCATCTGTAAGACAGGAGTAAGTCATACGGTTGTGAGAACCCAGGAAGTAGACCAAGACTATTACAGTTTATAACACATACACAGTATATACTTAAATATACTTTCACATATATGCCTGTGTAAATATACAGAAAGCCAGGCACACAAGGGATATACACATATGAGCTACCCATATTAAATTCTTGGAACAATACAGAAATTTTGGATTATTTAAAGAACATGTCAATTACATAGACATTCATGTCATATAAAACAAAAACAGAAAATTGGAAAAACACACAGTATAATTTCATATTTACTTTTTATTATTTTTTTCCTTTGGTGTTAACATATTTACTTTTTAAAAAGTATTCTATGAGGCCAGGGAAGGGGTGACATTGTCCAAAAAGAAATGTACTCTTACCTAATTTATGTAACTGTCACCCCATCGCCTTTATGCTAACAATAGAAAAACGTTAAGTATGCCATGCAGAAGCCAGATCTGAAATACATTGGGACAAGATAAATTATACAGGACTCACAGTGAGGCATTCACACACAGCAAGACCAAAGGAGGCTATGCTTAGGAGAAGAACACAAAGGCACAATGCCTATGAGTATCTGATCATATAAAATAATATTATTGAAATGAACTCCAGGAAATGGAAATTAGATGTTTTTCTTTGTTGCTGTTTTTGTTTTCTTTTCTGTCTTGTTTGTTCATTTATCTGTCTTTGGGAGGGTAAGAGGGCACAGAAATGGAGAGACAAGGGGTGAACAAATGCAGCACAGTGGTAATCACGAGACACAATGCTGAAAATGAACTATATGACTTGTGAATGGGGACAGGAGGGAAAAACTGGGAGAGAGCGAGAGAAAGGGTGACATTGTCCAAAACAGAAATGTGCTCTTTACCTGACTTATGTAAGTGTAACCTCTCTGTAAATCACCTTTACAAAAAAAAAATTTTAAGTACACATAAAAAGTCATTAAGACTAGTTATCTCAGAAGAAGATTACTGGTGATTTTTACTTACCTTTGCTTGGATAGTCTCAATTTTGAGCAAGAAAGTAAGAATAAAAAGCTAAGAAAAAAAAAAAGCAAGGGGAAGACAAAAGTGGAGAATGGAATGATATTAAAATGCACCCTATTGGCCTATTCACCTCCTGTGTGTGGGCTAACAATTTGTTCCTAAGCTTTCCTGCAGCCCAAATGAAAAGGAAACCATGTCCCAAACACAGTTCCCAGTGTCCATAAGATTAAAAAAAAAACTGCTCTAGAGAATACAACTACTCTGGGCACTAAAATCAGACAGGAATATCTCCTGGGGGCCCTCATAAAGGGAACACAGTGTGAGGTACTGAGCAAACGTCCCAGGCAACATCCCCATTAATAGTGACAACAGGGAGCCCCATGGGCGGTTTCTGTGACAGGCCCTTAATATAAGCAGATGGCATTGCACCAAAACACAAGTCAGGAAAAGACATCCTGACAAGAAGGGATCAGAAAGAGACAAATTGGGGTGCTCAGCTTGCTGTCTACTCGATCAAACATATTGTGGAGAATCTACCAGATTCCACGGCCTGATGGATCTTGCGAGGTAGCACTCCACAGACTGTGGCCCCTCAATACTAGCTGAGTTTATGCCAAAGGTCTTCAGCAGGGAATAGAGGGAGATCTACTTTTATTGTGCTCACTTAGGTCTAACCTTAGCTTCTCTAGTACTTCTTGTTGGACAGGATTGCCTCACTACCAGGAAGTCCAGAATCTTCAGGAATACTTCTCTACCTCTGTTTAAAACCCACCTGTTGCCTTACTCCTGTGATCCTAACTATTCAGGAGGCTGAGATCTGAGGATCAGATTGTAGTTTCTTGCCATCCCAGGCAAGAAAGTCCAGTGAGACTCTTATCTCCCATTAACCATCCAAAAGCAGAGAGTGAAGCTGTGGCTTGAGTGGTAGAGTGCCAGCCTTGAGCAAAAATGCTTAATGACAGTACTCAGGCCCTGAGTTCAAGCCCGAGTACCAGCACACACACACACACACACACACACACACACACACACACACACACACCTACCTGTCGCTTCCACAGTTAGTCCAATTCCAACCCTGAACAGTAACCTAGACCAAGCTTCTGCCCCTTCAGACTTGTGAAATCAATTTTTGTTTAATGCTACATGTTCCTAGTTATTTTACTGATTTCTCATATGACATGGGTTTTTTTTAACCACTCTGCAGCTTCTCCAACACCCTCTAATTTGTCAGTGTCCCTTCCCAAAGCACGCTGCCTTTTGATGAGACAAATGAAAAAAACAGATGTCCAACTGTTGTGAGAGCTTCTCAAAGTGGGGATTATAAATACCCACCAGCCAAGGCCTATCAGCCTCCGAGCAGCAGGACACAGGGTAAAGACTGGAGTTCAAAACACCAATGTGGGTCTTGAGAGAGAAACCAACTCCCTAGGTGTTTGCAAGGCACACAGTAGGAAAGAGGCACCTATGAGACCCGGGGCAGGAACTGCCGAATACGTGGACTTGGAGACAACATAAGCATAGCTGGAGTAGGAGGAGAAAGTGGAGACTTGGTGTTTTTACAAACTGATGGGAAAGAGAGTTTTCCAGGAAGGAGAGGTGGTGAGCCATGTCCCCTGCCTTAAAGGTCAAGATAAGATCTGCAAGGAGTCTTTGGATTAAGTCATAAGGAAGTTACAGGTGACCTTGACAGGGAGCTACATAGGAGTGATGGGGACACAAGCCAGACAGCCTCAGGTTGTAGAATGCAGAGGGAGGTGAGAAAGTAGAGATAAGCAAGTGCAGACAACTTCCAGAAAGTGTGAGGACAATGTTAGGGAAGAGAGAAAGAGAGGACCTAGCAGGAAGGTGACTTGGGACCCAGGAAGAGGTTTTTCATTGTTATTTATAAGACTATTTGACCATCCATAAATGTCAATTGGAAGGAGTCCAAAAAGAAAAGAGGAGGAAGATAGATAAAACTACCATTATAAACTTGGCAGTTAGATCATCTGAAAGTCTCTCTCCTCTCCAGGAAATTAGAAGTCACACTACCTGCTGAGGATGAGGGAGGGGCTGGAGGTTTGGAGACAGGCTAAGCTAGACACCTTGCTTTCTGAGAAGACAATGTCCTGGGAAGAACTAAAGGTCTTTCTGAAAATGGTAGCTAGGTATCTATAGGAAAGAATAGCCAGCCAGATATTGGTGGCATTTGCCTGTCATCCTAGCTACTCAGGAGGCTAAGATACGAATATCAAGACTCAAAGCCAGCACAAGGCAGCAACGTGTATGAGACTCTCATCTCCAATGAACCATCAAAAAGCTGCAAGTAGAGGCATGGCTCACGTGGTAGAGTGCTACCCTTGAGTACAAAAGCTCAGGCAGGGGTGCAGGCCATGCAGGCCTAGATAAAGAGACAGTGCAGTTAACCTAGAGTTGAGGGGTATTTTCCAGGCTTTGGGACGGAAGGTACAGGAGGGAAGAAACAAGACAAAGAAAAAGCAGTACAGATAGGTCAATTGTGTCAGAGGAAATAGAAAACCCAGGAGGTTGTAGTCACTCTGAGCAACACAATCACCATGAGCCCATGCAGCTATTTCCATCACAGATTAAGCTAATTCAGATCAGTAACATTTAACTCAGGGCCTCATGGTCTCGCTTATTGGCCTTTTCTCCCCATGCTGGCTTCAAACCAGGATCCTCTGACCTCAGCCTCATGAGTAGCTGGGATTACAGGCATGAGCCACTGGCGCCCAGCTCCAGCCTGGATATTTTTTGCTTATTTTGGAGATGGAGAAACTTTGTGTCCCTGTTGGCTTTGAACCACAATCTTCCAAGCCTCTGCCTCCAGCTTCCTTTTTTAAACCAAGCATGTGTATTATGCTTACTGTGCGCATAGCCCCCTTCTAAGCACCTTAACAATCACTGACTTAGCATCTTCATAATCAGCTTGAGAGGAAAATGAGACAAACACAGCAATCTGCCTCGGTCACACCACTTGTGGGGTGGGGGTGGGAGGGAAGCAGGTGTTTGAACTAAAACCATCTGATTGCCAGTTTGAAACTCTTGGTCAGCCCCGGATTCTCAGGTCTGCCAGGTGTATGAGCTGTGGCCCAGAGCCACTGTACTACTGAGCACCTCTGGCGCAGCTCAAGGGACAGATAGATGATGGCCAGATAACTCAGTTCCCAAGATTTCAACATAGGTGGGAAACTGTACCCAGAGCTGACCTGAGGCAGTGGCCTCCCCAGAAGGGTCAGCTGTGTCTGAGTTGACCACATTCTCACTTCAGATATGGAAATTAGTTGACTCTTGCTTGGCTTTTTCACTTGAGCCACATCTCCACATCCAGTTTTTTGATGGTTAATTGAACATAGAGGAGTGTCATAGACTTTTCTGCCTGGGCTGGCTTCAAACTGTAATCCTCAGATCTCAGCCTCCTTAGTAGCTTGGATAAGAGGAGTACCCAGCTAGTTCTTTTGTTTTTCATAACTAGAATCCTCAGCTCTGCCTTCCAGGGTCCTCACCTGGAAGAATCAAAGCCACCCTTTTATTTCTGTGCTTCTAGAACCCAGCTCACCTGCTTGACGTCAGGGAGGCTTGCTCAAGGGATCCCAGGACCCTGGGCAGAACTTCAAGAGACGTGACTGCTCTGGAAAAGGCTAGACCCCATGGGACCAGGACTACACAATGTGGAGTGTGTTTCCAGAGATTTGCCCCTTTCCCTCAGCATCATTTACCTACATCTTTAGGTCAGGCCTCCCCTTAGGTAGATTGTGGTTGAACCCTCCAAGCTGGGCAAAAAAGTCCATATAAACCCAAATCCCTTAAATGCTTTCATCTCCCAAGGTTCTTTGAAGGGGTGAAAATGCCTGTGGATAGAGAGCACCAGCAGATGTAATTTATTTTCCTTTGCAAAAAAACCCCAAAACCCTTGTGACAAAGCCCCGCCCCAAATGCTATTAAAATAAAGAAAATGGTGACAGTTGGGGGAGGCTTTGTCATGGATGGAAGATCTGGCCTGAGGAAGGAAACAAAAGGAGCCAATCAAAGGAGGGGTCGAGGACATAGTGAGGGAACTCAGAGCCCACAGCTGGGGCTCAGATCTTCCAACATTTACATAGGCTGAGGTGAGGGGCCCTTCCTTCCCCTCTCCAGGCATAGAGATGGCCCTGGAGTAAAGGAGGCAAAGGAAGGGATTCAGTAGAGGACCCCAAGGGTAGGCCCCAAGGGTGGGCCCCTACCCCAAGGGTGGGCAGGAATCAGATGGGTTTGGTGAGAAGTGTATTTAGCCAGAAATAATTTGGAATACTTTTATAGAATAAAAGATTAAGTGAGGGCTGGGAATATGGCCTAGTGGCAAGAAAGCTTGCCTCATATACATGAAGCTCTGGGTTCGATTCCCCAGCACCACATATACAGAAAACGGCCAGAAGTGGCGCTGTGGCTCAAGTGGCAGAGTGCTAGCCTTGAGCAAAAAGGAGCCAGGGACAGTGCTCAGGCCCTGAGTCCAAGGCCCAGGACTGGCAAAAAAAAAAAGTCAGCATAAAAGATTAAGTGATTAAGGCCTGGCACCAGTGGCTCAAGCTTATAACGCTAGCTATTCAGGGGGATGAGATCTAAGGATCACCGTTCAAAGCCAGCCCAGGCAGGAAAGTCCATGAGTTTCTTATCTCCAATTAACCACCAGAAAGCTGGAAGTGATGCTGTGGCTCAAAATGGTAGAGTGCTAGCTAGCCTTGAGTGAAAGAGCTCAGAGACAGTGCCCAAGCCCAGAGTTTAAGCCCCACAACCAACAACAACAACAAAAATTATTGGTTAAGAGTGAACAAATATGCTAAATTTGCTTTTAGGACCCAATACTATTACTAATACTAGTACTAGCTCTGTAAGAGTGTTTATTGCTCCACCAATATGCTATTGGCATTTGGAGCAAGAATGGTCTTTCCTGGCAATAATGGTCCTGCCCACCATACGTCAGCATCCCTTACCCCTGTCCTTTAAATGCCATTAGGTTCCCCTACACACACACACACACCTTAGTTCCTCGCACTATGGATTCTCTTTAGACATTCCAATCCCCCACCCCTATTTTGAACTTTGAAATTTAGTCCTATGTGCACCATGTAGGAAAAAAAAAAAGAAATCTAAATACACTCTGTACATTCTCAGGAGAACTGGAAATTAAGCAGGAGGCATTTATGATGGGATGTAGTCATTCTATCTCAGAACACTTGTGGAGGTGGAGATGAGAGAACTACCCACTTTTTTTTAGTGTGTGTGTGTGTGTGTGTGTGTGTGTGTGTGTGTGTGTGTTGCTGAGTAATCGAACCCAGGGCTTCACGTGTATGAGGCAAGCACTCTACCACTAGGCCATATTCCCAGCCCGAACTGCCCACTCTTATGGGCAGCTGATGAAGGAACAGAAATGCTAGAAAAGGCAGTGGATTTTTTGGAAGGAGGGATTGAACTCAGGGTCTCACCCTTGCTCAGCGTGCTTGCTGAGCTGGCACTCTAGCTCTTAAGTCATGCCTTCTTCCCTGCTTTGGCTGTTAACTAGAGAGGAGTTGTATGCACTTTTTTATTTATTTGTTTTGTTTTTGTTGCCAGTCCTGGGGCATGGACTCAGGGCGTGAGCACTGTCCCTGGCTTCTTTTTGCTCAAGGCTAGTACTCTGCCACTTGAGCCACAGCATCACTTCTGGCTTTTTCTATATATGTGGTGCTGAGGAATCGAACCCAGGGCTTCATGTATACGAGGTGAGCAGTTTACTACTAGGCCATATTCCTAGCCTGTTGTATGCACTTTGTTTTCCCCCAAGTTGGCTTCAAACCACAATCCTCTGGATCTCAGCCTCCTAAGGAGCGGCGAGGGTGACAGAAGTGAGCTATCCACTGGGCTGAGGTGGTATACTTTAAACAAGGTACTTGGAGAAATGCTCCCTGAGAAGGCTGCAGTAGAGCAGAGTGAATGAAGTGAGGACAGGAGCTGTGGGGATGTGGTTTGTGCCAGCTGTGCTTCAGGCAGAGGGAACTGAACCAGAGCTTGGCTTGTGTAAGGGATGGGAAGGAGGCCAGCATGGAGGAGCTTGGTGAGTCAGATGAGCAGCAGCAGAGGTGAAGTCAGACATAAGTAGGAGCTAGGGCATGCAAGGCCTTGCAAACTTGATAAAGAATTTGAACATGTTAAGATCCATCCTAGAAAACTCCAAAGCCTAGTTGCTTGCTTTTCCCAAAGCTCTTCATATAATTTTTGTGTCTAATCCACTAGCTACTTTTTATTTTTGGTGCTGCTGGTCCTGGGCTGAATACAGGGCCTGGGCACTCACTGTCCCTGAGCTCTTTTGCTCAAGACTAATACTCTACCACTTAAGCCACACTAAGCCACAGTTCCACTTATAGTTTTTTGGGTAGTTAATTAGAAATAAATTGTCTCATGGATCTTCCTGCCTGGGCTGGCTTCCAACCATAGTCCTCATATCTCAGCCTCCTGAGTAGCTAGGATTACAGGCGTGAGCCACCAGCTTCCAGGTAGCTTTCTCTTTCTTTCTTTCTTTCTTTCTTTCTTTCTTTCTTTCTTTCTTTCTTTCTTTCTTCTTCCTTCTTCTTCCTTCCTTCCTTCCTTCCTTCCTTCCTTCCTTCTTCTTTCTTTCTTTCTTTCTTTCTTTCTTTCTTTCTTTCTTTCTTTCTTTCTTTCTTTCTTTCTTTCTTTCTTTCTTTCTTTCTTTCTTTGTCAGTTATGGGGCTTGAACTCATGGCCTGGGCACTGTCCTTGAGCCTCTGTGTGCTCAAGTCTAGTGCTCTACCACTTGAGCCATACCACTTCGTTTTTGAGTGGTTACTTGGAGACAAGAGTCTCACAGGGGCTTTTCTGCCCAGGCTGGCTTTGAACTATGATCCTCAGATCTCAGCCTCCTGAGTATCTAGAATTATAGTGTGAGCTACCTGCACCTGGTTTTCACTAACTTCTTAAGGAAGGAACTGTAACTCCCCAGTATTTAACAGGCTGCTTGCACCCAACAGGAGTGCATCACAACTAAAGACCACAGGATGAAGATAACTGGATATGATATGGCTTAAATGGGCATCCCCCAAAGGCACCCACCAGGCGTAATTCCTAGAACCAATGCTTTATATTAGGAGGGGAGAGGAGAGGGTGAAGTGTATGCTGGTGAGAATAAGGATATTGAGATGCAAACTTCAAATTGGATTATGCTGATAAATGCTAAATACAATCACAGTGTGCCCACTGGATGGAAGCAGGGAGAGATCAGACCTGACAGAAGAGTTCATGAAGCCACACAGAAGCAAAAGCACAGGTTGGAAAGTGAGGCCATCGCCCAAGGAACACCAGCATTTTCAGAAACTGGGAGAAGCTGGATAGACTGTACCTTGCAACCTCTGGTAGAAGCATGACTCTTGATTTTAAACTTGCTAGAAGACCAGAACCTGGTCTAGAAATGGCAGCCGCCAAACCAGGGACTCCACTCCCAAGAGAGAAGAAACTGAGGCTAGGAAAATCTGTTCTTCCCCAGGGTCCTGGGAACCCTACAGGAAGGACCCTTGGGGAATTGGTGACTGCTGAGTTGGTGCTACATGGAGAAGTGACAGCTGACAGGAGGGTTTACCATTGTGTCAGCCCAGCAGAGGTAGAAAAGCAGGGAAGCATTTAAAGCATGCCCTGTTCAGTGTGCCCCTATGTTACAAATGAGGAAACTGAGGCCTGAAAGGCTCAGCAAACTGTTGCAAAGCTGATGTTCCCCAAGCTGTCCTGAGCAAGAGGAACGCCCAGCCTCCACGAGAGAACACCTGCCATGTGCAAGAGTGCTAACGTCAGAGGAAAACAATTCATGATTCTGATGGGAAAAAATGTTTTTAATGAAAAAATGACTGCATAAAATGTTTCTCAGAGTAGAGGAGTACGCTTCCCTTAACTGCAATTAGGACAGCTTACTTTCCCAAAATGTCAGTAAAATGAGGTATTACTGGTTTACATGTCACCCAGGGAGAAAACTTAAGAGACTGAACTCCAAGAGGTGGAAAAGGATGAGGACAGACATGGACCATTGCCTCTAAATAGATCGTATTACTCAATCATAATAAAGTGTCAAAGAAAACCAACATTCGGGGGGCAGGAGGAGACCTCTCTGTTGCCCATGAAAGCTGACATCAGGCAGAGGGGCCACTATGCAAGTCCCCAGAATGATGGAGACTACACACAAGTGGGATGGCCATCACTCTGCTCATGGCCCTGGAAGTCACGTCCTACCTGGGGCTCAGCACCAGGTTTATGGGGTCTCCCAGACAGCTCCTTGGGTGGTCAGCAGGGCTATTTCAACTGTGTGCCAGTCATATGTGGTTCCCCTCCATTAGCATCTCTGTGATGGCAGGCAAGTCATTTCACTATTCTGAGCACTGACTTCATCTCCTGCAAAATGTGGACAGTATTATTCCTTTCTTCCCTCTTTGCTTCCTAGTTAAGGAGTAAAAACTCATCTGCAAAAGGCCCTGCAGTGTCTAAGCCATCTTTATAAAGTTATATGGAACCAGCTGACCCAGTGTTGCTGCCATCAGCTGATGGTAGAGGCCTCTGGAGAGGATGACAAATTACCCTGGACAGCTGGAAATCATACACAGCCTTGTAGAAACACTGAGCTCTGGTACTAATGAATGAAGGTCAAGAATACAGTGTTAATAAATCATTAATAATTAATAAGATAATGAGTCTGGATAATAAGTAAATAACAATAAATGTTATGAACCCTTAAGCCCCTAAAGAAGGAAGTCTCGTCATAGTCATCATCATCAGAACTATCATGGGAGCTAACACTTTTTGAACACTATATTCATGGCCCAACCCTGCTCTAGGACCCTGGTGTGCAGGGTCTTAGGCTGGGGACTTGGGCAGTGGCAGTGATCTAGGTGGTGGAGAGGCTAGTCACAAAACTGAGCCTCTCTGCTTTTTAGAAAGGATAGGGAGAGGATGGTTCCAAGAGTGGTTGCAGTATCTTTTGCCCATTGTTGTGTCCCCAGCACCTAGTCTACATCTTTGCATGTAGCAGACATTCAGAAAATATTTGCTAAGTAAAAAGAGAAAGGTCCAGTCAGTCTAAATCAAGGAATATGGACTCCCTGATGTCTAGGGGAATATTTGGGCTTGAGTTTTGTGAGTCCAATTTAGATCTTCCTCCATGAACCATTTCCCACCAGTTCTTCACTGTATAGAGAAGATTCCCATTGTGAGTCATGTTGGCCTTGCCCTAGAACTTGGGTAATCCTTGGCATCATCAGAATCTCAGTCTGTGATGTGCAGACACATACTCATGTCTGTGAGCCCCAGAGTGGGAACCAGGCATTTTCAACAGGAGCTAAGACCTCTCTGCATTGGTATTGTCACCCGGGATCTCAGGAGCTCAGGAGGCCACTGCCTCCTGCAGGGGCCCCCTCAGCTGAGATCTGATTTTCTCATCATCTGGATAGTCTCAGCAACTCACAGAAAAGGGATGAACCAAGCTGACCTTTCTGGAGGTTTGTTTAAAGCAGAACAATGTTTGTCTTGTCCAAACACTATGAATTACTCCCAAGGATCCTGTCCAGTTTTACAATCCACAGCTACAAATGGCTTACATAAATAGGGACTCCCCTGCCCCCTCTCTGTGCCTCATGGCACCTCTCCCCCCAACCTCACATTTTCTTCCATTCTTCCAGACTATCCCTCTCCATTCCTCCCATCCCTCCCTGCCCACCTTCTTTCCTCTCAGTCCCACTGTGGCTAAGAGGCAGGTGCTGGTTATTCTGGACCACAGCTTGCACCTGGGTTATTGCTGGCATAGATTTCCCTGGCAGACAGCTTTGCCATGCAAAGGGGGCCTCTGGGTACAGTTGTGCTGTGGGGGAGGGGTATGGCACAGTGTTAGGTCCAGCTGTGAAAGCATATTGGTAAGAGGAGGCTGCTAGCTTTGGGAGTTCAATACATCATCCCATGGCCCACTAAAACCATTCCTCATCTGGCTAGGCGGTCAGCTGGAGCCCTATTGCTGTGGTCTCATTGGGCTGCACATTCTCAGAGATCCCAGTATATCTCCTAAAAGTAGACCCCAGCCATGAGGCCACCAGTCTGGGGAGATGACAGAAAAGATGGTTTTGCTAAGTAAATAGGAGCTGTGGAGAACCAGCAAGGCTCTTGGGTCTGGGAGAAAGGAGCCTATTGGAGAAAGAGCCTTTTGGACTGCATTTCCCCAAATATCGTCTCTGTGCCAGGTGTGTCAACATGTTTTGTTTTGTTTTTGCCAGTCCTGGTCCTTGAACTCAGGGTCTGAGCACTGTCCTGAGCTTCTTTTTGCTCAAGGCTAGCACTCTACCACTTGAGCCACAGCGCCACTTCTGGCCATTTTCTATATATGTGGTGCTGAGGAATCGAACCTAGGGCTTCTTGTATAGGAAGCAAGCACTCTTGCCACTAGGCCATATCCCCAGCCCCTGTCAACATGTTTTGGGAAGCTTGTCTAAAATGCAGTCTTCTGGCTGGGTCCTTCCCTAGGGATGTGTAATGCTCAAAAGTATGTGAATTATTAGTCTGTCATGGAGTCTGCTCTAGCCAAAGTCCTCACAACCTGAACAATGGCTCTAAAATCTCACCACGACAGCCAAGTACAGTGGCTATCGAATCTCAGCATCATCACCTGTAACAATGGCTGTAGAATCTCAGCTTTACCACCAGAACAATGGCCCCGGAATCTCAGCATCACTATCTGTACAACAGTTCTAGATTCTCAGCCTATACAAAGAATGGCTCCAGAATCTCACAGCGGGGCCTCCTGCACAGCAGCCCCTGAATCACACCGTGGCTACCTACCCAATGGCTCTAGAATCCTCAGCATCACTACCTGCACAAGAACTCTAGAATCTTTGAAAGGTGGCTTCGATCTCTTAAAAAGCAGCTTCAGAAAGGAGCTGGATACAAGAACCCTGATGCATACTGAGAGAAAATGAGGGGTCACCAACACCCCAGAGAGAGGTGTTAGTGAGCACTTGGTGAGATGCCTGGGGAGTGTGGCTGCGGAACTGGCAGTTGGAGGTGTGAATAGAGCATAGGTAGGCTCCTACTACGGGCCAAATGTGATCTCATTTCATCCTCGTTTCGCATATAAGGAAACTGAGCCTCAGAAGGGAGGAGTGACTTCCACTCACAAGTTAGTACGTGGAAAGGATTCCATCTCCCAGACACACCGTGGAACACCCACGTGGGCCTTTGGAGAAACTCCCCCTTCCTCCCGGAGCTTAATTGGCCATTCCAGTCTCTGAAGGAGCTGACCTCCGGGGCCAGACCTCTTTTTCTTCCTCTGACCAGGGTTACACCTGGTCCACACAACCCGAGGCCACATCTGCTAGGCCAGGGTGGCCGCACAGCTTTAATCACAGGGGAGATGGAATTGTGGGCATTAACTCTGGATGGCGCCCAACCAGCCCAGGGTACTCCAAGGCTTTCCAGATCCAGCTTTCGGATGTTGGTTGGTGCAAGGTGCACATTTTACTGAGGTGGCTGGAACTCACGATCCTGTTCCACCAGATTTTTTTTTTGGGGGGGGGGGGGAGCGATGTGCCGCCAGGGAAAAGCCCCGATGGAAAAGCCCCCATAGGAAGTTTTGAGTTACAACAATGAGAGAGTCACCAAAGAATAAAGCCTCGGTCACCTGTTTGCCCGGGTCACCTCCCGGGCCTCGGGGGAGGAAGAAGCTAATATCCCAAAGAACCCAGAATCAAGTACTGAGCTGGTCGTTGTAGCACTAGTGTGTGTGTGGGGGGGGGGGGGGGGTCGGGGGGGGCTCATTTCTACAATTCATGCTGTGCGTCGCATTTCGTTCACCATTTGGGGCACCCAGAGCTGGCTGTGGGACTTGGGGCACACACCCCAACTGCCCTGGCCTGCTCTGGGCTGTGGATCCGCCTCTCGGGATAAACCGCGAAGTTTGAGGGCGGGCGCTGCCCTTCGGGAGCCGCAGCTCCAACGCCCGCGCCGTGCACGCTACCAATTCAGCACCGAATTCCTAATCAATCTCTTTGTCCCCCGCGGGCTTTGCCCGAGCTTCCGGTTTCCCGGGTCTCGGGGCCCCTCCCGGGTCTGTCTCCCGCCCGACCTTCCCGTCGAAGGTGGCGAGCGCGGGTCCCGGGCGCAGGCGGAGGCCGCCGGTCGGCAGCGCGGGCCCCGGGCTGTATGGAAATGGCCCCGGGGCGGCGAGGGCGGCGGCGATTGATTCAGGGAGTGACAGCCCCTTTGAGCGCTCGGCGAATGGCATTTTCTGTCTGTGAAAGCCTTTCTTCCCACCTCTGTTCAGATTAGCCCGGGGGATGAATGCGCCCATTATCCAGCCCGCTGACCATTCTGAAACGCCAAATTAATTACCAAGCACTGAATCGGGCGCCGAGGCCGGGGCACTGGGAGGTGTGAACGGAGCGATCGGCTGGCGAGGGCGAAGCGAGGGGCGCAGCGCGGAGAGGGCAGGGCGGGGTGGCCCCGGGCGCGGCGGGACCAGGGCATGGCTCGGCCAGCCACCGGGGCGCGACCTGCTGGTGAGAGACGGCGGGCCAAGCCGCCGGCACGGGACCGGGGCGGGCACGGAGGCGTGGAGCCAGCGTCGCGGCCGAGAACGGGCTGCGGGTTGGAGCTCACTGGGACCGCGGCCGGAGCGCGCCAAGAGCGCGGGGCTCGGGGTCAGAGCTCGGGCGTGCGCCCTGCGCCGCACGCACCCCGGTGCTCGTCTTCTCCGTGCACCGCTCGGGATGGCCGCTCGGGGTAGGCGCCCCCCCCCACCCCAAGACGGTCCCAGCCCGCTGCCACCCCCGCCAACCGCCGCCCAGGCTTCGCGCGCCCTAGCTGCCCCTTCCAGGTCTCCCCAAAACTTGGGCGCCGCCCTTTGACCGCATCCCCCAGCTTCCCAAACACGGGGTACCCACGAGTTGCCTTCACCTAGAAGTGACTCGGCTTCCTCGGTGCCACTTACCTACCGGAGACCCCGGGTGCAGAGAGAAGCGAGCTCCCCGCGGCTCCCGCTGGATGGCGAAGGGCGCAGAGGCGCGCGCGCCCTTACGACTCTTCCCCAAGACTCCGCCAGGTGGTGTCTCGCCTGCCAGGCCTCGGCCTCCTCACCCCGCCACCACCTCAGGTTCCCTGCCGGCGAGGCCTGAGCCCCTACCACGCGCGCTCCCACCCTGCGTCCAGTCACGTTGGGTTCAGCGCAATGGAGAGAAAACAAACCCCGAAAACAACTCCCAACTCCCTCCCCCCAGGAGAACAGGATGGAGATAATTTGGAAAGCACCAATAGGTGAGAGAAGGCCACCCATCCATGCCATTCACTATAGCTTCATTTGGTCTGGGAGTTGGAGGAATCTGGCCTTTGGCCAGCTGATGGGAATGGGAACGCAGGGTTGAGAAGTCTCCTGGAAGTACTTGAGATTAGCACCCCCGCCCACCAGCACCGCAGGACCAGCCTGGAGTCCACGCTCACTGGCCCAAGCTCCCTGGAGGCAAGATGACCAGCTGACACCTCCAGCAATTACCATTAAAATGACTGAAGAGACACAATAAAGAGAGCTGCCACCATTTAACACCAGGAAATGGGCTATTCACACTCCTGAACAGGAGTTTAAGAGGACCCAAGGGAAGACAGAAGCAATTTCACCTACCAAGGCCTAAGCAACCTGGTCCTGTGCCTTTGCCAGGATCTGGGTACTATCTAGGTCTGGTCAACCGTCTTCCTGGCACTTGGGAAACTTGTCCGGGGCTCCAGGCTGATCTAGGGCACAGGTTTGCTGGGTTACACAGAAGTCCAGCTGCAGGCTGTTTAGCATTTTATACCATGTGTCTTCTCTTTCAAGATTTTTTTTTCTCTCTTTAGCTTTGTTTCTTTTTTTTTTTTTTTCTTTTTGGTAACTGGTGGGGCTTGAACTCAGGGCCTGGGCGCTGTCCCTTAGCTTTTCTGCTCAAGGATAGCACTCTACCACTTTGAACCACAGCTCCACTTCCAGTTTTCTGGTGGTTAAGTGGTGATAAGTCTCCTATAGATAAGCCTGCCTGGGCTGGCTCTGATCTGTGATCCTCAGCTCTCAGCCTCCTGAGTAGTGAGGATTAAAGGTGAGAGCCACCAGTGCCCAGCAAGAATTATTTCTTGACATTGTATCTCAAACTGCATTACTAGCTCCTATTTTCTGTCTGCATTGTTTGTTGCGTGTGTGTGTGTGCACGCGTGCTGGTACAGATAGCTTGAACTCAGGGCTTCTGGCACTCTACTATCTGAGCCACAGCTTCACTTCTAGCTTTATTCTTTCCTGGCTAATTTGAGAAAAGAATCTCTCAGATTTGTCTGGCCAAACTAGCTTCAGGCCTTGATCCTCATATCTCAGCCTCTTGAGTAGGTAGGATTAAAGGCATAAACCACCATCACTTGGCTTTAGATTCATTCTTCTTATTTTGGTTCTGGCGATTGAATCAAGGGCTCTGGCTATATTTCTCTGGCTGATCTTAAACTTGAGATACTTCTGCTCTAGTCTCCTGTGATTTCAGACTTCTATGGTTATGCCTTGGCTTCTCCCCCCCACAGCCCCCCATTCCAACCCTGTCACCAAGTCCATATACTATTCCAATTCCTTTTATAGTGAAATATCTTGAATAGGAAAATTCATAGAGTAAAAGGTAAGTTAGTGGATTAATGGTTATCTTGGGCTGGGATAGAGAGTGGGTAGGAGGAGATGGGGAGCAAAAAGAATTGCTAAAGAGTATGAGTTTTTCTATTTCCTTTGTATGGTTCTAGAGCTTGAACTCAAGGCCTCCCCCTCTCAGTTGGTTTTTTGGCTCATGACTGGGCTCTTCCTCTTGAGCCACACCTCAAGTCCACTTTTTTTGTACATTAATTGGAGATAGAATCTCTCAATTTTTTTCTGCCTCAGCTGGCTTTAAATCATGATCCTTGGATCTCAGCCTCCTAAGGAGCTAAGATTACAGAAGTGAGATACCAACCTGGCAGGTATAAGGCAGGTATTGGGAGCAGAAATTGTGACAATGATTATACAACTTTGTGAATATACTAATATACCAATACTAATATGCTTTTTAAAAAAATGTTGATACTAAAGCTTAAACGCTAGGTCTCATGCTCTTGTTTTTTTTTTTTTTTTTTTTTGGTTTTTTTTTATGTAACTGTACCTCCTTTGCACAGCACCTTGTCAATAAAATTTAATTTTAAAAAAGAAAGAATCAGCAAACATAGGGAAAGACATTGTTTACAGACAATAGATACTGTTGTTATTATTATTAATTTTATGCCTGTACAGGGTCTTGAATTCAGGGCCTGGGTGCTGCTCCTTAGCTTTCTTGCTCAAGGCTAGTAGTGCTCTACCACTTGAGCAACAGCTCCACTTCCGGTGTGTGTGTGTGTGTGTGTGTGTGTGTGTGTGATATTAATTAGATAAGTCTCGTGGACTTTCCTGCCATGGCTGGCTTTAAACTGTGATCCTCAGATCTCAGCATCTTTTTTTTATTTTTTTATTTAATTTATTTATTAATTGAACACAAAATTTTTGGACAGGGTGTTATGCAAAAAGGGTACAGTTACATAGTAGGGCAGTGTGTACATTTCTTGTGATAGCTTATGCCCTGTTTTTCTTTCCCTTCTCTAGGTCAGGTAGACATATATACAATATACAATGTATCAAGAACATATACAGTAGCCACGTGGCCACGCCCAAGAAAATTCGCCTAGGGCTTTAAATGCAATGTCGATATTAGACAATTTGTCGACAATAGTCTTATATGAACGTACATACATAGATTTTGAGCTATTGTATTCCACTGAGAGGTCAATTTTTGACCTTTATGTGTTGAGTAATTGTTTGGTTTTAGTTACATACTGTTGGGTCGCTGCCCCAATCCTGTGGGAAACACTATTTGACAAGCAGTTTTTGGTTTCACAGACCTGGTCTCTACTGTCTCTCCATCTCCCTTTGTTAACAGTCATATATCAGGGAGATCATGCCCCTTTGTTTTCTGTGTTCTAGGCTTGTCTCGCTCAACATTATTTGTTCGAGTTCTGACCATTTCCCTGCGAATAACAATATTTCACCATTCCTAATCACTATGTAGTATTCCATTGTGTATAAGTACCATATTTTTTGGATCCATTCATCTGTGGAGGGGCATCTGGGTTGTTTCCATATTTTGGCTATTGTGAATTGTGCCGCGATAAACATGGAAGTACAAATGTCTTTTTGCTATCTTGGGGTTTGCTGTTTAGGATAGATGCCTAGGAGTGGTATGGCTGGGTCATAGGGTAGGTCTATATTGAGCTTTTTGAGAAACCTCCATATTGTTCTCCAAAGTGGTTGTACTACTTTGCATTCCCACCAACAATGGGGAAGGGTTCCTCTTTCCCTGCACCCTCTCCAGCATTTGTTGTTGCCTGAGTTCAGAGTATAGGCCATTCTAACTGGAGTGAGGTGGTATCTCAGGGTTGTTTTTATTTGCATTTCCTTTACTACCAGGGATGTTGAACATTTCCTCATATGTTTCTTTGCCATTTTTATTTCTTCTCTTGTGAAGTCTCTCTTTAGCTCCTTTGCCCATTTCCTAATTGGTTTATTGGGCTTGGAGGGGCTTAGTTTTTTGAGTTCTCTGTAGATGACAGATATTAGGCCTTTGTCTGTTGCTGTGCTGGTAAAGATCCTTTCCCATATCATTGGCTGTCTTTCTGTTTTGGTGGCTATGTCCTTAGCTGTGCAGAAACTTTTTAATTTGTAGTAATCCCATTTGTCGAGTCTTTCCCCTATTTGTTGTGCCCCTGGGACTCTATTCAGGAAGTTCCTTCCTGTGCCTATAAGTTCTAGCGTCTTTCCTACTCTGTCCTTCAGTAGTTTCAGGGTTTCAGGTCTGATATTGAGGTCCTTGATCCATTTTGAGTTGATCTTGGTGCATGGTGATAGGCTTGGGTCTACTTTGAATTTTCTGCATATGGCTTCCCAGTTCTCCCAGCACCAGTAGTTGAAGAGGCTATGTTTATTCCATTGTATGTCTTTAGCTCCTTTGTCGAATATCAGCTGACTGTAAGAGTGCGGTTTTATTTCTGGATCTTCAATTCTAATCCATTGGTCTTCCGATCTGTTTTTATACCAATACCAGGCTGTTTTTGTTATGATGGCCCTGTAGTAGAGCTTGAAGTCTGGTATTTTGATACCTCCTGCACTGCTTTTTTTGCCTAGAATTGCTTTGGCTATTCTAGGTCTTTTGCTGTTCCACATGAATTTATGGATTGGTTTCTCTATTTCAGTGAAGAATGTGGCTGGGATTTTGATAGGGATTGCATTGAATTTGTATAACAATTTGGGCAATATGGCCATTTTCACTATAATGATTCTGCCTACCCATGAGCATGGGAGGTCTTTCCATCTCCTTGTGTCTTCTTTGATTTCCCTTATTAGATTTTTATAGTTTTCATTAAATAGGTCTGTCACGTCCTTGGTTAAGTTGATCCCTAGGTACTTTATTCTTTTTTTGGCTACTGTAAATGGAATTGTTTCCATAATTTCCTTTTCTGTTTGTATATTGCTGGTGTACAGAAAAGCTGCTGACTTTTGTGGGTTGATTTTGTATCCTGCTACTTTGCCAAAATGGTTTATTAGGTGTAGGAGTTTGGGGACTGAGTTTTTTGGGTCCTTCAGATATAAGATCATGTCGTCTGCGAATAGGGATAACTTGATTTCTTCCTTGCTGATGTGGATCCCTTTGATGTCCTCCTCTTGCCTTATTGCTATGGCTAGGGATTCCAGCACTATGTTGAAAAGAAGTGGGGAGAGTGGGCATCCTTGTCTTGTTCCTGAATTTAGGGGGAATGATTTAAGTTTCTCTCCATTTAATATGATATTAGCAGTTGGTCTGTTGTATATGGCTTTTGTTGTTTTGAGGAATGTTCCATCTATTCCTGTTCTCTCCAAAGCTTTTAATAAGTATGGATGTTGTATTTTGTCAAAGGCTTTTTGGGTATCGACTGAGATAACAATGTGATTCTTGATTTTAGTTCTGTTTATGTGGTGAATTACGTTGATTGATTTATGGATGTTGAACCATCCTTGTGACTGTGGGATGAAGCCTACTTGGTCATGATGTATAATTTTCTTGATCAGTTTCTGGATCCTGTTAGCTAATATTTTATTGAGGAGCTTTGCGTCTGTGTTCATTAGTGATATTGGTCTGTAGTTCTCTATTTTTGTTGGGTCTTTGCCTGGTTTGGGAATGAGTATGATATTAGCTTCATAGAATGAGTTTGGGATTTCTCCCTCTGTTTCTATTTCGGGGAAGAGTTTGAGGAGTATTGGTATTAGCTCCTCACTAAAGGTTTTGTAGAATTCGTTGGTGAATCCATCTGGGCCTGGGCTTTTCTTTGTTGGGAGGTTCTGTTTTCTTTTTTGGTTTTGTGGTGTTTTTGTTTTTCACATCCAGGGGCTTGAACTCAGGACCTGTGTGCTGTCCCTGAGATCTTTTTACTCAAGGCTAGTGCTCTTGGATAGCTAGCACTAGGATAACAAGCACTTGGCAAATATATACTTTATTTATTTTTTTGCCAGTCCTGGGGCTTGAACTCAGGAATCCAACCCAGGGCTTCATGCATGCTAGGCAAGCACTCTGCCACTAAACCACATTCCCAGCCCCCAAATATATACTTTAAATAGATGAGTTCCATAATATGCGAATTATATCTCAATATAGATGCATGTTAAAAATATACTAGTTCTAGCTAGGCATCAGTGGCTCATGCCTGTAATCCTAGCTACTCAGTAGGCTGAGATCCAAGGACCACGGTTAGAAGCCAGCCTGGGCAGAAAAGTCCCCATGATTTCATCCCTAAAATAACTAGCAAAAAAAAAATCAGGCTGACTGATGGCATGGCTCAAGTGGTAAAATACGTAGCCAAGTAAGTAAGCAAGCTAAGCAAGTGTGAGGGCCTGAGGTCAAACCCCAGTATTGACAAACAAAACAAAACCTAATTGCATTTAATATGTACCAGGTCATGGGCTAACTCTTGGCTACAAATAAATAAGCAATGAAATGTGTGGTTTGCTATCATGGATCTCACAGCATTATTGGGGGATTTTATCAGGCCAGAAAACCATGATTTATAAAAAGAAAGAAAAGAAAGGAAGGAGGAAAAGAAAGAAAGAGAGAAAGAAAGAAAGAGAGAGAGAAAAGTAGGAAGGAAGGAAGGAAAGAAGGAAGGGAGAGAGAGAAAGAAAAAGGAAGAAAGAAAGACAGGCCCACCCTCAACTTTAGCACAAAAGAATTCTGGAGTTCACAAAATGGGAAACTTTTTTTTTTTGGTGGTGGTACTTGGGTTTGAAAGCAGCCTGGTGCTTGCTAGGAAGAGTTCTACCACTAAGCCAGACCCCCAGTCCAATTTTTGACTATTTGGGGGATAGAATCTTGCTTCCTGCCCAGGTGCATGCCTGGACTGTGATGACTGTTTTAGGCTTCACTTTCTAGCTGGATGACAGATGCACGCTGCCACCCTCACTTCCTCCACTGGAACAGTATTGTGGGTTTACTTGAAACAGTGATCCTCCTGATCTCAGCCTATAAGTAGCTGGGATTGCAGGCATGAGCTACCAGCAGTAGTCAAGCATGTCTCGATACCTAGGCATTAACTTTCTGCTCTTTATCTCTACTTCCTTAAATCAAATGGCTGAAAGGACTCAGTACAGTTTTCCTGTTAGACTAGGGTCTCCTAACACAGCAATTATTTGTAAGCTCCTAACCAGATTTCAACTCCCAGCCCTGCCTCTCACTAGCTACTTGAACCCAGTCATGCTGTTTAGCTACTCTATGCCTCAGTATCCTCATGTGTGAACTGAGAATAACAGTGCTTGTGTGGGTATTAAATGAGTTAATATATGCAAAATGGGGGCATGTGGTAGTTTATACTCATGTCATGTTCGGCCAAGGAAGGTTCATTAACTGGCTCACGAATCGGCTGATTCTTCACCAAACACTAGGCGGCGCTGATGCACCACTTTGAGCAACAATAAATGGCCTCAGGGTTTCTTGCACTGCAAACACTGGGCTTTGGTAATGACAGCATAGTTTGCTGGTACTGTGGTTGCCACGGCATGTGTGGGTTAATATAGCAATATCACGCATAATGCGACAGATTTCCCTAGCCAGTGCCATTCATCGGAAAAACTTGCTTTAGCCCAGAAAAGTGCATGTCTACAAATCCAGAGCAGAGCCTGGGAAAAAACATCAGTGGCAACTCAGTTTATCTACTTGTCACCCAACAAGACACTGAAGCTGTAACGGAATTTCCCCATAGCATCATCCACCAGTTTATAGTAAATATTTTGTAACCCAGAATGGAACTTACAGATGATACAGCCTTCTTTTTTTTTTGTAATTTATTTATTAATTAAACAAAATTTTTTTGACAAGGTGTTGTGCAAAAAGGGTACAGTTACATAGTAGGGCAGTGTGTATATTTCTTGTGATATCTTACACCCTGTTTTTCTTTCCCTTCCCTAGGTCAGGTAGACATATATACAATACACAATGTACCAAGAACATATACAGTAGCCACGTGGCCTACACAGAAGAAAATTCACCTAGGGCTTTAAACGTAACGTTGACAATAGACAATATGTCGACAATAGTCTTATATGAACATACATACATAGTTTTTGAGCTATTGTGATCCACTGAGAGGTCAATTTTTGACCTTTATATGTTGAGTAGTTGTTTGGTTTTAGTTACATAATGTAGGGTTGCTGACCCAAACCTGTGGGAAATACCATTTGCCAAGAAGTTTTTGGTTTCACAGACCTGGTCTCTACTGTCTCCCCCTCCCCCCACCTTAACAGTCATATATCAGGGAGATCATGCCCCTTTGTTTTCTGTGTTCTAGGCTTGTCTTGCTCAACATTATTTGTTCAAGTTCTGACCGATACAGCCTTCTTAAACCCATAGCTTCCTCCTCCATACCAATATAATGCTGCACTAGTGGTATGCAGACACAAAATGCATTAATATGTAAATGTGTGGGCATAATACATAAGAAGATGCATATACACATGCTTGCTCCTACATGAGGCTACCCATGATAGCAGAGGAACTCTTAGTGTAGGTGTGCCACACTGGGGTCCAAACACCATGAGTGGCATTGCTCAGGGCAACTAGATTTTCCAAAGTGGCCAACAGTTCTTGGTCAAGTTTTCTTCCTGGAAATGTTCATTGTGGTAACACTGAAAATGAGAGGCTTTTTGTTTTTGTTTTGCCTTGAGCTGCTTTTGCTGGAGGCTAGCACTCTACCACTTGAGCCACAGTGCCATTTATGTGGTACTGAGGACTCCCCAGGGCTTCATGCATGCTAGACAAGCACTCTACCATTAAGCCACATTCCCAGTCCTGTGAAAGCTTTTTATTTGCTCTGATATTGGGGGCTTGGGCTCAGGGCCTGGTTGCTAACCCTGAGCTTTTTTTTTTTTTTTTTTTGCTCAAAGCTAACACACTACCACTTGAGTCACAACTCCACTTCTGCCTTTTGGAGGTTAACTAAAGCTAAGAGCCTCATGGACTTTCCTGCCTGGGCTGGCTCTGAACTATATGATCCTCAGATCTTATCCTCCTGAGTAGTTAGGATTACAGGCATGAACCTCCAATATCCAGCTCCCTTAGCTTTATTTGCACAAAGCTGGTGCTCTACCACTTGAGCCATAGCTCCACTTCTAGCTTTTTGCTAGTTAATTCAAGATAAGAATATCTCATTGATTTTTCTGTCTAGGATTGACTTTAAACTGAGATCCTCAGATCTAAGCCTCCAGGTGTGAGCCACCAGCCCCCAGCCAAAATGAAAGCTTCGTGTTCATAAACAAAATAGAAGTTGGACTCTGTTAGGAAAATGGAGAAGAATGGGAAAGGAATAGGCCAGACTTGATCATCAATAGGCAAGGACTGTTTCTTGCCAGTGAGGGGCATAGACCTTCCTGTTGGTTTAGAGGTTGTGTGAGGGACTAGATTTTGGGGTGGGCTTATATAAAAAATAGAAAATGGGTTATGGTCTCTTGGGGACCCAGGGAGATGTCCTTGGCCAGGTGGAATGTTCCACCTGGTTTGAGTGGCTATTGGCCCCTGGGGACCAAGGGTGTATCCTTGGCCAAGCCTAGGTTGGAATAACATGCCTGAGGACAGACATGTGGTCAAGCCTGTTTGTGTGCGCCTGGTGTCTTGCTTGACCTGGGAGAATAAGGCAGGAATCAATCCTTCAGACTCTGGTTTCAATGGTTTTCATCTATGTGGCTGTCCAGTGTGACTTTAAAGTTGTGTAGGAAGAGGGACAATGCTTTGTCATAGATGACCATGACTGTCCCCTACAAGTATAGCAGATGCCTGGCACTTGTGGCTCCTGACTACTAAACAGTAGTGGTGACCCCCAGTCACCGTGGCAGCCAAAACCACTTCCCTACAAATTTCCAACGGAGCAATAGCATCTCTATTGAGCACCACTAGTGCAGGGTCACAATACCCCTGGGCATTTTGAGCTAAGTTGGCCCCAGCTCCACTTGGAAAAAGCATTTAAATTTTTTTTTCTGGCCTACATCAATACACTTGTCTGACACTAGTGAGGACTCAAAGAAGGTTCAAGAAACATGGGCCTGTTCTTCCTAATATCAACTCTATGGCCTGAAAGGGGAGACCCCAGGGACACCAGCCTCACCTGTCAATCTCAAGCACTACCCAGTTGTCTTTTTTGAGATTCCCCCCCTCAAAAGCCAGCTGGGAAGGAAATCAGCATAGACATAAACCTGACTTTAGCCACAGGGGCCAGGAACTCTGACCAAACCCCTGGCCCAGCAGAATTCCCAGAGGTGTATTTGCCTGGCATGTCCATCTCCAGCTCTCCCTGCTTTGCTTTCCCAGGGAGGGGGCTAGCGATCTCACAGCTCCTTTGGGGTGAATACTTGACATGCTGGCATGCACAAAATTGTTCACTGGGCTCCATTAATTATGTCCACCTCCACCTGCACTGGGGCCTTTCCAGGCTGTACATCTGGCCCTTCCTTTCTCCAGCAGTCAGGGCACTTCCCTACCCCCCTCTGCATGAGGCTTGTTCGTCTTGAAAGGCAGGTAAGACATGGCCCTATCCCCTCACTGGTATTCCTGGAATTTGACTATTTTAGCAAACCCAGACTGAAGTCTCTCCGGAGCAGGGCAGCTGCAACAATGTTCTTATGCATTCCATCGGTGCTGCCGGTCGATGTGTCTAGGCTAGCTGGTCATCTCAGCTAAGATTGTGTTACCTCCAGAATTTTCTCCAAGACTCTCTCATGGAAAATGGGCAGCTGAAGGGCCCAGAGACAAAGAGTACATGCATCCATGTACCTGTGGACATAAGCTTATGGGGTTTAGCTAATGCACAGATATGGTGGGGGCACTAGGACTTGAACTCAGGGCCTAGGCACTACCCCTTAGCTTTTTCAATCAAGGCTGGTGCTCTATCATGTAAGCCATGGCTCCATGTCTGGATTTTTTGGTGATTAATTGGAAATAAGAGTCTAATGGACTTTCCTGCCCAAGCTGGCTTGGAAACATGATCCTCAGATCTCAGCCTCCTGAATAGCTAGAATTACAGGTATGAGCCACCAGCACCCAGCTTTGTTCTAAGAGCTTTACAAGTACAATGCTTTGAATGCCCATTGTGCCACAAAATGAGGAAACAAGCACAGAGAGGTTAAGCAATTCTGCTAGAGTCCCACAGCTACAAAGCAGCAAAACCAGCATTTGGATCCTGGAAGTCAGTCTGCTATGAAGATAAAAACCCAGTGTGATATGAATAGACATGTACCTAGAAGGAGGCTGCAAGCCACATTCCCGCAGTGCCTGCCAGGCCTGGACCCAGAGGTGGTCAACAGAAGGAAATACTGCTACAGCCACAGGCAGCTCTGACTGTTGTGTTGTCCTATTCAATGTACAGGGAACTTAACATCTTCTCTAATGAGAAGCCTCACACTTAGAGAAGAGAACTTTCCAGAAGGCTGGTCACCCTCCTCCTGTGAAGAGATGCCCCGGTGAGCCACAGAGGACTCAGCACACAGGACCTGAGCAGTCAACTCAGAACTACAGCCTGTGGTGTTTATTTGGGGTCTTGTCAGTTAGATTGACCTAAGAGGCAGGACTGTCATTAGAGTGAAGAGTGATACCTCCACTGTCACCTGGCGGCTGGAAGGTTTGAAGGGAAGAGGAGACGCCCTAGGCTCTGAGGCCTGAGGCTGGCTACAGCCACTGTTCTTTCTAAAATACCAGCGCCCCCTGGTGGCAGTCAGCTGCCATTCACTACGTGGGGTTCTTCACCTAGAGCACTGACACAGATTTTCCTTCACCTCCAACTGAAGTTTTAGCATTTCCTAGAATAAGAAGGTAAGCGATGGGGCTGGGAATATGGCCTAGTGGTAAAGTGCGTGCCTCCTATACATGAAGCCCTGGGTTCGATTCCTCAGCACCACATATACAGAAAAAGCCGGAAGTGGCGCTGTGGCTCAAGTGGCAGAGTGCTAGCCTTGAGCAAAAAGAAGCCAGGGACAGTGCTCAGGCCCTGAGTTCAAGCCCAGGTCTGGCAACAAAAACAAACAAAAAAGAAGGTAAGCAACAAATCACACCAATAATGATGTACCAACAAATACTACCTGTGGTGTTTGTCACCAATGAATTTATAGATTGTCTTACACTGCAATAGAGTGTTTGGGGAAAACTCAAAATATCACTTATCTCTATCACCACTCAGAAATTATGCTGGCCATTGGATCTGCCCCTAGATCACATTTATTACTAGTTCCAATTGATTTTATTGATGTCAAAGCCAGATCGTTATAAAGTAAAACATATAAAGTTATATAGCTCTGAGACTTAGGGTAGCTGGTTTCCTTTTTCCTTCTTTGCTTCAGAATCTTAAATGAGTTTTTATTTTCCTCATTTAAGATTCTGAAATGAGGGCTGGGGATATGGCCTAGTGGCAAGAGTGCCTGCCTTGGATACACGCGGCCCTGGGTTCGATTCCCCAGCACCACATATACAGAAAACGGCCAGAAGCGGCGCTGTGGCTCAAGTGGCAGAGTGTTAGCCTTGAGCGGGAAGAAGCCAGGGACAGTGCTCGGGCCAAGGCCCAGGACTGGCCAAAAAAAAAAAAAACAAAAAAAAAGATTCTGAAATGAGAGCCAGGTGCTGGTGGCTCACACCTGTAATTCTAGCTACTCAGGAGGCTGAGATGTGAGGATCATGGTTCAAAGCCAGCCCAAGCAGGGAAGCCTGTGACACTTGCCTCCAATTAACCACCAGAAAACCAGAAGTGACACTGTGGCTCAAAGTAGTAGAGTGTTAGCATTGAGCAAAAAAAGCTCAAGGACAGTGTCCAGGTTCCAAGTTCAAGCCCCATGAATGACAAAAAAAAAAACAAAAAGATTCTGAAATGAGTTTCACAAGCTTCATTCAGCTGCCGAAGGGTCCATGACCTAAAAATGGCTTCAGAACCCTACTTTATTTAGGCAGAGCTCTTCCTCAACGCCCCCCCCACCCACATAGTGTGTGATTGTCTACATAAAAATCTAAAAAAAGAATAAACTAGGTGCCAGTGGCTCATGACTGTAATCCTAGCTAAGCATGATACTGAGCTCTAAGGATTATGTTTTGAAGTCAGTCTGGGCAGAGAAGTCTGTGGATTCTTGTCTCCAATTAGCCAGCAAAAAGCTGGAAGTAGAGTTGTGACTCAGGTGGTAGAGCACTAGCCTTCAGCAGAAAAGTCAAGCCTTTGCATTCAAGCTCCAGTACTGGCACACACACACACACACACACACACACACACACACACACACACACATCATAAGTAAAATTTTAAAAAGAAAATCTACAAGCACTAATAAGTGAGATCAGTATGAAAGCATCAATTGTATCTCTATATACTAACAAGTAATTGGAAGTTTAAATTAAAAAGTATGCCTTTTCAGAGCACTGGTGGCTCACACCTGTAATCCTAGCTACTCAGGAGGCTGAGATCTGTGGATCACAATTTAAAGCCAGCCCAGCAATAAACCAGAGAAACTCTTATCTCCAATTAACCACCAAACAAAACCAAAAGTAGAGCTATGGCTTAAGTGGTAGAACACTAGCTTTGAGCAAAAATGCTCAGGGACAGTACCCAGGCTCTGAGTTCAAGCCCAAACTGGCATATGTGCAAACACACACACACACAAATGCACATGCACACACACCAAACAAACATAAAATAACCAATACCTTTTATGATGTTTTGAAAATCTGTGAACTGTCAAGCAAATAATATTAAAACCAGTATATTGAAAGAAATTTTTAAGTGCTAACTAGATGTACCATGTTCATAAATCATAAAACTCTGAGCTTGGGAGATAATAGTTCTGCCCAAATTAATCTATGTCTTCAATGCAGTCCTACTGAAAATTCCAGTAATCTCTTTTTGGTAGAATATGACAAAAATATTTTAAACTTGATAGGAAAATGTGAAGGCCATAAAATAGTCTAATAACTTTCACAAATAAGAGCAAAGTTGGAAGGTTATATTGCCTGATTTCAAGACTTACTATAAAACTACAATAATCAATATAGAATAGTAATGACATGAAGATTTACAAGTAGATCAAAGAAACAGAAAAAGAGTAAAGAAATGTCCTACACATAAATGATAAACTGATTTTTGAAAATGAGATACTTGTGCTGGATCAATGGTATTTTCATCATATGAAAACAAACAACAGCAACAAATGGAACTTGAATGCCTCACAAAGATAAACTCAAGCGGATTTTAAAATCTTTATCTAGTAGGTCCAACTTTATCAGATGCCGGTCAAATAATTACAGTGTTTCCCTTTTCCACAGTCAATATGAGGACTACTGCCATGGAATCTTCTACCATCAAATTACCCCTGCATTCCTGGGGTAAACCCACAGTATCATATTGAGTAATCATTTTTTATTTCCTAAGGGCTTTGCAGGTAAATTCACAAAGTTCCCTTTCTTCTGCATCTAGTTGAGATAACAAAGTTATGGTGTCTTTAGAAAGTGAGCAGGGGACTTCCTTATTCTGTGGTTGTCTGAGAAGGTTTGTACTTGTTAGAATGATCTGTTCTATACAAGTTTGGTAGAACTCATCTAGAAAATGGTCCAGGCCTGTGATTTTCTTTGTAAAAAGATTGGGCTGGGAATGTGGCGTAGTGGTAGAATGCTTGCCTAGCATGCATGAAGCCCTGGGTTCAATTCCTCAGCACCACATAAACAGAGAAAGCCAGAAGTGGTGCTGTAGCTCAAGTGGTAGAGTGCTAACCTTGAGCAAAAAGAAGCCAGGGACAGTGCTCAAGCCTTGAGTGCAAGCTCCAGGACTGGCAAAAAAAAAAAAAAAGATTTAACACTTTCTACTTCAAGGGCTGGGTATGGTGGCATGTGCCTGCCTGGGTGTAGGCCCAAGTCTCCCTCTGTCTACTTTTAAGCTTCCTGCCTCTGGGACCATAGGCTGGAACCTCATGGACTTCCCTGTCCAGGCTGGCCTGGATGGGGCTCTTCCCAATCTCATCCCCACACACACCTTAGCATAACAGGCACAATCCACTGGGCTGTGTTATAGGTTAAGAAGGAGAGCTCATGAACTTTTCTGTCCTAGCTGGCCTTATACTGTGATCCTCTGAATTTTAGTCTCAGGATTAGCTAGGGTTTACAGGCATGAGCCACCAGTGGCAGGCCTCAGTATTTATTTTCAAACTTTTATGGTGCTTATAAGTTTTCACTGCTTATAATAAGTAAAACTTGTGATTAATATTCTCATGCATTCAAGATCAATTTAATTGGCAGAGTGTGGAAGAGCACACCTGTAATCCTAGCTACTAGGGAAGTAGTGATTGGAAAGATTTGGGTTCAAGGTTTTTTGCCTAGGCAAAAAAGTTAGCAAGAGGGCTGGGAATATGGCCTAATGGTAAAGTCCTTGCCTCATATACATGAAGCCCTTGGTTCCATTCCTCAGCACCATATATATAGAAAAAAGCCAGAAGTGGCGCTGTGGCTCAAGTGGTAGAATGCTAGCCCTGAGGGGGGGAAAATAAATCAGGGACAGTACTCAGGCCCTGAGTTCAAGCCCCAGGCCTGGCAAAAACCAAAACAAAAAAGTTAGCAAGATCCCATCTCCATCAATAAGCAAGGCATGGTGCTCCATAGGAATCTCAGCTACAGGAGACATAGGGAGGAGGACCTGGTCCTGGACCAGTGCTGGGCAAGATCAGCCCCTGAAAAGTAACTGCAGCAAATAGGGCTGGTGTTCTAACACTTGAGCCATGCCTCCAATTCCTGCTTTTTGCTGGTTACTTGGAGATAAAGAGTCTCATGGTTTGTCTGCCAGGGCTGGCTCTGAACTTTGGTTCTTGGCCTCCTGAGTAGATAGGATGACAGGTGTGAGCCATCAGCTTTCCTTCATAATTTCTGATTTTGGTGTTAGCTATGATTACAGAATACATAGACTTCTGCTTTTCTTTGGACCTCTCTCATTTTAGTTTGTCATCAATGGATGGGGGAAGAGGGCTGTTCTCCTGGGCAGGCCTAACAACACCCCCTTTACTAGTCTCCTAAGTTTTCTGAATCAAAACAAGTTGACAGAATTGACCTATCTCCTTTGTTTTTGTCCAGGCCTGGGGCTTGAACTCAAGGCCTGGGCACTGTCCTAAGCTTCTTTCACTCAAGGCTGGCTCTCTACCACTTGAGCCATACTTCCACTTCCATCTATTTGCTGGTTAATTGTAGATAAGAGTCTCATTGGCCAGAAGCTAGTTGCTTATACCTTTAATCCTAGCTACTCAGGAGGCTGATATCTGAAGATCTTGATTCAAAGCTAGCCTGGGCATGAATGTCCATGAGACTCTTATCCCCAATTAACCACCAGAAAACTGGAAGTGGCTTTGTGGTTCAAAATGACAGAGGGCTAGCTTTGAGTGAAAAAGCTCAGGGACAGCCCCAGACCCTGCTTTCAAGCCCTATAACAGACAAAAAGAGAAGAATCTTACAAACTTTCCCCCCAGACTAGCTTCAAACTGTGATTCTCAAATCTCAGATCTCAGCTTTCTTTTTTTTTTTTTTTTTTATTTTTGGCAGCCCTGGGCCTTGGACTCAGGGCCTGAGCACTGACCCTGGCTTCTTTTTGCTCAAGGCTAGCACTCTGCCACTTGAGCCACAGTGCCACTTCTGGCTGTTTTCTATATATGTGGTGCTGAGGAAGCGAACGCAGGACTTCATGTATACAAGGCAAGCACTCTTGCCACTAGGCCATATTCCCAGCCCCTCAGATCTCAGCTTTCTAAGTAGCTAGGATTACAGGCACGAGCCATTGGCACCTGCCCATATATATATTTATTTATTTTAGTTGTACGTAAGGATAAGCTTGACCTTTCCTCTTCAGATGTATGCCTCTCATTGTCTTTCTTTGAATTTCAGAAGTATTGAAACAGTGCACAGAAGTAAGAACCCTTGTTTTGCTTCTCATTTTCACAGGAATGCTTATGTTATTAAGGCTAGATCTGTTCTTTATTCCAGGTCATCACTAGATACCGTATTGTGTGTTAGATTGGGGGTACATATCATTTATCATGTCAACAAAGCCACTTGTGTTCCTAGTCACTAAGAGGACCCAAGAGGAAGCTTCTTAGGTAATGGCACCAAGTTTTCTCCGGTGTCCCATTTATGTGATAAACAACATTCATAAACATTTACATTGGCTCCTCCTTTTAAAACCTAATTACCTCCCCTCCTATGGGAACAAACCAGCTCAGATAAACAGAAACACCTCAGGTTTTACTATATCCTGTAAAACACAAGTCATCCTGAGAGCCAGTGGGTCATATCCAGTTTGCTTGTCAAGGGTTTTAAAATACTGTTTTGAATGAGCTGCTGGAGATTCTGGATAGGAATGCCAATTTCTAGTTTCTGTTTAAAATCCTAAGATATGGCCACAGCAGCCCCATTTCTACACAGCCACCATGGCTGAGGGGGCCCAGGGGCTCTCTTTGGGGTGTCCTCAGTTACCTCATTAGCATGCTCTCCATAGCCTACTGTCTCCATTCACTATTGTTCCCCAGACCTCAGGGTCAAGGGTCAGTTGCCAGTTTTTGTACTTGTGCAATTGCTTTTCTTATCATGGAGTTAGGTAAAAGTGAAATTACTCTGTCATCCTATTGCTAGAGGCCAAGAAGGCCCTGTGCTCCGGGGTAAATATGGTGTATGTATCTTGGTGAATGTGAAAATTATTCCCATAGGTTGAAAAAGTCAGATACAAGATCTGCCAGAAATGAAATCACAGGACGAATGTGGAAAAGCTGCATGAGTAAAACAAACCTTACTGATGAGGGTGTGAAATTTCAACAAAGGCTATCTCAGGAGACATCAGAGTGTGAACACCTCTGTTTTAAAATGTCCTTATCTATTAAGGCAACATTCTATCAATAGTTCTGCCCCAGAGGGTGACCTGCTTGGCCTGTGGGGACATTTGAGTTTCTCACCTCTGCCCCAGGTCATTTGATTTCCTTCAAATTCACCTGGGTTATTACTGGGGGTACCTAGGGCAGGCGCTGTGCTGGGGCTCATTCTCCCTAGACACTCTAGGTGCAAGGATGTCAAAACAATACTTTCCCCATCCATATGGGACAAGTTCTTCTCGGGCATCTCTGTGCTGTTGTGCCCAGCTCTCAGCAACCATAATGGAAGCATCTTCTTGCTTCTCCCAGAAGCTTTGACCTGGACAGAGGTCATAGTTTCAATGAAGCAGCACCAGGCTTAGGGGCCATGGAGAGGCAGGTTGGCCCTACCCCCATCTCCTTCTCCCACAAGGCCAATCTAAATTTGAAAATGGCAATCCATTGGTCAAACCTTAAGTCTCTTCTTTGTTGACATTCTAGAACTTCCACCTGATGCCAGTCCTCCCCTCCTATGCCAGGGCTCACCCCAGAAGCCCCTCCTCACAGGCCTTGACTTTCAACCAGATCAACACACCGAGTTGTTGCTTGTGGGCAGTCAGTTCACTTGTGATACACATCCAGCCCACCTGAGACACACCTAGGACAAACCTCACCTGTCACAGCAAGGAACCATAGTAATTAAGGACTGGATACAATGTATGCCAGGGGGCTGGAAATATGGCCTAGTGGTAAAGGGCTAGCCTCATGTACATGAAGCCCTGGGTTCAATTCCTCCATGCCACATATATAGAAAAAGCCAGAAATGGCGCTGTGGCTCAAGCTGTAGAGTGCTTGCTTTGAGCAAAAAGAGGCCAGGGACAGTGCTCAGGCCCTGAGTCCCAAGCCCTAGGACTGGCAAAAAAACAAAACAAACAAATAAAACAAGCAAACAATGTTTTCCAGGGCTGCGAACGTGGCTTAGTGGTAGAGTGCTTGCCTAGCATGCAGGAAGCCCTGGGATGAATTCCTCAGCACCACATAAACAGAAAAAGCCAGAGATGGTGCAGTGGCTCAAGTGGTAGAGTGCAAGCCTTGAGCAAAAGAAGCTCAGGGACAGTGCTCAGGCCCTGAGTTCAAGCCCCAGGACCGGTAAAAAACAAACAAATGAAACACCCACAATACAATGTGTACCAGGTTTTGTTGTTGTTGTTTTCACAATTTATATGCCTTTATGTTTTGTTGTTTTGCCAGTCTTGGAGCTTGAACTCAGGGCCTGGCTACTGTCCCTGAGCTCTTTTGCTCAAGGCTCGCGCTCTACCAATTGATCTCAACTTTAGGTTTTATTCCTGGGAAGGAATCTCATAGACTTTCCAGCCTAGGCTGGTTTTTAACCCCAATCCATAGATCTCAGCCTCCTGAGTAGCTAAGACTACAGGTATGAGCTACCAGTGTCCTGCCTTACACTGGTTTAGTCCAGGTTTCATATCTGTATCATAGGCAGTTCATCTGAAGTTTTCTTGATAAGCTTCAGAATGAGATAAAATGAATGATGGGTCTTTCCAGCTGCCTTTGCAGTGCCTCCCAGCCCTAGGCTGGTTTCCTACCCACTTGTAACACATGTGGCACAGGGAGGGGGAGATGGTGGGGAGCAGGAGTGGCACCTGCTGGGCACGGAGTGCCTCCTATCTCTCACTACAGGCTGGAGCCAGTTCTCTGTGCCTGTCCGAGGAGGATTTCTGTGTCTGCCTATGAGAGGAGATTACTTTTTCTTAATATTTAGGGAGTCAGGAAGAAAAGTTGTTGGGATCCAGCCTTTGGAATTGACGGGGGACTTGACGCCCTTCCCCCAAGCCCTAGGGGAATGCGGAAGCAGGCTACGGTTCTCTGGGTCCGGAACCAGAAGAACCGGCTTTGCACCCAGCCCCCAACTCTCTCGCCAGCCCAGGCGCCTCCCTGGCTCGCCCTGGCTCAGCGCTTTCGAGTGACGTTAGCTCAAGAGGGGATCAGGTGATAGCTCTCAGCCTATCGGCGTCCTGGCCGATCGCCTTCTCTCACTATCATTTCCCTTTACCCCCGCCTTAATAAATCAGATAGCTCTTGAAGCTTCTCCGAGACTCGCGTATGCCTGGCTTTCTTTACCGGTAAGGAGGTGGGTAAGCATTCTCGTTAGGCCGTGCGCATGTGAGGTCAGTACTGACTCCCCCGCCCCATCCTGGATACCTGCCGGCCGGGCGACCAGGAGAGAGGCCGAGAAAGGGAGAGGTGAGAAACGTAGCTGAGTCTTGAACCCCACGCCAGGGAAGGCGACCCGAGCCCGACAAAAAGTCATTCGTGTTCACATCTCTGAAGCCCAAGGCAGGGCTCTGCTTTTTGCTCAATATTCACACAACCTTGTGGCAGGTTTTGGATGCCTTCCTCCTACCTGGGGACAGTGGGATCCAGCTGCAGGGACAGTTGATGATGGTACTATGGAGCACAGGTGCAACATCAGACCGAAGGCTAGAGGAGCAGTGCTCAAAGTCTGAACTGACTGGAAATTTCTAGAAGGTTCCTGAAGAACGGGGGCAAGGGTCAAGATTTCAGTCATTGGCACAGTGGGAGGGCAGGCCTTCTAAGGGTTAAAAGCACTCAAAGGAAATAGAAATAGTAGGTGGAAGTGGGGCACTGGGTAGCCAGGAGCGAAGGAAGCTCCTTCAAGCTCCCTCTTTCCCCAGTTCCCACCTCCCAGGCTGACCCCTGCTTTACTCCTAAGGGTCCTGGTGCTCAAGAGTGGGGGTCCCTCCAGTCACCTCCAGGCAGCGGTGTGAGCTGGAACTGCTACTGCTACTGGGCGAGGTATCCCCAGGTGCAAGCACCTGCACGTGATTGACAGCCTGTCCACCATGTGACCGGCCCAGCTCCTAGCTCTGCCCTCTTGCTGGCCACGCCCACCACAGCAGGCCCCAGCTACTTAGAAGACTAAAGTGGAAAGGATCATCGTTCAAAGCCAACCCCGGCATAAAAGCCCCAAAACTCTCTTAAATTAACTAGCAAAAAGCCTGCAGATGTGGCTCAAGTGGTAGAATGCCTGCCTTGAACAAGAAAGCAGAGAAAGTGTGAGGCCTTGAGTTCAATCCAAATTGCCAGAAAACAACAACAACAACAAAAGATGGGGCTGGGAATATTGCCTAGTGGCATGTAGAGTTGAAGTAAACCCCATTTTTGAGGCAGTAACCATTTTGTTGACTGTTTAAACTATGAGTAACCCAGGCCACCAATTATCCCGGCTAGTAGAACAAGCTTATTAGGGCCCAGCCAGTCAAGAAACTCCGTGCTTAACTCTAACTGCCTGGGAATGCTTAACTCTAACTGCCCCGGAATGTCTCTAGCCCTGAGCCAATCAGATTTGTACCTGTATCCTAATCTTGCTTGAACACCTGATTGCTGTAACTTTGTGGGTTTTTTGCCTTTATAAGCCCTGTGAAATTTCAGCTCGGGGCCTTCCTCCTAACCTCCTCTGCGTTGGAGTGTAGGATGAGGCCTGAGCTGCAGCCCGCCTGAATAAAGCCTTGCTTTTGCATTTCGGAACGTCTGGCTCTCGGTTGTCTTCTTGGTGGTCATCTCGCGACTTAGGCATAACAGTTGGGGGCTTGTCCGGGATAGCCCCAGAGACCCCCGAGACCCCAGACCTCGAAGGTAAGAACACAGCGCTGTTGATTTGTCTTGTCCTGTCATTTGTCTGTTTGTCTGTTTTGCTTTCACTTTTCCTCTTGAGGCTGGCCGTTCTGACTTGTATTTCTTGAAGGGATTGTCAAAGCGGACACGCTTGCATGACAATCCTGGAAGAACTGGGAGACGTCCCAGATCCTCCACCCTTGAAGGGGGGCCCCTGGAACCCTGCCTTGATACTTGTAGGGCGCGAGTCAGTTTGGTTCTTGGCCGGAACTGACCGGGAGGGCTTCCTAACTGAGGCTCACCCCGCCCACCTTGATCTTGGGTCTGCTCCTTCTGTTCCTTCACAGAAGCCAGCGGATCAACTTGGGAGGTCTCCATCTTGTAAGTCTTTTAAATATCAGGCCTGTGTGAATTGTTTTTTCTGTTTTGTTGGGATTGTCTTACCTCTTGTTATTCTGTGGACTGAACGACTGACGAGACTGATAGCCATGGGCAATGTCCCATCCAGCCCCCCTAGACTTGACCCTAGCTCACTGGAAAGATGTACAGGCGACAGCTCACAATCAGAGTGTGAGTGTCCTCAAAAAGAACTCTGGGGGACCCCCACCCAGCCTTCTTAAGCAGAAAATTATTTGGTGTGCTAAAATGTTTTGCTAAAACTATCAAGCCTTGGAAAATAAGACTAAAAAAATGCTAAAATCATTTATTAAAGGTTTTATTTTAAATTCTGGTTTTTGCAAGAGTAAGATTGGCAAAAATACCTCCTACCCCTAAATATGTCCGGCCGGTATTTATTTTGTGCGCTTTTAAGTTTTGAAACAAATATTTGTGTATGAGTATGTATGTATGTGTGTGCGCATACACGTGTATGTATGTGTATGAATGTGACTGGGTGATGCAAAAATGGGTAAGTTTAAGCTTAACCTTCAAGAAGCCATCAAGTTTGGGCATTACTAAATGTTTTAAAAGATTAGTGCATTGTTTTTAAAAAACAGGAACTAGAGTTAAAAAAAGGATTTCTAAGGGTTCTTTAATTTGCAGTAAAAAAGAAAAAGTGGTATCTTAATGAATTAAGATGTTTGCACTGTCATCAAGTTACCTGATTTAGCAAAGGACATGGGGAACTTGAAATTTATTTTCCTTCCTTGCTAAATATCAGAAATTTGGATATAAAGGTTTGTCACTGTTAAAAAAAAAAAAAACAAAAAACTGCTTGTGTAGCCACTCCACGTGGTGGGACAGCCATGGGGGCGGCCATTTTGTCTCTTTGTTTTCAGGTGAACTTTGGAAACCTTGTGGTAAAATGAATGATTTGACTAGAATTTCTAAAACTGCCCCTTGAGAGGTACTAAGAATTGGAAAAGTTTTTTAAATGGTTAAAAAGTTTATTTATCTGATGTGATTTGATTCCTGTGCTATTTTTGCAGTTTGGATGTATTGAAAAAGCAAAGGTGCTGAGACTGGATTTCTTGTGTTTGTTATTCTGGTGAACACTGTTAAAAGTACTTTTGTTACAATTGTTTTGGGTATCAGTTTAATGATTCAAGTACTGAATTTTATGCGAATACTGTGATGTAATAGTAAGACTCCTAACTATCTTAATTTACATATAATCAGGCAAGTATTTTAAAGGATATATATTAAACTAATGGGGATAGAAGTAAACTCTCAATGACCCTCTGTATGTAGGAAGAAATGGCAAAACAGGCTAACATTTCTCACTAATTTATTGAAGAGCTGAATGGATATGTCTTTCTAATTTTGTAATTGTAATTTTTGCATTAAGGAAAAAATTGTCATTTGAGTTCAAAGGTCTTCATGCAGTAACTGGGACTAAAAGAAGAAAAAGAAAAGGCTCTTTTAAAACAGGCAGCCCGGAGGCAAGGGGCGGTACCTGGTTTCAGAGTGCCTGTAAGCTTCAGAGTTTTTTCAGATAAAAGCTAAAGTGTTAGTGTTAAAACAGAGGTTAGTAAAAAGCTTTGAAAATCAAGAATGCATTTCTAGATAAAGAATTTGAACAGCCAGAGCGCTAAAGAGTAAATGTTAAAGACTTTAAATTAAAACAAAATGGATTTATAGATATGAGATTTGGAAATAAAACTTGTCCTAAATGTTTAAGTTGGATAAAGGAAAATTATGGCTACCAAAATGAGTGTTTAATTGCTGTTCCAGTTTGTTTGTAGTTGTTTTTTTGTTTGTTTGTTTGTTTTTTGTAACAATTTCCAGCAGGCCCCCAGAGAAGGACAGGTGATTTCTACAAGTTTGTCAAGATCTAACATTTGCCCTTAATAAGTTCCAGGTAAGAGCATGCTTAAAAACTACTTCTGTGTGGACCACCTTGTTGCTTTTAATTGGAGTGAAGTGGCCTCTTGTAAGACTCATTGATCTGAAATCTGCAGTTCGAAGCCAGCCCGGGCACAGAAAGGTCCCTATGAGAGTCTTCATCTCTAGTTGGCCAGCAGAGTACTGGGAACAGCGTCGTGAGTCACTTTGAGGCTCAAAGTGGTAGGGTGCTAGTCTTGAGCTGGAGAGCTGAGGGACAGCACTAGGCCCTGAGTCCAAGTCCAGTGAAAAGTCACTCCTGGGACAAAAGTGATGGAGCATCCAGAGGCAGTAAGCCACTGCTTGGATGGCAGAGATGGTGTCAGATCCTAGAGTCACTCCTGTTTGGCCTTTCAAAAGTTAATCAGAGCTGGGAGGTCCTAGAAGAATAGTTCATAAGCATGCCTTTTATTGCCCATGTCTATCTACTTTGTAACTGGACAGGAACTTGCCAGTCATCTGTGAGAGTGGGTAGTTTAGTTAAGTTTGTTAAATGGGGGATAGTTTAAAAAATCCCAACCCCCTGCATCTGCTCAAAGCCCTAACTGGCAGTGAATTTTGAGCTGGTACATCTGTTCAGGAAAGAAAGCTTGTAGACCTGAGATTGTGTCCTTATTGAGATCTGTTAAAGGCCTGCAAAGGTAATGTAGGCATTTTCTTAGGTCATCAGAGATCAGTTCCCCAGCCAGTCAGGAAAAAGCTTTTACAAACTAAGATGTTAAAAAGATACACTACTATAGCCCAAGGAAATGTCTGTATAGTTGTTAAAAGTTAAATGTTAAATGTAATTTCCAGTTTGGAGTAAAGCTCCCAATGGACATCTGATCCTGGCAACCCCTTGGTAAAGTAGGCTAAGGTTCTATAGGTTCCTGGCTAGAAAAGGCCAACACCCCTGAGTCAGCCTGAAGAAGTTACAGAAGATGGATGATCTTCGCCCATCAGCTCCCCTTTAAAGATCAAGGCCCAGAGAAATGAATCCAAGGGCCACTGCCTAAACCAGTGGGGTGTCAGCCTGCAAGAGCCAGTGTAAAAGTAAGGATTGTCTTCAATTGTCACAGAATGCTCGAGTAAGTTGCTGATGATGTGAGGAAGTAGAAGATGGCGTGAGGAAGTAAAAGATGGTGTGAGTGGGGATGTGTTAAGTTTTATAAGACACAGCTTATAACACAGTATAAGAAAGACTTCAGAAAGAGAATTGGGAAAACAAAAATGATTTCCTTTAGATTAAAAGGTTTTGGGCATGTTAAAAGTGAGGAAGACAATCCCCAGAAAGTTTGAGTATGTAGCAAACAGTATCAGTATGTCTTAAAATTAGAGCTTATGAATAAAGTTGGTATGTAATCAAATTGGTTATAATATAAATAGGGTCAGAATTGGAGCTTCCGTGTGAAACTATATTTATCTGTACCTGAATCTTCAGGTCTAAGAGACTTATGTGATGTCATCTAAATGTTAGCCAGAAAGATCTCATGTAAATATCTTTAACTGCTGGATTCCCTCACTGAGATGGTTTTGTAGGTAAAGTCTGGATTTGCTCATGTGTAGCCTTAGGATCAGGTTTGGGATCCCCTCCCATAATTCTTAACTTGCAATCGCATTTGTTATGAGCTTTTATCCCCGCTCAGAGCCTTATAGCAGGTTCACCAAGAGATCTGGCCCAAGCTAAAGGCCCTTTACCTAACGGTGGACCTGTGGCTTGGAGATGATAGAATACACCCATAAACCCTATTTATATATCTTCACCGGCCTCCAGCCCGAGCTAGTGTAACTCCCCTGGCCACTATAATTGCTCCTACTGGAGTCGTGAGACCATGGCCCCACTGTGGAAAGATTGGTCCACTTTATCAAAGACAGATTAAACACTATACAGCTAATGGTACAGCGAAGTAGGTATACACCTCTTCCGGACAGAGAGCTGTTGGAGTTTAGTTTTGGGCCTGAACCACAGGATTGTGCTTCATGTCCATAAATCAAGGGGGAAATGTAGAGTTGAAGTAAACTCCATTTTTGAGGCAGTAGCCATTTTGTTGACTGTTTAAACTATGAGTAACCCAGGCTACCAATTATCCTGGCTAGTGGAACAAGCTTATTAGGGCCCAGCCAGTCAAGAAACTCCGTGCTTAACTCTAACTGCCTGGGAATGCTTAACTCTAACTGCCCCGGAATGTCTCTAGCCCTGAGCCAATCAGATTTGTACCTGTATCCTAATCTTGCTTGAACACCTGATTGCTGTAACTTTGTGGGTTTTTTGCCTTTATAAGCCCTGTGAAATTTCAGCTCGGGGCCTTCCTCCTAACCTCCTCTGCGTTGGAGTGTAGGATGAGGCCTGAGCTGCAGCCCGCCTGAATAAAGCCTTGCTTTTGCATTTCGGAACGTCTGGCTCTCGGTTGTCTTCTTGGTGGTCATCTCGCGACTTAGGCAATCTCAGACCTGGCATCTGCCCTCACACTTGCTGCCTAGTGTCAGGAGACAGACATCTGGTAAGGAAGGTAATTTCCCAAAGTGATATCAACAGATAGGGGTATGTGGGGTCAGGGAAGGACTGTTTAGTATGGCATATGAGCCTTACCAAAAACTGATGTTCAAGAGAAAACCAACTAAAGGGAGAGAGAAGAGGGACAGACCAAAATAGAGCAAATGAGAGGAATAGCTGGGATCATCTCAGCTAGTGGCTGTAGCATGGACAGGATGGGAAGATGGACATCAAGCTAGGGTCAGATCAGTGGTTCAATAAAACTCTTCGGGCAAAGGGTGCTGCTTTTGAATAAGATCACACTGCTACAATATGAAGATGGACCAACATGAAATGGCAGAGGAATCAAGATAGCAGAGCTATAGCCACCAACACCATCCAAGTGGACAGCAATGGTGGCAGTTTGAGAAATGGCATGAAACAGATTTAGTAGGAGACATACTGGTCAGACTCAAGGATGAACTAAAGGGGGGAGGGGCATGAAAGGAAGAGGAATGAACAAGGACTCTCCTAGGAATGGCCTAAACAGTGTTGAGGCACCACTTACTAGACATAAGAGTGGAGCTGAGACTAGGGATTAATAAGATCTAAAGCCCAAATGAGACATCAAGGACAGAAAGGTGAAAGTGAGAGGCTTTGTGCAACCTTATATAAAGGGAAGAGAATAGATGATATGGCTCTGATAGAACACATAGAATGGAAAACCCTGGGGTGAGCGCCAAAATGTGAATGTCAGAAGAGGAGTAGCCAGGAGAAAAGGCTGTAAAGAGGGCAGATACATGGATGGATGGATGGATGGATGGATGGATGGATGGATAGACACATACACACTTACAGAGTTAAACCAAGTAAACAAGACTATTTACTCAGTACATTCATGTGGTCCCCACTGACTGGTTCTGCATATCCAAGAACAACACAATCCTCTTTTCCAATCCTCCAAGAACTGCCTATTAGACCTTCAAGAGCAATACTGAAACAAGAGAACTACACGACTAATGAATGAATTAACCATAAATCATGGGAAGTGATCAAGGCGGAGTTTATTTGGCTGTAACAACTGTTCATTTCTCATCAAGGTAAGCATTAGCCTTGGCTACAAGACAGTCTTCACTCTTTACCTATACTAACCTATTTCCTTCAGAGCTTGGTGTGGATATTTTTTTGGGGGGGGGAGGGGTGTGGATATTTTAATCATGCCTAAACCTTGGAACTCAGAGAAACATCATTGTTTCTTGTTGAGCTATAAGTGCTTTTAAAGTACTTAAGGAAGCCGGGAACCAGTAGCTTATGCCTGTAATCCTAGCTACTCATTGGGCTGACATTTAAGAATCATTGTTTGAAGCCCAGGCAAAAAGTACTTGAGTCTATTATCTCCTATTAACAGTCAAAAAGCTGAAAGTGAAGCTGTGGCTCAAGTGTTAGAGCTTTGAGCACAAAAGCTCAGGGACAACACACAGGCCCTGAATTCAAGCCCCAGGACTGGAAAAAAGAAAGAAAAATTTTAAAGTAAGTAATAATAGTACTTATAAAAGACTATCAAAGACAGATTAAAAAAAAAAAAAAGTCTCCAGTGGCTCACACCAGCTACTTTGGAGGCTCAGGCTCAAGGACAGTAGATCAAAGCCAGCCTGGAAAGAACAGTCCAAGAGATTCCATTTCCAATTGTCAGGCAAAAAAGCTGGGCTGGAGGCATGGTAAAGCACCAGCCAAATGCAAACATGCCTAGTAAGAATGAAAACCTGAGTACAAAAATAAAAATGAACTGAGTGCAGGTGGCTCACGCCTATAATACTATCTACTCAAGAGGCTGAAGTTTGAGGATCAAGGTTCAAAGCCAGCCAGGGCAGGAATGTCTGTTAGACTCATATCTACTTAACCACCAGAAAACTGGAAGTGGCACTGTGGCTCAAGTGGTGGAGTGCTAGCCTTGAGCAAAAAGAAGCCAGGGACAGTGCTCAGGGCCTGAGTCCAAGGCCCAAGACTGGCAAAAAAAAAAAAAAAAAAAAGATGGAAATTATCCTACGGCAGGACTGCTCAGTAAAAATGCGAATCATTGTAGAAGATGTGTTTTCAGATTTTACACCAGCATAGAATACGTCCTAAAATCATTTCCTAAGGACAAGCTGGTGAATGCTGCTAGATTTCTAGTACAAGCCGACACTGTCACACCTAAAGACACACTGGGTGTCAGATCGCCCCATCACATGACACATGACATGTAATCTGGGAACATAATTTATGTGCTATTTTTCTGAGCTCTCTCTTGAAAAGCTGGTGACTTCTTGGGTAGCTGCAATTTACCTTTCACACTTGGTAATAATCAAGGTGCCTGATGGCCCTGAATAACATTCCTGGCTGTCAGAGCACTTCAAGGCTGAGAATTAGCATTTCAAAACCTGTTCAAACCAAGGGGAGGGGCCTTTTCCCCTCAGCTGAAGGCTCTGCTGGCTGCACACACCACAAGCCAGTGTGAAATGCACACCTGGAGAAGCCATCTTGCTGCACTTTGCTGGACCAGGATATTGGACAGGGGTCACAAACAATGTGTCAAAAGCCTGAGAAATATCCCAGCTCAATAATAATCATACAGTGGGAAATTTCACATATTTCCTTCAGTGCCCCTAAACTCCTTCCAGCATCCTGGGGATCCCAGCATGTTTGCTTCCCACAAAAACAATTGTCTTCTAGATTGTGTCTCCAGCCAGGAAGGAGCATGAAGGTCATGACCTCCAATCTACAGTTGGCACAATTTCATTACAAGAAAGTCTGGGCTCATCAAATACAACGACGACCTTGAAGATTCTTCATTAGCAGTGTGAACACCTGGGACTGACTCAGGAAAAGCAGAAGATCTGAGGGGATACTGCTCTCACAGCCAGGTCCTGTGGCCATCATGCACAGTTTACTCTGGTCCTTCCTGGATCTCCATTGCCACTTGTGGTTCCCAGACCAGGAGCAAGGGCACCATTGGGAAGCCTGTAGGCCTGGAAACTTTGGGACCCCTCACACACCTGTGAATCTCTAGAGAAGCAACCAGCAATCCCTGCGCCTGATGCATGCCAAAACATGACAACCAGCGGCTGAGACACATCCTAACATACACCAGCCTAATCACCCATCTTGCCCACACCACTTCTGCTCTGCCCCTGGCTCACTGGAAGCTCAGTGCCAGGCACACTGGTGGTGGTTATTCCTGGGAAGACCAGTTTGCCCCTTCTCCTTTGTGCTGTCACGCATTCCACTGGAATCACTGCCTAGAATCAGATCCTTTCCTCATCATGTGCTTCTACTGCCATTTCTATTGTCTCCTTGTAAGGAAAGGTCCTGGGACTGAGGCCTCCCCTACCTCTCCCACCAGGCCTTCTCTGCCTCCCCAAGAACTGGGGGTGGCTGGAAGGGATTGAGAATGGTTCCCAACCCCATATCTGGGTCATTGCCAATGTCTTGGGCTTATAACTACTCCACTCCACATACACACACAAACACAACTTTATTTCAATGCTGAGCATGCACATACTGAATATGAAAGCCAGGGATGACAGCTGTATCACCCTACACAAGTGGCAGAGATGAAAAGGGCAAAGAGGACCTACCAGGAGACTGCATACTGCTTACCTGAGTTCAGGTATACAACTGGCCTTACCACAACCTGGCAATGCCTGGGCTTACTCTGACTTGGTTTGAAGGGGAGTTAAATGGCAGATGCAAATGTTTGATAGATCTCCCTTCCTATTGCCTAAAAAAGGGCCAGGAAGGATAGCTTGCAGCATCTGATTGTCCCAAACTGCCAGTCTCTCTTCAGGGGCTTATTTACACTTTTAATAAAAGCCTCACACCCCTTCCCTCTCCCTGCAGTTGTTTATTGGGCGAGTTACTGTTTACTCCCTAGTTCCTTTTTTGGTCACTAGATGGTGCTCTAATTGTAGACACTTGTATCCAAAGATCCATTGTCTCAGGACAGCAGAGAAGCAGCACACTCCCAACAGTGAGAGCCCTAGCCAAGGAGCACCCCCAAACAGACCCAGGCTATAGGATATGTGTGCAACCAACCAGTCACCTATAAAGCTGAGGATGACTGGATGAAATGGTTACAGCCATGAACTCCCACAGTCTGGTACTTATCGGAAACCCAGTGAGGTCCAATTTAGATTGTATCAATTGTCCAAGGACCTTTGGGGAGGCCAGGCTAGAGTGAGGAGGAGATGACAGCTTCCCATCCAGGGAATAAACAGTGCACTCCAGCCCACCTTCAATAACACCTCCAGCCTGTGGAAGCTCATCTTAACTTTTGCCTGATTTTCCACATACGATTCTGTGCACGGAAAGAATCCTGAAGCTAAAAACACATTCAAAAAGCAAGTGGGGGGGAGGGTAGGGGGGGCTGGGAATATGGCCTAGTGGCAAGAGTGCTTACCTTGTATACATGAAGCCCCGGGTTCGATTCCCCAGCACCTCATATATAGAAAAAGCCAGAAGTGGCGTTGTGGCTCAAGTGGCAGTGTGCTAGCCTTGAGCAAAAAGAAGCCAAGGATAGTACTCAAGCCCTGAGTTCAAGCCCAGGACTGGCAAACAAAAACAAAAACAAAACAAAATTTACAAAAAGTGGTGGGGCAGGGCAGCAGCCCAGCACCACCACAGAGGGACTCAGCCTGAGAGCTGAAGGCTCTCTTACCTTCTCCTGTCCAGGTTTCTTCATCTTTGTACTGGCCATCCCTGAGTCCCCTTATCTTCCTCTTTCAAAAGGCCACTCATTCATTCCCTTTGCCACCAACCCAGGCCAGAGTGCCCTCCTCCTGCACTCTGACATCGCTTCCAGCTGGCTCTGGCTTTCCATCCTCCCAGAGGCCTGCCACCCTCTGCACTGGTCACCCTGCTTCCTGCAGGTGTCCACAACCTTCCCTTTCTCTCTGTCAGTGTGTGGCAACTGCTCTTACCATTGTCCCATGCAAGCTCAGGGCCCCTGCTTCACATCTCACAGGCCAGTGTTACTGGAGGGTGGTCTCACAGGTGAAGGTCCCAGGTTCTTGGAGACTCTGAGAAAGAACTGAGTGAGGATACACACAAAAGTAAGTGGCAAAGCATGCTATGAAGAGAAATGGCAGGCTCAAGCACTCTCAACCATGTGTTTGCTCTTGTGGACTCAAGAGCAAACCCGTGGTTATGAGTTTCAGGATTTTTTTTAGGATTTGGAGTATGGGAGGAGTTTATGGTAATAAGAGGAGGGATCATGATTGGGAAGAGTTTTTGGAGGGATCTGAGCATGTACATGGTTGCCATCCTCTAGTTTTAAGTATATGTACATGGTACAACCCATTCACATGCCTTAAGTAGAAGTTTGTTACACCAAGGTCAGGCACAAGGGGTTCCACTGCACAGATGCCTCCGTTTGGGTAGAACAAGCTTAAAGTTCCTCTGCCCCTATGGAGAAGTCCTAACTTCAAACTATTACTTAGCCTCAAGGAGTGGCCTTGGGAGGTGCTAGGGAGGAGATAGAACATGCTTCTGTCTCCTAGGGTGTTCTGTCCTTAGGAAAGGATGCGTTTCAGCATTCTTTCCCTATAGCTAACCTGCCTATGTAAAAATCCCATTTCTGGATTCTGAGCCAATAAGCCGGGCCAAGTACACAATTGTCACACTCCAGGGCCACAGGCGTGTTCCCGCTGAGCTGGACTGATGGCCAATCTCTCCAGTCTGGAGTCATCTGCAGCACTTGAACATTCCATCTAAGGCTGGCTGGTCTCCATGTCAAACCACTAAGCATTAGCTCAGATCCTTTTTTCTTTTCTCCTTTCTTCTTTCCTCCTTCCTTCCCTCCCTCCCTCCTTCCCACCTTCCCTTTCTTCCTTCCTTTCTTTTGTGCTAGGCTTGAACTCAGGGCCTTGCACCCTCACTTGGCTTCTTCAGCTCGAGGCTGATTGGTGCTCTACCATTTGATCCATACCCCTACTTCCAGCTTCTTGCTGGTTAAATGAAGGTAAGTATCACAGACTTTTCTGCCCAGTCTGCCTTCAATCTCAGATCCTCAGGTCTCAGCCTCCTGAGTAACTAAGGATGATTCCCAGCAAGAGACCACATTCTTTGCATTTCTCTCTGTTATATTGCTATACTAAATAAGACATTGCTGGCTTTTTACCTTGTGAATTACTTTTGTGAGTTACTTCAAAATTTTGTTCATTATGGCATTTAAGAGCCGTGGATACAATAGATGTTTGAGAAATTGAGTGGAGACACCCCTCTTTGGGGATTTTCCCCAGGTCAATGACTGATTGTTGGCTAAATAGGTACATGGATGAATTGGTGAAAGAATGAATGAGTGGGTCATGAATGAATGCAGAAAAAATGAGCAGAAGCATCTCAGATCAGAGGACACCCACCTGCAGACCTCAAATGGCTGCCCTTCATCCAGAGGAGCTGAGCTCTACCGGGTTCCAGTGTGGCCTCAAGAGCCATTGAACCCAAGCCAGACTCTGCCAAGGAGGCATGTGTGCCCTTCTCCTCTTTTTCACAAAACTTTGACACTGTCCATTTAAACCACCATTGTCTGACCCTCTCCTAAGGAAACTTCTAAAATACCTTTCTCCCCTCATTTTGCCCTTTTGTGGGGACAGAAATGCTCCATTTAGCATTCCTAAAGAGTCATTAGCATCCCAAAGCCCATGTTGTGCTGCCCTGCTGGAGGCTTGTGTTCCTGCTGGAAGGCTGGGCTCTGCAGAGCTGCAGGAGCTGAAGGGCAGCCCCTGGGTGCCCAGGACACTTGGCAGAATCTCCCTCCCCACTCTCCAACTCCAGCCCAGCGCCCCTCATTACAGATATCTAGAACTCTCCTACTCTCAAAAAAAAAAAAAAAAAAAAAATCGGGGCTGGGGATATGGCCTAGTGGCAAGAGAGCTTGCCTTGTATACATGAGGCCCTGGGTTCGATTCCCCAGCACCACATATACAGAAAACGGCCAGAAGTGGCGCTGTGGCTCAAGTGGCAGAGTGCTAGCCTTGAGCAAAAAGGAAGCCAGGGACAGTGCTCAGGCCCTGAGTCCAAGGCCCAGGACTGGCCAAAAAAAAAAAAAAAAATCGTGGCTGGGAATGTGGCCTGGTGGTAGAGTGCTTGCTTCATATACATGAAGCCCTGGGTTCAATTCCTTAGTACCACTTATGCAGAAAAGCCAGAAGTGGCGCCGTGGCTCAAGTGGTAGAGCACTAGACTTGAACAAAAGAAGCTCAGGGACAGTTCCCTGAGCTCAGGCCCTGAGTTCAAGCGCCAGGACTGGCACACACACAAAAAAAATCATGCTATACTGGGGCTTGAACTCAAGACTTGACTTCCTGATCTTTTCCAATCAAGCATGGTGCTGGCACTTTACCACTTGACGCATACCTCTAGTTTTGGCTTTCTTGCTGTGTAGAGGTAAGAATCTCACAGAGTTTTCTACCTCCGCAGGCTTTATCATGATGCTCAGCAGCCTCCTCAGTAACTACTATTACAGATGAGTTACCAGTACTCAGCTTTTTTTTTTTTGAGTCTTACAAAGTTTCTCTCTCCCTTTCTTCCCTCTTCCCTCTTTCCCTTGCTCTATCTCTCTCTATAGTCTTACCAAGTCTCTCTCTCTCAGGCTGGGAATATGGCCTAGTGGTAAAGTGCTTTCCTCATGTACATGAAGCCCTGGGTTTGATTCCTCAGCAGCACATATATAGAAAAAGCTAGAAGTGGTGCTGTGGCTCAAGTGGCAGAGTGCTAGACTTGAGCAAAAGAGAAGCCAGGGACAGTACTCAGGCCGAGTCCAATCCCCAGGACAAAACCAAACAAAGTCTCTCTCTCTCTCTCTCTCTCTCTCTCTCTCTCTCTCTCTCTCTCTCTCTCTCTCTCTCTCTCTTTCTCTCTCTCTCTCTTCTTTCATGGGCCTTGAACTCAGGACCTGGGCTCTGTCCTGAGCTCTTTTGCACAAGATTTGTGCTTCATCACTTTGAGCCACAGCTCTACTTCCCGTTTTTCTGGTGGTTTATGGGAGATAAGAGTCTCATGGACTTTACTGCCCCGTTTGGCTTTGAATGGCGATCCACAGATCTCAGCCTCCTGAGTAGCTAGGATTACAGGTATGAGCCACTAATGCCCAGCTTCTCTCTGCCTTTCACCAGCACCCCCTTTGAGGGAATTTGGGGGGGAAGCTGGAGATTGACTTTAGGGTCTGGGCACTGTCCATGAACTTTTGTGCTCAAGGCTAGTGCTCTCCCACTTGATCTATTGCTCTACTCCAGGTTTTTGCTAGTTAATTGGAGAGAAAAGTATCAGGGACTTTTCTGTCCAGGCTGGCTTCCTACTGTGATCCTCAGATCTCAGCCTCCTGAGTAGCTAGGATTATAGGCATGAGCTAAAGACACCAGGCTAAGGGGATTTTTAAATGCAAATTTTAGGGCTACTTAATACAAAAACAGTCTTGGAAGTATTATTCATAATAGTCCATGAAGTGGTACTGTCTGTTGCTCAAGTGGTAGAGCACTAACCTTGAGCTGAGGAGCTCAAGGACAGTGCCCAGACCGAGTTCAAGCCCAACTGACAAAAAAAAAAAAAAAAAAAGATCTGGGAATAAGCCCTGGGTTTGATTCCTCAGCACCACATATATAGAAAAAGCCATAAGTGGCACTGTGGCTCAAATAGTAGAGTGCTAGCTGAGAAAGAGAGAGAGAGAGAGAGAGAGAGAGAGAGAGAGAGAGAGAGAGAGAGAGAGAGAGAGAGAGAGAAAAAATCTCATAATAGTCCAAAATGGAAACAACCCAAATGCCTGCCACTTGGATAGATAAGCAGGGTGTATTATTTCTATACAGTGGACTCATTTTCAGCAACAAAAGGGAATGGAGTGCTGATATGAGAGGTGCAGGAACGAATCCTGAAAGCATCTTGCAAGATATTTAGGGATTTAGGTGAGTTAGCTCTGTCACTTATATACAATCCGTGAGAAGATGACAAGTATCTCAGTGAATGGACATGGATAGACCACACTGGAGCAAGGCTTTCCAGATTTTCAAAAACAAGTACATTTCTGTTCCTTTTTTAATTTTTATTTTTTATTTTGCCATTCCTGGGGCTTGAACTCAGGGCCTGAGCACTGTCCCTGGCTTCTTTTTGCTCAAGGCTAGCACTCTACCACTTGAGCCACAGTGCCACCCCTGGCCTTTTTTATATATGTGATGCTGGTGAATCGAACCCAGGGCTTCATGTATACGAGGCAAGCACTCTACCACTAGGCCATATCCCCAGCCCTACATTTCTAACTGAGAGTAACCAGGGGTGTTTGTATCATTTTTATCATGCAGAAGAGTCAACACAAGTACTGGATTTTCCTGAGTTGTCCAACCTGCTTATGGGTGTTGTTAATGACTATTTTGTGCTCTTTGTGTAAGTTTGGTCCTGAAATACAGTAAATCACTTAAAAAAATTTTAATAGGAAGAAAGGAGAGGATGGGGGCATGAGTCAGCCTAAAGGAGCTTAGAATGGCCACAGCTGAAACACTTCCAAATAATATAAAAATGACTTTTCATCACTTAAATGGTATCCATGAGTCTATACTGATATAAAGAAGCCTAAGAATATGTCATATGAAAAGAAAGGACAGAGAAAGACCAGCTTGCTCTCATAGGAGAATTACAATAGCAAATGTAGATTGAAATAGAGGCTGGAGGCATAGCTGAAGTAAGTGCTGCTGCTGTGTGTGTCAACAAGTACAAAGCCCTGAGTTCAAATTCCAGTACTATCAAAAGAAAACAACAAATAATAATGTAGACACCAGGTATGGCTAAAGTGAGAGAGTACCTGCCTAGCAGGTACAAGGCAGTGAGTTCAAATCTCAAGACCACCAAAAGTAAAAAGTTTCCAGATGTGGTGGCTCATGCTTGCAATCCCAGCTACTCTGGAAGAAGTCAGAGATCAGGATGAAGGCAATCTGAGGCTGGCCCAGGCAAAAATAACTATCCAAAAATAACTAAGCAGAAACTAGTAATATTGTCTGTTTACTAAACTCCCTGAGTTCAAACTCCAGTCATGTCCCTATAAATAAAGTTAGTCAAATAAATAAATAAATAGCTGGGCACCGGTGGCTCATGCCTGTAATACACGTTATTCAAGTGGCTGAGACCTGAGGGTCATGGTTCAAGGCCAGCCAGGGTAGGAAATTTTATAAGATTCTTATCTCCAATGAACCACCAAAACCCCAAAACAAACAAAAAACAACACCAAACCAGAAGTGTAGCATTGGCTCAAGTAATAATACAGCACTAGCCTTGAACAAAAATGCTCAGGGACAGCACCCAGACCCTGCGTCCAAGCCCCAGGATGGGCACCAAAACAAAAACAAAAAACCAGAAAATAAATATCTTGGTGTAAATTATGCATGTAAATAACTCAATATTCCATTTCTCAAACTTGTGGCCCCCAAGGCTTTTTGTTTGTTTGTTTTTGTGCCAGTCCTGGGGCTTAAACTCAGGGACCGGGAGCTGTCTTTTTGCTTTTTCGTACAAGGTTGGTGTTCTGTCACTTGAGCCACAGCTCCACTTCTGGCTTTTTAGTGGTCGATTGGAGGTAAGAGTTTCATAGGCTTTCCTGCCTGTGCTGGCTTCAATTGTCAGGTCCCTCTGAGTCTGGCTGAAACAACTATTATTGTACTGTACTGTACTGTACTGAGTAATGTACTGTTTGACTGATTTTTTTTTTTTTCATTTCTCTTTTTCTAGTCCTACTACTGTGAATTACTAACTACAGGGTCTTGCTCTGAGGAAGGAAACAAATATTTGAGAAATTAACATTAATTTGTTTCTCTTATTATGAAAAAAGTGTTTCTTTCAAGAATTTAAAATAGCTTTTACTCGTTTTCCGTGGATTGATTTGCCTTTCATCCGTTTCTATCAGGTTTTGCTAAACAGCTCCCCTGGAGGGTCCCAGGCTTGAAATCAACACCTGCCAGTACTGCATAAATGACTCTTGCATATTTGAAAATGACACTAATTGTCTTCGCACACAGAAATAGCCATCTACTCAAATGCAGACCTTGCACGTTCATCAACTGGAGGAAAAAGGGTGCTCCTTGACCCCAACGTGATTTGAACATGCGACCTTCTGATCTGGAGTCAGACGCACTACCATTGCGCCACGAGGTCTTGAGAGTTGACTGAGTTTTGATCCTTTAAGTTTACCCTGTCCTGCACTTTGGCTGCTTCCTGTGCAACTCTGCTGCTTTCCCGCCCCCCCTGCCCCCTGCCCCCCCCCCCCCCCGCCCCCGTACACATTTGGCATCCATCAGAGCGCTCAGCCAGCTCGGGGCGCGGAGGGGCTGGCGCCTGCAGGACCCGGGATGTAGGTGGAGCTGGCAGGGCCCGTCAGTCCCGCCCCCCCCACCTCCCCATCCCTGCTGCATCCCCACAAATCCCGAGCAGATGCTGTCCTCGGCCCGCCCAGTGGGGGCTGTCGGTGAGGTACAGGGGAGAGGCGGGCCTGGGGGACCCCGAGTTCCCGGAGCTCCTGCTCCCCCACCCCAAGGGATCTAGAGAAACGACTCTGAGCGCGCAGCTAGGAAGTGACTTGGAAGTTTAGCACAAAAGCACGGACTCGGAGCTTGTTTTCTCTTCCAGTTGTAACCCCCACCCGCCCCCCACCTCTGAAAAGTTGGGGTGAAACATTGCAACGTGTAAAAAAGAAACCTGGAGATCATGGCTGAGGAGATCAAGCTCAGAAAGGCAAATGCCCCGTGCTTTTTCTCATAGTGGAATCTAGACCTAAAAAAAAAAAAAAAAGTAATGACCTGATTTAAAAGTAGGGCTATTTGTTGTTGTTCTTTGTTTGGCTTGTTTGTTGCTATTGTTTTTTTGGCAGGGGGACAGAGATTAGCAGAAGGAACGGAAAAGGAGATAGCAGGGACTGTGATAGAAGTTTTTTTTGTTTTTGTTTTTTTGTTTTGTTTTGTTTTTGCCAGTCCTGGGCCTTGAACTCAGGGCCTGAGCACTGCCCCTGGCTTCTTTTTGCTCAAGGCTAGCAATCTGCCACTTGAGCCACAGCGCCACTTCTGGCCTTTTCTATATATGTGGTGATCGGGAATTGAACCCAGGGCTTCATGTATGCTAGGGAAGCACTCTACCAGTAAGCCTAGAAGTACATTTTATATGTGTGAAAACAGCATAAAGAAACTCACTAAAAATGGTTTCTAAGTGAGGGAGGGGAAAGAGAGAGTGGGATTTAGGAAAAAAAAAGGGTAGTGGGGCAAAACCTTCCTTTCAAGGGTTGGGTCCCCATGCATCACATTGTTTTTGTGTCATTACTAGGGCTTAAACTGAGGACTTGGCCTTTTGCTCACAGCTCGTACTCTTGAGCTATGAATGACTCCAGCCTGGCTTTTTGCTGGCTAACTGGAGATTTGAGTCTTGAGTACTTCTCTGCCCTGGCCCCATCTTTCGAGTCTCAGCCTCCTGAATAGCTAGAACTATAAGGCACGAGCCACTGGCTCCTGGTTATAGCATGTTTTTTTGGGGGGGAAAAAATCAAAACCTATCAACTGTTCTATGAATTAACCTGCGTGTGCATTCTTATTCTATGACAAAATAGTTGCTTTGCTTTATCTTAAAAAGAAGGAAAGGCTAATGCTGTGGCTCATGTCTGTAATCCTAGCTACTCAGGAGGCTGAGATCTGAGGTTCATAGTTAGAAGCCAGCCAGAAAAGTCTGTGAGACTCTTAGCTTCAATTAGCCACCAGAAACCTGGAAGTGGAGCTATGGCTCAAAGTGCTAGAGACTAGTGTTGAGCAAATAAAATAAAATAAAATAAACCCAGTGACAGTGCTCAGGCCCTGAGTTCAAGCCCCATGACTAACAAAAAAGAAAAAAAAAAGTAATATTTAATTATGGGGGAGCCTTGCTGCAAACACAATATTTAGTATGTAATGGTTCCCCCTTCTCTGAAGTTTTGTTTGCTACTATTTCATTACCCACAGTCTATAAGGGTCTCAAAGTATTAAATGGAAAAATCTAGAAATGAAGAATTGGTCATATACATGAAGCCCTGGGTTCGGTTCCCTAGCACCACGTATACAGAAAATGGCCAGAAGTGGTGCTGTGGCTCAAGTAGCAGAGTGATAGCCTTGAGCAAAAAGCTCAGGGGACAGTGCTCAGGGCTGGAGTCCAAACCCCAGGACTGGCAAAAAAAAAAAAAAGAAAGAAAAAGAAAAAAAAGTGAAAAATTAGTAAGTTGTTTTTTGTTGGTCATGGGGCTTGAACTCTGGGCCTGGGTGCTGTCCCTGAGTTCTTCAGCTCAAGGCTAGCACTCTACCACTTGAGCCACAGCACCACTTCCAGTTTTCTGGTGGTTAACTGGAGATGAGAGTATCACAGACTTTCCTGCCCAGGCTGGCTTTGAAGCATGATTCTCATATCTCAGCCTCCTGAGTAACTAGGATTAAAGGTGGAAGCCCGCCAGCACTTGGTTTTGATAAATTTTTATTTGCATACTGTCCCTATCACAAAATCACATTCCATCCAGTTTTGTCCCATGTGGATGTAAATCATCCCTTTGTCCAGCATATCTGCCCTTTCTATGCTACCCACCATCAGTCATGGAGTGACTACCTCTCCCTCTGATTGGCTATCATAGCACTGCAGTGCTTTGTTCAAGGAACCCTCTTTTCACTTATTAAGGGCTCCAAAGCGCAAGAGTAACAATGCTGGCAATTCAGATATGCCAGAAAGGAACAGTAAAAGTGTAAAAGTTCTTGCCTGGCAGGAGTGGCTCATGCCTATAATCCTAGCTACTCAGGAGTGTGAGATCTGAGGATCACGTTTTTTGAAGGCAGCCTGGGCAGGAAAATCTGTGAGACTCTCGTCTCCGATAAACTATTTAGAAAGGGCCAGAAGTAGCACTGTGACTCAAGTGGTAGAGTGCTAGCCTTGAGCAGAAGCAGCTCAGAGACAGTGCCCAGACCCTGAGTTCAAGCCCCAGGATTGGTGAAAAAAAAACAACCAAAAAACTAGACAACGAAAATTTAAAAAAACAAAAAAAAAATCTTATGTTGAGGTTGCTGAGAGTTGTGTAAGAACAAATCTGTTTCAGTCATCTAGTGAGTGCCAGTCATTTCCACAGGATGTCCCTTCCTGTTGACTATTTAGATTTCAGCCCAGAAGATTTTGGAGATTATGACCCGAGACTGTGTCCCACTCAATTTTGTATTCCTATTCATGTCCTTACTAATACAGTCATGCATTACTTAAGTCATGAAGATGCATTCTAAAAAAATAAAAGGGTCACTAGATGGTTCATTGCTCTAGGAACATCACAGACTACTTACACAAACTACTTACACATCTGTGATGCCACTAGGTGATATAATTTTAGGAAGCCAATATCATATATGCAGCCAATCACTGACCAAAATGTTATATGTACAGCCCATGAGTAATATCCTCTCCAGCACTGGACAGTTTCTTTGGAGCAGGTGGCCAATAAATGTGTCAATGGTCATGTGGAGACATGGGTACTGACCTCTAGTAGGTGCATGGGAGAGCAGGTGGGAAGAGCACAGGCCAGATTTCCTAGATCTGAACTTCCCTTCTCCCAGGTAGGACCATTTCTGAGCAGAATGTGCCTTTCCATGCCTCAGTTTCTTCATCTGATCAAAGAGGAGTGATACTTACATAGTTTTATACCTTTTCTCCTCCTGTTGCATCATGAACTAGACTGACTACATTCATCACACAGGATGAATTTCCTCACAGGCACTGAGTCCAAGGTGGGGCCAATATAGAACCAGAATCTCTCCGACAAGAGGCCCCAGAAATGTGATTAAGTCCCAGTTCTTTTTCACTCTGGATGTACTATACCAGCATTGCAACACAGCTACAGAGCTTTCTGTGTGCATCCTTAGCTTCTACTCATCCCAAGTGTCCCCTTCATTCAAGCCATCGGCATGCCAGCAATGCCCACATAGCTCCCACCACTGTAATGAAGGTGACAACTGGACTCCCCAGCAGCTGGTCAACAACAGAGATTTTGACCAGATTTTGATCTCCTTAGAGAATCCTAAGCATTCTTCACAGCCCCAGAATGACGATGTCATTATGTCAGTATTAATTCTAATTAAGTAGAGTTGATTGTCTAGAATCAGTATTTTCTAAAGAAAATACTGGGCTGAGTAGAAATGAGAGCTCTGTGGCTTATTAGTAGTGTCTGTAATGGCACAGGAAGGAAAGTAAACACATTTGACAACCCTTCTTCAGCTAGTATCTGGCTTATTACAGAGACAACACACACAAAGATATAAAGCTGGGCCTGGTAGCTCATGCCTATAGTCCTACCTACTCAGGAGGCTGAGATCTGAGGATCACGGTTCAAAGCCAGCCTGGGCAGGAAAGCCCATGAGATTCCTATCACTACCAAAAACAAAACAAAACAAAACAAAACAAAAAAAAGCAGGAAGTGGAACTGTGGCTTAAGTGGTAGAGCACTAGCCTTGAGCACCAATGCTCAGGGACAGCACCCAGGCCCTAAGTTCAATCTCTAGGACTGGGGAGAAAAAATAAAAAAGTATACTATTGTCTCCTCAAAAAATGAGAAACACAGAAATGAGAAATCATAAGCATAAATAACACCTAGATGAAACTGAAGTAGCTTAAAAATCCTATCTACTATACTTTTAATAGGGTGAGGAAATCAGTCTTGTCTCCTTAATATATTTTAAATTGGTGTCCATTGAGAGAGAGAAGGTACTGGAGCTTGAACTCAGGGCCTGAGCATCGTCACTTAGTTTTTTTACTCAAGGCTGATGCTCTATTACTTGAGTCACAGTTCCACATCTGGCTTTTTGCTGGCGATAAAGAGCCTCATAAAATTTTCCTGCCTGGGCTGTCTTTGAACCTTGATCCTCAAATCTCAGTCTTTTGAGTAACTGGGATTTTTTTCCAGCTACAGGAATAAGCCACTGACTCACCGCAGCAGTTGTCTTTTGTAGAGGCCAAGCTATAAAAACAAAGTTATAAAATCTCTAGGAATAAGCAAGGTGCCAGTGGCTCATGCCTGTAATCCTAGCTCCTCAGGAGGCTGAGATATGAGGACTGTGGTTTGAAGCCAGCCAGGGCAGGTAAACTCCAATAAACTACTCAGAAAAAGCTGAAGGTGGGGCTGTGGCTGAAGTTGTAGAGAGCTAGCCTTGAGCACAAAGAGGCTCAGGGACAACACCAGTACCCTGATAGTATCTTTCCCATTGATTTAACCTCAAACGCCTGTCTCCAGGGCATGCCCCAACCCTGTGCCATATGACATCTTCCTTCTTGGCAATTACAGCTCAGTTGAAATTTTTTAAGTACACTGTACACTTTTTCAACGGACAACCATGGGTTGTAATATTTTCAACTCTGCTCTACAGAGATAATACTTTCTTTTTCTTTTTTGGTGCCAGTACTGGGTTTTAAACTCAGGGTTTACGCAGTCCCTTAGTTGTTTTGCTCAAGGCTAGTATTCTACTACTTAGGCCAAAGCTCCACTTCCAGCTTTTGGTGGTTAGAGATAGGAGTGCATCAGCATTGATTTTTTTTTTTTTTTAACATTATGGAATGCTTCACCAACTGGTATGTCATCCTTGTACAGGAGCCATGCTAATCTTCTCTGTATCATCCCCATTTTAGTTTATGTGCTGCTGGAGTGCACAAAGCCATGATTTTAATTAATTATTCAATAGAAGATACAGGCTTAGTCCTAAGTCACTATTTGCATGCTAACTCGTGATGAATCTTGCATATCGTCACATCTTAGGTAAACGAAGTATTAGTTGCTTAATTTCCATCAGACACTGGTATACTGCCACCTACTGGACTAGGGGCAAGCTACAGAAAAAACAGAATCAGGAGCTTGCAGGCTTCTTAGAAGAAATGTGTTTTTGTTTTGTTTTTTAAAAAAAGAACATTAGGGGATGGGACTATGGTCTAGTGGTAGAGTGCTTGCCTAGCATGCATGAAGCCCTGGACTCGGTTCCTCAGCACCACATATATAGAAAAAGCAGAAAGTTGCACTGTGGCTCAAGTGGTAAGAGTGCTAGCCTTGGGCAAAAAGAACAAAGAAGCCAGGGACAAGCGCTTAGGTCCTGAGTTCAAGCTCCAGGACTGGCAAAAACAAACAAACAAAATGAACATTAATACATGCAGCACTGAGTCTAATAACTATTTGAAAAACATAAGGAACAGAATGTGATTCAACTATGAGAAATTAGAAATGAACACTAAATTACTAGCTCATAATCTCCACTCAGTTTCCCAATTTCCATACAAATTATAGAAACTTGAAATCCAAGATGAAAAACATTTCAAGGGGGCTGGGAATATGGCCTAGTGGCAAGAGTGTCCTGGATTCGATTCCCCAGCACCATATATATAGAAAACGGCCAGAAGTGGTGCTGTGGGTCAAATGGCAGTGCTAGCCTGGAGCAAAAAGAAGCCAGGGACAGTGCTCAGGCCCTGAGTTCAAGGCCCAGGACTGGCCAAAAAAAAAAAAAAAAAAAGAAAGAGAGAAAAGCATTTCATGGAGTCTCATTGAAAGAGAAACAAACAAAACCACCCCTTGAGGCTATGGGGAGAAGCAAATGAAATAATGCATGAAAGGATTTATTTTCAGGCTTTAAAGAACCAGAGCATACACCAGGGTGGAACAACGCCTTCAGACACACATATACATATACACTCACATTCACCTACTTATTCAGATGGAAGTGAAAGAACAGACACAATGGTGACTGTCAAATGTGATTTTTCTTTCGTTGTAACTGTACCATCCAGTCAACTCACCTATATCCAAGGTAGTCCCAGAGAAGGCAAAAACAAACAAGCAACTTTTTTTCTTTTTGTTGGTTGTGGGGCTTGAACTCAGGGCCTGGCACTATCCCTGAGCTCTTTTGCTCAAGGCTAGCACTCTACCACTTGAGCCACAGTGCCACTTCTGGCTTTTTCTGTTTATGTAGTACTGAGGAATTAAACCCAGGGCTTCGTGCATGCTAGGCAAGCACTCTACCACCAGGCCACATCCCTCCCCACTTTTTATGGTGAGAATAGGAACTCCTGTTTATGTTTGGCACATCCTAGACCGCCACCCACCTATTTACCATTCCTATGTAGCTGGGTGCTTAACACCTAGCCCAACTTTCATTGCTTAGGAGATCTCAAAACAGCTGGGCACTGGTGGCTCAAGCCTATAATCCTAGCTACTCAGGAGGCTGAGATCAGGATGGTGGTTTGAAGCCAGCCCAGGTAGAAAAGCCCATGAGGTTTTATCTCTAGTTAACCATCCCCAAACCGGAAGTGGGACTGTGGCTCAAAGTGGTAGAGCACTAGCCTAAAGCACAAAAGCTCAGGGACAGCACCCAAGCCCTGAGTTCAAAAACAAAAAAAGAAAAAAAGGTCTCATAAACTTATTTTCCTGGGCAGATCTGTAGGTGTAATCCTCCTGCTCTCTGCCTCTTCCCAAATAGCTAGGATTATAGGCATTCACCATTACACCTGCTACCATTTATAAAAGTCAAGAACTATGACAAAGTGTATCCATGTTAGTGTCCCTGAAGATTTAGGTTGACCTTTCAGGTTAAATAAGAAATTATTTTCAGTACAGTACCAACTTTTCACACCAGATGGAATACCACCTGCAAATAAATAAAATGGCAAACAAGCACTTAAACAAAGTAAGCCCCAGTCCTGGGACTTGAACTCAGGGCCTGAACACTGTCCCTGGCTTCTTTTTTTGCTAACCGCTAGCACTCTACCACTGGAGCCACAGCGACACTTGTGGCTTTTTCCATATATGTGGTGCTGAGGAATCGAACTCATTGCTTCATGTTTGCAAAACAAACACTCTACTTACTGCTAGGCCATATTCCAAGCCCCAGGAAAAAATATTTCTAAAAATAGTAAGTATATCTTTAGCAGGCTACAGATATTCCTGCAATCTTCAGTCCCTGGGAAGGTAGTAATCTGAAGGTTATTTCATCATTTACATTTGTCATGAAGATTGATGAGATGACAACACATTGAATGCTCTGGAAACAATGGATTTTATACAAATATAAAGTTCCAACCTACAACTCTAATAAAGACACTCAAACAAATGTCTCTAAAAGTATTTTAACAATATACAAATGCAATCATAACATAATCTGTTAATTAAAAGACTCCAAGAGGGCTGGGGATATGGCCTAGTGGCAAGAGAGCTTGCCTCGTATACATGAGGCCCTGGGTTCGATTCCCCAGCACCACATATACAGAAAATGGCCAGAAGTGGCGTTGTGGCTCAAGTGGCAGAGTGCTAGCCTTGAGCAGGAAGAAGCCAGGGACAGTGCTCAGGCCCTGAGTCCAAGGCCCAGGACTGGCAAAAAAAAAAAGACTCCAAGAAAGTTTACAGTACCTATAACAGAATTTACAGATGCCTACAATGATTTGCAGATCGGTTTAGTTACACATTGCTTTGTTTTAAGAAATACCATTAAAACGAATGTATGACTTATAACATCCCCTATTATAGCAAGAAAAGAATATTATTAAAATAAAATATTTTTAAAGTATTTATTACCCCAAGTATTTAAGTGACTCTTTATAACATCAGAACTCTACCTTTCAGTGTTAAGAGACTTGCTTAGCCTAAAGACCACTGAAGAGCTTCTAGCCAGCTTGAAGTAAAACCTGGCTATCCTACAAAATAAAGGGACAGCAGCAATCTCTGGGCATCCCTAAACATAGTTAGGAGGATTCCATTTCCATTTATTGGATCTTTAGTAAGTTGCTTTTTACAAAATTAAAGTAGAAACACACTTTTAGCTGGATGTGGTGGTGTGGTGGGATGTACCTGTAATCCTAGCACTTGGGAAGCCATGAGTTTGAGTCCAGCTTGGATTGAATGGTCAACCCTACCTCAAAACAAAACAAAAACCTTAAAAAAATAAATTAACACTACTGGCCCCATTTGGTTTTCACTTGCTAGCATGTCTCAGACAAGAAATTTTATCATTAAGTATATATTAAAAATTAACAAATATTTTTGATTCACAAAGTGCTCATTCTTAGCATGAAATCAAAATTATTGATGAGAATAATCTACAAGGATAGTATATAAACACAGAACTTTGAGACAGACTAAGAACATCCTCCTATGTTCTACACATCAAAATGCAAAGATTTCTGTTACATATATAAATCTGAGATATAGCCATTATAAGATAATGTGCATATATATATATATATATATATATATATATATATATATATATATATATATCAGAAAATTCTGACAAGGTTTCTAGTGACACCATACTTCCTAACCCAACTCAGTAGAAAGAAAATAGAAACTTAATATGAAAACAAAAAAAATTTTAAATGAACTTCTCAAGTGGAAAAACAAAGCCCTATCTCCACTTTGCAATATGGTTTAGCTCTAAACTATTCAGTCTACAACAATCTCTTCAGTTCTTCCTCAATACAACAGATCACAGAAGCTTTTTTCTCTATTCAGGAAGTCTGATCAATATTCTGCAATAAAGAAAAAAGTCATTAATATTCACAGTTCATTTTACTTCATATACCCACATACTTCAAACCACTCAACCTAGGAAAATATTTCACATTTGTAAGCAAAGCCAGCTACTGTATTACCTTACATTTGACAGCCCAATCATGTTAAAAGTAGAAACCTTGGATCTCATCATCTGTTCAGACACCTAGCCTGTCCCATTGCAAGAAGCACAACTCAGAATCATATAAGAGAGTAGGCTCTATCTATGTTATGCCAGGCCCCAAACTCAAGTTCTATGTCTCTCCCACCTTTAGCATGATGGACAACCCTAAAGGAAAACACCTAATAAGCAAATATATGACAATTATCCTAAAGTGGGCCACAGCAAAAGTATACTAGAGCCATGCAAAAATTCTTCAGTGAGAATGACAAGTGAGCCTTACAAGAACACATGTTTTCTCTATCACTTCTACAGAGAATCCCTATAGTAGAATAGAGAAAGCAATGGAATTCTAGTGTATGGGTTAGGCAGTAAGTGCTTATGGGCAAAAAGGCTGAAGAAATCATAAAATAGGAAATCAAAAGCCAGGCATTGGTGGCTCATACCTGTAATCCTAGCTATTCGAGGCCGAGATCTGAGGTTTGGTTTCAAAGCCAGCCAGAGAAAAGTCCATGAGACTTTTATCTCCAATAAAATGCTCAGAAAAAGCCAGAGGTGACTCTGTGGCTCAAGTGGCAGAGTGCTAGCCTTGAGCACAAGAGACTCAGGGACAGTGCCCAGGCCTAGAGTTCAAGTGGTAGGTAGAGTGTTAGCCTTGAGCAAAAAGAAGCCAGGGACAGTGCTCAGTCCCTGAGTCCCATGCCCCAGGACTGGCAAAAAACAAAACAACAACCACAAAAAACTTTTAGGACACTAATGGCACTTTTTTTTTGGCCAGTCCTGGGCCTTGGACTCAGGGCCTGAGCACTGTCCCTGGCTTCTTTTTCACTTCTGGCTGTTTTCTATATGTGGTACTGGGGAATCAAACCCAGGGCTTCATGTATATGAGGCAAGCACTCTTGCCACTAGGCCATATTCCCAGCCCCACTAATGGCACATTTTTGAGATGCTCTAAATAAAAGCCTTCAAAAGGCAAATAGAAACTGGCACCAGTGGCTCATGCTTGTCATCCTAGCAACTCAAGAAGCTAAGATCTGAGGAGCATGGTTCAAAGCCAGCCTGGGCAGGGAAGTCTGTGATTAACCACCCAAAAGCTATTAATAAATTGTGGCTCAAGTGGTAGTGCACTAGCTTTGAGCAAAAAAGCTCAGGGATAGCACCAAAGCCCTAGTTTAAAACCTAGGACTGGCACCCCCCCACAAAAAAAAGACAAGTAAAACTCTTTATCATCATCTTTAAATAATGTTGGAGCTTTTTTTTTTTAAGTTTAAAACAAAAAACCTTATGGGATAGGTGTTAGCATATTCACTCCTATTTTGGGTTGACAGCCTCCATCTTGGGTCATCTACAAGCCAGGCCTGACCATTTACCCATTCCCACCCAAACTGCATGGACCCCCAGCCTCAACAGCACCAGCAACATGTTGCTGCACAGTCAGGATGCTCTATCCTGGTCCCACAGCTATTTCTGGTGTCCAGCTACAAAAGGTATTGTCCCAGCATATGCCAGATATAGGATGTTTTCCCTGGCTACCAATCAGCTATGGAATGTTCTGCCCTTGCTGTCTGCTATCTACAGTGTCTACCTGTGACTACAAAAGATTTCCTGTTCCCAGCTCCTTCTGCCTTCAGCCTCCTTGATATTATGTAACTACCTCTCCTGTCCAAGAGCAGACTGCTACTCTCTACACTGGGAGAGATAGCCTGTCAGCTTTGGCTGACATTAAAATGTTTTCTTTCTTCTTCTTCTTTTTTTTTTTTTTTGCCAGTCCTGGGGCTTAGACTCAGGCCCTGAGCACTGTCCCTGGCTTCTTTTGCTCAAGGCTAGCACTCTGCCACTTGAGCCACAGCGCCACTTCTGGCCATTTTCTATATATGTGGTGCTTGGGATTCAAACCCAGGTCTTCATGTATACAAGGCAAGCACTCTTGCCACTAGGCCATATCCCCAGCCCCGATGTATTCTTTCTTATATGTGACTGTGTGTCTGTGTGGTTTCTGGGTTGGTGCTTACAGTAGGTAAGAGGGGATACAGAAATAGAGGGACAAAGAGTAAATAAATGCACTAGTGGTGACTATACAACTTGTGGGTGGGGATGGTAGGGAAAAACGGAGAGAGAGGGAGGGAAGGGATGACACTGTCCAAAAAGAAATGTACTCTTTACTTGACTTATGTAATTATAACCTCTTTGTACATAACTTCTACAATAATAAAAATTAAAAACTTTAAGCATTTCACAGAAATTGAACTCTAAGAGAATGTAATCAATCACATCCAGAAAACACTTACTTGTCTTAAAAACTGCTTTCCAAGATACGAGGTAGCCATGCTAGTTAAGTTCTTCCTGCTGCCCACTTTACACCTGATATAACCATACAGGTTGGCACCTTGCAGCACCACACCCATAATAACCACAGCCTGGGAGAGGGGAAAAATAACCAGTGATTACTACTCTAAAATTGATTTTTCTCTATGTTCTACATGAACATGGCAGATGAATGTGAACGAAAATAAAAAAAAAGAGAGAGAAGAAAGCAAGCTGTCAAGGCAGGAGTTGTGCCAATGAGACTCCACAACTTGCCCAAGCAACCTAATGTACGTTCAGCATAGAGCACTAATCATTCACCCAAGGATTTACTTGAACACAACTGCTGCATTTGCCAGGTACTATGCTAGCCCTGGGGACAGTGTAGAAAGACCTGGGTGCTTCCCATGGGCTCACGAGTAAAAGACATGAGGCCAGTGAGGCTTAACAAAGGCTCAAATGTTAATTATTCCTTTTAAGAATTACAAAAGAGCAGTCAAAAAGTAGATCAAATTGAATAAACTGAGAGCAGGAGGAAGTGAACCTCTGTTCCATGCAAATGTGTACATAATAGATGCCTTCATGGAAAGCAAACAACACTGTGGCAGCAACCACCATGAGACGGGAGGGACTGTCCTTCTGCACAGCTGCTGCTTCTTCTTTTTGCCAGTCTTGAGGCTGGAACTCAGGGCCTGGGCACTGTCCCTAAGCCTCTCTGTGCTCAGGGCTAGCGCTCTACCTCTTGAGCCACAGCATAACTTCTGGCTTTTTCTGTTTATGTGGTACTGAGGAAAAGAACCCAAGGCTTCATGCATACTAGGCAAGCCATATTCCACTACCACTAAGCCATATTCCCAACCACTTCACAGCTTCTTATTCCTGGTGGCCACAAGGACCCCACAGCTGATCCTACTAAGATTACTGAGAATAAGAAACTCAAGCCCACTCTTTTTACCTCCTTTCCCTTTCAGAACACCCATTTTGAGCATATGACTAAATGATTGTTTCAGAATATTCATGAGTTGTACAACTGTCACCACAATCAACTTTGAAACACCTTCATCACCCTAAAAGAGGCTCCCTTATACCTTGTATCAGTCATCCTCATTTTCCCATTCACAATTCTCCCTTCAGATCTAAGTAACTACTAAACCATTTTCTGTCCCTACAGATTTGCCTATTCTGAACATTTTACAGAAATATAATAATTTCACATGTGGAATAGTCAATAAGAAGACCTAAGTATGTTATTCAATGAATAACATGAAATTCATGGAAACAACTACAAAACTACAACAAACAAAAATCCAGAAGTGAGAGAAACCATATAGTACTAATTTCCCCATCTTTCATATCAGGAAACTCATAAGTATTGTAAACTCATAAATACTAAACACATTTCCTAATTCATGAAAGAGGGTTGTGACCTAAGTATGTAAATGTTTTGTTTTTGTTGTTTTTTTTTTTGGCCAGTCCTGGGGCTTGGACTCAGGGCCTGAGCACTGTCCCTGGCTTCTTTTTGCTCAAGGCTAGCACTCTGCTACTTGAGCCACAGCGCCACTTCTGGCCATTTTCTGTATATGTGGTGCTGGGGAATTGAACCCAGGGCCTCATGTATACGAGGCAAGCACTCTTGCCACTAGGCCATATCCCCAGCCTCCTAAGTATGTAAATGAAGATAACTTCTGGGTGCCAGTGGCACATATCTTCAATCCTAGCTACTCAGGAGGCAGAGATCTGAAGATCATGTTTTGAAGCCAGCTTGAGTAGGAAAGCCCATGACTCTTATCTCTAATTAACCAACAAAAAAGCCAGAAGGGGAACTGTGGCTCAAATGGTAGAGTGCTAGCCTTGAGCAAAACAAACAAACAAAAAACACTCAAGGACCGTGCCCAGACTCTGCGTTCAAGCCCTGGGATCAGCATATGCACATAAAAAATGATCACTACTAAAATAACTCAGAATAAACAAAAGCATTTCCAAAATCCTAAAAAGAAAATACTGTGTGTGCACTAAGAAAGGTAAGCCTATAAAGTAAAACATGAATAGAAACCACTTTTAAAAATAATTAAGGTCAAAATATCTTGCCTGTCCTAAGAATAAGGACTCACTGTTTAGAACAAGTTCTTCCGAAGAGGACAGCAGCAAGTATTTTCAGTTTCACACTCTTCTAGGTCTTTCTAATCCTTCCCTGACCTCCCAATAAGTAGAGCCTAATTTACATTTCCTTGAATGTGAGTGGGTAGCATGCATAAGGCAATAAGGTTTTAGGCTAGGTTGTAAAAAGTGCTTCAGCTTGCAAGCTAGACCACCCCAAATAGACTACTGATCCTCCATGTAAGCAATCCAGTTACCAAGAGGCCACCTACTGTGAGGAAGCCCAAACTAAGCCACATGGAGAGGACATCAGACATGTTGTAGCCCCCTAGTCAATCCTACCACTGTCTGACTGAAATTACTCAAGATCCTAAGCCAGAAACTCCAACCGAGGCCTACCCAAGATCCCCACCACAGAAACTGTGAGATAAGCCCCTATGCTTTTGGCTGATTTATGTTTTATTAGGTTACATTAGTCATATAGACAGAGATTTCATTGTTAAATATTTACAAGTTTACAATCTGTTCCAATCAACCTTACCCCCTTTACCACTCTCCTTTCACTCACTCCCCAAAACAATTAGAAATGATCTATGATCTATTATGTTATACTAAGTAACAAATCACCAACCAATGTTTTCAGAAAATACCACTCTATAATAGGCACCAATGTCATTAAGGCTAGTGAAATGGGGCCCTTTATAAGATCTGCTCTCCAGTACCTACAAAACAGGAGAGGTGAGAAATCCAACTTGGGACACCTAAGATCAAGCTGCCAGTTCAAAATGGGTCACTAGTCATAAGGACACAAGTGACTACTATTTGTGATTACCCATCAGACTCCCAATGGTTTATAAAGTTCAACATGGTTACTCACCAACCACTTGACTCTGAAGGAGAAGAGAGCACTAAAGGCAAATATCACCCACAGCACTGGACAGGCAATAAGTCCTAACCAAAAGATTCTTGATTCAGCTTCTGAAACAGTTTTATTATCTTGAGGAGTTGCCTATAGAAGGAAATCAATTTGATCATCACTGTTGGAAAACTTACTAATAAAAGTTTAGTATTCTTTTTTTTTTTTTGCCAGTCTTGAGGTTTGAACTCAATCCCTAGGCACTGTCCCTAAGCCTCTTTGTACTCAAGGCTAATACTCTACCACTTGAACCACAGCACCACTTCTGGCTTTTTTTGAGTAGTTTACTTAAGAGTCTCATGGATTTTTCTGCCTGAGCTGGCTTTGAAGCATGATCCTCAAATCTCAGCCTCCTAAGTAGCTAGGCTTACAGGTATGAGCCACAGATGCCTGCTGGATTTATTATTCTTAATTTTTAAAAAATACTACTCTCAAATTCAAAGATTAAGACAGATATTCCAAGTCTCAAATTAAGAGTGAAAAAAAATCAACTAGTGTATCAACTACTACTATAACCTTAGTAAATTTCAATACATTTTGTTTTAGCTATAGAATTCTGCATTTTCAATGCAGAATGGAAACATCATGACCCCAAACAGGCACAACTGGTCTCTGATAGGCTTCTACTAAACCCTTGCACTTGTACAGTTCATTAACAAAGAAGCTACTCATGATACCTTTTTGCACAAGAATCAAGGAAATCAAGATTACAAGTCACCCTGGACTCTTAACACATCAAATAAATCTAGAGGGCTAAAACAAGGAGGGAAGGGGGACAAATCAAGGGATTTTGGACAATGAACAAGATGTGTTAGCAAAACTCAGAAATTTATAAAAGTAGTGAATTGTTTCCAAGGTAGATTTTATATGAAAGAACACAGGCTTATTGAGCATAGTTCTGTTTTCTGAGGCCCAAGCAGAAGGCAAGCAGCTTAATTAGGTACTGTTTCCTAGATTCTGATCCATTTCCCAAATTGATTTTCACTGGGAAATGGGATGTTCACTAGAAAGAATCAAGATAAACCAAATGGGACTCTTGAAAGCATAGGATTAAAGAAAATGGCTGATTCTTTTTTTTTTTTTGCCAGTCCTAGGTCTTAGACTCAGGGCCTGAGCACTGTCCCTGGCTTCTTTTTGCTCAAGGCTAGCACCCTGCCACTTGAGCCACAGCACCACTTCCGGCTTTTTCTGTTTATGTGGTACTGATGAATTGAACCCAGGGCTTCATCCATGCTAGGCAAGCACTCTACCACTAAGCCACATTCCCAGCCCAAGAAAATGGCTGATGGACTGGACTCATGGCTCAGGTGATAGAGTGCTAGCCATGGAGTGGCTTGAGTGAGAGCATGAGGCCCCGAGTTCAAACCCTGATACCAGCACAAAAGAATAAGGTTGAACCTCAGACTTTCTATCTAATTAGAATTCTCTTCTCTTCTCACATGTGGAAGATGACCATAGGAGCAAAGATACAACAAACTGACAGCAGTCATCTGCTGGATAGAAAAGGATCTATGGTGATACCTAACAAAGCAATAGAATTGGGGCCAACAGAAATTGATCTTTAATCAACAACCCAATAGGCAGCTTAGCATGCTGTACTCTCTCAGAGGACTCTGTATCATTCTCATATTCTCTCTCTCTCTCTCTCTCTCTCTCCAGTCTGAACTAGTCAGAATATTGTACTACGTTTTAGAAGGCCATCTGGTTTAATACATGGCAAATGATTTTAATACACATCATACTGCTTTTAATCTTGAATTCTTCATCCTTAAATATTTGAATATAATCTATACATAATTCATTAGATGACAGTGTTAAAAAGAAAGAAAGAAGGCAGTTTACCTCTCTGGACTCAAACACCCAGTGGCTCTTTCCATCCTCATCAACATGATTCCACCAACGGAGGCCAACCATTAGTCTACCTGTAACATTCTAGGAAATATGAATATAAACATGCATTTGTTGTTGTTGTTTTTGGTGCCATCCTGGGACTTATTCTCAGTGCCTGGGTGCTATTTCTGAGCTTTTTTCACTCAAGGCTAGTATACTACCACTTAAGCCACAGTTTCACTTCTGGCTTTTTGGTAGTTTAATTGGAGATACGAGTTTCACAGACTTTCCTGCCTGGGCTGGCTTCATGCTCCTCAGATGTCCAACTCCTGAGTAGCTAGGATTACAGGCATGAGCCACTGATGTTCAGCTAACACATAATTTTTTTTTTTTTTTTGGCAGTCCTGAGCCTTGAACTCTGGGCCTGGGCACTGTCCCTGAGCTTCTTTTGCTCAAGGCTACCACTCTACCACTTCTGGCTTTTTCTGTTAATGTGGTACTGAGGAATTGAACCCAGGGTTTCATGCATGCTAGGCAAGTACTCTAGCACTAAGCCACATTCCCAGCTCCCACACATACATTTTTAAAGCATCATATTTTAGTGTGCTATTTCACAAAATTCTTCAGCTTTACCTTCATAATAGCCAGCTAACAAAGACCACTCTGTAGCAGGCCCAGCTAAAAGACTCAATACAATGGCTTTGGCATGATCAGCAGGGTAGGGCTTAGAGAATAAGCAACAAGTCTTCCATAAACTTTCTCTCTTCCCTCATAAATACTTGTTCTTTCTTCAACTATACAGTTTTTCCCTAGGATCCTTTCTCTTTGACCTACCTTTTCTCACATATGCTGACTATAGCTAAATATATTTTGCAACTGTACGTCCCAACAAATGCTTATAGGCACTGGACTTCATGCAACCTCTCAAATGTATCAAGTTCTTTCTGCTTGTTAGTGTAGTAATTAGTGTGAAAACTTTTGTAACATTTAAAAAAATCTATTATCAATATTTACTGTACATCTACAAACTCATGGCTAATAAAATGATGACTGATAAACAAATCAAGTATGTGGAAAAGAAAGATCAACAATACATAAATGTACCAATTAGGAAAAGTACTGTCAGCAGAAAGTATTGGACTCAGGGCCTGAGCACTCACTGTCCCTGACTTCTTTTTGCTCAAGGCTAGCACTCTGCCACTTGAGCCACAGCGCCACTTCTGGCCATTTTCTATATATGTGGTGCTGGGGAACTGAACCCAGGGCTTCATGTATATGAGGCAAGCACTCTTGCCACCAGGCCATATTCCCAGCCACAAGTATGGAATTCTTGATCAGTACAACAGTGATATAACCCTGTACCTAGGTTAGGTATCAGAATGACTTCCTTAGGAATCAATACTTGGAATGAAACTTAAAGGATACATGGGAATTAGTAATACAGGGAATGTTTAATTATGTTGTCCACTAACAGACTCAGGAGCACAGAAGTTCTCAGATGTAGAATGTTTCTTTATTTTCATTAACCTCACTAATGTTTATAACATACATATAATTTATAAGTGACAATAACAAGGCGTGAATGTATGGTAATAAGATAGAATTAATAAAATTTTGTTTTATTTTTGCGAGTCCTGGGGCTTGAACTCAGGGCCTCAGCAATGTCCTTTGGCTTCTTTTTGCTCAAGGCTAGCACTCTACCACTTGAGCCACAGCATCACTTCCAGCTTTTTCTATATATATGTGATGCTGAGGAATCGAACCCAGGACTTTACACGAGGCGAGCACTTTACCACTAGGCCATATTCCCAGCCCTAGAATTAATAAAATTAAAATAGCTGGGCACTGGTGGCTCATGCCTGTAATCCTAGCTAATCAGGAGGCAGAGATCTGAGGATTGCAGTTCAAAGTCATCCCAGGCAAGAGAGTCTGAGCCTCTTAACTCCAATTAATCACCAGAAAAACCAGAAGTGAAGCTGTTGCTCAAAGTGGCAGGGTGCTCTCCTTGAGCAAAAGAGCTCAGAGACAGTACCCAGGCCCTGAGTTCAAGCCCCACAACCAACTAAATAAATAAATCAATATTAAAATAAAATTAATAAAACCTGTGATATTGTCAAACCAAACCAGGCCACTTTTCAATCTGTATACTTGTTATAGATAATGCCAAAATAGTATTTATGCTTTTTATCCCTCTGAAAGTAGTTACAGACTTGTTGCTAGATCTTCTAGCTAAAGTTAAAAACTCAGGGGCTGGGAATGTGGCTTAGTGGTAGAGTGCTCCCCTAGCATACATGAAGCCCTGGGTTCGATTCCTTAGTACCACATACACAGAAAAAGCCAGAAGTGTGTGCTGTGGCTCAAGTGGTAGAGTGCTAGCCTTGAGCAAAAAGAAACTAGGGCCAATGCTCAGGCCCTAAGTCCAAGCCCTAGGACTGGCAAAAAAAAAGAAAAAAGAAAAAAAAAGGAATGTACTCATTATCTGACTTATGTAACTGTTACTCCTCTGTACATCACCTTTATGACAAAAATAAATAAAAAGGGGGCTGGGGATATAGCCTAGTGGCAAGAGTGCCTGCCTCGGATACACGAGGCCCTAGGTTCGATTCCCCAGCACCACATATAGAGAAAACGGCCAGAAGCGGCGCTGTGGCTCAAGTGGCAGAGTGCTAGCCTTGAGCAGGAAGAAGCCAGGGACAGTGCTCAGGCCCTGAGTCCAAGGCCCAGGACTGGCCAAAAAATAAAAATAAAAATAAAAATAAAAATAAATAAAAAGAACAAAAATAGTAACTTTCTTAAAAAAAAAGTTAACTCGGGCTGGGAATGTGGCTTAGTGGTAAGCATGCTTGCCCTGGGTTTGATTCTTCAGTACCGCATAAACAGAAAAAGCCAGAAGTGTCACTGTGGCTCAAGTGGTAGAGTGCTAGCCTTGAGTAAAAGAAGAGCTCAAGCCCTGAGTTCAAATCCCCAGAACTGGAAACAAAGCAAAACAAAAAAAAGTAACTCTAGGCTCTGTGAAACACTTTTCAAAGAATATTTTGGGATGAAGGATAACATGTTGAATTGCAGGTACCTTCAAGATAGCCACAAACAAACAGATTAAAAAAAAAACAACAAACCAGAGAGCACACACACACACACACACACACACACACACACACACACACACACACACACACACACACACACACACACACACACACACACACACACACACACACACACACACACACACACACACACACACACACACACACACACACACACACACACACACACACACACACCCCCCCCCCCCCCCCCCCCCCCCAAGCAAGGCTCCAGTGGCTCATGCTGGTAATCCTAGCTACTTGGGACACTGAGATCTAGTAATCAATGTTCAACACCAGCCTGGGAAGATAAATCCAAGATATTCTCATCTCCAATTAACCAGAAAGAAGCCAGAAGTGGAGATATGGTTCAAATAGTAGACTGTCAGCTTTAAGCAAAAAAGCCAAGCAACAACTCAAGGCCCTGAGTTCAAGCCTGAACACAGAATAAAATAAAAAATAATAATGCGTACATGTACATGTATATTTCAAGCATACAGATAAGGAAGCTTAAACTTGTCAGCAAAACCTAGGTAGAAAGCTAGATCTGAGGATTGTCATAGCTTATAGACCAGCAACTAAAACCAGAAGTATGTCCCACTTAGAAAAGAAATACAGAAAAAGAAAAGGAAATTCGAAACCATTCACACTGCAGATATACTAAGATTTACTTAGGTTAAATGAAAAAGAAGAGCTAGTATAGAAGATATAACAGCCAGTGGTCTATATGTTGGCATTTTCAAAGAAAGACCTTAGAATATTTCTTCATGTTCTCATTTTCTAATCTTTACATTGTTCCTTTCTTTATTAGTTTATTTTTCTTGATTTCCCCCCAACCTTTGTCTCTGAGGCTTGAACTCTGGGCCTGGATGCTGTCCTTGAGCTTCTTTTGCTCAGGCTAACATTCTACCACTTGAGCTGTAGTGCCACTTCTTGATTTTTCTGTGATTTAAATGGAGATAGTCTCACAGTCTTTCCTGCCCAGGCTGGCTTTGAACCATGATCCTCAGGTCTCAGCTTCCTGGTAAACTAGGATTACAGGATGAGACACCAGTGCCCAGTTTTAAAAAAATTTTATTTTCATTTTTAAAAAGGTGATGTACAGAGGGTTTACTCCTTCATAAGTCAGGTAATAACTACATTTCTTTTTGGGCAATGTCACTCATTTCTTTGCTTTTTCCCAGGTTTTTTTTTCCTGTCCCCACCCACAAACTGTACAGTTCATTTTCAACATGTCTACTAAGTCCTAGGGCTGCATTTTGTTTTAAAACTTAGAAACCTTCATCCATTATTTTCATTCTTTCTTCTGTAATAAAAGACTGTATTGGGCTGGGGATATAGCCTAGTGGCAAGAGTGCCTGCCTCGGATACACGAGGCCCTAGGTTCGATTCCCCAGCACCACATATAGAGAAAACGGCCAGAAGCGGCGCTGTGGCTCAAGTGGCAGAGTTCTAGCCTTGAGCAGGAAGAAGCCAGGGACAGTGCTCAGGCCCTGAGTCCAAGGCCCAGGACTGGCCAAAAAAAAAAAAGACTGTATTGGTTTTTGCCTAAATTTAATTTTAGATACATTTTAATAACTTACAGGTAATCACTGTAAATTGTAAATAATACATTGTTTTTGCTTCCTATTTTTTTGGTACTGGGGCTTGAACTCAGGACCTGGGTACTGTCTCTGAGATTCTTGCTCAAGGCCAGTAGTGTTCTACCACTTAAACCCCAGCTCTACTTCTGGTTTTTTGTATGTGCTTAATTGAAGGTAACAGTCTCATGGACTTTTCCTGCCCAGGCTAGCTTTAAACTGCAATCCTGCCCAAGCAGGTAAGTCCATGAGACTTTTCCTTTTCCCCTTCCTTTCCTTTTTTTTTTTTTGCCAGTCCTGGCACTTGGACTCTAAGGCCCTGTCTTCTTTTTGCTTAAGGCTAGCACTCTACCTCTTGAGCCACAGTGCTATTTCCAGCTTTTTCTGTTTATGTGGTGCTGATGAATAGAACTTAGGGCTTTGTGCATGCTAGGTAAGCACTCTACTGTTAAACCATATTCCCAGCCCCACCCTTGAGACTCTAATCACCAAAAAGTAGGAAACAGAATTGAGTTCAAGTGGTAGAGCGCTAGCCTTGAGGGACAAAAAGCCCATGGTCAGTGCCCAGATCCTGAGTTCAAGCTCCAGGACAGGCACAAGTAAATAAGTTTTGAAACTTTTTTCTCTTCTTCATTTACTCATTAATACTACAAATCCATTTACATAAGATTGCTTTTGGGGCCTGGGAATATGGCCTAGTGGTAGAGTGCTTGCCTCGCATACATGAAGCCCTGGGTTTGATTCCTCAGTACCACATATATAGAAATAAGCCAGAAGTGGTGCTGTGGCTCAAGTGGTAGAGCGCTGCCTTGAGCAAAAAGAAGCCAGGGACAGTGCTGAGGCCCTGAGTTCAAGCCCCAGGACTGGCAAAAAAAAAAAAAAAAAAGATTTCTTTTAAAAAATTTCAACTGAGGGCTGGGGATATAGCCTAGTGGCAAGAGTGCCTGCCTCGGATACACGAGGCCCTAGGTTCGATTCCCCAGCACCACATATACAGAAAACGGCCAGAAGCGGCGCTGTGGCTCAAGTGGCGGAGTGCTAGCCTTGAGCAGGAAGAAGCCAGGGACAGTGCTCAGGCCCGGAGTCCAAGGCCCAGGACTGGCCCCTCCCCCCCAAAAAAAATTTCAACTGAGATTTAGAATACATGTTTTTTTTACTTGTTTCAGAACTCTGTCTAACGTCTTTTACAAGTCTATTACCATTCATTTATTTTATTTTATTATTATTATTTTTTTGGCCTGGACACTGTCCCTGAGCCTCTCTGTGCTCAAGGCTTGCTCTCTGCCACTTGAGTCACAATGCCATTTCCAGCTTTTTCAGTTTATGTGATACTGAGGAATTGAACCCAGGGCTTCATGCATGCTAGGCAAGCACTCTACCTTACTAAGCCACATTACCAGCCATAACCCTCCATTTTTAACTGCCTAATTTTGCTTCCTATTTCAATCGTTTGGATAACTACAAGCAATTCTACCAAGAGTAAATATATAGGTTTTTTTTTTTAAGCTTTTGTTTAAAAAATATCAGAAAATATACTATTTGTTCATGTCTTTTCAAACTCTACCTTATACTGGGTACTGGTAGCTTATACCTATAATTCCAGCTACTCAGGAGGCTGAGATCTGAGAATCATGTTTCAAAACCAGCACAAGCTGTAAAGTCTGTAAAACTTTTATCTCTAATTAACCAGCAAAAAATGGAATGGAGGTGTGGCTCCAGGGGTAGAGCACCAATCTTAAGCAAAGGGAGAGTAGGAGGTCCTAAGTTCAAGCCTCAGTACCACTACAAAATTAAACAAACTAAGAAACAAATCCTTACTCCAAATGGATTTAATTACAGGATCAGCATCTCTAATCTAAAAAATGTGCTATCTGAATTTTTCTGCTCAACTACTTTCAGATTTTTGGACATTTCAGATGTCATACTTCCAGATTAGAAATGGGCAACAGGTGACATCTATTCAGATATTCCAAAATCTAAACAACTCTAAAATAAAAGTCAAGGAAGAGTCTTTAAAAAAATATATCTTTTCAATCTTTCTTGTCAGCATGATGTGGCTTTGCAGAAACTGGCTGCCACCAAGCCAACTGCCTCTGCTGTGTATAAAATCTAAAAATAGTTGGGGACCAGGTGCCAGGGCTTACACCTGTAATCTTAGCTACTGAGGAGACTAAGGTCTGAGAATCTGAGGTGGGAAGCCAGCCCAGACAGGAAAGTCTGGGAGACTTTGATCTCCAATTTCAAGTGGTAATGTGCCAGCCTTGAGTAAAAAAGCTTAGGAGCAGCACACCTAGCCCTGGCACAGAAAATAAACAAACAAGAAACCCAGTAAATAAATCAATAAATAAAATGTTTATGTAGCTAGCTGAGTTTCACAGACTTGTAACATTTACTAGTCTCCTAAATTTGTTTGTCTTTGATGGCTTTTGCCTTAAAATTTTATTTATTTATTTTTATTTTTTTGCCAGTCCTGGGCCTTGGACTCAAGGCCTGAGCACTGTCCCTGGCTTCTCTTTGCTCAAGGCTAGCACTCTGCCACTTGAGCCACAGCGCCATCTCTGGCCATTTTCTATATATGTGGTGCTGGGGAATCGAACCCAGGGCTTCATGTATACGAGTCAAGCACTGTTGCCACTAGGCCATATTCCCAGCCCCAGCCTTTAATTTTTTTCTCCTCTTGAGTTTACTATTAAAAATTCCAAACACACAAAAAGTAAAACTTTACAGTGAATATTCAACTACCTACCAACTAGAGTTTACATATACTATGCTTTATTATATATCCACCTATCTGGCTATGTATCTATCCATTGTTGCCTTTGACTTTGAGATCCCCTCCCAGTTCTTACATCCATTTTAACTCAGCTTTGTATGATTAATATTTCCAGCTGGATAATTCTTTTTTTTTGGCCAGTCCTGGGGCTTGAACTCAGGGCCTAAGCACTGTCCCTGAGCCTCTTTGTGCTCAAGGCTAGCCCTCTACCACATAAACCACAGTGCCACTTCCAGCTTTTTTGAGTAGTTTATTGGAGATAAGAGTCTAATGGGGACTTTTCTAACCCAGCTGGCTTTGAACTGTGATCATCAGATCTCAGCCTCCTGAGCAGCTAAGATAACAGGTGTGAGCCACTGGCACCTGGCTGGATAATTCTTTTTTTTTTTTTCTTTTTGCCAGTCCTGGGGCTTGGACTCATGGCCTGGGCACTGTTCTTGAGCTTCTTTTGCTTAAGGCTAGCACTCTACCACTTGAGCCACAGCGCCACTTCTGGCTTATTTCTATATATGTGGTGCTGAGGAATCAAACCCAGGGCTTCATGTATGCTAGGCAAGCACTCTACCACCAAGCCACATTCTCAGCCCTGGATAATTCTTTACTGTGGGTTTATTATGTGTATATTAATATGTTGAGCAGCACACCTGGCCTGTACAAGCTAGATGAAGTCCCCTTACTCTCAGCTGTGACCATCAAAAAAATTTACTACTACTATTTTTTTTTTTTTTTGGTATGCCACTTCTATAACTTTTCTGATCAAGACTAGCACTCTATCACTTGAGCCCCAGATCCACTTTCAGCTTTTTGGTGGATAAGAATCTCACAGACTTTGCTGCCCTAGGTGGCTTTTAACTGCAACCCCCAGACCTCATCCTACTAAGCAGCTAGGATTACAAATGTACCCAGCCCAAAATGTTTTATACATTGACAACAGTATCTCCTGGAGTGGGGGCAACACTGTTCAACTGATAAAGATTGCCCCAGAGTACCAATAGGTACTTTGTAGGTGAATAGTTCTTAAGTGTTTGTGAACACTGAAGCTTCATATAGATGTTATGATCAGTGCACCTGAAAAATGACCCTATATGATGACCCAGTGATATGTAGATTATGTTACTGCCAGTAACATTTTATAGCTTGACACAAAGCACAGACAGATGTGGGAGGGGTGGGTGAGAATGTTAAAAGAAGTGACATCGATCAAGAGCTACTATATTCTTAAACTGCTCTGCCGAATGGCAACTCCTTTGTATAACTACTTAAAGAAAATAAAATATAAAAAATAAAATAAAAATATATAAGAAAAAAACTGAAAAAGCACAGATAACTCAATGGTATAACAATCTACATATGACCAGATATATCTAGCACTTTGACACAGAGAGGGCCTGAAGAAACAAAGACAACTTTATAGCAATCTGAAATTCTGATCTCATTTTTATTGTTTATACATTACTCAAACTCACAGTAAATATAATTTTAAATAATAAACATTGAACCTACCTTCACAGCCCAAAAGTCACATGACAACAACAAGATAATTGTCACCATACAGGCAATAAAGCTGCTGCTGAGGAATTCACAGAGAAGATAGACTACAATTGCACTGACTCGAAAAAACAAATGGAAAAAGGATGCCACTGGATGTCTGAAAACCAAAACACAATAAAAGAAATACAGTTACATTTTACTACAAGTACTAGCAGATGCAGATGAAAAATATTTTAGTCATCGTACAACTGCGAAGAGTTTTGTCAAAATACAAGACATGAGGAAAAAGCAAACTGCCTACTTCACTTTTTTCTTGTCTCTACTACTTGAGAAAACCCTGTTGTCACAGAAAATACACTATGAAAACATGACTTTAACACCTCATTGAATATAAACTTTCACAAAACATATAATATGCTTTATCAATTATACCAAAAGAATTTCAAGGCCCTTAGCAATCACTTCAGGAAGAGAGAAAAGGTGGGTGAATCTAGTCATTATATTCAATGTACATATGTGAAAATGGGTAACTTGGGGGTATGGGCACAGTTGGGAAAGATGGGGGAGAACTATAGAAGGGGTCACAGAGACCAAGCTACATTGTACTTATAAACTGATTTGTTGAATTGAATCTTCTTTGTACAAGTACTTAAAGATGTCCCTCTATTTCTGGCTTTTTGCTAGTCATTTGGAAATAAGTCTCTCAGATTTGTCAGCCTGGACTGGTTTCAAACCACCTTCCTGATTTTGGCCTCCTGAGTACTAAGATTATAGGTATGAGCCATCAGCACCCAGTCAATTCTTTTGGTTTTTGTTCTTCTGACTTGAGACTGGATCTCAAAAGTAGTAGCCTTGATTGGCTTTGAACTCATGATTTTGACAGCCTCCTGAGTGCTGGGATTATAGGTTTGAACTCAAGGCTTCATGCTTGGTAAGCAGTCATTCTACCACCTAAGCCATACTCCTAGGCTTTTTTGCTTTCATTATTTTCCAGATAGGCTCCTGTTTTTTTGTTTTGTTTTGTTTCCCCCATTGCTAAAGCCAACTTGGGCCACAATCCTATTTCCACCTTCCATACAAGTGTGAACCACAATGCTCAGCTTACTGGTTGAGATGGAATCTCACTTAACATTTTTTCCCAGGTTGTTCTCAAACTGAGATCCTACAAATTTCCACCTTCAGAGCAGATGAGATTATAGGTTTGAGCCACTGTACTCTGAGCTTGGTTTTTTACCAGTCCTATTGTGATTTGATTTAAACACCATACAAGTCACCTGTTAAGTACAAATATATATATAAACCATCTTCATATTCAATTTTAAACTTTTATTACTCCAAAAAGAAACTCTGCTTACTAGCAATTACTTTTCAGTTGCCTCCTATACCTTGCTCTTGGCAACTAATGCCCTCTGTCTCCAATCATAAACTACTTTCAACCTCTTATATATAAAACCACAATTGGGTTTTATATATAATAATTGGTTAATAATTGGTTTTTGGTGGATCATACCTTTTGTTTAACATAATGTTTCAAAGTTCAAGTAGAATTTTATTGTACGAAGTGAATTTCTTTAGAGAGAAGTAAACTTATAATAGTAATATCCTTGTCTTGGTAATTTCATGTCATTTATACAAGACATAATTCTGAGCTAGTCATCAGTGGCTTACTCCTATAATCTTAGCTACTCAGGAGGCTGAGATCTGTGATTGTGGTTTGAAGCCAGCACCAGCAAGAAAGTCCATGAGAATCTTATCACCAATTAACTGCCCAAAAGCCAGAAGTGGAGCAGTGGTTCAACTGGTAGAGTGCTAGCATTGAGCAAAAAAAGACAAGGGACAGCACTCAGGCCCTGGGACCAGCACACACCTGAACTTTGCATAATAAATTAGATGCAATAAATACATAAATATATATAAATATAGCTGGGCACTGGTGGCTCACACCTGTAATCCTAGCTACTCCAGGGGCTGAGATCTGAGGACTGCAGTTTACAGCCAGCCCCGGCAGGAAAGTCCATGAGACTCTTATCTCCAATTAACCACCAGAAAACCGAAGTGGCGCTGTGGCTCAAGTGGTAGAGTGCTAGCCTTGAGCTGAAGAGCTCAGGGACAGCGCCCAGGCCCAGATTTCAAGCCCCATTACCGACAAAAAAAGAAAAAAATTCTCTAGGTCAAGAAAATCAGAATTATTCCCAAGAAGATCAGAAGTTACCTTTGCCACATATTAAACCAGAAAACATAATTCACTACTTTATCTTAAATCCTGTTATGGTTTGATTGTGAAGTGTCCCCCACAGGTTTGTGTATTAAACCTAGGTCCCCAGCTGGTGACCGTTGGAAACTTTCAGAAGTAGGGACTAACTGGAGAAAGCTGGTCACTGGAGGGATGTCTTTCAGGCTGTTCCTTGCCCTAGCCCTCTCCTGTGTTTGTCTGTGCTTCCTGGCTGCCATAAGGTGAGAGAAGCCTTCCTCTGCTACATTCTCCCATCTGCATCACCTCAGGCCCCCAAACACAAAAGCTAACTGAACTTGAACTAAATTTCCTTTATAGTTTTTTTTTTGTTTTTTTCCAGAGCTGAGGACCGAACTTGGAGCCTTGCGCTCGGCAGGCAGGCACTCTTCCGCTGAGCTAAATCCCCAGCACCTTGAACTGAAACTTCTGAAATGATAAGCCAAAATAATTTTTCCTCCCTTTAAGTTGCTTTCTCACAGTGATGAAATGTCTAACATAAGTCTAACATAAATGGCACCAACATATAGGCAAAACAGTCTGAACAGTAACATAATTCATATAACGTACTGCCATACCTGACTTTAGATTTTTTTGGTCTATTAGCTGTCTCTTCTTCTGCATCAAATAGTGAAACATCTTCAGTGTCATCATTACTGTCCTACAGGAAAATTAAATATCCATGAAGCAAAATAAAACACAGATTTAAATGCCTATTATTGGATGGGAATGTGCCTTAGTAGTAGTGTTTGCCTAGCATGCATGAAGCCCTGGGTTCTATTCCTCAGTCAGTATCATATAAACAGAAAACGTTGGAAGTGGCACTGTGGCTCAAGTGGTAGAGTGCTAGCCCTGAGCAAAAGAAGCTCAGGGACAGTGCCCAGGCCCTGAGTTCAAGCCCCAGGACTGGCAAAAAAAAAAAAAAGCCTATTATATGCAAGGCTATACTTATGGAAGATGAAATAAATAGCATGGTCATATCTACCAGGAACTCACAACCTAGGAAAAAGGCACCTGTAAATCCTTGTTCCCATACCAATCATCAGCAAATACCCCAAGGTAACCCAAGAGTCAATTGTCTTTCATCTCCCTGGCCCCTAGACTGCTGAGCCCTTCAGGGAACATCAGTGCAGAAGATCTCCTACGCACTGACATCTATTTTCAATTGCTCTCTCCTAAATCACAGAGAAAGCTGAAGCTACTGGAGATAAACTTAATGCTTTTGGCTCCTTCTCAAAACTACAATTTTATCCTTGTTTCCATGACTCCTCACAATGCTTTTTCTTTTGTCTAAGCTAAACCAAAAAGAATCCTCCTTACCTTTTATTTTCCTTGCTGGTCCAGGGGCTTGAACTCAGGAACTACAAGATTAGTGTTCTACCACTTGAGCCACAGTTCCACTTCTGGCTTTCTGGTGGTTAATTGGAGTCTTATGAACTTTCCTGCCCTAACTAGCTTCTAACCATGATCCTCAGATTTCAGCCTTCTGAGTAGCCAGGATTACAGGCATGAGATAACTGGTGCCCAGCTTCAGAATCCCTTATCATGGCACCTCAGGAGCTTGTTCCTCATTTTTCAATTATATCATCTTGACCTTTCTATTGGCTCTTCTAATAAATATATAAAAACATATAAATATAATATATAATAAATATATATAAAAAAGCTGAGCACCAGTGGCTCATGCCTGTAATCCTAGCTACTCAAGAAGCTAAGATCTGAGTATGGTGGTTTAAAGCCAGCCAGGGCAGGAAAAATTTGAGACGCTTAGTTCCACTAAAACTACCAAAAAAGCTGGAAGTGGAGCTATAGCTCAAGTGGTAGAGCATTAGAAGTGAGCACAAAAGTTCAGGGACAGGACCCAGACAGAATTCAAGCCTAGGACCAGAAAAAAAAAAAAATCAAGTGTACCTCATTCCTCAAGACTTAAAAACCCTGTGTAACTACTCCAATCTCCTATCTTGCCATAGTATTCCATCCTCTAGGCTTCTAAAAGTGAGCTCAAACCAACCCACTGTAATTCTCTTCATCTCAACCACAGCTACTCTGATCACTGTGCTCTACCTAGTACCACTTACCAGCCTCCTTGCCTTTTATCTTGGGTTTTACCCCATTCTACTCCAGCCTCTCCTCCACATTACCCACATTAACTGTCCCACTATGGAAATGGTACCTTGTCACTTCCTTGCTCAAAATTTTTACTAATGCTCCTGCCCATACAGGACCAACTCTTTACAGAGCACATGTCACATGATCTGATTCCCTACTTACCTCTAACATTCCCTCCAAGTGAGCAGTGCAGCAGTGTTGTTACTAATGGTCTCTCTCCTTTCTGCCCTTCATATTTTCTCCACTCAGACAGCTCTTCCCTTCCAGCCTCCCTACCTAACTTCATGTTTCATCTCAAATATTAACACAGCTGAGACTTTCCCTAAAATATCCTTGTTCTCAAAGAACTGGGATGAATCTTCATTTCCATTATTGCACTATAAGAAGTGACTAACAGGGGCTGGGGATATAGCCTAGTGGCAAGAGTGCCTGCCTCGGATACACGAGGCCCTAGGTTCGATTCCCCAGCACCACATATACAGAAAACGGCCAGAAGCGGCGCTGTGGCTCAAGTGGCAGAGTGCTAGCCTTGAGCGGGAAGAAGCCAGGGACAGTGCTCAGGCCCTGAGTCCAAGGCCCAGGACTGGCCAAAAAAAAAAAAAAGAAGTGACTAACAGAGCACTCAGTCAAGTGGCACAGAATTTGTTGAACGTGAGAGAATAAACAAGAGTGGCAATTTCCTGTAATATATATTGCATAGTGTGCCAGGAGAAACAGGTGTACATGGAAACACAGGGCAGGAAGAGAATAATTTCCATTAGAGGGTTCCAGAAAAGCTTCCTGTAAGAGTTTATCGACCAGGCTTCTCTGACAGACCACAGAGGTCTTCTACTAACCCCAGCCCCTTACTAGGTATATTTTCAAAAGCACAGGTATACACAAAGTACACCTAAGAATAGCCAAGGTGCCCACATAATAAGGTCAGTGATTCCTAACTTTTAATTACTGAAATACTTAAAAAACAGAACAAAACAAAAAACAAGTTTGAAGGTAATTGCTCTGGATCAGGCATTTGGGCTTTATTTATTAATAATTTAACTCAGAACTTGGTATCAAACCCCAGGCCTCACACACACTAGGCAAGTGATCTATCACTGATTTACATCTCCAGTCTGGCACATGGATGTTTAAAGCTTCCCAGATGATCAAAACATGCAAACAAAGTTGAGATCCACAGTACGAAGCTATGTAATAAAAATTGTTCTTGACCCCAATGGCCCAAATCTTCATCTAGCAGATAGTATTTCCGTACTTAAAACTCATAGCACTCTTAAAAAACAGATTTCTTATGAGAAACTATCATGATCTGGCCTCACTCAGCTTCCAACCAATTATCTCAGGCTACACTCCACTTACCTACTATGATAAGACTGGTTTCTCTCACTTTTCCCAAAGATGCAGCCACCCTGTAATGTGTGAAGTTAACTTAGGGGGCAAACAAAAAAGGTTTTGCAGAGGCCGTTAAGGGTCTTCAGATGGAAAGATTTTGAAGGGCCTAGGGATATTATCAGAATGGTAGGCCATGGGCTCAATGATTTAATACTTTAAAGAGGGTCAGAAGAGAGTTAGTCAGAAATGATGAAATAACAGGCCAGAAAAAATTTGAATGTGCTATGCTGGCTTTGAAGCTAGAAATAGGGACAACTAGCCTAGTCAAGAAATGCAGGCAACCTTGGAAAGCTAAGACTATTCCTAAAATGTCCAGAAGGAGCAAAGACTTACCAAATTTTAGCCCCATAAATTTTAGTTTGGACTTCTGACCATCAGAACCATGGAATAATATATTTGTTTTAAGCTATTGTTCAAGGTAATTTTCTCTAATAGTAACAGGAAACTTGTAATGAGGCTCCTATCGCATTGGTGTTTTTATGATTAGTTCCTTAAACTTGTCAAATTTGTGATGCATTGAGTCCTTTTACATTTGTAGTTTAGTCCACCAATATCATTCTTCCTTCTTACCTTGCTCATTGGAAAACTAGATTATTATTCTCGTAGGCACAGTAAATAGTGAGTGCTACCGATTGCTAGGCACTAGTATAAGAGACACAGAGAAAAACATTTTTGGGGGGTGGGTGGGGTGGGAAGTGCTAGTTCTGGGCTTGACCTCAGGACCTAGGCACTGTTTGAGCTTTTGTGCTCAAGGCTAGTGCTGTATCACTTAAGCCACAGCTCTACTTCCAGCTTTTTGGTGCTTAATTGGAGATAAAGAGTTTCATGGACTTTCCTACTCAGGTTGGCTTCAAACCACAATCCTCAGATACTGGCTTTCGAAGTAACTAGAATTTCAGGCATGAGCCACCAGTGCCTAGTGAAAAACTTTTTTTTGGCCAGTCCTGGTTCTTGGACTCAGGGCCTGAGCACTGTCCCTGGCTTCTTTTTGCTCAAGGCTAGCACTCTGCCACTTGAGCCACAGCGCCACTTCTGGCCATTTTTTGTATATGAGGTGCTGGGGAATCGAACCCAGGGCCTCATGTATATGAGGCAGGCACTCTTGCCACTAGGCCATATCCCCAGCCACTGAAAAACTATTTTTTAAAAATACAAAATTTTTGCTTTCTTGGAGTTATATTTACTAAGCTCATAAGCATAAAAGCTTTTGGACAAAGCCAAAAGTTTGGTTTGAGCATATTAAGATGCATGCAGAAGAACTCTAACAAGGATGACTAAATGCAGCAATGGTACTCATGGCACCCTATATTGAAAATGAGCTATACAACTTGAGAGTGGGGATGAGAGGGAAAAACTGGGAGACAGTGAATGAAGGGGTAACAATGTCCAAAAAATGACTTAGGTAATTGTAATCCCTCTGTTTGTCACCTCTATAATAACAATAAAAAATTAATTTAAAAAAAGAACTGGGGGCTGGGAATGTGGCTTAATGGTAGCATGCTTGCCTTGCATGCATGAAGCCCTGGGTTCGATCCTCTGTGTCACATACACAGAAGCTGGAAGTGGCACTGTGGCTCAAGTGGTAGAGCACTAAGCTTGACCAAAGGAAGCTCAGGGACAGTGCCCATGCCCCGAGTTCAAGCCCCAGGACAGGCCAAAACAACAACAAAAACAAAACCTCAAAAATTGAGAGGGGGGCTTGATATGTCTTAGTGGTAAAAGAGCTTGTCTTATATATATGAAGCCCTGGGTTTGATTCCTCAGCACCACATACATAGAAAAAGCCAGAAATGGCACTGTAGCTCAAGTGGTAGAGTGCTAGCCTTGAGCAAAAAGAAGCCAGGGACAATGCTCAGGCCCTGAGTTTCAAGCCTCAGGACTGGCAAAAATAAAAGAAAAATGAGAAAGAATAAACAGTGGGAACTAGAGGATGATCTGGGAAGTAGGGGATGACAGAACAGAATGGTATCCTGGAAGCCCATGAAGTGTTGTTTCCCAAAGAAGGAGTCCATTGTGTCAAAAATGGCTCATGTAAGAGTCAAACTGAAAAGAGACATGTATTTTTAACAAGTTACCAGTGACTTCAATAAAAGGAGTTTCAGGGAAGCAAGGAGAGGGAAAAAATGCTGACCAGAACTGATGAGAAGACTAAATATCAAGTGAAGGCAAGTCTTTAAAAAGAAACAAAAAATAGATAGTGATTGCTAAGAGGGCATGAGGCACAGAGTTATTTCCTAAGATAAATTAAAGTATGTTTACATGCTAATGTAAACAAGGTTTCCAAAAGGAAAAGGGAAAGAAAATTGTTCAATTCTTTCTTGCAGGCAAGGAATGGAAGCTAGTGTATGTGGGGGTGACTTAAGAATGGAGCACATTAAGTCCAATTATAAAGAATATATGGGTCACAAAGATACAGATAGGCAGGCAAGTGGCATGGAAATTCCTTTGTGATGACTTCCATTTAGCTGACAGAAGCAAGGCAAGAAAATACTGAAGGTTTGACACGTTTCAACATATAAGCTGCCTAATAAGGTGAGAGAGTGTGTATGGGGATAGACATAACATTTGTGATTACAAACTTAGAAACAGCAACAATGGCAAGGTTGTATCTTCCTCCAGCCCCATTCAGCCCAGGTACACATTCAGAGCTGAATTTAAAGGACTATTGGGTTCTCTCCATTCAGATCACCTCTTCACAGTGGTCTTTTCTGATATATCCTAATCACTCCAATCTCAGGTATTTGTTAATTCACCTATTAAGATTCTAAACACCTTTAGTTATTTATGTAACTCATGTCTACCCTCCCCATTCCCTTTGCACTTCCTCAGGTGTTCTTCTCCCAACCTCCCAATGTAGGGTAACAAACGTGTCTGCACTCTCCAACCCTACTGCTGAACCTAAAACAGTGTCTTAGTTATAGTAATGTGTTCGTGAAATGAAATAACGCCAAATTAGGGAAATCCGTCTGGGGATTCATCAGACACATGATATAGAGGAAATATAATATTTACGGTAATACAAATAGAAGTACACTATCAGGGGTAAATGTCTCTTATGAAGGAAGAAATCTGTAGACTTTTTTTTTTTTTAAATGCTGGTCCTGGGGCTTGAACTTGGGGCCTGAGCACTGTCCCTGAGTTTTTCTTTTAAGGTTAGTGTTCTACCACTTGAGTCACCGCTCCATTTCCAGCTTTTTTGGTGGTTAATAGGAGAAAAGTCTCTCGGGCTTTCCTGTCCGGGCTGGCTTCGAACTGTGATCCTCGGATCTCAGCCTCCTGAGTAGCTAGGGATTATAGGTGGGAGCCAACAGCGCCTGGCTCCAGTGGCTCCAGCAATTCGTGACGACGACCCTAAATGTTAGTTTGGGGACAAGAACTCGAATGCAAGGCTCGCGCTGCGATTCCAACCCTAACGCGACCGCCGCGCCCCTCCAGGCGATGAGCCGCAGGCTCTTCACCCCGCCCAACCCGCAAGGAGGGCTGAGAGCAGGACCCGACCTCACACCCAGAGCTTTTCTGCATTCAAGCACGGTGCCCGCCCGGCTCTGGCTCGGTGTGGACAAAGAGTTCTCCCCAGCCCCGAGCTGCTCGGGGCCACCGGAGTCATTCTTCTAGCTGAGCCCTCGGAGCCCGCCCGGGACAAATGCTCGTCCCTCCACGCCCCCTCGTCCACCCGGCTCTGCCCCGAGCTCAGGCGACGAGCGGGGACGCGGACACAGCGGCTCCAGGAAGCCCGGTCCTCGCCCCACGCCCCTGTCAAGCCGGGCCCCAGAGGGCCGCCACGCTCTCCCGGCTCCCAATACCCCTCACCTGCGACAACATGGCGGCCCGGCGCCAGCCTCACTTCCGGGATCCACGTCAGCGCAGCAGCCGCGGAGTCCGGTGTGCCACTGACGCAGCCTCGTCTCTACTGGTCGAGAAGGGCCGACCTACAAGCCCCACTCCGGCCCCACTTCCCTGATACACTTCCGCTTTGAGGCGCAACCGCGGGGAAGTTCCGGGGCGGGGCATATCGGAGCATGGGGGGGCAGTTCCGGGGCGGGGCTTTCGGGGCGGGGCAAGGCAAACCGAATAGGAAGGAAAAGAACTCTGTTCCCAGTGAAGGTATCAGCTGGGAAGGGAGCAGCTGTGCTGAATGTCATTCCTCCAGCATGGTCGTCTGAGTGCGAGATGGGGCTTTTCATGTAACTTTCTATATTTTGTAGTGACATGTGTCTCTGTACAGTATTACTTTTTGCGCTTTAAGTTTAGATTCATTTTTTAATTTTTTTGTTTTGTTTTTTGCTGGTCGTGGGGCTTGGGGTCAGGGCCTGAGCACTGTTCCTGGCTTCATTTGGCTCAGGGCTAGCCCTCTGTCACTTGAGCCACAGTGCTAATTTTGGCTTTTTCCATATATGTGGTGCTGAAGAATCGAACCCAGGGCTTCATGTATACCAGGCAAGCACTCTATCATGAGGCCATATTCCCAGCCCTCATTTTTTTTAAATGTATTTTTTTGGCCGAGAATGAGACTCATCCAATATCTGACGTTTGGGCTCATTGGCTGGCCCTCTACCACCCCAGCCACGCCTCCAACCCCTAGATTTTAATTCTTAATCAGGTAACTTGAAGAGATAGAGTTGGGAGAGATGAGAATGATGGGAGGAGTGACATTGGTCAAATTGCATTGTACTTATAAACTGGTATCTTGGAATGTACAACTACTTGAAGATAATTTTAAAAGTACTAAGCACTGGTGAACACTCCTCAAAAATGTACATTTCTTTAATGTTCTCAGGATGGGGTAGAAAATTAGTAGGACCAAGGCAGGTGTGGTCCAGCATAAACAATGGAGATCATTCTTTTGGGAGGGAAATAACCTGACACTCCAGGAAACTAGAGAATTAAAATTGATACTGTCTAATCCAGTATTAGGGGGCCTCGGTTTCAGCCTCTGTCTTTTATTACCAATTATAACCACCAACCACGATGTACTCCTCAATTCCAAAGTGAGGACAATACTATCTTTTGCAGGATATTTATTAAATAGGAGGTGTCTTTATTGCTGTTAAATCCAGCTGCTAAATGGTATGGTCTTGCCTGAACCTCAAATTCAGGGGCTTCAGTCTTTGAAATTGGGTATCTGTTCAACCTAAGTCTGACTGCTGCTGGGGTGAAATAATGTGTATTCTCGCATCTCCCTAACTGGAGGATTCTTTTAAAACACAGATTTTATAGCACTATTTCAGATAGTGAAGAAATAAACCAAGGAACTGTCAAAGAAAAGAACAGAGACCCAACACTAATACACACTTTTTGTTGTTGTTTTTGTAAGACATGGTAATTTCCCAAGGCTAGTTTAGATAAATACATTTTGTCCAAGTTCAGGGGCTGCTATTTTTCCTTGCTTCATGAAGTTATCAATAGGCAGCCCTTTAATCTTCCGGATCCATGCAGCTTTGCTCTCCTTTCCTGGATCTACAACCTTAGTAGACTCACTGTCCTTATACTCCTTCATCTTGGCTTCCCCATACTCTTTCTCTTCTTTCACAGTCATCAGCATGAATTCCGTGTTTGTGCGAAGGGGATCTAGGGTCGTGTAGAAGCGAGTCCGTTCTTTCTTGAGAGGCAGGGTGCTGTTACTCGCTTGCGGAACTAGCATTCGGTTGGGTTTAATGACCTGCATGCTGGTCAGAGGGCCCATACTACGAACTGCCCCTTGGATTGAACTGGTCAATGGTTCTTTACTCTTTAAACTGCCAGGGAACCCAGAGATAACCATGGGCTGGGGTATGGTAGACTGAATGTTGGGATTGTGCAAAGAGTTTTTCAAGTTGGGCTTCAGTTTCTGGATTTCAAGGGGTATATTGGTTTGCTTCACATCTAGGAAAGGATTGCTCGACTTCAACTGATCAACTGCATGTTGAATTGATTTTCCTTTGAAATTTAGGACCTTTCTTGGATATGAAATTGAAGATTGCAAGTCATCAATGGCTTGGATTTTGGGCCTGTGAGGATAAGCAAATTCCCCAGAATTATGGGCTTTTTGTAGAGCATTGACAGTCAAAAGGAACCGGTCAGGTGTCATCGGGATTTTCCATGACTTTTTCTTTGGCCGCTTGATCAGGCTAATGGAAGTTTTCACATCATCTGCTTTTTCAAACAGAAAAGGGGAAAGGAAAGGAAATCAGCATTCTGTAATAAATATTAAGTACTTTGTCATGAAAACTGAAACATTCCAATTGCCTCTCATACTGAGGTCTTGTTGCTCAACAGACATGGATCTGATGGGCAAAAATCCCTGAAGATGTTAGACATGACGAGCAGAAGAAATGATTGGACAAAGTAAGTTCTTAACAAATGTACTAGCACTTATGTAAAGTCTAGCCTCTCAATGTACTTTTTTTTTTGTCAGTCCTGGGGCTTGAACTCAGGGCCTGGCCACTGTCCCTGAACTCTTTTGCTCAAGGCTAGCACTCTACTACCACTTTGAGCCACAGCTGTACTTCTGGTTTTCAGGTGGTTAACTAGAGATGAGAGTCTGATGGATTATCCTACTCAGGCTGTCTTGAAATGGTCATCCTCAGATCTCAGCCTCCTGAGTAGCTAAGATTACAGGTGTGAGCCACCAGTGCCTGGCTTAGATGTGCATAAATTTGAAAACAACATTGATAATTCCAGTGTCCTACATCTTTCTGAAACTTCCCATGGAAATAACTTTCACATCTCATTTATGATTCACACAAAACAGACCTTATAGATTTATAATAATGTGCCTAATTTCCAACAGTAATTATACCACAAAGTTTGAGTCCCATCTTATTAACCAGAGTTGGCTCCAGTTGATCTCTTGCACATGTCAAAACTCAGACCTGCCTTCAATGAGTTATGTTGCACCTAGATAATGCAGAACATCACAACATGACTAAAGAAAGTTTTTAAAGATGAGTTCCCACAATATTTTGAGCAATAACACTGAGTTAAAAATCTACTAGCCAGGGGCTGGGGATATAGCCTAGTGGCAAGAGTGCCTGCCTCGGATACACGAGGCCCTAGGTTCGATTCCCCAGCACCACATATACTGAAAACGGCCAGAAGTGGCGCTGTGGCTCAAGTGGCAGAGTGCTAGCCTTGAGCGGGAAGAAGCCAGGGACAGTGCTCAGGCCCTGAGTCCAAGGCCCAGGACTGGCCAAAAAAAAAAAAAATCTACTAGCCAAAATAAGAGAATTCTTTCAGTATATCACTTTATGGTCAAGGCTTCCATGATGTCTAAGACCATTAAGTTAACGATGTCTTCACAGATAAGCAAATCTATATTATCTCTGCCTCTTAGGCTCTCAATCCCTACAATAACTCACAGAAACACTGAAAGCATACTTATTTCCAAATAGATTAAAAGAAAAAAAAGAAGTCGTTTGACTAGGTTAAACTCCAAGCTGTGTCTGCAATTATAATGCAGCAGTGAATTATGCATATAAACTCCCTTTGCTAAATAGGTTTTATCCCAAGGTGGACAGATTAGGTGGAATGAAACTTCAAAACAGCCTTCCCTGACATTTTACTTTTAATTAAACAATCATATATATATATATATATATTTATACATGCACATATATATGTATAGTGAATTAAGATGACAAAAAAAAATCTTATCCTAGGTGTGCTCCAGTGGTAGAGCTCTTGCCTAGAAAATGTGAGGCCCTGAGTTCAATCCCTAGTAACTCCTTTCCAAATCACCTCTCCTTCCAAACCTAAGAACCACAGAACTTAGTTTTATAAAAAAGGAATTGTGCTGAGTTCATTGCTAATTAGCTTGTCTTTTTCCACAGGCTAATATATCTTAGATCTCTTTCCAAGTCAATACATGTATAGATCTTAATCATACAATTGTTAGCTGTCATGTAATATTTCAAGACAAAAATTTTTATTATCTATCTAACCATTGTCCACTAATAAACATTTTGTTGATGATAAACCTTAAATGTAAATATCATTACTTGATATCATTTTTACTAAATATTTTTTTCTAGATGATGATATCAGTGATACCCAATGTTGGTGTGGGTATGGGGGAGGGAGCATTTTCAAGCATTGTTAGTAAGAGAATAAATTAATAACCACTTTTTGGGCTGGGGATATAGCCTAGTGGCAAGAGTGCCTGCCTCGGATACACGAGGCCCTAGGTTCGATTCCCCAGCACCACATATACAGAAAAAGCGGCCAGAAGCGGCGCTGTGGCTCAAGTGGCAGAGTGCTAGCCTTGAGCGGGAAGAAGCCAGGGACAGTGCTCAGGCCCTGAGTCCAAGGCCCAGGACTGGCCAAAAAAAAAAAAAATTAATAACCACTTTTTATAAAACAACCACAGCAATATCTTTTGTGTGTTTGTGCGCGTACACATGGGGTGCATGCATGCACCCCAGTCCTAGGAGTTGAGCTCAGAACCTGGATTCTTTCCCTGAGGCTTTTTTTCTCAAAGCTAGAGATCTACTACTTGAGCCATAGCTCCTCTTTCTTCCTTCCTTCCTTCCTTCCTTCCTTCCTTCCTTCCTTCCTTCCTTCCTTCCTTCCTTCCTTCCTTCCTTCCTTCCTTCCTTCCTCTCTCTCTCTCTCTCTCTCTCTCTCTCTCTTTCTTTCTTTCTTTCTTTTTGTTGTTGTTGGTCATGGGGCTTGAACTCAGGGCCTGGGCACTATCTCTGATCTTCTTTTGCTCAAGGCTAGCACTCTGCCACTTGAGCCACAGTGTCACTTCTGGCTTTTTCTGTTTATGTGGTACTGAGGAATTGAACCCAGGGCTTCGTGCATGCCAGGCAAGCACTCTACCACTAAGCCATGTTCCCAGCCTTCTCTTTCAATTTTTTGTAGTTAATTGGAGATAAGAGTCTCACAGGCTTTCTTGCCCAGGTTGGCTTCAAACTGTAATCCTCAGATCTCAGCCTCCTGAGTAGCTAGGATTGCAGGCTTGAGCCACTGACACCTGGAAATCTCTTTTCAATTAAAAAATGCAGTTATCTTTTGGTAGAACAATTTTACTCCTAGGATGTGACTCTATAGGTAGACCTGTACAGCTACAAAGACATAGGTATATATACGGATGCTCATAGGTAGTAGAGCTTTTATAAAGCTTTGTTCTGTTTGTTCATTTTCTTGCCAATCCTGGGCTTGAACTCAAGGCCCAGCACTCTTTCTCAGCCTCTTTTTATGCTCAAGGCTAGCACCCTACCACTTGAGCCACAGCACCACTTCTGGCTTTTATAAAGTAGTTTATTGGAGATAAGAATCTCATGGACTTTTCTGACTGGGCTGGCTTCTAATGGTGATCATCATATCTCAGCCTTTTGAGTAGCTAGGATTATAGGCATGAGTCACTGGAGCCAGCTTTTGTTTTTGGTATGTGTGCTGGTCCCTGGGGCTTTAACTCAGTGCTTAGTTACTGTTCCTGAGCTTTTGGGCTCAAGGCAAGTATCTACTACTTGAGTCACAGCTCTATATCCAGTTACTGTTTTGGAGATAAGAATCTCCTGAACTTTTCATCTCCTGAACTTTTCTTCCCCGGGCTGGCTATGAACCATCATCTTTTGATCACAACCTCCAGAGTAGCCAGTAATACAGGTGTGAGCCACAGGCAACCAGCTCAGTGGTACTTCATAAAATCCCCATCCCCGTTGCTCTTTATAACAACCAGTACACATTGTTTCTCCTCTCTCATGAAATCCCCTGTAATGAGCCTGACCCCCTCATTTCTCTCCTGTGTCATTTATTCAGACTGGTGATACAAAATGGTCCCAGAAGTTAGAAGATTGGATGACAGGGAATAGTGGCAGGCTGTGAGCCAGAGACTAAAAAGTTTGTGTTGTATGGCCTCAAGCTTGTATGAGGACATGAAAACAGTTACTCTTAGGATAAACCAGTGGAAAACCAGTTACTCTTAGAATCCAGGCATTGTATACATTCTGAAAGATAAGCAAAGGTTAGCCTGCTGAGAACCAAGATTAAGGAGGAGAGAGGATGAAAAGGAAGAGTTTGATACTAATTCAGAATAAAGCATCACCAAGAATACTGTCTTCATCCTTGCATTCTACTCCCAAATTCTCTGGGCCATCATCCTTGACACTTCCTTCCTTAGGAACAGGACTTCCTGTCTTCTTGCCATCTTTTTGGGGTGATTTGTCTTTTCCTGGGCTTTCAGTTGTCTCTGTCAACATAGTTGTTAGGATCAAAGAAACAACAGTCATTATATAATTGTCATGTCTGAATAATGGGCAAACCACTAATATAATCAGTAATACTGAGGGTTCACAACAACTTGATATTTTTACCCCAAATATCACTGTATCACTATTTATTGTCACATGAAATTAAGTGGTAACCTAAGCTCTGGGTCACATCCTGACTCCCCTTCTCAGACACTTTTCCTGCTGATTATTATGCTTTAAACATCCTTTAAAACTCTTGGTTCCTCAAGTAATAGTGTTGTAGAGCTGACTCCATCTTGATTATTAGGTCAACCTGACCCCAAAATTCTGCTTCTGTAAATGGCTTGCTTAACTTATTTGTTGCTTGCTCTTCCTCCTGCATCAACCTCCTACATTCGTGCCACGCTTGCTTGTCAATGTAGTTTGTTCTACCCCCTGAATCAAGCCCCTACATCTGTGCTACGCTTTTACCTTTATAAACCCCAATTTGAGGACTGCTCAGGGTCACGGTGGCAGCTCCCATGTCTGCCCTGTGCCCCTGGCGGGTCAGCCCGCTTTTTACTGTCGTAGTTCAACTCCTGAGTCTGTGCTGCATCCCTGGCCGGTCAGTTTGCTTTTTGCTTCCCCAATAAATCCATCTTTTTGCTTGAGACTGTCTCTGAGTGGTGGACTCTTGGAGGGACAGGGAATCCCCTCCCTCAAACCCTCAAACATTTCTCACCCCATAACAATAGCTGACTATTTCTAGCATGATATGCTTGCAAGTCATCTATTGGTGTTTTCTATAGATCTGTGGATCCAATTTCATGCATCTTATAGGGCATGTCAAAGGAGAATCTCTTGGTAGCATAAGCCACATATAATTCAGCTCTGTGTGTGTGTGTATATGTGTGTGTGTGTGTGTGTGTGTGTGTGTGAGAGAGAGAGAGAGAGAGAGAGAGAATGAGTTCTGAGGCTTGAATTCAGGGTCTAGGTGCTGTCCCTTAGCTTTTTCACTCAAGGCTAGCACTCTACCACTTGAGCCACAGCTCTGCTTTTAACTTTTTGGTGGTTAACTGAAATTTAAAGTATGCACTTTCCTGCCCTAGCAGGCTTTGACCTGCAATCCTCATATCTTAGCCTCACATGATAGCTAGAATTATAGGCATGAGCCACCAGCATCCTGGCTAATTCATTCTTTAGATATCATAAATGGCATAAATCAGGGCATAAATATGGCCTATTGGTAAAGTGCTTGCCTCCTATACATGAAGCCCTGGGTTTGATTCCTCAGTACCACATATATAGAAAAAGCCAGAAGTGGCGCTGTGCCTCAAGTGGCAGAGTGTTAGCCTTGAGCAAAAAGAAGCCAGGGACAGTGCTCAGGCCCTGAGTCCAAGCCCCAGGACTGGCAAAAAAAACAAAAACAAAAACAAAATAAATGGCATAAATGACGTGATCTAAACCTTAGCCTCCACTTTCCCTATACATGCACTTGCACGCGCATGCATGCGTGCATGTGCACGCACACACACACACACACACCTGTTCTATACCTGGTATCTTCTAGGTACATACATTATGTTTCAGAGATACAAAGAGAACACATTCTGTAATACATTCTCAGAGCATTTTGCAGTTTTGCCTTTTTGTGGCATTGGAATTTGAAATTAAGGCTTTATGTTTGCTAGACAAGTACTCTACTGCTGAGCCAGGCGTCCAATCTTATATTTTCGCCTACAGCAACTTTTTTCTCTGTCCTCAGGAAATAGGTAACTATAGATAGATATAGGGAGATATAGATATCGGTATTATATATACATATATATAGTTGAATTTGAGAGACAGTATTGGTTGCTTACGTTTTTAAAAATTATCTTTAAGGGGCTGGGGATATGGCCTAGTGGCAAGAGAGCTTGCCTCATATACGTGAAGTCCTGGGTTCGATTACCCAGCACCACATATAGAAAACGGCCAGAAGTGGTGCTATGGCTCAAGTGGCAGAGTGTTATCCTTGCGCAAAAAGAAGCCAGGGGGGCTGGGGATCTGGCTCAGCAGAAGAGCGCCCGCCTGGTGAGCGAGGCCTTGGGTTCGGTCCCCAGCTCCGGAAAAAAATCACAAAACTACAAAAGACCAAAAAAAACAAGGCAAAAAGAAGCCAGGGACAGTCAGTGCTCAGGCCCTGAGTCCAAGGCCCACGACTGGCAAAAAAAAAATTATAAAAATTATTATAAAAAATTATTTAAAAAATTATCTTTAAGTGGTAATACAAAGGAGTTGCCATTCAGCGAAGCAGTTTGTGGTTGCTTTTTTTGTTTTGTTTTGAATGGTAAGCACTAAGACTACTCTTATTTAACATATAACTATTTGAATAAATTTGAAAATCTAAGGTAAAAATCAGATTTCCTTTAGCTACAAATTGATGCAAATTACTCCCACTTTCCTAAAGGATTAAGGTACATACTAAAAAAAAAAAAAAAAAACAAAAAACCCTTCTTCACTCTACCCAACAAAGATACCAGTCTGACACCACCTTTCCTACTTGGTAGTGATCACTAAACTCCTGCACCTGAAGCGGTCTTGGATGGCTTCACATGAGGACGGGACTTAGAAGGCCTTTTTGCTGGTAACTCCTGGGCCTCTGTGTGTTTACTGGGTCCAGTCTCTCTTAGGCTATGAATATGAATGCTAGACTTGGAAACGTCACCATGGTTGCTTTCTTCCTTTTCCTCCTCTTTTTCTTTCTTCTTTGGTTTATTTTTTTCCTGGGAGTACTGCCACTTCACCTTCTCAAAGTGGAACATAAGAATATTGCTGGCTGTGTTGACCACCATCCTGGAACCAAAACAAAATTGTCTGGGAAAGGAGCATGGAGCCCACCAAAATATACATTGCACAGAGACAGAGAAAGACAGTGACAGATACACACACAGAGACAGAGACGGAGAAATTAAAATATTATAGATAGGTTATTTTGTACTCCAAAGGCTGAAGTTTAAAGACCTTAATGTAAACCTCACTAAAATGACTATTTAGGTTGGAACTATGGAATCGAACTCAAGGAATCAAACCCAATAAAGAAATTTCTTTCAGACTTATTTATACTTAAGTATAAAGGAAATCACTTAAGGTGGGAGTATAATCCAACTTGGGAGACTGAGGCTGAGGCAGGGGAATTGTGAGTTTAAGGTTAACCAATGCCTTGCCTCAAAAAAAATTTTTTTTTTTTGCCAGTCTTGGAGCTTGAACTCAGGGCTTGGGCACTGTCGCTGAGGTTCTTTTGCTCAAGGCTAGCACTCTGCCACTTGAGCCACAGTGCCACTTCTGACTTTTTCTGTTTATGTGGTACTGAGGAATTGAACCCAGGGCTCATGCATACTAGGCAAGCACTCTACCACTAGCCACATTCCCAGCTCTCAAAAAAATTAGAAAAAAGGTAAATCATCTCTCTGGATGAAAAAGGGTGAGAACCAAGTGTTTTTGTTTTTGTTTTGTTTAGGTGCTGGGGCTAGAACTGAGGGCCTCAGACATGTAGGCATGCAATCTACCACACCCTTTTGTAGTATTATCACTTCTTAAATGAAAGTCATTCATTTTCTGAACCTTATTACCAGCATCTTGTTTTCCTGTAAGATGGTAAACAGCAAGTAATGGTGTCCAACAAGAAATGTACTCATTACCTTACTTATGTAACTGTAACTCCTCACCCTTACAATAAAATTTAAAAAATAAAATAAAGATGACAAATAGTAATAATAAACTTCCATTCAAAATTAGGCAATATGGTTCATAGAGATTAAATGATGTCTCAGGTGAGCCTTGAGTAGAGTTTGTAAGTTAATTCTGTTTGGTTATTTTCTATATTGTCATGCTAAACTTATTTTTTTTTCTTTTTCGTGCCAGTCCTAGGGCTTGAACTCACTGGCCCTGAACTCTTTTGCTCAAGGCTAGCATTCTACCACTTGAGATACAACTCCACATCTGGCTATTCCAGGATTCTCCTGGGAAAATCCTAGAAACTCTTATCTCCAATTTGAACTGCTGTTCTCATAAATCAGCCTCCTGAGTAGCTATTATTATAGACGTGAGCCACTAGCAACCTGGCTTGTAAAAACTATTCTTATAAAACAAACACAGAAGCATATACAATGAGTTCAGCTGTGGTACTGGCACACTTACTTGCTCAGCTTGCCCTCACTAACCTTGCTACTGCGACACTCAGTAGAAATGATATCAGAGACACTTGATGACACTCTGGGCTGTTTGATATGTGATCAAAGAGTATGAAGGCTGCCTCTGAGCAGAACTATGGTCTTTAAAGAAGAGCCATATTACTCTCATTGATTGAACACCCAGAAAGAATTAAGAGGGGTTGGGAATATGGCATAGTGGCAAGAGTGCTTGCTTCGTATACATGAAGCCCTGGGTTCGATTCCTCAGCACCACATATATATAGAGAGAAAGAGAGAAAATGGCCAGAGATGGCGCTGTGGCTCAAGTGGCAGAGTGCTAGCCTTGAGCAAAAAGAAGCCAGGGACAATGCTCAGGCCCTGAGTTCAAGCCCCAGGACTAGCAAAAAAAGAATTAAGTGCCGATAATGAACTCCAGTACATTTTATGCAAAGCACAATTGTCTTCCACAAGATAGCCAAAATCAGAAGGAAGCATTGACCCCTCTCTTCAGCTGGTGATTCTAAACTAGTGTCCCAGAAGGAAAAAGAAATCATCCAAAAAGAACCGACCATAGCTTTGACTTCTGCACTACCACTCACCTGTTGCAATGATAAAAGAAGGACAGCACAGGCTCACCTCTGGCATCGACTTTTATCAATTTCAGACAGTTTCCATTGAGGAAGTTGTAAATACGTATCTTGCCATCTGCACAGGCACTGACAACCCGGAGATAGAGAAGGAACACTTGCACTACCTCCCTGGAAGGAAACAAAGCATTTAGGTAGTACCCACCTTCTGGTAAGCTCCTTGGGTTTGCTTGTACTTTGGGTGTTTTGTGTGTGATTGGGAAACAGTGGCCACAGAATTGTCTTTGAACTGGTATTTCTAACATTTTATAACTAGATATAAACCATTAACAGACAGTCATTTTCTCATTCTGCAGTTACAACTTTGTCTGAAAACTTAGTCATAGAGACACAGATAACAAAGCAAAAAGGCTGTTGTCACAGTTGTTTGAGGGAAAATTTGACTCCGAGCTATTTACTTATACAAAAAGTCATACAAAATGGTGCTGGGGATATAGCCTAGTGGCAAGAGTGCCTGCCTCGGATACACGAGGCCCTAGGTTCGATTCCCCAGCACCACATATACAGAAAACGGCCAGAAGTGGCGCTGTGGCTCAAGTGGCAGAGTGCTAGCCTTGAGCGGGAAGAAGCCAGGGACAGTGCTCAGGCCCTGAGTCCAAGGCCCAGGACTGGCCAAAAAAAAAAAAAAAAAGTCATACAAAGAATCACTCAATGTTGTTTTTGTTTTATGCTGGTACTAGGGCTTGAAATCGGGGCCTAGACTCTGTTCCTTAGATTTTTCACTCAAGCCTGATACTCTACCACTTGTGCTACAGCTCCACTTCTGGCTTTTTCAGAGCAGTGTATTGGAGGTAAGAGTCTCAGAATTTTCTGCCAGGACTGGCTTTGAACCTCTATTCTTAGATCTCAGCCTTCTCAGAAGCTAGGAGTATAGATATGAACCACTGGTACCTGTCTCATTCACTGTTGTTGTTTATTCTTTTTTTTTGGCCAGTCCTCAGGGATGAACTCAGAACCTGAGCACTGTCCCTGGTTTCTTTTTGCTCAAGGCCAGCACTCTACCACTTGAGCCACAGTGCCATTTCTAGCTTTTTCTATATATGTGGTGCTGAGGAATCGAACCCAGAGCTTCATGTATATGAGGAGAGCACTTTACCACTAGGCCATATTCCCAGTACCTCATTCAATGTTTTGGTTCATTCTAAATAGTATTTATATGTAAGAAAGAAAAAAAACAGGAGGGAAAGGATTATATAAAACAAAAGTCGGGGCTGGGGATATGGCCTAGTGGCAAGAGTGCTTGCCTCATATACATGAAGCCCTGGGTTCAATTCCCCAGCACCATGTATACAGAAAACGGCCAGAAGTGGCACTGTGGCTCAAGTGGCAGAGTGCTAGCCTTGAGCAAAAAGAAGCCAGGGACAGTGCTCAGGCCCTGAGTCCAAGGCCCAGGACTGGCAAAAACAAAACAGAAGTCTTAAACTGAGCTAGTATCATTTTAGACTTAAATTAATAGCTTTAATTCTTTCAGTGAATTAACATTCATAAGAAAAATTGCATCCCAGATTAAATTTATAGGTGTCCCCTTGTGATGATCAGTAGGAAAGGGGGAGAGTAGGAGAAGACCTAGAAAGATGTATTTAATAAACTCCTCAGCAAAAAGAAGCCAGGGACAGTGCTCAGGCCGAGTTCTGGGTGCAAATTGGGTGATAGATACATGGTTTATTCAATTCTGACAAGCCTAATAATTCTATTTCTGGGGATGGAACCCAGGGCCTCATATATGCTAAGAATGTGCTCTACCACTAAGCTCCCCTAGCATTCAGCAATAGTATTATTTGTTAGCAGGCTTCAGTATAACTTAGCTGAGAAGATGATTGTCTGCTCTTGTTTACAGAGCATGATCATTGGTAGAGAGTATCTGCCTCAAACCACTGGCTTTAGCTCTGGTCAGATTTCAGAGGCAGATTAGGATTTGGCAAGGCCTTGGCCACTAACAAAAGAGAAAAGCAAAGACCTCAAAAGACAGAGCATGCTTAGTATATTAAAAAAAAAAAAAACCAACTAGCAAGGAGCACAATGTGGCTTGAATCCTCCTTATGTGGTAAATGGATGGATGGATGGATGGATGGATAAATAGGTAGATAAGTAGGTAGGTAGGTAGATAGGTTGGTAAGTAGGTAGATAGGTAGGTAGGTAGGTAGATAGAACTTTTGGCTTTGTTTTTGTTTCTTTGTTTTTTCAGTGGTTGATTGGAGATAAGAGTCTCACTTTCCTTCCCAGGCTGGTTTTAAACCATGATCCTCAGATCTCAGCCTCCTAAGTAGCTAGGATTACAAGTGTAAGCTACCAGTGCCCAGCAATTAGCACCTGTCTTAAGGTCAACTTATTCTACTTATGAGATAGTCATGTACTGAGAAAGAGACACCATGGGATAAAAGGGTGTTTGCCACTTTGTGTGTTTCTGCCTATACTTTACATAGGATCTTGTGACATTTGATCATTCTGTTTCTATCACTGGGGCCTAGTGATGAAAAGAACAGGCTTTGGCATTAGAAAACCTGGTATTGAGCCAAGCATGCAGGCTCATGCCTATAATCCCATCTATCAGGAGGCATTACTGGGACAATCAGGTTTAAGGCCAGCTTAGGAAAAATGTTAGCAAGAATCCATCTCAACCAGTAGCTGGATGTGATGGTACATACATGTCATCCTAGTTACCCAGGGAAGAATAGGAATGTTGAGTGTTGGTGGCTTATATCTATAATCCTAGCTACTCAGGAGAGTAAGATATGACAATCAAAGTTCAAAGCCAGTCCAGCCATAAAAGTCCATGAGACTTTTATCTCTAATTAACCAGCAAAAAGCTGGAAGTGAAGGTATGGCTGAAGTACAATGTCAGCCTTAAGCATAGGAGCCAAGTGAGAGCAGGAGGCCTTGAATTCAAGCCCTAGTAACCGGTGCATGTGAGCACATAAACACACACACACACACACACACACACACACACACACACACACACACACACACACAGAATTAATAGAGTGATTAGGATTTAGGACACCAAGAGCAAAAATACGAGGCTATATCTCTAAAATAACTAAAGCAAAACTTAAATGGCTCAGGTGGTAGAACTTGTCTCGCCAGTTCGAGACCCTGAGTTCAATTTCCAGTACCACTAGGAAAAGAGAAAGAAAACCTGATCTTGAAATGTGACTCTATTATTTACTGCCTAACTTCTCAATTTTCCCTTTCTATGAAAAGAAACAGTGACTTCTGCCTTACATGATTGCTGACAGGATTAAATTAATGAAGATTTTCTTTTCTTTTCTTTTCTTTTTTTTTGGCCAGTCCTGGGCCTTGGATTCAGGGCCTGAGCACTGTCCCTGGCTTCTTCCCGCTCAAGGCTAGCACTCTGCCACTTGAGCCACAGCGCCACTTCTGGCCGTTTTCTGTATATGTGGTGCTGGGGAATCGAACCTAGGGCCTAGGTGTATCCGAGGCAGGCACTCTTGCCACTAGGCTATATCCCCAGCCCCATGAAGATTTTCTTTTTAAGCAGCTCAATACCTGACACAATAGTGCTGGAATAAAACAATCTCCTTTCAGGTTTTATCTCTGTCCTAGAAACAAGTTGCCTCCTTCTTTGTCTTTTGTTTATCAAAGATACCTCAGAGGATGATGTCAGTTAAAATGGAGTAAAGGACTACAAAATTCTACCATTAACAGCAACAAAAACAGAAGAAAAAAAAAAAACCTGCCAGAATAAACGTCTTCAGAATTCTAGAAAATAACTGAAGGCTTGCAATAAGTCAAGGAGCACTTTGACAAGCAAGATGGTATTTGTGTCAGTGAGAACAGTATGCCTAGGCCAATTGTCAGGGGTTCACACTTCTAATGCTAGCTACAATGGAGGCTGAGATCTAAGGATCACAGTTAGAAGCCAGCCTGGGGAGAAAAGTCCATGAGACTTTTATCTCCAATTAACCAAAAAGCCAGAAGTGGAGCTATGGCTCAAGTGGTAGAGGGCCAGCTTTGAACAAAAAACCTTTTGAGGGCTGGGGATATAGCCTAGTGGCAAGAGTGCCTGCCTCGGATACCCGAGGCCCTAGGTTCGATTCCCCAGCACCACATATACAGAAAACGGCCAGAAGCGGCGCTGTGGCTCAAGTGGCAGAGTGCTAGCCTTGAGCGGGAAGAAGCCAGGGACAGTGCTCAGGCCCTGAGTCCAAGGCCCAGGACTGGCCAAAAAAAAAAAAAAAAAAAAACCTTATGAGCATTGTTTCTTTGGTCATTCCTGGGCTTGAACTCAAGGTCTCGGCACTGTCTCTGAGCTTCTTTTGCTAAAGGCTAACCATTTGCACCACAGCAACACATCCAGCTTTTTCTGTTTATGTGATACTGAGGAATTGAACCCAGGGCTTCATGCATGCTAGGTAAGCAATTTACCACTAATCTACATTCCCAGCCCCACATTTTGTTTTTCTGCCAGTCTTGAGGCTTGGACTCAGGGCCTGAGCACTGTCCCTGGCTTCTTTTTGCTCAAGGCTAGCACTCTGCCACTTGAACCACAGCGCCACTTCTGGTCTTTTTGTATATTTGTGGTGCTGAGGAATTGAACCCAGGGCTTCATGTATATGAGGCAAGCACTCTTGCCACTGGGCCATATTCCCAGCCACTTGAGCTTCATTTTTGCTCAAGGGTAGCACTCTAGCACTTGCACCACAAGGCCACTTCTGGCTTTTTCTGTTCATGTGGTACTGAGGAATTGAACCCAGGGCTTCATGCATGCTAGGCAAGCACTCTACCACTAAGCCACATCCCCAGTCCCCCACATCTTTTTTATACCACCCAAGCCTTGAGTTCAAGCCCCAATACTTGTGTGTATGCACGCACACACATGAACAGTATGCTTTGTGGCCATTTAATTGACCCTAGTCCTGTGCTCCACTTCCAAGTTTAGTGGTAGCTATGAAAGTAAAACCCACATTCCTGGCCCCAGACAGAGCAGAACAGATTCATTCACAATGAGTTATTTGTTCTGTCTGGTGATTTCTTGGAAGCCTAGCTCAAAAGGTTTGTCTTTGTTTTGCTTAAGAATTCAAGCAGTGTTCAAGCTGCTACCTGAAGGGCATGTGTTAAAAAATACTTAACAGGCTAATTTCCAGTCCCTGTTACCTAAAGCAATAGAAATCTACCTGGGCAAGTACACCCAACAGAAAGCTTTGAAGGAAATGCTAGGGGATGAAATGTACATAAATGCCATGAAAATCTCAGATTTAGTCCCAAGAATCTAGACAGTCAACATATCCAAGGCCATGAACATGCATAGGAAAGACCCAAGGAAACTATAAACTGTCTGTTACTCCTGGCTAACCTTGATGTTGAGTAGCCAGGAAGGGAGGGCTAAAGCAGGTCAAAAGAATCAGAAAGAAAATTAGTGAATATTTTCAGACAAAGATAAAGAATAATATAGCATATTGGAATGTTCTGACTGACTCCTGTAATCCCAGCACTCAGAAAGCTGAGGCTGGAGGGTCATAAATTCAAGACTAGCCTCTACTACACCACAAGACCCTGCTTCAAAGACAAACACATTCACAAAATACAGTTGCACTAGTTTTTGTAGCTGTCTATGCTTCTCCAATCAATAACTTCTTACCTTAAGAAGCTAGAAAAATACATCTAAGCCCAAATCAAGAAGGTATTAAGAAACAATACAGACTATAGCAAAATAAACAAAATACAAAACTCAAAAAGGATAAAAATCAATGTAACTGAAGTGCCAGACTTTGAAGTCAGGCCCCCCTTTGCCACGCGAACCCCACTTTACCACATGAACCTGAGATAAGCAGGACCTGTGAGCAAATCCAGGACAAGCTTATTAGGGCCCAACCGGACTAGAACTCTAACCGCTGGGAATGCTTAACTCTGACTGCCCCCAGAATGCCTCAAGCCCTGAGCCAATCAGATTTGTACCTGTGTCCTAATCTTGCTTGCTTGAACACCTGATTGCTGTAACTTTGTTTTTGCCTTTATAAGCCCTGTGTAATTGCAGCTCGAGGCTTCCTCCTAACCTCTGCTGTGTCGGTGGGTAGGACGTGGCCCGAGTTGCAGCTCACTTGAATAAAGCCTTGCCTTGCTTTTGCATTTCGGAATGTCTGAGTCTCGGTGGCCTTCTTGGTGGTTGTCTCGCGACTTGGCACAACATTTGGGGGCTCGTCCAGGATCGCCCCAGAGACCCCTGAGACCCCAGACTCCGAAGGTAAGGAAACAGCGCTGTTCATTTGTCTTGTCCTGTAATTTGTCTGTTTGTCTGTTTGTCTGTTTGTCTGTTTTGCTTTTGCTTATTTCTTAAAGGGGTTCTTAAAGGGGTTGTCGAAGCAGACGCGTTTACTCGGCAATCCTGGGGAGACTGGAGGACGCTCCAGATCTCTACCCTTACCTGAGTCCTCTTGGGTCCACTCCTCCTGCACCCTTGCGGGAGGTTGTGGGCCAACTTAGGTCTGCTCCTGCTGCTTCTAGCTTGCAGGAGGAGGCTTGTGGGCCAACCTAGGAGATCTCTGACTCATAGCTTTTCTTATTCTCAGGCCTGTGTGTTTTATTGTTTGTTTTTTTGTAGCCTTTTGAACTAAACATCTGATCAGAGCTATGGGTAATGTTCTATCTTGGGGACCTCCATCTAGCCCCCTAGATTTGACCCTAGCTCACTGGAGGGAGGTCAAGGAGATAGCTCAGACACCTGGAGGGAACTAGTTGACAGGGACATTCCAGCTTAGGTTTGGCCTTTCTTACAATGTTTCAGCTGTGCCTTCTGCTCTGGAGGGTCCCAACCAGTCCTGGCGCCGGCAGCCCAGGGCATGGAGGCATTGGCCCCGAGTCCTGACCCGCAGCCGCCGCCAACAGGGGCAGACACGGGGCCAGCCCAAGCCACCCGCAGGCGGTGGGGAGTGACCCCACTGTGCAGCGCTGTCGTCTGTGTTTGTAAGTCTGACAGTCTCTTTTGTGTCAAACCTGCATGAGACATACAGGCGACAGCTCACAATCAGTGTGAGTGTCCGCAAAAAGAACTCTGGGGGGGAACCCCACCCAGCCTTCTTAAGCAGAAAATTATTTGGTGTACTAAAATGTTTTACTAAGACTAAAAATGTTTTACTAAAACTATCAAGCCCTGGAAAACAAGGCTGGAGAATGCTAAAATCATTTGTTAAAGGTTTTTGTCTTAAAATTTGGGTGTTGCAGGAGTAAGATTGCCCAAATACCTCTTGCCACTGAAAAATGTATGGCCAATGCTTATCCTGTGTGCTTTAAGATCTTTTGAATATGTATGTGTGTGTGCATGCGTGAGTGTGAACATGTTCAAGACTGTTAGTATGATGTAAAATTGTGTGAATTTAAGTTTAAATTCAAATGGTCATCAAGTTTTGGCATTACCAAATGCTTTAAAGGATTATTGCATTGTTTTAAAGAGGAACTATAGTTAAAAAATCAGAGCTAAGTGTCAGAAATTTGGATTTAAAAGGATATATATATTAAACTAATGGGGATAGAAGTAAACTCTCATTAACTCTATCTATGTAGGAAGAAATGGCAAAATGGGCCAATGTTTCTCACTAATATATTGGAAAGCTGAATAGATAAGTATTTCTAATTCTGTAATTGTAATCCTTGCATTAAGGAAAAATCCAAAGGTCTTCATGCCATGTGGTAAGCTTCAGAGTTTTTCCAATGCAGATAAAAGCTAAAGTGTTGTGTTAGTGTTAAAAAGGCTTTGGAAATCAAGAATACATTTCTTGATAAGAAATTTGGAAGTAAAATTGTCCTAAATAATTATTGCAAAGTGAGAAAAGGAGAATTATGGCTACCAAAATGTTTAATTGCCATTCCAGCTTCTTTGTAGGTTTTTTGTAACAGTTTCCAGCAGGCCTACAGAGAAGCACAGGTGATTCCTACAAGTTTGTCAAGATCTAATACTGGCCCTTAATAAGTTCCAGGTAAGAGCATGCTTAAAAACTACTTCTGTGTGAACCACCCTGTTGGGCCTTTAATTGGAGTAAAGTGGCCTCTTGTAAGACTCACTGATCTGAAATCTGCAGTTTGAAGCCAGCCTGGGCAGAGAAAGGTTCCTGTGAGAGACTTGTCTCTAATCAGCCAGCAGAGTGCTGGGAACGGAGTTGTGTAGAGCTCAAAGTAGTAGGGTGCTAGTCTTGAGCGACAGTGCTCAGGCCCTGAGTCCAAGTCCAGTGGAAAGTCACTCCTCCTGGGACAAAAGTGATAGAGCATCTAGAGGCAGTAAGTCACTGCTTGGATGGCAGAGATGGTGTCAGATCCTAGAGTCACTCCTGTTTGACGTTTCAAAAGTTAATCAAAGCCGAGAAGTCCTGGAAGAATAGTTCGTAAGCATGCCTTACTAATATGTCTGTCTACTGGGCAGGAACTTGCCAGTCATCTGTGATAGTGGTTAGTAAGGGTAAGTTTGTCAAATGAGAAGATAGTTTAAAATCCCAACCCCCACATCTACTCAAAGCTCTGACTGGCAGTGAGAATTTTAAGCTGATACATCTGTTCAGGAAAGAAAGCTTGTAGACCTGAGATTGTGTCCTTATTGAGATCTGTTAAAGGCCTACAAAGGTTATTTTTTTAGGTCATCAGAGATCAGTTCCCCAGCCAGTCAGAAAAAAGCTTTTACAAACTAGAATGTTAAAAGGCACAAATTTGGGGCTCGGGGTATGGCCTAGTGGCAAGAGTGCTTGTCTCGTATATATGAGGCCCTGGGTTCAATTCCCCAGCACCACATATACAGAAAACGGCCAGAAGTGGCACTGTGGCTCAAGTGGCAGAGTGCTAGCCTTGAGCAAAAAGAAGCCAGGGACAGTGCTCAGGCCCTGAGTCCAAGCCCCAGGACTGGCCAAAAAAAAAAAAAGGCACAAATTTGTAAGCCTGAAGTCACCCATCTGGGCTTCATATTAAAAGAGGGCAAGCGTTGGCTGTCAGATGCACGTAAAGAGACTGTGCTGAAAATCCCTGTGCCTAAATCAGCCAGACAAGTCAGAGTTCCTGGGAACAGCAACAGCAGGCTTTTGCCGGCTGTGGATACCTGGGTTTGCTGAGAATGTTAAGCTTCTATATGAATAGTGGTATTGACTCTAGTAGACCCAGGGCCACGAGCTTTGCCTCCTGTGCCCCACTATTCCCAAGAAGACTTGGAGTGGATAAAGAAAAATCCCATGGTCCACAAAACCCCGAACAGAGAAGGAAACAATGACTGGTGGAAAACTTGTGAAGGGAAACTTATCTTGCCACAAGGGCTGGGTAAGGGGATCCTTAAGAGAATCCACTGAGCTTCTTACATGGGAACCCGAAGAATGTAGGACTTGCTCCGACACTCCAAAGTGAAAATTAGACAAGGAAATCAACTTATTGAAGATATTGTTAAAAATTGCAAGGCCTGTCAGCTTACCAATGCCCCCAATCAACAAGTTACTAAAGGAGCTCGCCTCCATGGGGATAGGCCAGGCGTGTGTTGGGAAGTAGAAAATTTGGATACAAATATTTGCTAGTTTTTGTAGACACCTTTTCAGGATGGGTTGAAGCCTATCCAACAAAGCATGAGACCACAAATGTAGTGGCTAAGAAGATCCTGGAAGAAATCCTACCCAGGTATGGCTTCCCATCCACCACTGGGTCAGACAACGGACCGGCCTTCATCTCAAAAGTAAGTCAGGGAATAGCTGCCGCACTGGGGACAAATTGGAAATTGCATTGTGCTTATAAACCCCAGAGTTCAGGACAGATAGAATGAATCGGACTCTAAAAGAGACATTAACTAAATTGGCCTTAGAGACTGGCGCAGACTGGGTGTCACTCCTTCCTTTTGCTCTGCTTAGAGGAAGAAATTCTCCCTATCAGCTTGGCTTTACTCCTTTTGAAATAATGTACGGGTACCCTCCGCCCATTATCCCTAGCCTTCAGATTGAATTGCTTGCTGATTTGGATGATGCTGAATTTTTGTGTAAACTTGATTATTTGCAGCTCGTGCACAAGAATATGTGGCCCCAACTTAAGGCATTATATGATTCTGATTCTGTCCCTACCCCCCATTTATTCAGACCAGGGGACTGGGTGTTCGTCCGGAAGCATAACCCCAAATCCTTAGAACCACGGTGGAAGGGACCCTACGTAGTGCTACTGACTACTCCCACCATCCTCAAGGTAGACGGCATCGCCACGGGTCCGTTGCTCCCACACCAGGCCAGCTGACCCCTTTGCCCTGGACGACGACTACCGTGGTGGAACATAGGAGGTCTCCAAGCACCTGACTCAGCTGCTTCGCCTTCGCCTCAAGAAAAGAAAGTTAGACTGAATATTGTTATAATTTTCTTTTTGCCTTCTTTCCTTGCTACCCTGGCTAATGTTGATGTTAACCCTCACCAGCCTTTCCAATTATTTTGGCAGCTCACTCCAAAGTGGGGTGACCCCCTTATTTTAGCAACTAAGGAAGCCCCCTTAGGAACCTGGTGGCCAGACTTAGTAGGAGAGTTATGTGATCTGGCCACAGGCAACTGGGATGTGCCAGATCACTTGGACCCGAACCTGAATAAGCGACTTCCCGAGTGTGATGAGTAGGAGTCCTGTCCAGTTTGATGTGTGCAGTCCCTTGGTAAGTAGACTAAGGTTATAGGTTCCTGGATAGGTAAGGTCAATGCCTCTGAGTCAGCCTGAAGAAGTTACAGAAGATGGATGATCTTCACCCATCAGCCCCCCTTTAAAACTGAGGGACCAGAGTTGTATTTGGGAAGATGAGGTAAGATAAACTAGAGGCATGCAAAACAGAGGTACAGAGACTGTACTTGTGAGAAATGGTGACAGGCCCTTTGGTTACTACTTTGGGCCCTATTGGCCCATGCCTTATCTCTATATCATCCCCTAGACAGGCAAGCCATTGAAATGGACAGAATGGAGCCATGATTGGCTCCCAAGGTACCAAAGAAAAAAAGGGGAAATGAAGTGCCAGACTTTGAAGTCAGGCCCCACTTTACCACCCAAACCCCACTTTACCACGTGAACCTGAGATAAGCAGGACATGTGAGCAAGCCCAGGACAAGCTTATTAGGGCCCAGCCGGTCTAGAACTCTAACCACTGGGAATGCTTAACTCTGACTGCCCCCAGAATGCCTCAAGCCCTGAGCCAATCAGATTTGTACCTGTGTCCTAATCTTGCTTGCTTGAACACCTGATTGCTGTAACTTTGTTTTTGCCTTTATAAGCCCTGTGTAATCGCAGCTCGAGGCTTCCTCCTAACCTCTGCTGTGTCGGTGGGTAGGACGTGGCCCGAGTTGCAGCTCACTTGAATAAAGCCTTGCCTTGCTTTTGCATTTCGGAATGTCTGAGTCTCGGTGGCCTTCTTGGTGGTCGTCTTGCGACTTGGCACAACAGTAACAAAATTTTAATTCTTTGAAAAGATCAACTAATCTGCACAATTGAGAAATCTCTATTTAAACTGACCAAGGAAATAAGACAAGCCTGGCACTGGTGGCTCATGCCTAGCTACTCAAAAGGCTGAGATCTGAGGAACACAGTTCAAAGGCTGGAAGAAAAGCTTGAGACATTCTCATCTCCATTTAACAACCAGAAAACCTGAAATGGTGCTGTGACTCAAAATGGTAGAGAACCAGTCTTAAGCAAAATAGCTCAGGGACAGCGCCTAAACTTTGAGTTCAAGTTCCGTGACCAACCAAAAAATAAAAAAGAGAGATAAGCTGTTGGGGGAGTGTAGTTCAAGGGAGTGCCTAGTATGCATGCAGCTGTGGGTTCAAATCCCAATATCAGTGGGGCTGGGAATATGGCTTAGGGGTAGAGTGCTTGCCTAGCAGGCATGAAGCCCTGGGTTTGATTCCTCGGCACCACATATTCAGAAAAAAAAGCCCAATATCAACAAAATGAACTAACTCATTGGTCTGAATGGATATCTAACTATTCATTGAACACTTTCATCCACAGACATTATTACTGAGGAGCGAGGAGAAGGGAAGTGAAAGCATTGGCCATGGCTTCCAGGTGTCTGGCTTTTCTGTGACAATGGCAGGTTACAAGCCCCAACAAGAATGGTAATATTGGGCAGAGAAGCCTGATGGAGATCTCACAGCAGGGGTGGAAGGCACATGGATTGTTGAGATGGCAACCAAACTGCCAGGTTTGCTAGGAATAAATTATTTTCTAGTACGCAAATCATCATAAATCCCCTTTAGTGGATTTTTAAAAAGTTAGAGTTATGATTTTCAGGTGTCATCATAAAATTTGACTCCCTTCTTGAGAACAAGGCTTGATAGATCATATGACAAACTAAAAGGCTTACTGATAATAGCCAGGGATTGGATGAATCTGTGAATACAGGTACCTCCCAGAATCCACCTCTTTATAATACAACCTTACATCACAAAAATTATACACATAAACATCCATGTCCTTACACCTGTCATAAGACCAGTGTGCTTGCTCAAAAAGTGCCCATCAGGTAACTGGAGGTGTGGAATGGAGTGGTAGAATGTCTGCCTTACTAGTGCATGGCCCTGATTTTAACCCCCAGTACTGCCAAAATTAAAATAAAATAAGTCTTGTACCAGTAGCTTATGCCTGTAATACCAGCTACTCAGGCACTGAGATCTGAAGGATGACAGTTTGAGGCCAACCTAGGCAGAAAAGTCCTTTACACTCCATCTCTAAAATAACCAGCAAAAAGGTGAGTTGGAGTCACAGCTCAAGTGGTAGAGCTTCAGCTAAACAAGCAAAGCAAGCAAATACGAGGCTCTGACAAACACCAATATTGCAGGGGGGAAAAAAGTTTCTACAAGGACATCTAAAGCTGTAATATATTAAACAACTATCCTTTGGTACATTCCCCTGGGAAATCCACATATTCTTTTCATCAGTTAAGATGCATTTAGCTTCCTGGAACTTTTTATAATGCACTCAGAGTAAGACATTATTCATATAATCTAAGAATAGCATAGAGCAGCCTATGAAACCGTGTCCATGACAGAATCATAACATCATTTCCAAACAAACCAGGCTACGGACTCTGGATATTTCTTAATTGGTTCCAGGCAGCTACCACCACTAAATTTAAATTGGAATGAAAAATGAAATCCATTTGCTTGCCTGAAATAGAATCTAGTCCTCAGACTTGTACGACCTTTCCAAAAAGCCTTCTGTTAGCCAGGCACTGGTAGCTCACACCTATAATCCTAGCTACTCGAGAGAGAGAGAGAGAGACAGATCTGAGGATAGCAATCCAAAGCTAGCCTAGGGCAAGAAAGTCCCAGAGACTCTTATCTTCCAAAAACTACTCTGAAAAAGCCCAAAGTGGCTCTGTGTCTCAGTAGAATGCTAGCCTCAAGCTAAAGAAGCTCAAGGACAGAGCCCAGGCCCAGAGTTCAAGCCCAGAACCAGCAAAAAAAAAAAAAAAAAAACCCAAAAACTAATAATAATAAAATTAAAATAAATAGCCTTTAATTATTATTTTTAGCACTGGGATCATTTTAAGGCCTTGTAAGTATAGGTTTCCAGGGATAAAGACCAATGTCAAGGGAAGTTGAAAGGTGACAACATTTGGAATGTTTCTATCAGTATTCATATGCTCAACAGGTGACAGATACAAACTTTCACATGTGTCACAAGTGCACAATTTGGATAACTGTAATCTCAGCATTCAGCAGACAGAGGCAGGAGGATCAGGTTCTAGATTAGCCTGAGCTACATTAGGAAGACCTTGTCTCAGCCCCCAACCCCCAGGCCCTTTTTGATAACTTCTCCATATTATTTCTCAAGAGTATGAAATGAGGGTAAGAGAAAGAATGGCTGGAAGGGTGGGAGGGGATGGAAGGGTTAAGTGGAAGAAGAGGAAAGCAGAAATAAGTGAAATGAGCAGAGAAGGCTAGAGATCAGCCAGGAGCCACAGGGACTATCCTGCTGAAGACTGCAGTCTAAGGCACACTGGGAAAGAGAGAGGATTTCACATTGCCAGTCCCCACTTCCCTGGCACCTACTTTGGATGCTTGAAGGCCATCAGACACCGCTCATACTTCCCCACCATGCTCCAGGCCATGACCAGACCATCAGCACCTCCTGAGACAAGATGCCACTGGTCAAAGAACAGGCACCTCACAGCTCCCTCGTGCCCTGTGAGAACCTAGGAGAAAAGAGGACACTGTTTTCAGACCTTCTTTAACTTGGATTTTAACTCCTCCAAGGTCAAGAGCCCTTTGGTTTGATGAATTCCAAAGCCATCCTACCCATCAGGACTGCTACTTGCTTGGCATGTCTCTGAGCTGACTATTTCTGCTCAAAGAAGGCCAGAGGAGTCCCTGCTTCCCTCTCTGCAGAGCTCTCTCCCCAGCTCAGCTCAGCAATATGACTGGAGAGGGGCCTTGTAGGTCTGTGGCTGGGGCAGACCCCATATTCCTAGAGCACCATTAGGGTTCAGAAATCCCTCTTGTCTGCTGTTAGGTGGTGAAGGATAAAATGTCCCATCCTTGGCTCCTCTTTGTCTGGTCCTAGTGGGTTTCATGGGATATCATTGTTCCTACAGTTGAGTTTCAACCACAATGACAAAAAATCCCAAGCCAAGCCAACCACTTTTTACTATGATCCTGTGTTTTCAGCCCACTAAGATCAAGGGGTCCAAATCCAGTAAATGCATGTTGATGAATGTCTGCTATTAGGTGGTGAGTCCCATGGAATCCCTGTGTTGCAAATTTAATCTCTAAAGTCAGATGTTAATGCTATCTGGAGCTAGGTAGGGCCTTTGGGAGATGACTATAAATGAATGAATTAACCCTTTCATGGATTATCATGGCAGTAGGTGGCTTTGTAAGAAAGAAAGAAAGAAAGAAAGAAAGAAAGAAAGAAAGAAAGAAAGAAAGAAAGAAAGAAAGAAAGAAAGGGAAGTAAGGAGAGAGAGAGAGAGAGAGAGAGAGAGAGAGAGAGAGAGAGAGAGAGAGAGAAAAGCAGTGCTGTCTCACATGTTTTTTTTCTGTCTCACCCTCTGGTGCTTTTCTCCATGACATGACATGTCAGGAAGGTCTTGGTTTTCTATGACCCAAATAAACCTTTAAACTTTATAAATTACCCAGGCTCAGGTATTGTATTAATGTAACAGAAAATGATCTAAAGCAACATCCACTCACCTAAGGCAGCCAATGTTCTTTCTTCATTAGAGGGTAGTGAGGAAATGATCTAATCCTACAATGTTTTCTCCTTATCAAAAGAGTAAAGGGAGCTGAGATCTGAGGACCAAAGTTCAAAGCCAACCCAGGCAGGAAAGTCTGGGAGACTCTCATTTCAAACCTGAAAAAACGTAAGTGGTACTGTGGCTCAAAGTGGTAGAGTACTAGGCTTGAACAAAAAAGCTCAGGGACAGTGTTCAGACTCTGAGTTCAAACCTCACAACTGACATTCCCTCCCCCCCTCCAAAAAAAAAAAGAGTAAAGGGAAAAAAGAATAAGAAGAAAACCAAAAACTGTTCATCCCCTCATCCCCAGCTAGGGGCCAGGGTAGAATATTCTGGAAAAGAAAAAGGTACTTTACTTCTGTCGCTGTGAAAAGGCCCTGAGGTTCATCTAAAGTGCTGAGTTATAATGCATCCTCCTCTACTTACCCCATGGCAATATGGTCATGGTGTATGGGGGGACTTGTACTACCAACTAAGAATAACCTCCTGGGGAAGCTTTGTTGTTGGCTTTTGTTGGTGGCTGTAACTCAGTTGCTCCACGTTGGTCTGGGGAGCCTTTGAAGAAGGAGGGCCAATCATCCATCTCTTTTCACCAGTCACCACCGGCACTCCCCGCCCTCTGCCCGCTCACCTTGACCAGCTGGGCGGTGGCAATGTGCCACACTTTGACAAGCCCTTTCTCACAGCTGCTCACAACGTAGGTTTCACTCATCTTGAGGGCCGAGATGGGGTCTTTATGTTTAAATGTCTTCAGGCACTTCCCTGTGTCTAATTCCCACTCTGAATGGGAGAGGGAGAAAGGGAGGGCAAGTGGGGGAAGGAATGAGGGAGGGTTAGCGTGGAATTTCCCTCCCTATCACAGAAGGCTAGATGAGCCCATAAAGTCAGTGCCCAGAGGCCATCTCTGCAGGCTGTCTCAGAACTCCCGGACTATGGGCCCTTGGGAGAGCCAGTATTGCAGACGACCTTGATTCTGACCCTGGAATTTAGTCCTGGGACCCACAGGATAAAACATTTATGTCCTATAAGCCTATTCTTTAAGCCCAAATGGAAATAATGGAAGATGTTTAGTGTTATCTCTTCCTGACCCACACCTATATCACCAAAAGATACCAAAAGTGGTCTGTCTTCACTGGGTTTGAATTTGCTATGCAGGTGCTCTACCACTTGGCCCACACCTTCAAACTCTCCCCTGCTGTTTGCATTCCCTAAAGTAACCAGGGGGAAGGGAAAGAAAGTCAAGGAGTAGGATTTCTTCAGCAAATCTGTTCATTTTTATGCCTTTTTATTTTTTCACCTGCCTCTGACATACTGTATTTTCCCAGGTCCCTGGTTTCTCATCTCTTTCCAATCTTCCTTCCTGCTTTTCTGGGGAACCCACAGACATGGATCCCATATTTCTAGATTTTGTTTTAATATTGTTGAGACAGGATCTCATTATGCAGCCCACACTAGTCTGGAATTTATGATCTTCCTGCTTGAGCTTCTTGAGTGCAGAGATTATAGGTGTAGGCTCTCAGGCTCAGCTCACATCCTCCAATCCAACCAAACACAGATTTAAAAAAAAATTGGAGAAAACAGTACAGTATCAGACTGGAGATGTGGCTCAAATGGAAGAGTACTTGTCTAGCAAACATGAAGCTTTGAGTTTGAATCCCAATGCCGCGCACGCGCGCGCACACACACACACACACACACACAAATACATATCTATCTATCTATACATATACACACATATATACTTTAGCACCTATTCAAAAACATTTGCATTGTATTCAGCATTGTAAATAGTTTAGAGATGTTTAAAGTATAGGAAAAAAGTGTGAATTGATGTGCACAAATAGTATATCATTTTATAGAAGGGCTTTGAGCATTCATGGAATCCTGGAACCGATCCCTTGTAATCACAGAGCAATGACTGGATTTGTTTAATAAATGTCAAATCCATGTATCTGAAGCCCTGGACAGGGATATTCACACCTCCATCTGCTTCCAGGATTCTCTTTCCTGTGTGTTCTCAGAACTTCACCCTCATTGTGTTAGTTTTCTTTGGATGCTAGGACAAAGCATAGCAACTGAAAATAACACACATTTATCATCTTACAGAAGTCTGATATGATGTCGCAGGGCTAAAATCAAGGTGTCAGCAGGAATTTGCTATTTTATGAGGCTGGAGGAGGTTAATTTCCTTGCATTTCCATGTGGCCTTCTGGAAGGCCAACCACATTCCTTGGCTCATAGCCCCTTCCTCTACTATCACACACAGTCAGCAATGTGGTATATCTCTGACCATGCTTCCCTAGCTACATTTTGTTCTTCTCACAGCCAAGAATGGTTCTCTGAGGACCAAGTGAAAACACGGGGCAATCTCCTCATTTTAGGGTTTTAGGTTTAATAACATCTGCAAAGCTTTAAAAAAAAAAAGACAGCCATTGTGTTTCCCATGTAGCTTGGAATGTCAGGTGCACACTACCACATTCAACTATTGCTTGAGAAGGAATCTGAACTTTTATGACCTGGCTAGCCTTAAAACATAATCCCCAAATCTCCACCTCTCAAGCAACTAGAATTATAGACCTGAATCACTATACCAGATGCAAAGCTCTTTTTTTCCATGGAAATTATGTTAAGTCTATTTTGCTTTACTATAACAATATATCTGAAGAAGTGTAATTTATGAAAGTTTGGAAGTTCAAAGACATGGTGGCTGGCATTGGCTCAGCTCTGGGTCCTCTTGCTGTATGTAACACATGACCTTCACGTGTCATGGTGGGAGCATATGCATATATGTGTGTGGATGCAAGCACATTGCCAAACCAGGAAGTCAGAGAGATATTGATTGAGGTCTAAAGGCAGTGCCCCAACTGACCTTAAGACATCCCACCAAAACCTACTTTTTTTCCTTTTTCTTTATTTTTATTTTTAGGTGTGAGTCTAGGACTTGAACTCAGTACTTGATGCTTTAGCTCATTGGCCAACCAAGCCATGCTATCAACCCTTAGGGGTTGGCTACTTGTTTTATTTTTTCTAGAGCCCACTTCTTAAAGACTCTATAGTGACCCATATTACACTGAAGATCAAATTCCAGCACAGGAAGATTTAAGAAAAAAATTAAAAGCATCATCCAATTATAGCACAAAGTACAACAGTCACGCATTTCAAGGATTAGGATCTAAACACTTTTGCTTGGCCTTTCTTCTGAATACTATGCTTAACATGTCTAAAACTATGACCTCCTCCTCATCCATTTTGCTACTCTGCTCTTCCCTTGTAGTCTTAGTATTTCTACTAATGGCATTTCCATATATCAATGGCTGGAGTGGGCTTTTTAAATGGGCTTATCACATGCTCTTTATCTCACGTTTCATTTCAGATTGGTGGTTAAGTCTTGGTTTTTCCTCTTCCCATTGGCCAAGACCATTGAAGATAAATCATGTCTGCCTAAGTTTCTTCACACTGGCTTGTTCTCAAATATCCTTTTTGTAAATCAATTTCATTAGCATATGTTAGCTATACAAGGGGGTTTTACTTATGACATCCTCATACATGTACACAATGTGTATTGATCAACCTTACCCCTTCTTCACATTCTCCCTCCTTAAAACAATTTCAAAAGGTTTCATTGTTTTATTTTCATACATGCAAGTAAAGCACATCAACCATATTCATCCTCATTAACCCTCTTACTTAGACCTCCCCCTTCCACTTGTACCCACCCTGTATCTGAGCTTGTTTTACTTTCCTGTCATTCATTTCCTTAGTGTGCATTAAATGACACCAAAGTGTCTTCCCTTGATATTTCAGATATTGCACATATTTTCTTCCTCTCTATTGCTTTCTCATTTCCCTTCCCTCTCAATCCTCTGTTGATCAACAGTTTCCATTAAGGTTCTTTATACTGTCTTCATACATAGTAATAATGTATTTCAAAACTGGTCTTGCTCAACTTTTCTTTCTGTCTTCCCTTCCTCTCACACCCCTAAGTAGTTACATAGTTAGCATCATGTTCTGTGTGTTTATATATATGAGATGGATCTACAGAGAGTTTCCTATCACAAAATTGCTCCAAAACAGCAACTGTTGTCATTCACATAGTTACTATACCCCCATCATACAGTTATATGTCTTCTACCTTTAGAATTCCAAGAGCCTTGTCAGGAAATAAAAATTCATATTTAAGGAACCATATAATTTTTCCTCAATAGCCCTTAGCACTAAGTCTAGTATGTAGGTCTTCAATTGAATGGGTAGATTGCTAGATCTATAAGTGGATGAAAAAAATAAAGCAATAAATTACTACATAAGGAAATGAGTGAAATACAAGGCATACACCTGTATCTTAGCACACACCTGTAATCTTAGCTCTCAAGAGACTGTGTGCAGGAGGATCATAAATTTGAGGCCAGCCTGACCTACATACTAAGTTTGAGGCTAGCTTGGGTTATGCAGGCAAACCTTATGGAGAGAGAGAGTGAGTGAGAGAGAGGAAGAAGAAGATGAGGAGGAGGAGGAGGAGGAAGAGGAGGAGGAGGAGGAGGAGGAAGAGGAGGAGGAGGAGGAGGAGGAGGAGGAGGAGGAGGAGGAGGAGGAGGAGGAGGAGAATGGAAAGAGGAAGGAAGGAAGGGAAGGAAGGAGAGATAGAGAGAGAGAGTGGGAGGGGAGGAAGAACCAAGAGAGGGAGGGAGGGAGGAGAAAGGGTTTGATAACTCACAGATTTGGAGACTTTTTTTTTTAAAGAAAATTTGAAGCAGTTCTCACCTTTCACCTGGCCATCTTTTGCTCCAGATACAAGCTTGTTCTTGTAGACATCCATGCAAGTGATTGTCCCCTGGTGGCCATAGAAGATTCTCATGCAACCCCCAGTTTTCAGATTCCAGTATCTGCAGGAATTTTTTTTAATATTGAGAATTTTCTGAGAGCCCAGAGGATCCTTTAGAACAATAGGTGCTTAAAAGGCAGACAAGTTCCCTGTTGTAGCACTATTTGTCTATTTGAGGAAAGTTATTAAATTTCTGTGTCAGCGCCATGTCCTTATTGATAATGACAGTAGTAGTAGAAGTAACATTATAGGTTTTTCTGTGAATTATGAAAGGCACAATATAGTGGTTGTCAACCAGAGGGGATGACTATTCTCAGGGGAAATTTGGGGGTAGGTAGAGAGATTCTTGGTGGCTACAAGCAGGGAGGGAGAAGCTAGTCCAGGATGCTACCAAACATCAGATAAAGCACAGAACAATCCCCACAGTGAAGACTGTTCCAGCCCCAGATGTTAATAATGCAGCCCAGCACCAATGCTTGTAGCATTAGCATAGTTGGCCAGGAAGGAAGGCTCAAGCCTATAATCTTAGCTACACAGGAGACAGAGATCAGAATGATTGTGATTCCAGGTGGTTCTGTGTGAAACGTTGATTAAAACCCCATTTCAACCAATAAAGGCTTGGTTGGGTAGCATGCACCTGTCATGTCAGGTATATAGGAAATAAAAAGTCATATCTAAAGGATCATATAATAAAGATAAATAGGCAGATGGTGATCTAGGATGATCTGACCATAAACGAGAGACCTTATTAAAAAATATCAAAAATAACGAAGAAACGTGGAGGCATGGCTCAAGTGGTAGAACACCTGCCTGGCAAGCACAAATCCCCAAGTTTAAAACCCCAGTACTGCCAAAACCAAAGCCAAACAAACAAACAAAAAATCCTCATGCATGTGGCCACCACATGACACAGGCAGGACTATAGCAGCATCCCTGGGAAGAATTCTGAAGTAGAAATGATATAAATGTCCATAAGCAGAAAAATAAGTGAGCTATGGCATATTCATCCAATAAAACACTGTATCTATTGAAAATAAATTAATGACTGCTGCTATGTCATGCAGAACTATCTCAACAACAGAGTGCAGTGGAAAAATTAGGGACCAATAACTTCTTTTTCTTATACTGATATTGGGGCTTCAACTCTGGACTTGGGCTGTGTCCCTTAGCTTTGTTGCTCAAAGCTAGCACTCCACCACTTGAGCCACAGCTCCATGTCCAGCTTTTTGGTAGTTAATTGGAGAGAAGAGTCTCATGGAATTTCCTGTCCAGGCTGATTTTGAACTGTGATCCTCAGATCTCAGTCTCCTGAGTGGCTACAATTACAGACATGAGCCACCAATGCCTGGCCTGATAACTTTTTAAAAACATGATTTCATTTATATTAAGTTCAGTAAGAGACAAAAGTAGCAAAACATTGTGAAGAAATTGAAAAGAGTTGGGCACTGGTGGCTCAAACCTGTAATCCTAGCTACTCAAGAGGCTGAGATCTAAGGATCATAGTTTAAATAGTCAGAGCATGAATGTCCATGAGACTCTTATCTCCAACTAACCACCAAATATCCAGAAGTGAAGCTGTGGCTCAAGAAGTAGAGTGCTAGCCTTGAGTTCTAAAAGGCAGGGACAGAGCCCAGGCCCTGGGTTCAAGCCTCAGTACCAGCACTAAAAAAAAAAAGCCAAGTGAATAATAAGAATATGAAATTTAGGGTAACATTACAAGGTGTTACAAGGACAAAAGAAGCAATGAGGGAGAAGAATCTGGAGATTAGGGTTAAGGAATGTTATATGTATTGGTCTAAGTAAAAGGAGGATGGGTGTTTATTATATTGTATATTTTGTATAATATATAAATGTTTTCAGGTTAGAATACCATTTTTTTTCTGTAGTATATTATGTTTCATGCTTACAAAAAATACTTTCTGCTGGAGGAGGGAAAGGGAGAAGATAGGGAGAAAGAGGAAGAAGAAGAAGGGAGAGGAGGAAGAGAAGCGAATAGGGAGAGGGAGGAGGAGGAAAAGGAAGAGGAGGGGAGAAGAGGAAAGGAGGAGGAGGAGAAGGAGGAGGGAGAGAATGAAGAAAAAGAGGAGGAGGAGAAAGAGGAAGAGGAAGAGGAAGAAGAAGAAGAAGAAGGAGGAGGAGGAGGAGGAGGAGGAGGAGGAGGAGGAGGAGGAGGAGGAGGAGGAGGAGAAGAAGAAGAAAAGGGAAAAGAAACCATTATAGGTTTTCTAGAACTAACATTTAGGATAACTGTCGGGGTCTGGCTATACCTAAGAGACAGGCCCCTTCTCCCACCCTGGGGCTGCTTGGCTGCTATCCCCTCCTACCCTCTTCCGGGTTCTACCGGAAGAGATAGCAAACCAGCCCCGCCTTCCACCTCGGCCAAGTGTGATATCGTAATGGCACCAGGCCAAGCCCAAGCGGTTCTGTGGGCCGTGATCTCCGCCCATAGAGGAAGTTCCGTGACATCACCGTGATGGACAGTTCATTTGCCAATCGTTAATACCCAGTTAGTCCCTCCTCTTCCTGCCGCCATTACTGTTATATAAACCCCTCCCTTGAATAAAACCTTTTGGAAGCCGGTAGACCATCAGATGGCTCCCCCAAAGTCTCCGTGTCCAGTGTCTGCTCTTAAATGTAAGGGGGGCTGGGGACTCGGGGTGGGGGGGTTTGGCAGCCCTATCCCAGCTCAGCTTAGCCCGACCAGGACATGCTCTGCCCTCCTGCCGGAGGGAGTAGCGCGCAAAGCCGTGTGTCCCCCACAATTTAAGGTTCGGCATCTCCCCAGGGGAGACGTGGAAATTTAGCCCGACAGATAACTTTTCAACAAATACAAGAAGGAGGAAGTAGACACACTTCTCCCTTGAGCTGCTTTGTGGCCCTAGGAGGGAAGACAACTCTGAATCCTTGGACTGCTCACCTGATACTTAGGTCGTAACTCCCACTTACAAGAAACATTTCCTCTTCACATAGAAAGATGGTCCGGATGCTCCCGGCATGGCCTCGAAACTCGATGGGCAGCTCCTTCACTTGTAAGATATCTAGAAGGTAGATCTTCCGATTTGACGCCACAGCTATCAGGTTTCCCCCGGTATAGTGGATGATTCTGTTTCGGTCCCACCTGAGTTTGGAGGGTAGGGGATAGGGGAGAAGTGGATGGCACATGAAAGAATTAGTCTTCTTGCCAGAACTTAACCTAGCACCTGACTTTGTCTGCAGCAATGGGACAATGAGAAATTCTATGCCTTTCTATGAGTGAGGATGCAGAAAACAAAGCCAAATATTAACAGGTCACACCATGACTCAAGTCCATTTCAGGTAGATTTAAAATCTAAAAAATATGTAGGCAAATAAAAATAATAGAAAGTAGAAAGGAAGCAATTTTCTACTAATACATGCTAACCTTCGAAGGTAGGATATATGGCATTTCCCAAAACTTCTTTGGTCATGGAAATCTTTATTCATGAAAATGTCAGAGGAACCTAGTTGGAAAGCCTGTGTGCACTGCATTTCTTTTACCTTTTTCTTCCTTTCTTTTCTTTTTTTGCTTAACCAAGATTCAAGTTGCCTTCCTTGGGTTCAAAGGTCTGTGCTAGTGGGTACTATGGAAAATAAGAAGATGGAAAATATGGACCTTGCTCACAATAGTCCAGTAAAACCATCTGAGTTGAATTAATTTCCCAAATAGTTAAAATATGAGCAGGAAAATCAAGTACTTTATGGTCTAAATTGAAACTTGTTGTTGGCTGTGGGATTTGAACTCGGGGAATAGGCACTGTCCCTGACCTCTTTTGCTCAAAGATAGTACTCTACTACTTTGAGCCACAGCACCACTTCCAATTTTCTGATGGTTAATTAGAGATGAGAGTCTCACTGATTTTCCTGCCCAGGCTGGCTTTGAACCGCGATCTTCAGATCTCAGACTCCTAAGTGGCTAGGATTATAGGCATGAACCACAGTGCCCAGCTAAACTGAGACGTTTTTATTGTAAAGAGGGATACTATTACTAAGTACATTAGGACCAAAGAGTAAAGTAAAATTGTTCCAGCAAGCAGGAATGTATAGTCATTCTAAACATGAGAAGAAATTCTTATTTTTGTTCTCATCCCATGTGTTGTATCTAGAATTTAACTATTCACCACCTGAAGAGCAGTTACCATGATATAACCCATAAGACTTCCCCATAGCAGTTGGTCTATGACCCAAACTAATGTAAATAGTCTTGTGAGTAAACAGTGAAGGCTAGCTAGACAGGAGTGGTGCATGCCTGTAATCCTATCTTCTCAGAAGGCTGAAATATGGAGGATTTCAACCTGGCCTGGGACAGAAAAATCTGCTAAACTTCATCTCCAAAATAACCAGCAAGGGCTGGGAATATGGCCTAGTGGTAAAGTGCTCTCCTTATATATATATGAAGCCTTGGGTTTGATTCCTCAGCACCACATATATACAAAAAGCTAGAAGTGGTGGTATGGCTCAAGTGGTAGAGTGCTAGCCTTGAGCAAAGAAAGAAGACAGGGCCAGTGCTCAGGCCCTGAGTTCAAGCCCCAGGACTGGCAAAAAACAAAACAAAACAACAAAATAACCAGCAGTATGTTAGGCTGGAGGCATGGCTCAAGTGGTAGAGCCAGGCAAGCAGATTAATTTAGCATGCTGCCTAGTACTAAACAAACAAACAAACAAAAAGTCAGTTATTAGAGGGCCTTTTACCTGTGTTGTATCCAAATGATGTCACACAATTCAATTTTATTATTTATTTTATTTTATTTTATTTTTGCCTGTCCTGTGGCTTGGACTCAGGGCCTGAGCACTGTCCCTGGCTTCTTTTTACTCACGACTAGCACTCTACCATTTGAGCCACAGCGCCACTTCTGGCTTTTTCTATTATTGATGTGGTGCTGAGGAATCGAACCCAGGGCTTTGTGCATGCTAGACAAGCAGCACTCTACTGCTAAGCCACATTCCCAGCCCCACAACTCAATTTTTATAAAGATGGTATTCATATATAATATGGACAGTTTTGCTAGCTTGGGTAATAAAAATGTATAATCATACCTCATTTCTGTTTTTTGTTTTGTTTTGTCTTATTTTTGTCAGTCCTGTGCCTTGGACTCAGGGCCCCAGCACTGTCCTTGGCTTCTTTTTGCTCATGGCTAGCACTCTTCCACTTGAGCCACAGCATCACTTCTGGTCATTTTCTATCTATGTGGTGCTGGGGAATTGAACCCAGGGCTTCATGTATATGAGGCAAGCACTTTTGCCAGTAGGCCATATTCCCAGCCCTCATTTCTGTTTAAAATAGAAAAGTTCTACAGTGTAGACCTCAATATTAAGGGTGTTTATCTCTAGCTGACAGGGTTATAGAACATCTTTGCTTTTCACTACATATTTTCTGGAATTTGTACCCCCCAAGCATATATTAGTTTTCAAACTAGAATAAAGAATAAAAAATGTTTCAATAAAGAAAGATTTCATGCATGTGCAAAAGGTTAGTCAAAATATAGAAAGTTTATAAGGGGGAAAATGTCCTCTCCCACCTGTGGGGGATGATATAAATTTAAACCCCTGCTGTCCAATCAGGCTCCTGTCCTAGTTCCCAGATGGATCTTGAGGACAAGGGAGGGCTGCCTTTCCAAGTCAGTGGAGGGTGTGTGTGTGTGTGTGTGTGTGTGTGTGTGTGTGTGTGTGTGTGTGTAGAACCTTATCCAAGTCAGTGGAGGGTGTGTGTGTGTGTGTGTGTGTGTGTGTAGAACCTTATCCAAGTCAGTGGAGGGTGTGTGTGTGTGTGTGTGTGTGTGTGTGTGTGTGTGTAGAACCTTATCCAAGTCAGTGGAGGGTGTGTCTGCGCACGCATGTGTGTGTGTGTGTGTGTGTGTGTGTGTGTGTGTGTGTGTGTGTAGAACCCTAAGTTTCCAGTGAGGGTGACTCAAGAGTGCCTGGTGCCCTAGCTTCTGAGCCTGGTACCCACGTGTCAGAGATGATTCGGATATTGTAGGTGCCACAGAAAACATTTCTCTCCTCCATCTGGACCATCTGCGTTTCCTGGTTCTGGTAGGCAGTCCACAGACTGTAGTCAGTCTAATGAGGGAATACATGAAATCAAGTGTCGCATCAGCTTTACCCAGGGTCCCAGATGCCCCTTGTAGGCTCCTCTGGCATGGACAGAGGAGTGAGGGGTTCTTCTTTTAAGGCTTTGGCTGCTGCTTCATGGTGATAGGGAGGAATGCAGGAAGAGGCACCAAAATAACCTGTTCATGGTTAGCTCAACCAAGGGGGCTCCTTCATCTTTTATCTCTGCATCATCTATACACCCTGCTTCCATAAGCCTTCAAGAGTGGCTTTCAAATGATGCCCAGAACATTTTTCTGAAAATGAGTTCACAAAGGGCAAATTCACAACATAAAACCACAGGTGCCCCATGCCCAGCCCCATGACTGTTATCAGGTTTCATGTTTGTATTTCATAGAACATAGACCTGATAGTACAAAGCCCACTCATGAGAACTTGAGCCATTAATGAGATCACTGATGTACTGGGCACACTTGGGTTTCAAAGTTTTGTTTGTTTTGTCAGTCCTGGGGCTTGAAATCAGGGCCTGAGCACTGTCCCTGGCTTCTTTTTGCTCAAGGCTAACACTCTACCACTTGAGCCACAGCACCACTTCTGGCTTTTTCTATATATGTGGTGCTGAGGCATCAAACCAGGGCTTCATGTATATAAGACAAGCACTCTACCACTAGGCCATATTCCCAGCCCAGTTTCAAAGTTTTCACAAACCTATAACCTTCACTTGTCCCGACAAGCTGTCTCCCAAGGTACCTTACCTACCCACAAGGTATTCCTATCATTTTACAAAGGACTTATCAGAGACTTCGGGAAGACAAGGAAATTTCAAGCCTCTTTGCTGCCCTGTCTTTGTTCCTTTACCTCTTCCTCTCTACTTCCTGCCCCCTTCCCTCCCTCATTTCTTTTCCTCCCTCCCTATCTTTCTCCTTCTCACCTTCCCTCCCTTATTTATTTTCCTCCCTTTCTCCCTTCCTCTCTTCTTTCCTTTATCCATCACAGTTTCTGAGCAGCTTGGCCATTCCAGATATGATAAATTCTGATCTAGATAGCTAAAATAGACTTCCCAGTTTGATTCTTCTATCCAACTATACTTCAAGAGCCGGAAATAGCAATACCTTTAAAGAACCAAAAACAGCAATCACATCAACTGATTAGAAAGAAAAGGCAGCATGAGTTTCTCACAAAAGCAAAGAAGCCCTCATCTAGCTTGCATCAGAGAGTCCTGGGAACATTTCTTCTAAAGTTTCCTTCTAAACTGTAGCCTTCTCCTCCATGACTTTGACTTGTCACAGATGCCCTCATTCCTCCACTCACACTTTTTTTTTTTTGGACGGGGGGAAGACAGGTCTCACTGTGTAGCTCAGGTTGACCTCTAACTCATGATCCTCCTGCTTCAGCCGCCCAAGTGCTGAGATGAAGACATGTGCCACCACACCTCATTTCTTCTTCATCTTTAACCAAGTTGCCATGTTTCTCCAGAAGAATCTGCTAATCCACCTCCTCTCAAGGGTCCAAGCGGCTTTCCATATCTCAGCTTGTGTTACATGAGGCTTCCCTAGACAGTCCTGACACAAAGGACCCTGGGAATTCTTTGGGCCTGGCTCAGCTCCTAAGTTTTAAAGATAAATCCACAGGGGTGAAATCACTGGGAGGGAAACTGACTGTGCCACTGACCAGCAGTGAGGCCGTGGGCATGTTTTGTACCACTGGGAGAAGGGTGATACCTGCTTGGCTTGAAGTGGAAATCATATCCAGAATGTGAAAAAGACTGTCAGCACTGAGCCTGACACACTGTGAGCCACACTATGAGTAGGGTGTACCTACTGATTGGTGGGGGGGGGGGGGGTAAGTAGCACCCCCACTCACCTCTAACCACCTACCTTTTCCTAGAAGACCTGGAACTGCTTCATCTTGCTATTTCCAATGTTCTGTTTCAGTTCCCATCCATGTCTCTCATTTTCTGTAAGTTACACGTTCCTAGAAGGCCAAGTCCTGAGATTTTTTTTTGTTGGGCAATTACAACCACCACACAGGGAGGTATGATGTTAGTTTTGACAGATTTGTAAAGAACATATCTGTGTTCAGCTGGTACCTCTGCCACTTAATGGGCTGAGAGACTCCATTTCTTTATATATAAAATGGGAGTATGGCTCTGCTCAGAGATGAACAATTCACAATTTTCCTTTCCTTTGGCTCATGTAGTTTTGTAACATCCTTTCTTCTTTTTTTGGTGTGAGTACTGGAGCTTGAATTCAGAGCCTGGGTACTATCCTAAACTTAATGGAGGACTGGAATTCTACTGAGCCACAGAACCACTCTTGATTTTTTTTGATGGTTAACTGAAGATAAGAGTCTCATGAACTTTGCTGCTCAGGCTGGCTTCAAACCATTGTCTTCAGATCTTAGCTTCTTGGGTAGCTAGGATTATCAGTGTGAGCCACCAGTGCCCAGTCTGTAAACTCCTTTTTTTTTTTTTTGTCACCCTGGGGCTTGAATTGAGGTCTTAGGTGCTGTCCCTGAGCTTTTTGCTTAAGACTAATGTTCTAGCCCTTGAGTCACAGCTCCACATCTAGCTCTTTAGTAGTTAATTGGAAATTAAGAGTCTCACAGACTTTCCTGCATGGACTGGCTTCTATCTGTGATCTGCAGATTGTAGCTTCCTGAGTAGGTAGGCATTAGCCACCAACACCCAGCCTGTAAAATACTTTTAACTGTTTTCTAGTATATGAGAAAAGGAAGAGAATTTTGTTTTTCCTTCTTTGGTCACTTAGTTGTTTTGGAGACAAGATTTAGGGTTTTACTATGTTGCCCAACAACTTTTCTTTTCTTTTTTTTCTTTCTTCTTTCCTTTTTCCTTTCTCTCTTTCTTTCCTCCTTTCTTTCTTTTTTTTTTTTTTGTTGATAGTGGGACTTGAATTCAGTCCTGGCCTGGCACTTTGAGCCATAGATCCATTTCTGGCTTCTAGGTGATTAATTGGAAATAAGAGTATTACTTTCCTGCTTTGGCTGGCTTCAGACCTCAGTCCTCAGATCTCAGCTTTCTGAGTAGCTGGATTACAGGCATGAGCTACCAGGGCCAAGCTTACTTTTCTTGAACTAACAATTCTCTTGCCTGATCATCCCAAGTGTTGATGTATACCACAACACTCAACAACACAAGGTATTTCATAACACAATTCAGATTTCTGTCTTCTGTAAGCTCAGATGATGTGTCAAGCCAGTATCTACAGTGTCCTGTGGCAATTATTAGCTGGAGCTCAGTAGCAACTAGACCCTCAGGACAGGCTGCAAGTTCTCCAGCACATCACACTTCACCTTCTTTCGCTGCCCATTGTCATCCACTCTCACAGATAATATGTAATCTGCTCAGCCTCTAAAGATATTAGTGATCTTGCTGTACACTTTCATTTCTCAAATTCTAAGTTTTATTATTTCTTATGGGATGCCAAAGTTAAACCATCCCTCATTAAGTTTCCTTTGGTGACCGACCAAGTAAATACACTCCAAAGTAAAAGGCTCTTCAGCAGGGAGGAAGGAGAGGGAATCTAATGGTCTTAGCAATTATTGCCATGCTGAGACAGTTAGGGCATAATGTTCCAAGAGCATGCTCATTGCTCTTTTTTATTACTGCCCAAGAATTGGTGGGGATATCTACACTTAATTCACTTTTCTCTTCCATCTAATAAGCAGAACGAACTGCTCTCATTCCTGAGCAGCAAACTCCAGAAACGTCAAGATGCACAGGGCTGGGTTGAGGAGAATTCCAGCTATGGCTGACATCATTCCTGGCCTCTGAATTCTCCACTAGTGTTGATTTGGTGCCTTGCACATAGAATCTTGAGAGGACAACCCAATCAATCTCCTCATCCAGCAGACATCACCCAGACATCAAGGTTAATGGGGGCGGGGGAAGTGGACTGCATATGGGTAACAATACAGAACTCTCCCTCAAGCACTGGTACCTCCCATGAGCCTGTGTTCCAACTTGTGGGCTGAGTCTGGGTATCAGCCTGAAATGACCAATAGGAACACAACACTCCTTGCTACTCACCCCAGATGCCATGGAGACCCACCTTTGTTCTCAGTTTCCACTTTGGGGTTTTCGTACGCATGCGCTTCCCATCATCTATTATTTTAGGAACAGGGATAGAAAGCTTGTTGGCATAATTAGGATCTATTCCCCTTGTGTAGGATCCCTGGTTAGAAGAAAAGAAACAGTGACTACTGCGCTGGGACCTCTGTATTCTCATGTGCAGCATAGAGTGCAGCACTATTCACACTAGCCACAGCCTAAAAGCAACCTACGCGTCCACTTTAAGAAGCATGGATAAAGAAAATGTGGTATATGTATGCAATGGAATACATTTGGCCATAAAGAGAAGGAAATCTTGTGCAATAATGTGGGTGAAAGCAAAGGATATGGAGTAAAACAAACCAAGTACAGAAAGACAAAACTACATCTCATTCATGTGGGCTCTTTTTTTTTTTTGTGTACCCATACTGGAACTTGAACTCAGGGCCTGGATGCTGTCCTTGAGCTATTTGATGGTTAATTGGAGATAAGGGTCTCATGGACTTTTGTGCCTGGGCTGGCTTCAAAGTGAGAGCTTCACACCTCAGCCTACTGAGTAGCTAGGATAACAGACATGAGTGTCTGGCACTCAGCTGAAATGATCAGTCTATTCTTGCACTCTAGGAGGAAGGAAAACTCCCTCTTGTCATAATCTGAAAGATGGGTAAGCTGTGCTGGAGAAAGTTTTACCAAGAGTGTGCAGAAAAATTGAGGAAGGCAATAGCAAATTTGGGGAAAAGATTAGTATGAGATGGACAGCAGTTTCCAGATGATGGCCTGCCTTTTTCTCATCCTTTGTGATCTACCTCTGCTGAGGGAAGAAAAATCCAAGCTTCCAAGATGGCTCAGATCAGGGCTAGGCTTCAGGCAAGAAACTAAGGTATAAAAATTTCAGAGAATATTGTATGTTAACCTAAACATATGCATGGTGGAATTATAAACTTCTGAGTAACATGAGGCTCATTCAGAAACTTACTCATAGCTCTGTGTGTACTGAGGTTTGAATTCAAGGCCCTGTGCTCTTGCTTGGCTTTTTTTTTTTTACTCAAAGCTGGCCCCCCACCACTTGAGCCATACCTCAATTTTGAGCTTTTTGCTGATTAATTGGAAATGATAGCCTCATGGATGATGGGGTTTTTTTTGCCATTTCCTGTCTAATGGAGAATATGTTCTCTCTCTCTCTCTCTCTCTCTCTCTCTCTCTCTCTCTCTCTCTCTCTCTCTCCTCCTCCTCCTCCTCCTCCTCCTCCTCCTCCTCCTCCTCCTCCCCATCACTTAAAAAACAAAAAACAGTAAGTCTCATGAATTTCATAAATTTGTCTTTCTGAGCTGGCTTCTAACCTCACCCTCAGATCTCAACCTCCTGAGTAGCTAGGATTACAAGTATGAATGCACCCAGCATTCATAGATTTCTTGTTGTGTGAGCTCCAACAGAACTTGAAGGGAAATAGAGAGAATTTTCCACTTCTAAAGATTTTGTTTTGTGTTTGTAGAGTTCATAAGCTTTGTAGATTAAAATGATGATGTCCATCACTGGGAAGGTTAAAAAAATGGTGAAAATGGAGGGTCTTGGGAGAGGGAAGACGGGAGAAAAATGAGGAAGTGGGTAACAAGTATGACAAGAAATGTACTATCTTACATATGTAACTGTAACCCCTCTGTAAATCATCTTGACAATAAAAAAATTTAATGTGCATCTTAAAGTATGACTCATACTTAATAAAGTAATTGGAATTGCAAAAAAAGATTTTGTTTTGTTTGAGTTTTTGAAGTTCTGGTGATGGCACTCAGGGCCTTGTACATGCTGGACAAGTGGTTATGAGTGGTTTGGAAAGGTTTTGCCTCTCTGTTCCTAAGACACTTCTATACCTCATCCCTGCTAGGTACACTGACAATGAGAGGACAGATGGTGAGATGGAGAGTGCAGGCCACAAAGAAGAAATGTAGTTTGTCTCCACACATATCCCTCCCAGATCAGAAGTACCTGCAATATGGTAATCTGGTTTTGAATGAAGGTATTCATGGATAACTCCATCTTGACCTGCTGGGCCAGGGAGGCCCAGTGCTGGCTCACAGAGACACATTTGTTCAGGCTACTTTTATCCAGCATTCCTGGTAGAGGGGTAGGGAGAGAAAGACAAATCCAGAAACTTCAAAACTGGGCCAGGATGAGTGGTCTCTAAGAAGTCCCCTAATCTACCCAGCATACTTAGAATGTACTTGGAGAGGTGGATGGGCAATAGACGGATGAAGTCCCGGAATTTACTGCACCCTGAAGACAGACGTCTGACCTCACGCAGGTCCATCAGCAGACAGCAGGGATCTGCACCTGGCCGATCCGTGCCTGATTTCTTAGACAGAAGCTTATTCGTCTCAGAAACACAATGAAGCCATCTCTTGCGTTGTTTACCTAGAAGAAAACCAGAGAGGGTTGCATCGTTGAGTTCTCTGTAGTAATTGCAGGCCTAGCAAAACTCTGCCCCCAAATCAATAGTTTACTGGTCAGTAAGTTAGCACACTGCTTTTTCTCATCTCTTCTCCCACATGAAAATAAAACCTCCTGAATCAAATATACAAGCATGTTTTAGTCTTCTCAGATTAAGATGTCTATAGTTGCCAAATCTGAAATAGTATCATGTCTGAAACTTCCTTGAAAATACTCCAACAAGAAAAAAATTAAATAATTTCAAAAGGGAAGATGGATAAGATTGGTAGGAGTGGGCATGTAGCTCAGTGGTAGAGCACTTCCCTAGCAAGCATGAGGTCCTGAGTTCAACCTCTGTCACAATAATAAATAATAACAATAATAGTGGCATTATTATTTCTGGTGCTGGTGACTCATGCCTATAATCCTAGCTATTCAGGAGCCTGAAATCTGAGGATTGCTTTTCAAAGCCAGCCCAGGCAGGAAAGTTGATGAGACTCTTATCTCCAATTAACTACCAAAAAACAGGACGTGAAGCTGTGCCTCAAGTGGTAGAGTGCTGGCCATGAGCAAAAAAGGCTAAGGGACAGTGTATAATAATAATAATTATTATTAATAATAATAAATGACAAGACACTGATCATTGTTAAAGTTGCATGATGGTTATATAGGACGTTATTATGCTGTTTTATTCACTTTTAAAATTTGAAATTTTCCCACATAGAAAGCATTTTAGGCCAGTTCCTCAAACCTATAATCTTAGGTACTTGGGAGACTGAGATAAGGAATATCAAATTTTGAGGCCAGACTGGCTAGAAAAGTTCTTTTTTTTTTTTTTTTTTTTTTTTGCCAGTCCTGGGGCTTGGACTCAGGGCCTGAGCACTGTCCCTGGCTTCTTTTTGCTCAAGGCTAGCACTCTGCCACTTGAGCCACAGCACCACTTCTGGCCATTTTCTATATATGTGGTGCTGAGGAATCGAACCTAGGGCTTCATGTATGGGAGGCAAGCACTCTTGCCACTAGGCCACATCCCCAGCCCCTAGAAAAGTTCTTGAAAACCTCTGAATTGAGAGCTGTTCACAGTAGCACATGCCTATTAGCCTAGGTACAATGGAAAGGCTAAAGTAGTTGGATGGCAGCCCAAGCGTGTGCCCGGGAAAGAAGTGTGACTTTCTTTAAAACAACCAGTGCAAAAAAAATTGCTGGAGGTGTGACTCAGATGTAGAGCACTTGCTAGCAAGTGTGAGGCCCTGACTTCAAACCAAAAACAAACAAACAAAAAACCCCAGTGGTTTTAGAATCTATGTTTTATGTTTCCCATGGTTATTTCATGTACAGTCACATGCCACATTCTCATCAGTGGTAAGCCACATGTTTGATGGTGGGCATACCACATAGCCTAGGCATTTCCTGTCATTAAGTGACTCATGAGTATATATGTCTTACTTTAGAAAACACCTCAGGAGGGCCTTGAGAGACTATGTCCCCTACTCCTTAATTTCCCTTTGAAAACGAAATCAAATGTTGCAAAAAGATTCACAAGCAAGACCCTACAGATGACCACCATGCCAGAGCTTAGTGGATTGTGGCCTGGAGCCAACATCAAAGGTTGCTCTTGAAAGTTTCCTTTCTGATCTGTAGTTCAGGCATATTGTGGAGGCACTATGGTAGAGAGGTGAAAATATAATCAATTTTTATCCTGCCTTTCCCCTTATCACCTGTGAGAGTTAAATGAAAAAAAAAAGAAGAAAAGAAAATCAAAGAGCTGAACACATTGTAACTTTCAAAATCATATACTCCCAGATTCTATTGCTCTTTCAGTACCCTCAACTCCACTAAGACTTCCCAACTTCATGTATACTGAGTAAAAATACTATACTGAGTAAAAATACTATAAGCTAAAAATGCATTTAAGCCAGGAATGGTGGACCAACTTGCAACTGTAATCCCAGCATTTGGGAGACTGAGTCAGAAAGATAAAATCCAGGGCTGGGAATATGGCCTAGTGGCAAGAGTACTTGCCTTGTATACTTGAAGCCCAGGGTTCAATTCCCCAGCACCACATATATAGAAAATGGCCAGAAGTGGCGCTGTGGCTCAAGTGGCAGAGTGCTAGCCTTGAGCAAAAAGAAGCTAGGGACAGTGCTCAGGCCCTGAGTCCAAGGCCCAGGACTGGCAAAACAAAACAAAAAAAAAAAGAAAGAAAGAAAAGAAAAGAAAAAAGAAAGATAAAATCCAAAAGTCAAAAAAAAAAAAAAAAAGGGCTGGGAATGTGGCTTGGTGGTAGAGGGCTTGCCAAGCATGCATGAATCCCTGGGTTCGATTCCTCAGTATTACATAAACAGAAAAGGCCAGAAGTGGCTCTGTGGCTCAAGTGGTAGAGTGTTAGCCTTGAGCAAAAGAAGCTCAGGTACAGTGCCCAGGTCCTGACTTCAAGCCCCAGCACTGGCAAAAAAAAAAAAAAGAAAGAAAAAGAAAGAAAGAAAAAGAAAAAAGAATTTGATACCTTGTAATCCATTGTAAATTCAAAAAAAAATCCCAAGTCAAATGATCATGTCTATATGCTCTCTGATGCAGCATGTGGTTCAGTTCCAACAAGCCCATCATAAAATTTAGGGCTGGGGATATGGCCTAGTGGCAAGAGTGCTCGCCTCGTATACAGGAGGTCCTAGGTTCTATTCCCCAGCACCACATATACAGAAAATGGCCAGAAGTGGCGCTGTGGCTCAAGTGGCAGAGTGCTAGCCTTGAGCAAAAAGAAGCCAGGGACAGTGCTCAGGCCCTGAGTCCAAAGCCCAGGACTGGCCAAAAAAAAAAAAAAATAAATAATAATAATAATAATAAATAAAATTTAAAAAATTGTACGTTGAACCATCTAAGTCAGGCACTGTCCATATTGGTGTGTGTGTGTCTGTGTGTGTGTCTGTGTGTGTCTGTGTCTGTGTCTGTGTGTTTGTACTTTGCTAACAGCTGATTTACCAGTTACTATTCCCAATCTCCAAGCATGACTTACCATTTACTCTTTCCAGATCTCCAAGTGTGTCTTTATTTCCTGAAGTTCTGGACAAAGGGAAGGACATAGATCTTGGTTTAGCTGCCCAATACACTTGTGGGAGCTCAGATATGGTGTTGTAGTTTTTCTTAGGGAAAAACAGCACATTGGCAGAGTCTGGATGGAGCACTGGAGAAGAAAAAACAAGACAAGGTGGCTTTTCTAGCAGGTGTGGAGAGGGAAATGAGATGATGAGAGATATGGTTTAATTTTTCCTTGTTTATTTTAAATATAGTTGTCCCTCTGTATTTGTAGGTTCCACCTCCTTGGATTCAAATAACCACATACTGAAAATATGAAGAAAAAAATTCATCTGTGCATCTGGGTCATTTTTCTAAACACTACAGTATAACAACTATTATGACATTTACAGTGGATTTGGCATTGTAAGTGATCGAAAGATGATTTAAAGTATATAAGGGGGGCTGGGAATACGGCCTAGTGGCAAGAGTGCTTGACTTGTAAAGTATATAAGGGGATTGAACATTCTAGGCAGATATTATATTGCTTTATATAAGGTACTTGAATATCCATGGATTTTGGTATCCAAATGGGGCCCTAACAATAATTCCTCACAAATACACAGGCACAGAAATACATACAAAATAGATTTGGGAAGTTATGTCTATTTTTATTTGGGGACTTAGAGTTGCTATGAAAAAATCTCAGCAAACTTAAGTGTTAAACTTTGCCAGGCAATCCAGAATACAAACTCCATTAGAGTTCTATATGCAAGGAGACAGATTTATGAATGTGAGCTACAAGAGGGATTGCTTCTCCGAAGTTCTCCCTGAGTTTCCTTTAAAAATATTAATTTAAAAAATACAAAATATTAATTAAATCAGGCACTGGTGGCTCACACCTGTAATCTTAGTTACTGAGGAGGCTAGGATTCAAGGACTATGGTTCAAAGCCAGTTAGGGCAGGAAAGTTAGTGAGAGCCTTATTTACAATTAACTACTAAGAGGTAGGAAGTGGTGCTGTGGCTAAAGTGGTAGAACACCAGACTTGAGCAAAAAAGCTAAGTGACAGTACCCAGGCCTTGAGTTCAAGCCCCCGTACCAGCAAAATAAATATATATAAGTAGTAAAAAAAATTTTTTTAAGGACCCAGTTTTACACTCTGAACAGTTCCCATTCATTCAAGCTGGTGTCCACTGGCAGCTCCTGAACTCTGGCTTTTTTTTATCTTTAGGAGCCCTCCCTATGGCCTTGTTTACCTGAGATCTTGTTCCATTCTTTCAGAAGCAGGACTCTGGTCACATTCGCAGCAGTGAGCAGTAGTTTTTCGTTGCACATCTGCAACAGGGAGACAGCAAAATTTGCCTTGGTCCAATAGGTGCTGTCGCCAAACCAGTACAAGATCTCCTTCATCTTCTCCTCTGCAGTTTTCTCCAACAACTGGTTCAAGGAGGACTTCACAGACTTCTCCTTCTTCCTCGCCAGCCTACTGAGGCTGATCCGGGCTCTGTTATAGATAAAATCCTTTCCCTGGGTGGTTTGTAGGATATTTTGGAAATAGTGTAGTAAGTATAAGCTATCTAGCTGATGTAGGATGCTAACTAGAAACCTCCTCTTTGTTATGTCGCTGACCCTTTGGAACCACTCTTTAGTAGAAAAGATCTTCCATGCTAAAATACATGTCTCACACTTCTGGCACAGGGGGATCGAATCATTTCCCTTTTCACAACGAAAATAAGGGACTTGCTTAAGATTAGGTTCCATGTTTTCCAGGAGCGTGAGAAAACTAGTTCGTTTTATTCTTGCCAGTTAGCAGCACCACCAAATACCAGAGGGACAGGAGAAGTGGAGAAATGCCCTAATCAAGCCTTGCTATTATAAATATATGAAGAAAAAATATGCCACTGCAATGGGCAGAAAACTTATCTGTCCCAGAAACTGCCAGTAGAAGTCTGGCTTTCTGAACAGACCTCCTTGGAAACGTGGCTTTACCGTAAATCTTCTAAACCCAGGACTGTGTAATTGGAGACAGTTGCTGTATATTCTGAAAGATGTGTTCATCTAATTTCTAGAAGAATTTCTTTTAGACAAATGTAACACATGGACTCCCTTAAATGAAAAAAAATTGTGGAGACTGGTGTTGAGCTTCAGTTGCTTTTTATTAATGACTTAAATATTCAAGAATATAAACAGATATAATTTTTTTTTCTTATTTATTGTCAAAGTGATGTGTAGAGAGGTTACAGTTTCATATGTTAGGCCTTGGGTACATTTCTTGTACTGTTTGTTACCTCCTCCCTCATTCTCCCCCCTCCGCCTTTCTTCCCCCATGAGTTGTTCAGTTGGTTTACACGAAATGGTTTTGCAAGTAAGATATGTTTCTTATATTTATAGTTGTTCACTTATATGGTAGATATCCCAAACATCCTGAGTATGTTTATATTGTTTCTTAATTCATCATCAAAGTAAAGTCACAAATGTTTATTATAAATTTAGGTTAGTTAACAGATTTAGAATGCTAATCAGAGATCCTGTTGACCTTTGAAATTAAGATCTGCATACTGTTGGTGGGGATGTGGCCAAAAGGGAACCCTACTACACTGTTGGTGGGAGTGTAAACTTGTTCAACCACTCTGGAAAGCAGTAGAGAGTTTCCTCAAAAGGCATTTACCCAAAGGATCACAAACAAGACCATACTAGCTACAATCATACTCATTGCAGCATTATTTACCATAGCTAAAATATGGAACTAACCCAGATGCCATTTAGTAGACGCAATGGATCAAGAAATCGTGGCACATACACACAATGGAATTCTATGTTTCTATCAGAAAGAATGATATTGCAAGATTCATAAGGAAACTGAAAGACTTGGAAAAAAATCATACTAAGTGAAGTGAGCCAGACCCAAAGAAACATAGACTCTATGGTTTTCCTCACTAGTAATAATTAGTACATGTCTAGGATATTTCTAGCAGATGATCACGATAGCTCAATACTATGTACATATGATCACATAAGATGATGCTAAGTGAAATAAACTCCAACTTCTGGAAATAAGCTGTTTATCACTGTTGTTATTTGGGTATTTTATATATGTTTGTCTGAATTAGGGAAGGAAAGAGGAACACCAAAATGGTAAGACAAAAGTTCGCCTTTTACAGGCGAACCAATGCAACAGCAATACTTACAAGACAATATGTTGTAAACCAACTGTACAACTCAAGGAAGGGAGTTGAGGAGGAAGGAGTGTGGGAGAAAATGAGAGAGGAAGTGACAAGTTTGAAATGTACTTATTACCTTACGTATCTAACTGTAACCCCTCTGTACATCACCTTGACAATATTTTTTTAATTTGCATACTGGTCTGGGAATATGGCCTAGTGGTAGAGTGCTTGCCTCACATACATGACTCCTCAGCACCAAATACACAGAAAAAGCCAGAAGTGGCGCTGTGGCTCAAGTGGTAGAGTGCTAGCCTTGAGCAAAAAAAAAAAAGAAGAAGCAGCAGCCAGGGACAGTGCTCAGGCCCTGAGTTCAAGCCCCAGGACTGGCAATACATAAATAAAATGAAATAAAATAAAAATCTGCGTACTATTTTAGCTCCTAGCCATTGGACCATTGCTTTCTGTTGATTGTACTGGGGCACGTCTGATATATATGATATACTTACAAAAGTTATTTTATACATATGCACATTTTAACATGGACATGTTCTGATCATATTCCAATTACAGAGTTTTTATCCTCTTCTAACTTTATAACCTCCTTCTCAAACAACACCCTGGAAAACTTAATCATTAGAATAATGCCCCTTGGTTACTTTCATTGCTAATCTGCAGGAACACACAATTCCCTGTACACAGGCTGAAATTGTACATCTTCGTAATAGCTCCCTACTTCATTTGGTCCCTGTCAGTTCCTTATATTCCTTACTTGGAGGCTGATTACTTCAATCAAATTTCATATCATTTCAGATTCACTAGTATGGAAATCATTTTGATAAACTTCAGTGTTCTCTATATACTATTTGTTTTAAACAAGCTTCAAGGACTTGGTAGTGTTAAATAGAGTGAACCTTCTGTTCTGTGGCTATGTGATAACCTTTTTGACATGTTTTCCGCTCCTCCTCCTCATTTGTTCAAATATATCCCTCATATTTTCTGCTGTTATGGTTATTTCTGGCTTCATTGCTACCCAAACACTAATGTGAAAATCCAGGTCTAGTAACTATACATAATAGCCAAAGCCTTACCTTTCAAAGTGAAACAACTTGAATTTTGCCCCCAGCTTTATCTGATTCCAAATCCCACATGCAATCATAGGTATCCTTTTGTGAACACAATGTGGTACCTGTATCTTCATCTGGAGATCAGAGCAGCCTGATTTTAAACCTTTTCGCAGAATTCTTTGTGAAATTGTTATGTGTGTTTTTTTTTTTTTTGCCAGTCCTGGGCCTTGGACTCAGGGCCTAAGCACTGTCCCTGGCTTCCTTTTGTTCAAGGCTAGCACTCTGCCACTTGAGCCACAGCGCCACTTCTGGCCGTTTTCTGTATATGTGGTGCTGGGGAATCGAACCCAGGGCCTCATGTATACGAGGCAAGCTCTCTTGCCACTAGGCCATATCCCCAGCCCTGTGAAATTGTTATGAACAACTTTTTGGTAAATACTGAAAATTCTTGGTAAGCATAAAGTGACAAGATTTATTATAGTTTCATCTTTACTTAAATAAATATTAGTGAAATAATCATTAGGCAACTAATGTGCAGAAGAGCATTTTATATTGAGAATAAATGACAAAATTCTCAGCATTTGCAAGCTTTTTTAACCCTTTCTGTGCTAAGAATATGGGCTGCATAAAGTTCTGCAATACTTTGTATTACACTCAACATAAATCAAGGTGTCTCCTATGGCTTCTAAAGCTCTTAACAAATCAAATCTTGCACAACTTTCCAAACTCAACTATCTCTAGTTTACTTCATTCATCTCAATTAAAAGACATTGCTGAAATACATCATTTTTGTGATTGCTTCAGTTTTTCTTGAGGTTGGTTTAATTTCGCCTGATTTTGTTCATTGTGGCCTTAGAAATCAATTACATGGCAATTGTATCAAGAGCAGGTGCATCACAGACTACAGCATATGGGTTTGAGTAAGTACATTGTATGACGTTTGTTTAAAAACAAAATTATCCAATGACATGATGCATTTTTCCAGAATGAATCTTTGTTATTAAGCAATGTAGGACTTTATATCAAACTACTAATGAATATGAAATTAGTAAAATAAGATTTTAAAGCATGATCTCCCTGATATATGACTGTTAAGATGGTGTGATGGAGAGACAGTAGAGACCAGGTTTGTGAAACCAAAAACTGCTTGTCAAATGGTATTTCCCACAGGATTGGGTCAGCGACCCAACATTACGTAACTAAAACCAAACAACTACTAAACATATAAAGGTCAAAAATTGACCTCTCAGTGAAATACAATAGCTCAAAAGCTATGTATGTACGTTCATTTAAGACTACTGTCGACATAGTGTCTAATGTCGACATTATATTTAAAGCCCTAGGCGAATTTTCTTGGGCGTAGGCCACGTGGACACTGGATATGTTCTTGGTACATTGTGTATTGTATAAATGTCTACCTGACCTAGGGAAGGGAAAGAAAAACAGGGTGTAAGATATCACAAGAAATGTACACATTGCCCTACTATGTAACTGTACCCTTTTGGCACAACACCTTGTCAAAAAATTTTTGTTTAATAAATAAATTTTTTTTAAAATTTTAAAGAAATCTCTGCAGAGAACAACGTCTTGGTACATGTGCGCAAGCATGCATGAGTATGTTTGCGCATGCGCGCGCGCGCGCGCACACACACACACACACACACACACACACACACACAAATGGGCCAGGTGCTAGTTGATCATGCCTATAATCCTAGCTACTAAGGAGGCAGAGATCTGAGAATCATGATTTGAAACCAGCTCAGGCAGAAAAACCCATGAGACTCTTTTCTCCAATTACCTACCCCCAAAAAGCCAGAAGTGGAGCTGTGGCTCAAGTGGGAGATCTCTAACCTTGGGCAAAACAGTTCAGAGACAGTGCCCAGGCCCTGAGTTCAAGCCCCAGGACTGGCATTAAAAAAATTCACGTGGCCTAAGAATATGTTAGGATCAACTTCCAACCTCAATTGTATGTCTGTCCTTGTATGGGGAGGACCCCATCTCTCTTTCTCCCCTCCCCCCCCCCTTGTGAACACAGGTAGGTTATTTAATCCTTTGTTCATTTCTTCATCTGAAAAATAGTGACAATAGTCTCTACTTCATAGTGTTGTAGTGGAGACTAAGTATGATTCTATATTCAAAGCCCTTAAAATATTGTCTGGTTTCTATGGGGCCTTTACTACATATTATAAGCTAACTGTTGCCTCCTCTTATCCATGGGGACATATTTCATGCCTCCCAGTGGTCGCCTGAACCTTCTGATAGTACCAAGTCATACTAATCTTTATGTTTTTCCTATACACACACCACATATATGTGTGTTTTATACCCATATACTTATAATAAAGTTTAATTTATAAATTAGGCACAGTAAGAGACTTGCAAGAATAGCTAATAATAAAATTGAACAATGAAGCTGGGCTCTGGTGGCTCACATCTGTAATCCTAGCTACTCAGGAGGCTGAGATCTGAGGACTGCTGTTCGAAGCCAGCCCAGGAAGAAAAGTAAGTCCCCTTGAGACTCTTGCCTCCAATTAACCACTCAAACACCAGAAGTGGCTCAAGTGGTAGAGCACTAGCCTTGAACACAAAGAGGCACAGGTATAGTGCCAAAGGCCCTGAGTTCAAGCCCCACAACTGACAAAAAAAAATTGAACATTGATAACAATATAATGTGGTAAAATATGTAAATTTGTCTCTCCAAAAATCTTGTTCTACATTCACCCTTTTTCCTGGGATGTTACCAGTAGTTCAGACTCAGTTTGACTTGGAATGACTAAAAGCTTGGAAAATAAAACTATAGACCTAAGGAACTACTATATTGTCAGTGGGATTATTTTAAGCAAGCAATCCATGTCCACTAAAATATGTACGTGCATGCATTCTATATTGACATGGATGTGTATGGGTGGTTTTTAAAGCAAAAAATAATGACACAAAAATGTAAGTCCAATGTGTTTTCTGAGAGTTTTACCCTTTGGCTCTGGCTTATGATACATTCAGGAGTAATGCTAGAGCTGAGCCAATGACAACTAGTCTCCTGTTTGACCAAAACTATGCATATCTCTTGCCCCTACTTCAACATTTCTATTTAAACTTAGAGCTTAGACACCAGTGGCTCACACCTCTAATCCTAGCTACTCAAGAGGCTGGGTCTAAGGATCATGGTTTGAAGTCATCCCATGCAGAAATGTCCTACAGACTATTTCCAATTAGCCAGCACACACACACAAAAAAGCTGGATTACAGCTGTGCTTAAGTGGTAGAGTACCAGCTATAGGAAAGCAAACTGAGTGAGAATGTGAAACCCCGAGTTCAAGCCCCAGTACTAGGAAGGAGGGAGGAAAGAAGAAAGGGAGGGAGGGAGGGAGGAAAAGAGGGAGGATGCAAAGGTCATGCCAGTAACCTGAAGGATTAAAATGCTCACTTTCCTTTTTCCTGTGGCCATGTGTTATATTAACTAGATGTCCTTTCTCTGCCATCAGTCTCTTTATTGGCATATTGAGATGGGTGATAGGAACCAACCTGTCGGGACTCCTGAAGCCAATGCTTTTGCTCTGAATTGTCTGTGGCAATACAAGCTAAGAGTATCCCTAAACCTTCCAAAATCTAAAACATTTTGAGCATTCATATTACATCACAAGTGGAAATTTTTTTTACCATAAAACTTTATTTCGTCCACAAAATTATTTAAAACATTGCATATAATCACTTTCAGGGTATATGTGTTTAAGGTGTATATGAAACATTAGTGAATTCTGTATTTAGACTTAGGTGTCCACAAGGGACCTCATTGTGTACATTCAAATATTCCAATATGTAAAGATTTAAAGTCTGACATGCTTCTAGTTAGGAATAAGGGTCCCTCAACCTATAGGGCACTTGTTCACAAAGATAAACAAAGAGAAGCTGATATTTACAAAGACTCAGTGCATTTCCAAGTCACTTATTTGTCTGTGGTTTTAAGAGAACAGGTGGTGAAACAAAGGCATTTAAGTCAATTTTCCATAGTGATGGAAAACTTTACACCAAAGGTGTTATAACTTACTTAAAAAGGAGGGGGGGGGCAGCGCTGAGAATGTGGCTTAGTGGTAGAGGGCTTGCCTAGCATGCATGAAGCTCTGGGTTCGATTCCTCAGCACTACATAAACAGAAAAGGCCAGAAGTGGCTCTGTGGCTCAAGTTGTAGAGTGTTAGCCTTCAGCAAAAAGAAGCCCTGAGTCCAAGCCCCAGAACTGGCACAAAAAAAGTAAATTAAAAAATAAAATAAAAAATTCTAGTGTGTGTAGGGAGGGATGGGTGGGACTGCTTTGTTAAATGGCAACTCCTTCCTACAACTACTTGAAGATAATAAAAAAAATTAAAAACTTGGATCAAATATATGGAACAGCTCTTTGAAAAATCTGAAAGTTGAAACAGAAGAGCCAAGAAAGCATGGTGAATAATACACAAACAAATTAAATATACAATACTTTCTGAAAAATAAAATAAACATTTCTAAAACACGAAAAAAATCAAGACAAGCCAAACTAATGATCATTTTCTGTTTTAAAAAGAAATTCAGACACAGCATATACTGGTTTCTGCCATGTAGAATGTCCTTCATTATGATCAGTGGAAAAAGGAACAAAAGATGAACTATACCACTGTATAGTTCTATCAATGAATAACTTGTATAATTAAACCCAGAAGATATTGACCGTGTGTTGCAAGGTTGTGGATTTGGCCCTACCCCACTCAATGTACACATTACCAAAGTTCAGACTTAAGAAGAAAAGATCGTGGATTTGGCAGGTAACACTAGTCTGGGAAGGTAAGCTAACATACTAGGTGTAGAAGCATGAGTCTTAAATTTCTCAGTACATAACAATGATGTGAGGAAATTAAAGTAAAAACACTGAAATTCTACCCTGTATAAATCCTTAGACATAAATGCAGGACAAAGTCTCTAGAAACAAGTCAAATAATGCAAAGGGAACACACTGTTGAGATAGGATAATCAAACTGGTTGAACAGGAAGACATTTATCTTGACATAGATCACAGGAAAAGACCCAAAAGTAATACCTCCAGTAAATCCCTTAAAAGATTTCAGGTGACTTCAGAAACTTTATTTATTATTTCATTTCTTTATTTTGCTAGTATTGGAATTTAAATTTGGGGGCCCCCACTGGCTCAGCTTTCCTTGCTCTACCACTTGAGATATAGTCTCAACGACTTTTCTACCTGGGCTGTATTTGAACCATGGGTCCTCCAGAACCTCCTGAGAAGCTAGGAATACAGGCATAAGCCACTGATGCTGGGTCAGAAATGAACTCTTTCTTGTTATTATTTTTTGAGGTGCTAGGGATCAAACCCAAGGCCTTCAGCATGCTAGGCAAGAGTTACACCTACCAATGAGCTATGTCTTCAGGCCCACAGAGACACATCTAAAGATAGTTTGTCATTTGTCTAAAGGCTTGGTGAATTTTTTTTATTAAACTTAAGGAAGTTATCTGTCAAAAGGAGAATAAAATAATCAAATGGGAAGGGAAAACATACTGTGAATCAAGGCAATGGGAACCATGAAGAGAAGTGGGAAATTTAGCTTTGAAAATGAGAACAGCTCTTAACAGTGTATGAGAGCTATCCACAAATACTTGAGATCACACCTTTGAATGACAAATCAGATATGTTTACAAAGTGCAGGTGACTTTAGAAAGCAATGATGCCTCTCATTTTCTCTCATAAGAGATTAAAGGGACTAAGACTTGGACTCCATTAATGCACTTGCTATAATCTTTGTAAAACCAGAAAGAGTTATACAAAGTGGTGAACTGAAAAAAGATGTGCAAACTCTTAAGAGGTCAGTTTAAGACACATTTCATTGCAATGTAATTCATCATATGGTTTAATCCTGTATATAAAATATTCACAATCTAATGAAGACAATACATCATAGTGGTCAAAGTTCAGCAACAGCCCACTCAGATTTGAATTTCAGCTCTTCTTTAAATTATGGGTAAGTTAGCTAAATACCTTAGACTTCCCTGGACAACAGGGATTTGCATAATGCACGGGAAGTGTGCCACACAGATATGTACAATAAAGCTTGCAATTTACTGTGATTCCTCTGCATTCTTTTTAGTGTTATGAAGAGTTCCGGTTACTAATTCTGGGCAAAGTGTAGGATTCACCTGAGCAGACAGCAGACTATACATGACTAGAAGATTATGGGGGGGACTGATGCCTTAGAATTAATTACTTCAAACATATATAAAACAGTACTGCCTGCAGCAAAGGAGAGCAGTAGGAGAGCCTATACCTCATTCATACCTCATTCACAGACTTGTATGACTTTTTTTTTTTTTTACTCAGGGCCTGAGCACTGTCCCTGGCTTCTTTTTTCTCAAGACTAGCACTCTACCTCTTGAGCCGCAACACCACTTCCAGCCTTTTCTGTTTCTGTGGTGCTGAGGAATTGAACCCAGGGCTTTGTACATGCTAGGCAAGCACTCTACTGCTAAGCCATATTCCCAGCTCCTCCTATGACTTTTGAAGCCAACTATAAATGGCAAACATTCCTGCCTTCAAAATAGCCTTAAAATGAAAGCTGCTGCCCCCATCATCATGGTTAGTAAAGGCCTGTGATACGGATTCTGGAATCTAGGAAGCAGCCTCCACTGAGGAGCGTGATGGCTTCTCAGGTTCCTCTCCCAAATCCACAATCCGGATAGCATTTTCTTTCTTGGAAAGCCAGAAGGCAGCATAGACTGGCTCTGAAAACTTGCAGTCAAACTTGTGAACCAGAGTCATAGCATCATACTCTACACCATAGAAGGAAAGAGTCCCTCCTGGGAAGTCAATGTAGATCCCGAGTCTCCGGAAAGGACCAGCTTTGAGTGGGGTCTCTGTGTCACTGTGCCAGGCTATGAACTCTTTCCCATTCCACTGGAGGCTCCAGGAGAAGTTGTTTCCAGAAATGCAACTGTTGCGTTCTTCCCCTTTCCGGTCGATGCCTTTGCAGGTCAAGCCAACATAGGTGCCTGCCCCAGAGATCTCCACCTCATAATAGTACCTATGCAGGTACAGACTTTGTTGAGACAGCACCTGTCGCCAATATACAAACCTGCTGGGGAGGTCCGGGTAAGGATGCTCCCAGGGTGTGGTATTGGTAACTTTGCGGTTGTCCTCCTGCAGCCGGAGATATCTGTGTGCTGTGTCAGGGTCAAATGTGATGTCACACGCATCTGAGGAAACAGAATGCAGGGAGAGTAGTTTGGGAACTGACAGCTGATTCAGATAGAAAATTGTAAACCCAGCTGGTCTCCCAGGATGGGGTGAGGAAACATCCATCTCCCTATGCTCAGCTTTCCCAGCCACTGTTCCCTTAGCAAAAGATGTGAGTGAAGACCAGACAAAAGGAGAATACAAACTCCTCCATGTCTCTCCTTTCTGAAGCCCAAATTGGTTGATAGTTACTGTATTGCTTGGTGAACTAAAGAACTAGATGGCTTTACTTACTGGTTCATTCACTCATTCATTAACAAGTCTGCAGAGAAAACCGGACACGATTATATCCATGGTTGACAGAGGTTGGGGATATAAGTACTCCTCTCCTACATTTGATCCATTCATTCATTTTCAAAATGTTCCACCAGTATTTAGCCTGGTGAACTATTAAACATCCCCCCAAACTATATTCTCTTACCAATTTCAGAATAATACTACCTCCATTCACACAGTTGCTTAAGTTAAACTAAAAATCATGTTTTGCTTTTGCCTCCATTCTTGCCTCCACATCCCTTCCTGTACACAGACAACAGAAAGTTCTGTAATTTTATCCACTTCTCTCCAGCCTCTTGATTCAATCTCCATAACCAAACCTCATCTGACTAGTGCAATAGGCTCCTCAGTAGTTGCCCATAAAAACAATACTTCCAAAGGTATTATTTTAAATATTATATTATTCATTATAATATTCAAAAAGAAAAGTTAAAATGTATAAAATACTTGCAATGCAAAAGAAGTTGATATAAAAATACTTGCAATGTTAAAAGAAGACAAATTGCAGTCAGATATGTCTAATTTATATTTTAATGTTCAGAATAAAGGGTATGTGAATTCTTGTATTGATTATGTCTGTCTATAAAATATAAATCTGCTTCTGTCAGGTAGCAAGAATGAACATAGGAAACAGGACCAAGAGGTCCTGAGAAGTAGAAGAAAGGGAGATAGTTATTGGCACCTTGGCCCCCAGTAAAATCCAAAGAAAACTAGGTGCTGGAGGCTCACACCTGTAATCCTAGCTACTCAGGAGACTGAGAGCTGAGGATCATGGTTCAAAGCTAGCCCAGGCAAAAAGTTCATGAGACTCTTACCTCCAATTAACCACTAAAAAGCTAGAAATGAAATTGTGGCTCAAGTGGTAGAGTGCCAACCTTGAGGGGGAAAAAAAATCAGAGTGAGCTTTCAAGGCCCAGAGTTCAAGCCCGAGTACTCACCAAAAAAAAGAAATAATAAAATAAAAAATGTTAACAGCCCAGGCCAATACAGCCAGGCCAATGTGTGACAGAGAGCACAAGGGGATCGAGTCAAGTCAGACTTAAAAATGAAACATCTGGTAACTCTTCAAAGTGCCAAGATTATGAAGGACACAGAAAGACTGACACAATGACCCAGACTGAAGAGTTCTAAGGAGATATGGAAACACCTAAGCTCCTGGACTGAGCTTAGGCTAGAAGAAGGGATAATGGAAAAATGATTGATGAAATATGAATACATTTCTGCATGATTTTTAACAGTATTGCAACTACATTGATTCCTTAATTTTGGTTGATGTATTATAGCTCTGTAAAACATTGGAAAAAGTAAATGAAAAGTATAAAGGAATTCTTTGTTCTCCTTTTGCAATATTTTTCTAAGTTTTAAACAGTTTCTGAAAAAAACTGTTTTAATTAAGATTTTAAAGTGAATTATTTAGGGATAGACAGGAGGTGACAACAATATGAATCTTCTATAAGACAAGGTAGCTGTTGCTTCAGCAAAGCCTACATTGATATCAACTACCAGGAGAAAGCATTTACAAACTTACATTCGAGAAACTGTTCCCTGCTTCTAGGTTCAGGTTTTGAGGTCCGATGTTTGCGTTGAACAACAGCAGATACTTGAGTTCTGATGTCATATTGTTCTAGAAAACAAAGAACTGTAAATGTACACCTGTCCAGGTGATCAGGAGAATTAGAAAAATAGGTCACCTTTCCCTAGGTTTCCAGAAAAAGAAATGCTGACCCCTAAAAACCTGGATTGTATTCTGTGGACCAGACAAAAGTCTGCTGAAAAAGATCCCAGTCTTAAATTGGGCACTGGTGGCTCATTCCTATAATCCAATTACTCAGAAGGCTGAGATCTGAGGATTACAGTTCAAAACCAGCCCTGGCAGTTAAGTCCTTGAGACTCTCCAATTAACCACCATAAAGCCGAAGTGGAGCTGTGGCTCAAGTGGTAGAACATTAGCTTTAAGCCCAAAAGCTCAGGGAAAATTCATTGACCCTGAGTTCAAGCCACAGGACTGGCATACACACAGACACACACATATACACAAATACACACACACACACACACACACACACACATCCCAGACTAACTTGGATTTCACTTAGAATACAAGCACCAGCAGCCTGAAAAGCTAGTCACAGAAAGGCCAGACAATTGCATGAGGCATGTTATTTACTTCTCTGGGTCTCAATTATAAAAGAAAATCACGATAAGAGTTTAAAGGTCACATTATTGATACAGCTGAACTGAAGGATGGCTTTGAAAATTACATTTTTTTCCTGATTTGCCTCCCTTTCCTGGCTCTTGCTTGCTTTCTTTATCAATCATTCTGGACAAAAATTGAACAAAGCTCATGGCTCAGAAGGTAACTCACCTTCTTTGGCAAACTCCTGAAGCTTTTCCTTATAGTTCTCCAACAACTGGATTATGTGTATGGTGGAGTCTGTGATGACCCTGCGGATGCCTGAGAGCTTATCCTTTAGCCCAATGTAAACACTAGGGAAAGCAGTGTCTTCAGCATTCTTAAGGTTGGAGTACTCCTAAAGAAAAGCAAACAGGAGGACTTGCTTTGGGTTCCATACTTCTTACACTGGGATGCTCTTATATTTATGGGCTGATAGCAATGTGTGCTTCACAAAGAATACAGATGTAAAAGTTCCTTCTCAGAGTCTAACAACATAAGAAAAAAAACCAAAACACCTTTTCCTGTGCTTTTAGGACCTAAATAGAAGTGAGTCTTTCCAAAATCAATGGGAAAGTAGGCTTTTTTTTTTTTTTTTTTTTTGCCAGTCCTGGGCCTTGGACTCCGGGCCTGAGCAGGAAAGTAGGCTTTTAAATATCAAAAGGTGCCAGACACTGGTGCTCATGCCTGTAAATCCACTTACCCAGAAATCTGAGAACTGAGGATGGAAGTTCAAAGCCAACTCAAGCAGAAAAGCCCATGAGACTCTCATCTCCAATTAACTACTCCCAAAACTGGAAGTGGAGTTTGGTCAACAAAAGTTTGGTAAACAAAAGTTTAAGGATAGTACCCAGGCCCTGAGTTCAAGCCCTAGGACCAGCACAAAAATAAAATGAAACAAACCATATATATATATGGCATATATGTGTGTGTATCTGAGATAGATAGATAGATAGATAGATAGATAGATAGATAGATAGATAGATAGACCGATCAAAAGGTATTCGCTGGGCTGGGAATATGGCCTAGTAGTGATAAAGTGCTCGCCTCGTATATAAGAAGCCCTGGGTTCAATTCCTCGGCATCACATATATAGAAAAAGCTGGAAGTGGCACTGTGACTCAAGTGGTAGAGTGCTAGCCTTGAGCAAAAAGAAGCCAGGGATAGTGCTCAGACCCTGATTTCAAGCCCCAGGACTGACAAAAAACAAAACAAGGTATTAGCTGTTTCCAATCCATAGCCCAAACTGGGAGCTTAAAAATAAGAACATATATTTCCAGTTCCTTTGATCCTTCCATAAGTTTTTGTCTTAGTTACAAATATTTATTTTCTGCAGTTATTCAGCTTCCTTGATCCTCTCCTCCAGCTTTTCATAACTTAAACACGTCATGGTAGTGAATAAGACATAGGTTCTTACACTCTAAAGATCCCAAACAAGCCTCTCAGATAAAAATTCTGCCTTCTCCTTGTTAATTCAATACCATACATACATTTGTCACTCTTGTACCTGACTTCAGAGTTTGCAAAGTCTTTACACATATATAATCACATCAAACCACTAAGTTTTAAACATACTATTTCCAGAAATAAAAAACTCAGATGCAAATGAAGAATTAAAGAGCAGACTGAACACAGTGGAAGTGAAAATGTCATATCAAGTCAGTAAGCAGATCCATAGGAGAGAAATAGAAACTAGAGGGTTAATAGAAACATAAACATTTTAATATTGTGTACTAATTTTGTGCAATACATGATAAAAATTGCATTTTAAATCAGCAGGGGAAAGAACAGGTTATTCAACAAATGTTCAGTGGGCTGTGATGGTTCTGGAATGCCTGTCATCCCTGAACTCAGGAGGCTGAGGAGAGAGAATCCTAAGTTCAAAGCCAGCCTAGGCTACAAAATGAGATTATACCACAAAAAAAATACAAATAAATGACAAATACCATTATTTTGACTGGCTTAAAATTTTGGGGAAAATAAGTTATCTTGTTAAATTCACATCTAAGTTACACTGACATATAAACTTTTCTATTTTTTCTTCTTTTTTTTTTTTTTGTATGTGTATATGCACCAGTACTGGGGCTTGAACTCACTCCCACTGCTCATCCAATAAATGAAAAATTTGAGACCAAGAAATGTTAAGTCACTTGCTAAAAGCTGCAGAGCTATTTAGTGACAGCTCTAGAATGGAGAAATTCACTCAACCTCTAGTTCTTTCCCTGGTCCCAATGCTTATCCCTTGATGCACAATGATATATTTCAATTAAAAGTCCCATTCCCTCCTACTGATTTTCAATTACCCCAGTGGACACAGCCTTGTCTGCAAAATAGCAGCTCTTCTCCTGTCCTTTCATCCCTGTTGGGCAAATCTCTACACAATGGCCACTGTGTCTGCTCTCATCACTGTTCTCCTAAAGTCCTTCACAGTGGAATACCTCCACAAGTCCCGTCACCTCTCCCACCACTATGGGCCCAGCATCCTGTGCTCCATCCTTATGAAAGTACCTTCATTCCCTAAGCCAGCGGTGTGTCCTCAAACCTCTTTGTCTTTTTTTTTCATCTTTTTTTTTTTTTTTGGCCAGTCCTGGGCTTGAACTCAGGGCCTAAGCACTGTCCCTGGCTTCTTTTTGCTCAAGGCTAGCACTCTGCCACTTGAGCCACAGTGCCACTTCTGGCCATTTTCTGTATATGTGGTACTGGGGAATTGAACCCAGGGCCTCATGTATACGAGGCAAGCACTCTTGCCACTAGGCCATATCCCCAGCCCCCTCTTTGTCTTTACACATACTTTTCCTTCTATCTGAAACATTCTGCACCTTGAACCTGACTCGCCCTCCAGCCCCTTCCCAACTCTGAGCAGTTCTCCCTGCTCCCTCCTAGACTCTGCTGAATCAGCACTCGCGTCTCTCATTTCCACAGCCTCCTGAGCATCCCGCTCATCAGTGCACTCACAAGGGTGTCTCTGGCCTGCGGAGCAAGGATGCTCCATGGTGCAGCTGCATGGATGTCCCCTTTCCCCAGTTCTGTACCTCCAGGAAGAGAACAGTGTTGCTGATGGCTGCCAACCTGGCCAGCTCCTGCTTGCTTCTCTCCATCTCTGCACTCCTGTACTCCAGATGGGTTTTAATGCCATTAGCCTGGTTCAGAGCAGCTTGCTCCTTCTCCTCCAAGAAGAGCATGACATCGGCCTGAGCTTTCCTCACAGCAGCAAGGAGTTCTCCAAACTGCTCTTCAGCCACCACTTTGACTTCTGATACAGACACCTGGCAATGGTGGAGTGGAAGAAAGACAATATGATATTTGAAATGTGAATTTGAGAAATGTATAAATTAGAAAGCAATGTTCTACTGTAAGAAACAGCTTTCATTCTTAGGGGATGGGGTCATCCTTCTTAGAGTTCTCTCCCAAATCAAGCTGAGGCTGACATCATATTCCTAAATCTCCAAGACTATGAGCTAAACAAACTTTTTTTCCCTTTTGAACTACTCAGCTCCGGCATTTTGTTATGACAATAGAAGATGGATTCATTCAACTCTACTTTACACTGCCTTGAAATAAGGCCTGAGAGGGGAATCCTACCTAGTTGCCTACAGCACAGCAACTCAGCAGGTACAATCTGGACTGATCCCTGGGAACACTGGCACACTCTAGAACAAGAACAGGAGGAGTGTGTAGTTTAGTTTAGCTTTCTGTCTATGGACTGAGCCCTGTGAGGGATTCATAAGAATACTGGAGCCTTGTCCATTAAACTGATACTCTGTCAGGACCAGAGAAGGGACAAGACTTAGTGCCTTAGTCACTGTGAACAGCAGGTAAGTGCACATCCTTTAAATACATAGGCTGCTGCTGAACAGGTAACCAACACACACACACACACACACACACACACACACACACACACACACACACACCCCTACATACAAACTCTGTGATTCCAGAACTGTTCACAAGACCTTGCCTCCTTGTTATTGTAAATACTTTAAATTCTCAGACAATTAATCATAACTGGATTTAGACCTAAGTGTTGAATCACACTTCAACTTTATAAACATGAAAGAGAGAGAAAGAGAAAGAGAGAGAGAGACAAGGCCAGGTGCTGGTGGTTCACACCTATAATTGTAGTTACTCAGGAGGCTGGTATCTAAGGATTGCATTTCAAAGCCAGCCTGGGTAGTAAAGTACCTGAGAAATTATCTCCAATTAAGCACCAAAAAGCTGAAAATGGAGCTATGGCTCAAGTAACAGAGTGCCAGCCTTAAGGGAAAAAGGGATAGTGCGTAGGCCCTGAATTCAAGCCCCAGTACCAGCACAAAACAAATGAGCAAAAAACAGAGAGGGGGGCGGGGAAAGGATGACATTGGACATTGTCCAAAAAGTAATGTATTCTACCTGACTTACATAACTGTAACCCCTCTGTACATCACTTTTATAATAACAATAAAATATATTTTAAAATATGGAGATAGGTCTAGGAATATGGCTTAGTGGTAGCTTGCCTACCATGCACATGCCCTGGGTTAAATTCCTCAGTACCACATAAACAGAAAAGGCCAGAAGTGGTGCTTGGCTCAAGTGGTAGAGCACTAGCCTTGAGCAAAAGAAGCTTAGGGACAGTATCCAGGCCCTCAGTTCAAGTCCCAGGACAGGCAAAAAAAAATTTTTTTAATTGAAAAAAAAGAGAAAATAAGGAATAAGAAATGATGTGCCTTAGAACGGCAAGTTTTGATTATTACCCTTAGAGGATGTGAGATATAATTGAAGATATCCAAGCTCTGCATTCGATAAGACATTCTAACTCCTGGCTTACTCACCCTTCATGTTCCATCAGGCACTAGGTGTCCTGGCTACATGAATCATCAAAGTAAGTGGGGTTCCTGGCCCTGCCCTTCCTCATTTTATCACCTTCAGAATCAGGAAGTGGAGGTGTGGTTCAAGTGAGAGTGACAGCCTTGAGTGAAAAAGCCAAACAAGAGCATAAGTCCTTGAAATCAAGCCCCATTACCAGCACAAAATAAAATGAAATAAACAGCAGAAGCAGGACAAGACATGGGAACCAACATAAGGGTGTCATGGGAAAGGAAATATCCATAATTATAATAGAAAGGTTTCTTAAGAAGCAGGATTCTGTGAGGCTAAGAGAATGAATCTGAAGACAAAATTCAGGATTAATATCCCTCTCCCATTCCTACTGAGGTCATCCTGAGGAAGCATGGTAGAAGGGAGACTTCAATTGATGGGCATATATTGACTTCTATTTCAGCCTTCCTTCATGAAACTTCCCATTGAGAAATACTTACATCTAAATGCGATGTGTGGAGAATATTCAGTAATCAAATGATGATAAGTAAACTGTGCAGAGAGGAGGCACCACAAACATATCAAGGTAGCCAACAGTGAATAGCTTAAACATTTGAAGATGGTTTCAACCATCAGCAGCTCGTTATCAGTAAGCATTCCAGAGGTGCAAATTAAGTGGAAATGGATACATGGATTAGAATGCATGGATGGATAGGTAGGTGGATAACTGGTGAATGTGTATGGATAAGTAGACTAGTGGGAAGATAGGTGTATTTATAGGTATAAAGATGGATAAATGGGTAGATGGAGAGATGGAAGGATCCAATCATTCATTCTCAGCATACAAAATGATACTACTAGCTGGGCACTGGTGTCTCACACCTGTAATCCTAGCTACTCAGGAGGCTGAGATCTGAGGATCACAGTTCAAAGCCAATCCAGGTAGGAAAGTCTGTGAGATGCTTATCTCTATTTAACCACCAGAAATCTGTAAGTGGCACTGTGGCTCAAGTAGTAGAGTGCTAGCCTTGAGCAAAAGAACTCAAGGAAAGTGCCCAGGCCCCTAGTTCAAGCTCCATGACCGGCAGGAAGAGAGAGAGAGAGAGAGAGAGAGAGAGAGAGAGAGAGAGAGAGAGAGAGATGATACTACTAACTCACTGCCCTAAGGTAGGTGTTCTGCAATCTCTTCTGACTGGTAGTTTTTAGCTTGACACCAGTGGAAGGTATTTACGGAACTACTTATGTCCACTCAGAGTCCACTTGGAAAGTGGCCATAAACCAGAGAGCCTAGAACTAAGCAACCTGGCACACCATTGGCCTTATCTACCCCCTGGTCCTGCTCCTCTCAGCTCTTTATCCCAGTGTCCAGGACACAGGACTGGTGAGATGCACATGCAGAATGCCATCCCTGGATGGAAGAAGCCAGAATCATGTGTAATTCCTGGAGCTCTGATTAAGCACCTCCCGTACACACACACACACACACACACACACACACACACACACACACACACACACACACACCACACACACTTTCTCCTCCTGGTTAAGTACATGTAAAACCAAGAATGCTGTTATGCCAGGACTAGTCTTGGTTCTACTCTGCACTATTAAATTACTTGCCAGTTTAAAAATGTAAACCACGGGCTGGGGATATGGCCTAGTGGCAAGAGTGCCTGCCTCATATACATGAGGCCCTGGGTTCGATTCCCCAACACCACATATACAGAAAATGGCCAGAAGTGGCGCTGTGGCTCAAGTGGCAGAGTGCTAGCCTTGAGCAAAAAGAAGCCAGGGACAGTGCTCAGGCCCTGAGTCCAAGCCCCAGGACTGGCCAAAAAAAAAAAAAAAATGTAAACCACATTCACAATAAATCCTAATTGAGATAAGGCTAGTGTAATCAGGCTAGTGTAATAAGGCTAGTGTAATTCTCACTTGCTGACCCTGTGGTGGCAGTCAGGTATGCTAGAGTCTGACTGACTTACACAGATAGTCTTACCAAAACAGACTTATGGTTGGCTTGGAGTCTGGCAATGGCATTTTCATTCAACTTGAGTTTCTGCTCCAAGTTTAACTGGGTGCACCGAAGGTCAGCCTAAGAAGTAGAAAGGAGAGAGTTAAGGAAGGAGCCTAGTACACACAGAAAGTCCCCGAAGGCAATGGTACTTTTCATCCTTGATGTCCTATCTTTCCTCTCTACAAGTCTGACCTTTGAAGCTGATCTCAGAAAGCCAATCTAAAGGCACAAAGGATTAGATTTGTGCCAGCCTTCTCCTGGGACTGAACTCAAGATGACTCAGCTAAAAGTACTAAGCACCTACACTGTGCTGGCCATTATTTCAAGCATTCATAAGGAATATTTCTTTTGTTTGTTTTTTGCCAATCCTGGGGCTTGAATTCAGGGCCTGAGCACTGTCCCTGGCTTCTTTTTTTTTTTTTTGGCCAGTCCTGGGCCTTGGACTCAGGGCCTGAGCACTGTCCCTGGCTTCTTCCCGCTCAAGGCTAGCACTCTGCCACTTGAGCCACAGCGCCGCTTCTGGCCGTTTTTCTGTATATGTGGTGCTGGGGAATCGAACCTAGGGCCTCGTGTATCCGAGGCAGGCACTCTTGCCACTAGGCTATATCCCCAGCCCCCTGGCTTCTTTTTGCTCAAGGTTAGCACTCTACCACTTGAGCCACAGTTCCACTTCCAGCTTATTCTATATACGTGGTGCTGAGGAATCGAACCCAGGGCTTCATGCATACTAGGCAAGCACTCTACTACTAGGCCATATTCCCAGCACTCATAAGGAGTATTTCTTATCCTTAATACCAATATTAGCAAAAATTATTACTTCCATTTTGTAGTGGCTAAAATTGAGCCAAGTATCCAAGGTTGAGTATTCACCAATGGGAGGAAGCCTAGACATTCTGACCTCAGATTATCTAACAGTGAGTGTGGGCTTGTAGCTGCATAGCCAGATGGGGAACTCAGGTTTTTAACTTAGCAGCTGAGGCTTTGATAAAATTTATTTATGTACAGGAAAACCAAACTATTTTCTCACACTTAAAGGCACATAAAAGTCCCCCAAACCAGTCCCCATTCTTACACGTTTCCTTGCCACTATTGGCTCTATCTCTTAAGAATTAGCTGACCACTGAAGTCCATCGTTTTTTTAATGGTTAACTGGAGATAAGGGTCTCGTGCTCCAAATGGCGATTCTCTTAAGTAACTAGGATTACAGGCATGGGCTAGCAGCACTCAAATATGTATTTCTTATTGTTTCACAACTTAATGTCTCTAAATATCCATTTCTTCACCTGTTAGATGGTAATAAGGTGCTTGCTTCCTAAGATTATGAGATAATGAATTAAAAGAGTTACTGCACGCTATTAAGAATTTTGTGTAGTACCAAGCACATTGTAAGTATACCATAAATATCAGTATTTCATCCTCAATGTCATCATCATCATCATCATCATCATCATCATCATCCTTCCTGCTACTATGGTTGCTTTCTGTTCATGCTTTGTGCCTGCTACTGCAGACAGGCAGAGATAGCCATCCTCACTTTATCCCCATCAATTTCTTGTCCCTGTCCTGGAAGACAAGTAGCCAAAGCAAGTCCCTGCATGAGAACCTTGGGTTTGCCCGCCTTCACCCCACTATCCTGGGACTCATTAAACAAACACCTTCTGCCAAGAAATCTGTCACCTCAGAAAACCTAAGCCTTTGGAAACCTGTCACTCTCCTACTTCCACAAGGGCATGAAATAGCAAAAATGAAAAAAAAAAGGAGAAGAAAAAGAAACAATAACAAATAGCTTTTAATGGCTTGTCTGTATTTCAAACCATGAGTCACTATGCACTAACAGGCCTCAGAAGTCATAAATTAAAAGTGTCTGACCATTCTTCCATAAAGCCTGTGGGAATTCTAGCCACCCTCCCCAGGCACCCCTACCCCTCATCCACACCCCACCCCCACCCTAGGTGAGGGAAGCTGCTGCAGACACCACTACAGGTAACCTTTGCTCAAGCTTTAGGTCACTGATATACAGCTGAAGTAGCCCCAGTGACTTCTCACTCTTAATACTTGGGAGTAGATGCTGGAGAGTGGAGAGTGGGGAAAGTGAGTGAAAGGAGAAGGTAAGCGGGAATCTGGCCTATTTGGGGAAAACCCTGGAATGTTATGCATCAACCCATTCCAGGGGAAAGGGAGGAAACATAAACTGCTGATTTGACACCCTAGAACTTAGTTCAGGCAGTGACATAAGAATGTGTTAAGGTAGTTATCCCCAACCAAACTCTAGAAGATACCCATAGTTTCCAGGAAAGGGCTCCTCTCTTCTGTCTGAGGAGTACCATAAAAGGAGAGAAGGATTTCTAAGCACCAAATGGAGGCCTTTGCAGAGTGAGTCACCCCAAAGGAAGGCACTCCCAATTACCACAGAAGGTGTGGCTGCTTTGGAGACTTGTATCTCCAGTTATTCTTGTTCCTAGAAAATGATGGGTTGCCTTAGATTCTAGCTTTGGGGTTTCCCAAGATATGAGATATGCACACATCTTAGGCCAGGGCAGATCTGCCTGAGAGACAGTGATACCTGGGGCACAGCCTTCAAGGAAAGAAAGAGAAGACTGCCCTCATTCTGCAAGGTAATGACAAGTTTTACACAAAAGCATAATATGTGGGGTCTTCAGACCCACTGCTTGCTGTATAATAACTGTCAAATCATTTCGTTTCTCCTCTGGTTCTAGGCCACCAAGTTGAGAGAATGTTTTCAATGTTGAAGGATTTTTATTCCCCTCTTCAGGGTCTACAAGGGAAAGAGGGCTGAGAATGGTGAATGATATAAACAGGAACAGCAGAGGGAATAAGAAGAAAGAAGAAACCAAGAGTGAACACACCCCAATAATCTCAGAACTTGGAAAACTAAGGCAAGAAGATATTAAGTTCAAGACTAGCCTGTACTATATAGTGAGATCCTGTCTCAATTTCTTTTTAAAAGGAAGGGAAATAGGAGAGGGTAAAAGTGAAGGAAGAAGGAAGAAGGTGAAGGGAATGAATAAAGGCGGAAATTCCAGATAGTATCAGTAACACATGAAGCTCACCCTTTGGAGACTTGGCAGTTGGCATCACCTAAACTTCAATACCATTTTCAGTCAATAGGTCAAAATCTATTTGCTGCATGTTGGTCCAGTCAAATAAGACACTCTTAGCTCCATATGTTACATAATACTAAATCAAAGATACTCCTTAGGAGCTGGGAATGTAGCTTAGCAGTAGAGTTCTTGCCTAGTATGGATGAAGCCCTGGGTTCGATTCCACAGCACCACATATACAGAAAAGGACAGAAGTGGCACTGTGGCTCAAGTGGTAGAGTGCTAGTCTTGAGCAAAAAGAAGCCAGGGACAGTGGTTAGGCCCTGAGTTCAAGCCCCAGGACTGGCAAAAAAAAAAAAAAAAAAGATACTCCTTAGAATTTCTGGAAGAAATGCTTGTTCTCAGAAGCTCCATACCAATCCTATTGGGTACCAGCAGACTGAGGGCTATTGGTTAGCAGCTTCTTGAGACAAGCACCAAGACTTTTGGCTCTCAGATAGTTAGTCTATATACAGACTGTATTCAGTCAGCATCCAGTACTGACCTTTCTAGCACCAATACTAAAGTTGAAGGTCATAGCCTGACTCTAGTGTCTTCAAATATCGAAGACAAGCCTCGGCTCAAGTCTCCCCTCTTTCAATAATACTGCCCTACTCTCACTCCCATGGGTAATTCCTTTCTTTAGATATGCTGCTGCAGTTGTATTATACCAGCCCTTTAGCATCCTATGGAAACATGGTATGTGCTCCAGTTTCCTGATTGCAATGGAAGTCCTAGAGAGTAGACAGTAGAACCTAGCACTCACACTAAATAATGTAAAAGAACCATGGAGCAGAACAAACAGGACTGGTGGATCCAAATTTTACCACACACAAATATACATACATGGTGTCTCATTTCCATGATGGCAAATTCAAGTTTTGAGGAAAATGAGGGAAGTTAGCAGCCAGTAGGCACAAGACCAGCTACTCATAAGACCAAAAAGCTCTCAGGAAACTGGGCCATCAGGCAGGAAGTACTGAGTCCCTATTAGAAATTGCTAGATCTGAAAGTTCAATAGAGAGGGCAAAGAACCAAAGAACATTTACTGTCAATACCACCCGCAAAGCTGCTGGCAACCATGGGAGTTTCAGGGCTTGCTTGGTAAGCTGAGGAACATCACTGTGGGAACCCCAGACAAGATCTAGCTGCTCTGCACCTTCCCAGCTGGCCCTACCATTTGTAACTTCTGGTACACCACATGCCTGCCTGAGTAATTAATTAGCCCTTAACAAGCTCCAAAGTAACCTTTAGCATGTAACTGCAGCAAGCAGGGTCTACCTGAAAAGAACACTGGGTACGTGTAATAACCATTTCAAAACAAACCCTTTTACAACCTCATCTAGGCACTGTGTCAAGAGATATGGTAGACTGGTTTCTTAGGTTCCTTGCAAGAAGTTTTTGGCTCCAAAGATTTGGTGGAGTCACTTTAGCATAGTGGCCCTTACAGTAAGCTTGCTCTCTGAGCTTTGAACAAGAATACAGAATTACATAGAAAAGGAGTCTTCAGTATGGGGCTGTGGCACTGTACTTGTATCATGATTGCTTTTCAGCATAAAACCTACTCTAGAGCCTCTTACTCCACTGTCTTGCACATCTCTATCCTAGTATGTCTGCATCTGGGATTCTTCACGTGATTGAAACAGTCCCTCCTGTACAAATTACTGCCACTCCATGCCTCTGAGGTGCTTTTGGTTCCCATGCTTAAACTTCATATTGCATCTGTATTTGTACAGGCAGAGAACATCTCTAAAGGAAACAGAAATTATAGGTAGTGCCTGACAAGACAAGAGCGACTGGAAAGGTATCCAGAATGGGTTACAGGCCTTCTCTTCCCATTGCATTGCTTGGTGAAGATACCTTTTTTTTTCAGTACTAGGTTTTGAATTCAGGACTTCACACTTTCTAGGAAGGAGCTATACCACTTGAATCACATCTCTAGTCTAGAGATAATTATATATCGTTTTGCTTTGTGGCTGTGGGGCTTGAGCTCAGTGCCTGGGCCTATCCCTGAGCCTCTTAGTGCTCAAGGCTAGTGCTCGACCACTTGAACCACAGTGCCGCTTTGGGTTTTTGAGTGATTAATTGGAGACATAAGTCTCGTGGGGGCTTTGAACCATGACCCTCAGATCTCAGCTTCCTGAGTAACTACGATTATAGGCATGAGTCACTGGCACCTGGCTTATTATGTTTTGTTTTGTTTTTTACATGCACTGCTTTTCCAGTTTAAAACAAAACTGGGGGCTGAGAATATGACCTACTGGTAGAGTGCTTGCCTCGCATACATGAAGCCTTGGGTTCGGTTCCTCAGCACCACATATATAGAAAAAGCCAGAAGTGGCGCTGTGGCTCAAGTGATAGAGTTCTAGCAGCCTTGAGCAAAAAGAAGCCAGGGACAGTGGTCCTGAGTGCAAGTCCCAGGACAAACTGGCAAACACACACACACACACACACACACACACACACAAACAACTAAGCGTTAAATTCAGATATTATCTCCAAAGGTATTAACATTATACTTCACCTTAATCTCTCTAGTATGTGCAGGGAAGAATTTTGGTACAATTTTTTTTTTAATTAAGGTTAGAGTTTTTTTATTTTGGGATCCTTCCTTCACGTCTCCAGGGAGATAGCTTTCCAGAAGCTTCCATGCCTCACTCCAAGCTTCACTCAATTACATACACTTGACCAAGTGTGGTGAGATAGTAAGTCTTCACCCAGTAGTTAGTTGAAGATTGAATGGGAAGATCCAAAACAATCACTTTGCAAATGGCAATGTACAACAAAGTTTGTTTTCCTCAGTGTGTGGCACTGTTTCCTTTGTTGATGTACCTACTTTCTGGACAGGACATCCTGACACAGGAAGCACTGGAAACAGTTGACAAATGGCTTTCTGGGCCAGTGATGCATTGGCAGCTGGAATGAAATGCTTTCCAAACTCCCACAATAGTTATAATCTATGTCTAGAAATAGGCACAGACAAGATGCACAGGCAAGGAAATTCCTTTTCCAAAAACCTCTTTTAGTACTGGGGGAGTGGCTCAAATTGTTGAGTGCTTGTCTTGTAATTGTAATATACTAAGTTCAATCCTCAGTGCTGAAAAAAGAACAAAAGAAAGGAGGGAAGGGGAGGGGAGGGGAGGAGAGTGGAGGGGAAAGGAGGGGAGGCAGGCAAGCTCTTTCCTTTACTACCCAGAAGCATTTGCCAGCTATGTGCAACACAAATAGGGAACTACCTGGTGGCTGACACTTGTAATTCTAGCCACTTAGGGGGCTGAGATCTGAGGATAGAGGTTTGAAGCCTAGCTAGGCAATAAAGTCTGAGATTCTTATCTCCAATTAATCACAGAAAAAGCTGGAAGTGGCAGTGTGGCTTAAGTGGTAGAGCACTAGCCTTGAGCAAAAAATGAGCTTAGAACAGAGCCCAGACCCAGAGTTCAAGCCCCATGACTGGCAAAAACAAAAAAAGTAAAAATGTGGGACAAAAGTCATGTCCACTTTCTACTAGAAAACAAAATGCTTCTGTAAAGTCACAGTAGGAGAAACAAACTACAAGAAATTGCTTAATCAATTCCTAAGGACTCTCAGATGCTCAGCTTTAGAGAAAAACAAAACAAAAATATAAACAAAAAAAACTAGGGTGTTCTAAAACAGGTTTCTTATCCAACAGAAGTAAATTTTGAACAAGGTACTTCTCAGTCTCTCCTGATATCTAGCTGCTAAGGAACTTTTATTTTCCATAAATTACGCTATCCTTGACATTTTACTTGGATATAAATTCCAATTTCTGTTATCATAGCCTTTTCTAAGTTCTTGGATTTCATATTAGGTATCTAGGATTTTTGTTTTGTTTTGTTGCTTTTTACTGGCCTCTTGTTTGGGATAAAGCAAAAAAGAGAAATTTGGGCATTTTACTCTTTCGCTTGAGTTTCTGCCAAGGTCTGCATTTCATTAATAATGGATATGCTTATTATAAATTCAACCAGAGGAAAACATCACTCCCCACCCCCCCGCCACACACACACACTCCCAAGTCCTCCAACTTCTACATCCTACTCCCAAACACACATCACCAAATGTGACAAGAGAAATACTAGGGGACTGGGAATGTGGCTTAGCGGTAGAGTGCTCGCCTAGTATGCACAAAGCCCTGGGTTCGATTCCTCATCACCACATATATAGAAAAGGCCAGAAGTGGCACTGTGGCTCAAGTGGCAGAGTGCTAACCTTGAGCAAAAAGAAGCCAGGGACAGTGCTCGGTCCCCGAGTTCAAGGCCCAGGACTGGAAAAAAAAAAAAAAAGAAATACTAGGAAACTCAACAGCACAGAAAGAGATTTCACAGTGACAAGCGGACAAATATGGGAACAGAGTTACTTCAAATTAGAAGCCCAAAACATTAGGTATTTACACCCAACCAATAACAGCTAGGTACTAAGACTAAATTCCTTTTCCAGGCATTCAGAACACAAAAGAGACAACCCTGGCGTGTGACTCCCACTCCCTGGAGTGTGACAGCCATCTCCCATAACCTTCCCCAGATGGTCAGATCTCAAGTACTCACTTCCTTGTCCCTGCGGGCAGCCTCCAAGGAGACTAAAGTGTGGCCCTTATGCTCATCCTGGCCACATTCCTGACAGATACACTGCCGGTCAGTGCAGCAGAAGGCAACCAGTGGGTTGTGGTGGGCAGGGCAGGTACGCAGGTCTTGGTCCTTGGCTGGTTCGGTCAGCTGGTGGCTGTGCAGTTTGCTGTTCTCCTGGTGTGGCCGCAAATGTTCCTCACAGTAATTCACCATGCAAGTGAGACAGGACTTCACTGCCCTCACTCTCTTGGCCCCAAGGCAGAAGTCACACGGGATCTCATCCTCCCCTTTGCCGTTGGAACCTCCCTGGTCTGCCTGCTCATTGCCCTGTCCCTCAATCTTCTCCACTGGCCTCCCCAGGAAGCCCACATCCTCTTCTGCTGAGCTGGCTGACCCTGAGTCTGAGCTGACAGGGGCCAGAGGATGAGTGGTGATGGTGGGCAGTGGCCCTGGAGCCATGAGATCTAACTCTGCCATCTGGGAAGCTCTGCTGCCTAAGTTGCGCTTCTTCTGCCCCTTGGCCCAGAATCTGTGTAGTCAAAGTCAGATCGGAAAGCCACGCCTAGATGATTGCAGCTGCCCCAGGATTTTAACTGTTTCCTCCTCTTAAGGAAGCTCAGTTACTCTGGGCAGCTCTCTGGATTGGCCAGCAGCCAGCTGCAGTGACGAGGCGTTCAGGTTACTCAGCTTTAAGACTGGCTCTGAAGTCTTTTCTCAAATTCAGTCCCCTCCTCCTGTTCTTAGGTCCAGCCCTGAAACTTCTATTCTTATATGACTCATTCATCCCCAATAGGCTCAGCAGGAGACCACGTGTGTCCTCAATGGCTCTATAAAGGAGTACAGATTCCAAAGTTCTGCTGTAAGCCTACATGGCTTTGTAAGTTCTCATAAGCTTAACTTTTCATCCGCATGTTTTAAAGGGATCTGCAATGTAAGCACTTCAGCAATGTGCCAGCAGTTCACTCCTTTCTTACTCATAGAAATGCATATGAGGCAGCCAGTAAAACTAAAAAGAAAGCTGGAATAAGACTCCCAGCTTGGGCTGGGCTGGTGTAGCTCGTGGTAAGGACATTTTTCTTTTTCTTTCTTTTTTTTTTTTTCTGTTGTTCATTTTAGAACTTGAGCTTTTTTGGTCAAGAGTACTACTCTACAACTTTGAGCCACAGCTCCACTCCTGGTTTTCTGGTGGTTAACTGGAGTCTCACAGACTTCTTTGAACCACAATCCTCAGATCTCAGCCTCCTGAATAGCTAGAATTACGGGTGTGAGCCACCAGCGCCAGGCAAGTAAGGACCTTTATCTAGCACAGTAAGACCCTGGGTTCCATCCATCCACACCACAACAAAACCACCAATGACTAAATAAATAAATCACCAATCTTGGAGGTCTCATAGTAATAACAGCAGTTACTGGTTACCTCCTCCCCTCAGTATGTAACTATTTTTGGAAATAGGGTCTTTAAACAAGTAATTAGGCTCTGATGTAGAAGACACCTCTTGTAGATCATTATGATAATGGATATCTATGTCACTTCTCAGACCTGAAGGCCATTTATATGGAAACTGTTGGGTGACCTCTGGATGTCAGGGCCCAAAACTTCAGCCTCAGATCATGCCTAGGCTGCCATGTTCTGAACATGCATCCCATGAACCATGAAGACTGATTGATTCCTCATGCTGAGGCCCCTGACTGTCTTTAATCACCTTTTCCTATGCCTCATACCTCTTTGCTTCTTCTTTCTCAGCCTGGGCCTTATCCCTTCACTTTTTTGCTCACTGCTGATAATTTACCATTTAAGTCACATCTCTACTTCCAGCCTTTTGCTCATTAATTGGAGATGTCTCACAGACTTTCCTGCTCAAGCTGGTTTCAAAACAGGATACAAGTATGAGCCCCCTGTACCACCTCTGCCTTGCTTCTTCATCCCATATCTCTGAATCCTATCCTTAGGAAGGTGGATTTGAGTCTTGGCTCTCATACCACCTCTATGCTCAGCTGCCTTGCATTAAGTTCTTTGTCTTTCATAAAACTTATTCAATGAGTGCTATATTGTGAGTGAGCAAAACAGGCCAGGTTCACCAACTTGAGGAATGGGATGTGTTTTTCTGACTCTGACCTTTCCATATCACTTTGCACAGCCCAGGAGCTACATATATATTCAGAGGGGATCAGGTGGGTCAGGAAGACCCTGTCTCCTTCCACAGGCATTTCTGTTCAGCTTTTCCAAGCCACACACTCTACTCGTAAGACTCTCAAGGAGGGAAGACTGATGAGAAATGTCCCACTGCCCACAAAATAAGAAGTTCCTGTTGGGTATTGGTGGATCACGTCTGCAATCCTAGCTACTCAGGAGGCTGAGATCTGAGGATAACAGTTTGAAGCCAGCCCAGGCAGGAAAGTGTTTGAGACTCTTATCTCCAATTAATCACAGAAAAGGCCAGAAGTGGAGCTGTGGCTCAAGTAGTAGAGCATTAGCCTTGAACAAAAAGAAGTTCAGGGACAGCACAGAGGCTCAGAGTTCAAGCCACAGGACCAGCAAAACAAACAAAAATAATGATATTCCTATATAGGGTATGCTTATTTGTTCGGGCTACTATAACAAAGTACAACAAACTAGTTGGTTCTGACAACAGAAATTGATTGCCTCACAACTGAGGCTGCAAGTATAAGATCAGTGCAAGATGAGGGCTGGTTTCATTTTAGCTTAGATCTGCTTAAAGACCCTATCTTCAAAACCAGTCACATCCTGAGGTACAGGGGTGGGGTGTAGGGGAGGGGGTTGGGAAAAGGGGGATACCAGCACCCGTACTATATTCTGAGGCACTTAGACCTTAACATATGAGCAAGTTTGCCTATAACACATGGCCAGAGAATAAGATGGGAATCTCAAGTTTCTTAGGAGAAAAAGAGCTAACCTAGGCATGGTTATGGTATGTTCAACATTTGTCTCACAGGTATGAAGAAACCCAGGGCTATTCCAAGGCACCTGGACTCCAACTTCTGTAATTTGGAGAAGTGCTAAGATTTCCCCCAGGATTTGTTCAGGTCCACATTTGGATTAATGGGATAAAGAGTGACAGAGAGGGAACAATTAGGTTTAGCCCCAAAGACTGGGGGTTGGAATGATTCTAATCTGTTGTACTCTCTGTGACTCTGCAGCCCTGAAATGAATTCTGCAGGAATATTTTTTTGTCTCTGAGTAGGACAAGTCATAAATCTAAGAAATCCAGGAGTTTTTTAGAATTGGAGAACATAAAAGAATAAAAATTCATCCCAGATGCAGCCTTATTTTCAGTGACACATAGAAGGCTCTTTCAAGCAATGTGAAGTTCTTAGCATCCTTGTAACGCCCCCTTACACAGCTGAAGACCCTCTTGAAAAGGTTTCCTTGTATAGAATTTCATGGGTTCTGCATATCCAACAGAGAAAGGAGCTAGTTCACTGAGTCCACGCTACCTTTTCTCTGCCCTCTTGCAAAATCTATTCCCCCAATGTTCATGCTGCTTTTTTGTTGCTAATACAAATATCTGAGGCCAGGCACTTAATAAAAGGGATTTGACTCCCAGTTTGGGAGGTGCTAAGACCAAGATTAGGCAACCTGTTAGCCTCTGGTGGGAGCTCCCTTGGCTACATTAAAAAAAAAAATGGCAGAACTGGGCACCCATGGCTCATGCCTGTAATCCTACCTACTAAGGAGGCTCAGAGGATTTCTGTTCAAAGCCAGCCCAGGCAAAAAAGTCTGTGTGACTCTTATCTCCAATTAACATACACACACACACACAAAAAAAAGTCAGAAATGAAGCTGTGGCTCAAGTGGTAGAGTGCCACCCAGCCACCCAAACAGACCCTGAGTTCAAGGCCTGTTGGGGCTCAAGTTCCCCATCCCCCCGCTTTACCCAGGGAGATACCAAATCCCAAATTATGAAAGACACTCGGCTCTACTCCTCCCGCCTGCAGAAGGAGCAGAGCGTGTCTTTATTGGACTAAGCTGAGCTGAGAAAGGATGCCGAGACCTCCCCCCACCCCGTCCCCCTCACGTGTCAGGAGCAGACACAGGACAGATATTTCGGGGACCTGGTTTGGATGTTCCACCAGTCTCAAAGGACTTTAATCAGGGAGGGTTTATATAGCAGTAATGGCGGGCAGGAAGAGGAGGGACTATTGAATATTAGCGATTGGCTAATGGGGCTGTCCCTCAGGTGATGTCACGGAACTTCCTCTATGGGCGGAGACGACAGCCCCCCAAGGACAGGGCCTCTGGGGTCTCCGCCACCATGATGGCACACACATGCTCGCCCCCAGGGGCGGGGCTTCTCTTCGGGTTGGAAGGTGGGGGGGGGTGGGCTAAGTGGGCCATCCCCTCTTAAAGGCACAGTTGTCCCCACCAAAGGCACAAGTCCTGTACCAAAAAAAGCAACAAAACAAAAATGAAAACATGGCAGAGGAGTGGGAAATGGCTGTATGCAAAAGCCAAGTACCTGACATAGTCTTTCTGTATAACAACCCACTTTTATATGAACTAACTACAGTCCTTTTCTAGGGGCAGCACCTTACTTCAAACCACTTTTTATTAAGACCAGTTGCACAAAGGTTCTAAGTATTTCCATACTACATTGAAGGGCTAGTGTCCTGCATATATGTACAAGTGGAATCATACAGTGTTTTGTCTTTTTTTGTGACTGAGTTTCCTTGGCATAATGTCCTCAAAGTTCATCAAAATTGTAGCATGTGACTAAATTTCCTGGATTTTGAATTCAAAAGAAATCTCTCCCTAGAAAATTATGAACTAATAATTCTATCTCTGACCATATCTAAAGCTCACTTGCTCTGAGGGGAGAGAAAAGGAAGTCTAAGGTTCATCAGGTGTCTCACTTGTATCTCTTTGGCTTCATCTAGCCCCAAGCATTCAACCTTACACAAAATAAAATGTCTCACATCTTCAAAAACAAGACCACATATAATTTTCACTTAGACATTCCTGAACCAAACCTGCCACCGGGAATATGCAGAAAAAGGCATGGTTTGCCATTCCTCTCCAGAGTCAATGACGGTTTCTCTACCCAGAAAATTGATGATTCACTCTACCAAGAAATATAGTAACTGATGTAATTTGTAGGCAGACAAACGAAACTTTTCTCCAGTTGAGTTCCTGAGAAATAATCTCATTAACAAATCCTTAAAGCCCTACAAAGATAGTGCCTGCCAACAGATCTCCTTCCTTTTTACTCTGAGAAATCTAAAACAACTCAGGATAAGAAAGGCTTTCTTTTTAAAGGTAATTTTTATATTTAATTACCTTAAGCCTCAAGGCCACATAATGTAAATTACTATCTCCTCTACTTGAATCTTTTTCTCTAAGAAGCTGGCAAAAAGCACCACTGTCGATCACACATATACAGTAGTTCCACAATTTTGTGTTTCTGAATAGGTGCTTAAAGATAAACTTGAATTATAAATTAGTCTGTCTTAGTAACAAATTCAAAAGTTAAGTTGATATTGTATCTATCATGGTCACTTTTAAAAGCATCTGAACTTATAGATCAACTATAAAACGTGAGAAGTGCTAAATATTCTTATTTGACAGTGTGTTATGCATAAGCCACGCTAAAATGTTTTTCAATAAGGAAAAGATAGATTTCAGAGACAGGGAATTCTAATTAAATTGGCATTGTCAAGACCAACCATTGCCTTTAATAGGCTAATAAATTGAAACATAGGTGAATCTTGCTTGGTTCTAAGACAGCTGAAGGAATTTTCCCATTATTTAAAGAGGTTCTCATAACTAGTTATATAAATCTGAACATGAAACCAATCTGATAGATTTAGAGATGGTATTACTCCCCATCTTTTTGAAAAATTGAACATTGCTAAGTCCAATCATATCACAGAAAGGAAAAACAATGACATATATATATATATATATATATTATTTATTTATTTATTTATTCTCTTATTTCTTCTTTTTTTTTTTTTTTTAGGCTTCAAGTTCTTTTTTTTCCCTCCTTTATTGTCAAAGTGAAGTACAAAGGGGTTACAGTTTCATATGTAAGGCAGTGAATATATTTCTTGTTCAACTTGTTAAGATCACATTCACTTAACCACAACCAATTTTACTTAAATCAGGACTGTTCAACTGTTATGCCAAGTCGCGAGAAGACCACCAAGAAGGCCACCGAGACTCAGACGTTCCGAAATGCAAAAGCAAGGCTTTATTCAGGTGAGCTGCAACTCAGGAGGTTAGGAGGAAGCCCCAAGCTGCGAATGCACAGGGCTTATAAAGGCAAAAAACAAAGTTACAGCAATCAGGTGTTCAAGCAAGCAAGATTAGCACACGGGTACAAATCTGATTGGCTCAGGGCTCGAGGCATTCTGGGGGCGGTTAAAGCATTCCCAGGCGGCTAGAGTTCTTGACCCACTGGGCCCTAATAAGCTTGTCCTGGGTTTGCTCACAGGGCCTGCTTATCTCAGGTTCGCATGGTAAAGTGGGGCCTGACTTCAAAATGGCTTTAGTCTGGCTCTTCACAACAAATACACTATGTAAAAAAAAGAGAGAGAGCCATTCATGATTTGAATTCTGATGTTAAATTTCAGTTCAATTATGGTTCACATTTTTTAAAAGCCATGAGACATTTTGTTTTGTAATAAATTTGTAGCTTTTTTTTTTTTTTTTTTGGCCAGTCCTGGGCCTTGGACTCCGGGCCTGAGCACTGTCCCTGGCTTCTTCCCGCTCAAGGCTAGCACTCCGCCACTTGAGCCACAGCGCCGCTTCTGGCTGTTTTCTGTATATGTGGTGCTGGGGAATCGAACCTAGGGCCTCGTGTATCCGAGGCAGGCACTCTTGCCACTAGGCTATATCCCCAGCCCCAGCTTTTTTTTTTTTTTAAGTCATGGGGTTTAAACACAGGGCCTGGGCACTGTCCCTGAGCTTTTTCACTCAAGACTAGTGCTCTATCACTGAGCCACAGCATCACTTCCAGCTTTTTCTGAGTAGTTTATTGGAGATAAGAGTCTCATGAACTTTCCTTGCTCGGCTGGCTTTGAAATGCAAACCTCAGATCTCAGCCTCCTAAGTAGCTAGGAGTACAAGTGTGAGCCACTGGCTCCTGGCTGGATTTTTTAAAATTTGTGACTCTGTTGACTCATGCAGCACTGTGATTCACAGAAGACTGGTAATATCCATCAAGCTGCAAACAATCAGTTCATCTGAGAAAAGTAAAAACAACAAACTAGTCATAACACTGAATCTGATTAAGTTATATTTTACTGAGACTGTGTCCTTTCCTTTTTTTCTGGAACTAAAAATTTTATCTTTTATGAAATAATGGCAATAATAGTAGGAGTGAGGTTGTCTGGAAGAGTTACATCAGTCTTCTAAATTTACCTTGCAATTTTTCTAGTGAGCTTGACATTATTATATGATTTTTCTGGAAAACAGCCCAGAATTTTCCTGGATCATATGAAGAAACAATGGATCCCTGCCCTAAAGCTACTATCTGTAAAATGGTCCTAAGCCCTGCTTTTCTCCTAAAATAAGAAGGCAGCTGATTAGCTGGACACCAGTGGCTTACACCTATAATCCTAGTTATAATCCTAGTTACTCAAGAAGCTGAGGTCTGTGGGATCAAGGTTTGAAACCAGTCCAAAATAAGTCCTAGGGCTCCATCTCCAAAAATAACCAGCAAAAAAACAGATTGGCAGTGTGGTTCAAGTAATAACAGTGACAGCAGGGCAAGTAAACTGAGCAAGCATGAGGACCTAAATTCAACCTCTAGTACTGGCATTAAAAAGAAAAAAGGCAGCTCCTTTAATTTCTTTGGCAATCAATTATTGCTGGAAAAACAAGGGAACAAAATGAAAACAACAGGGCATTGAAGACCTAAGAGATCACTGCTCCTAAAAAACATGATTATTGTAACTATCCCCTGCCCCCAAGCCTTCACATCTTTTTATGCAAGTAGTAGCTGACCTCACCAGAAAGGAGGGGCCACCTTCCCATGTACCTTTCCCTTCACAAACATGGAACACACGTGGGCACAGAAGACACAACTGCCAAGTTTACTGGAAGAAGTCTTGTCTTGCTTAACACATCACAGTGCCTGACGGATGCCTGCTATTGGATGGAGAAGACTCGCTATAATCATCTTCAACTATGAGCTCAGCATGGGCATTCACCATCTAAGGAAATGCACTGGGTGATTTCTTTCCTTTATCTACAGGTCTAGTCCTAGCTGGTCCTTAGGTTCCCCTTTATTTGCTAGTAAGATCTGGTAGTGAGGCCCAGGTACAGTTATGATATCCTCTTCTCAAGCCACCCAGGCTTAAAGGGCCAAAATAAGCAGCAGCACTACTCAGGGACCTAGTGGGGGAATCTGAAATGCTCCGATAACCGAGCCTAGGAATTTAGCTACATTCTCCAATTAGTCTTTATAAATCCCAGACATGAAGCCATGACTTTCATGTGGTAATCAACACTGCCATAGAACAGTTGAACTGAGTTTTGTTGACTCTCTGTATCAAATCTTGTAAACCTCTCAAATATGGTATGATAAATCCCAAAGTAATCACCCAAATTAAGCTGTAATTATCTTTAGTGATTATGATTAAAATGGTAAGTACACACAAATGAAACTTTTTGAAATGTGTGACAAAAGTTCTCTTTCCGCAAGGACACAAATGGTTTTCAAGGTCAGCTAAACCAATTGTTTTGATACTACTAGTTTACCTGAAACTTGGGCAGCTGCCAGCCCCCAAGTCAAAATCGGGACCTTTAGTCTGTTTGCTAGAATACCACACATTCCAGGCAGCTGTACTCACCTTCATTAAAGGGCAGAATTTTCTCAGGCCTCAAACTTGCTGGAAAAAAGGTGTACAGGTGAGCTGAGGGGTAGGTGGCTTTAAGCAGAATCAGTTATAGGGTCAGGGTGACAGACTATTTGCTTTTACTAGCAAAGTGTAGACTTACAGAATAAAAAGGAAATTCAGATAATCCTAACATTGTACTTTTGTTTTTTATTAGCATATATTAGTTGTACAAAGGGGTTTCATTGGGAATTTTCCATATAAATATATATATATATATACACACACAATGTAAACTTACCCACTCTGTTACTCTTCCTTATCTCACACAGTTAATTTCAATCTTCTACTTCCATACATGCAAACAAACTTCAACCATAATTATCCTCACTCATCCAATTTGCCCTCCCCACTCCTGCTGGTATCCACTCCTTCAACAAAGCCTGTTTGCTTTCCTGTCATTTGGCTTTTTTAGTGTGTGTTAACTGCACCTAGAGGCTTCACCATGGTATTTCAGACATTCATATATTTCTCTTTCCCTGCTCTTCTGCCTTACATTGAAATTCCTTATTCTATCTTCATACATAGTTACAGTGTATTTCTGACATTATTCACCCTCAATCTATTAACCCCATTCCTTCCCCAGACTTTTTTTGTCCTTGAGACAAATATTTACTATTGCAAAGGATTATGATGCTTAAAGACAGTATGCCTAGGGGCTGGGAATGTGGCCTCCTGGTGGAGTGCTTGCCTTGTATACATGAAGCCCTGGGTTTGATTCCTCAGCCCCACATATATAGAAAAAGCCAGAAGTGGCACTGTGGCTCAAGTGATAGAGTGCTAGCCTTGAGCCAAAAAGAAGCCAGGGACAGTGCTCAGGCCCTGAGTTCAAGCCCCAGGACTGGCAAAAAAAAAAAAAAGAGTCAAGATAGTATTCCCATGTGGTATTCACTAGTATAACACTTATCTGAATTCCTGGCTGGTGTTTCGAACACTTGAACCTCACTCATGTCTGGATATATACTTTTTTTTTTTTTTTGCTCCTCTTTGTTTCACTAATTGACCCCTGCCATCAGCATGCCCTGGAATGCATTTCTGTGCCCTTACAAACCTGGTATTCCAGCTGACAATCTTTACAACTGTGGCATTCTACTTTGGGATACCAAAATCAACTCCCTTGTTGGGAAGCCCACAGGTGTTTCTGGATATTTTAGGGAATAAAAAGCTCTTTCTGAATCTTAAGCTAAGAGTTGGGCTTGTTTTTTGCCTGCAATAATCTCTAATTGTTTGCTGTTCTTTTATCTTGGTTGTTGAAAAAAAAACCCAAAGGTAACCCAATTTAGTAATTGACTTAATGGGGTTTATGACCCATTTCTTATTTTTGAGGCTTACAGTGGATATCTGAAGCTACTTAACTAATAGTTCCTCAGGAAAATCTGTTCTCCCAAGACTTAGGACCAATATTAGTTTATTTTCTCAAGAGTCTCAGCCAACAAGATTGAGAATAATGCTGGGTTCTCACTCTTCCCTTGGGTAATTTCCCTGTTACCATCATCGACATGCTATCCCTTCCATGACACATATGATTTAATTCCAGGCCAACACTGTTAGGTTGACATTGCCATCTAGGTTCAGTATTTGGTACTACAGTTACTCCTATTGGTTTTTTGTTCCATTCTCTTTCAAAAATTTCATTCCCAAAGATGTTTTTCGGGGCTGGGGATATGGCCTAGTGGCAAGAGTGCTTGCCTCGTATACATGAGGCCCTGGGTTCGATTCCCCAGCACCACATATACAGAAAATGGCCAGAAGTGGCGCTGTGGCTCAAGTGGCAGAGTGCTAGCCTTGAGCAAGAAGAAGCCAGGGACAGTGCTCAGGCCCTGAGACCAAGCCCCAGGACTGGCCAAAAAAAAAAAAAAAAAGATGTTTTTCCAGGCTGGAAATGTGGCCTAGTGGAAGAGTGCTAGCACTATACTCTTTTCATGTATGCATGAAAAGCCCTGGGTTTGATGCCTCAGCACCGCATGTACAGAAACAAGCCAGAAGTGGCACTGTGGCTCAAGTGGTAGAGTGCTAGCCTTGAGCCAAAAGAAGCCAGGGACAATCCAAGCCCCGGGCTTGGCAAAAAAATAAATAAATAAATAAGGTGTTTCCAGTAGGGTACAACAGGTTGACATTGTGACCTGTAAGTCTTACTAGGTTAAGTTAAAGGTAATACCCAAGAAACTGAAATTCAGGTCAGTTTCTTACGGTTCTTTGAGAACTTTCTGAGTTTAGATTTACAAGTCTGTCATGGAGAAGGACACATGGACCTGTTTCCTGCTCTGTGGCAGCCCACCTGAGAAGACCACATATTATTCACTGTTGGAGCCAATCTAGTAAAAGGCTTCATGAGGCTTCATGCTGGCAAGGCCCAGCTCCTATTCCTCTACAGAGGCAGGTATTGAAACTAGTATGCAAGTGGAAAGACGGAGGTGAATTTGGAATAGAGCAAGATGGTTTTGAAGTGGGGAATGAAGAGTTAAAGTAAACCCCATTTTCAGGCAGTCCCCATTTTGTTGTCTGTTTAAACTATGAGCAAACCCAAGGCAAGCTTATTAGGGGCCAGCTGGTCAAGAACTCTAACCGTGGTAGAGCACCAGCCTTGAGTAAAAAAGCTCAGGGAGAGTGCCGAGGCCCAGAGTTCAAGCCCCACAACCAGACAAATAAAACAAAAAACAAAAACAAAAGCCAACATTTACAAAGTGGAGGGATAAGAGTAACATTGAAATTTGATTTTAAGTATATAATATGCATGTATGGAAATATCACAATAAAATCTTATACAATTAATATATGCTAATGCAAAATAAAATAAGGTAGGCATCAGTGACTTATACCTGTAATCCTAGCTACTCAGGAAACTGAGGATTGTAGTTCAAAGACAGCAAAGGCAGTAAAGTCTGTAAGACTCTTATCTCCAAAAATCTGAAAGTGGAGCTATATATAGCTCAAGTGGGAGAATGTTTGCTAGACTTGAACAAAAAAGCTCAGGGACAAAACCCAGACCCTGAATTCAAGCCTCAGAATTGGCAATATAAATTAATTAACTGATTTTAAAAATTCCATTTGAGGGCTTGAGAATGTAGCTTGGCAGTAGAGTGTTTGCCTAGCATGCATGAAGCCCTGGGTTTGATTCCTCAGCACCGCATAAACAGAAAAAGCCAGAAGTGGTGCTGTGGCTCAAGTGGTAGAATGCTAGCTAGCCTTGAGCAAAAAGAAGCCAGGGACAGTGCTCAGGTCCTGAGCACAAGCCCTAGGACTGGGGGAAAAAAATGCCAGTTAGTATACTAAATCTTTATATGTATATACACTAAATCTATCTATCTATCTATCTATATCTATATCTATATCTATATATATATCTATATCTATATATATATATATACTAAATCTTTCTTTGTGACCTCCTTGACAAGGCTCCCTTTAAATCGCAGTATGAGAATATTCACCAGATTTTGTCTATTTTGCCCATGTTTATTTGGTAAGAACCAAGTGATTCACTCGTTAACCAACTGCTCTGATGCTTGAGCTACATCCCAAAAACATCAGAGGTTTTTCTTAAGGTATTTACCCAGAATGTTCTTACCTAGAATTCTAAGCAAATCATTAGTACAGGTGAAATGTACTATTAGATGCTATAGCCTAATGAAGGAGGAGGAAAACTTCAAGTTACCTATTAATTCAGAATTGTGGCATTTGTTTTATATGTGTGTATTTATTGGCTCTACTGAAGCTAAAGAAAATATATGTTTGCTCTGGGTCAAGCTACCTACTAATAAAATGTTTATTCTTAGTTCCTCGCTCTTGGTTCCCATGCCGTAGTGTCCCAATCTAGCTTGCCCCCAAAACTTCCTAACAACGCCTGATCACAAAACTCATTACAACTGTTCAGGAATTGTCCGGGGTTTTTGTTGGTTTGTTTTTTTTTTTGGAGGGAAGGTGTGAGTTGTCTTCCCCCCACCCCCGCCCCGGCTTTTTAGGTACTGGATATCAAACCCAGGACACTGTATTTACTTGGCAAGTGCTTTGCCACTGAGCTACATTCCAACCCACAAATCTCATTACAAACAACACTGAGATTATATTAAATGTTCTCTTCGGTCCTCAGAATCCCTTTTCACAGACAAAATTTCTTAGTCAAATTCACTGGTACTTCCTAAATTGTCTCTATCATCTGCTAGTCTTTCAAAGTTTTCTGCCTTCCTCACCATCCTTAACTGTTATTTCTCCTTTTGGAAAAGCTGTTTGTTCAGGCTTCCTGCTTCTGATGTGACCCTGCAAGGTGGTTCTGGTACTGAAAATGTAACCCATTCCACATCTATAGGCATCTTGGTTGTAAACAATACCTTGCCCACCATATGATTCTGTCATGCATTCTCATGCCTTTAAGATAAACAAAGTTATTAAGACAGTCAGCTGAGCACTTACTTCTGGCAACTGACAAACTGATGTTAGACATATTAGTAGCCTTTCTAAGAAAGTCCATGTACATTCTAGTTGCCACCTTTCCCACTTGAGCCACACCTCCAACAAGCACTTCTGGATTGATCAGCTTCTTTCTTCCATCTAGACCTGACAGCCAGTTTGTCAGCCAGTTCTCATCTTCTGGAGCTTTCCAATTCAATGCTCTTCTCAATAAGGAAATATCTGAAGCTCTGGAATCAAGTCACCAGAGTTCAAACTTCCAGGGGTATCCTTGATCTGGTTTCTTCAAATGGAAATAATACTGGTAGTTATATCACAGAATTAACTTATATACAGGCTTCATTTGCAACAAGTTAGCTGGTGTCATGAAGCACATGTGTTAGCAGAATGCATATAGTGACTAAGACTTTATCAGAGGCATTCCAATTGTTCAGTTGTTTCGAGACCAGATCTCCTTCCTCTAGATCTCATTGTGTCTGTGTGCATGCACAAGTGCCAGTACTAAGGCTTGAACTCAGCCTGGTGCTGTCCCTAAGCCTTTTGCAAGGGGGGGGGGGGGGCGCGGAGGAGGAAGTGGGAACTTGAACTCAGTGCCTTATCCCTGAGCTTCTTTTAGCTCAAGGTTAGCACTCCACCACTTGAGCTACAGCGTCACTTCCAGCCTTTTCTGAGTAGTTTATTGGAGGTGAGAGTCTCACAGACTTTCTTGCCTGGCTGGCTTTGTACTGCAATCCTCAAATCTCATCCTCTTGAGCAGGGAGGATTATAGGCACCCAGCTTGCCCTTAAGCTTTTTCATTCAAAGCTGGTGCTCTACCACTTGACTCAAAGCTCCACTTCCTATTTTTGGTGTTTAATTGGAGGTATGCATCTCATGGACTTTTCAGCCTGGGCTGGCTTTGTACTGCAATCCTCAGATATCATCCTCTTGAGCAGGGAGTATTACAGGCATGAGCCATTGGTACCAGCTCAGATCTTACCTTTATGTCTCATCCTTAACCCTTTCTCCTTCTGCTTCTTCCCTGACAGACTTGAAGAGACAATATTATGCAAGATTTAAAGAGCTAAAGGACCATTTCTTCTTCAATCTCCCACACTCTTCCTTCCAAATATACATTTTTATTTTTCTTTTTTTTTTTTTTTTTTTTGGCCAGTCCTGGGCCTTGGACTCAGGGCCTGAGCACTGTCCCTGGCTTCTTCTTGCTCAAGGCTAGCACTCTGCCACTTGAGCCACAGTGCCACTTCTGGCCATTTTCTGTATATGTGGTGCTGGGGAATCGAACCCAGGGCCTCATGTATATGAGGCCCCAGCCCTACATTTTTCTTGATGTGCATCCTTCCCTAATACCTTTGGTAATTACACATTTCCTCTTTCATTACTGTCCATATAATTCTCATTTATTCCAATAAGATATTTGATGAGCTATATAAAACATAAAGAAGGGGGGCTGGGAATGTGGCCTAGTGGCAAGATTCGTTGCCTTGTATACATGAAGCCCTAAGTTTGATTCCTCAGCACCACACATATAGAAAAAGCCAGAAGTGGCGCTGTGGCTCAAGTTGGCAGAGTGCTAGCCTTGAATAAAAAGAAGCCAGGGATAGTGCTCAGGCCCTAAGTGCAAGCCCCAGGACTGGCAAAAACAAACAAACAAACAAACAAACAAATAAATAAATAAATAAAATAAAGAAGATGCCAAATAAATACTTACTGAAATGAATCCAATTAAGAACTTGGTTGTAAGACCAGGCTAAAAGTCAAATGTGAGCTCACATATAGCTACATCAAAACTGTCTGAAGTTGGACATGGTATAATGTACACATGCAATCCCTACTACTCATGAAGTGGAAACAGGAGGATCAAAGTTCAAGGCCAACTGAGCACTGATAGCTCATGCCTGTAATCCTAGCAACTCAGGAGTCTTGAGATCTGAGGATACAGTTTGAAGCCACACCAGGAAAAAAATCCCATGAAATTCGAATGAAAGTCCATGAGAGTCCAATTAATCACCCAAAAAAGACAAAAGTGGAATGGTGGTTCAAGTAGTAGAGTGCTAGGCTTTAGCAAAAAAGCTCAGGAACAACATCCAGGCCCCGAGTTCAAGTCTAAGACCAGTACAAAACAAAAACAAGCAAGCAAAAAGAGTTCAAGGCCAACCTCAAGAAGTCAATGAGACCCTACCTCAAAAACTAAATACAGGGCTGGGGATATGGCTTAGTGGCAAGAGTGCTTGCCTCCTATACATGAGGCCCTGGGTTCAATTCCCCAGCACCACATATACAGAAAATGGCCAGAAGTGGTGCTGTGGCTCAAGTGGCAGAGTGCTAGCCTTGAGCAAAAATAAGCCAGGGACAGTGCTCAGGCCCTGAGTCCAAGCCCCAGGACTGGCCGGAAAAAAAAAATAAAACTAAATACAGAAGGGCTGAATGTGTGGCTCAAGTGGTAGATTGCTTGCAAGACAAATGGTCCTGGTTTAACAAATGGTTTAACATACACAATACACAGTGTCTGTTTGGACTAAATAGCTCCAGTTTTCATAAGTATCCCAGATTCCTTAACTTGATCTTGTTGGGGTTTCTCTAAACTTTTTGTCACATTCACCTATCTGATTACTATTTGCATGCATCTTAATTTGGATCCTTGTGCCCATGGTTCTTACATCTTACCTTTTGTAGTTGGGTACTGGAGCTCTTCAACCTAACACACAAAGTGGTTATAGCATAAAGCTGTTTTTCTTTCTTATATTTTCCTGAACTTGAGAGCAGATCTGTTTTGGAAACCTACCCTGGCCATTGTTCCCACCATTACCCACATCATAGGAAAATACCACGAAAGGGTAAGGACTGATAAACAGTGGTTATACATATCTCTATGACATCATTTTACATTATAGAAAACAGTAGTTTAATAGGGAAACTGGCCCAAATCCATACACTGACACAATTGTCAGAATTAAATGCATACTTATTATAAGCCAAAAAATGCAGGTAAATAGTATAGGTACCTTTTTGCTGATTCTGAAATTGGGTATGGTGATTCCTGCATGTCATCCACTAGCAGACCTGAAAAGGTTTCCAGAGAGGAAGAAGCATTCTCCATACTCATTGCTATATGCTCTTCAGTTGTCTTCTCAGGAGCCTTTTCCTCTTCAGGATAAGAGGAAATCCACACAGTACTCTCCATTGAACTAGCACTTCCTCTCAATCTTGAAACATTTTCCCTCATATTAAATAACTCTTTTCCAATCACCAATGCCCTCAAGACGGTCCATTTGTCCCATAGCCAGACCTGGCCCACATTTTTCTGTGCCTGTCCCCTCTTTAACCAAGATGGTTTCATCCATTTATTATTTATTCTGTATCCATTTGCTCTAAATGCTAAATACTGCCAGTCTAACATGTATAACATCCCTTGAACTCCACCTTCTCTTCCAAGTTGATAAACATCTCTGCTTTTCAAGCTTCAACAGACTCTCGCAATCATGAGTAGTGCAATGATCAAGCCAGTCAGCTAAGGGTATTTAAATAGAAAAGTAGAGTGAGCCTCAATAACATTGTTGAGCTCTTTAAAGCTTCTCATTTATAAGTTTGAAGTAATAAAAGAAATGTTATTACAGCTGAATGCAACCAAAATTACAAGACACTCTGCCCAGGTGCCAGGAATGATGTCAAGTATAGGCCTAAACTATAGCCCTACACATTGACATTCCAGTAAGAAAAGACATTCTCCCTACCAGTTTCCATACAATGAATTTCAGAAAGGGACTCTAGTTGATCAATTATTCTGCTTGCACTCCCCTAGGACTATTTAAATGTTGTGCTGTGACCAGTCCAAATGTAGTACTAGGTTATGAGTTTCCCTTGTAACCACAAAGAAAGGCACCATGTTTGCAAAAACCTTACCTAGCAGGTATCCCTATGATGAATATAGGCCACCCAAAGCAATATATCCACCAAATGGGGCTTAAGAATGAAGACGAACTCCTGATTCTACAAGAATGTATATATAGGATAAACTCTAGGATACACACACATACACACACACACACACACACACACATATGGTGGGAGCTATAATTCAGAAAAGTAGCACCAATGGATTCCATACATTTCCACTTTTAAAAAGTATGGAAAAGGGGGCATGAGGGACAAGGTAACAAAGAGTACAAGAAATGTATCCAATGCCTAACGTATGAAACTGTAACCTCTATGTACATCAGTTTTATAATAAAAACTTAAAAAATTTTAAAAATTTAAAAAAGTAGGGAAAGGGGGCTGGGAATATGGCCTAGTGGTAAAGTGCTCATCTCATAACATGAAGCCCTAGGTTCGATTCCTCAGCACCACATATAGAGAAAAAGCCAGAAGTGGCACTGTGGCTCAAGTGGCAGAATTGCTAGCCTTGAGCAAAAAGCAGCCCAGGGACAGTGCTCAGGCCCAGAGTTCAAGCCCCAGGACTGGCAAAAAAAAAAGTAGGGAAAAGTAGGCAGCACAGATGATACCATCCTCTCTCTAGTAAGGCAAGGAAATGGGGACAAGTAAAGCCCATAAAGGAACAGTGCCCAGGAGTGAGTAGAAATCCAGGCTTGGATTAAGCTGATGAGGTAGATTCATCATCAAGTTTCAGTACAACTGGTTAGAGGACTCATAAAGTATAGGCAAAGACGGTAAATGAGAATTGGAAATGAGAGCCCAGAGAAACAGGAAATGGGGAAGTAATTTTGTCTACACAACTAAATTAAGAAACATCTAGACAGTTGATCACTAGAGGCTCACACCCATAATCCAAGCTACTCAGGAGACTAAGACCTGAGGATGGCAGGCCCAGGAAAGTCCATGAGACTCTTTGTCTCCAATTAACCAGCAAAAAGAAGTAGAGATGTGGCTCAAATGATAAGAGTACCAGCCTTGAGAGAAAAAGCCAAGTGAGAGCTCTGTGTTCAAGACACAGTATTGGCACATACACACATACACAAAACCCAAGTAAAACACACCTCTGGATGTGTCTCTGAGGGTATGGATGGAGTATGGATGTTCTTGGTTGAGAATGAAGAGACTGACAGTCATATGAGTGCAAATATGTAAGCAAATGTGTTCCTTTACCCTCAAGAACATCACACTAGACAAACTCTTTAAGATAATTATCTAATACCAGCATCTGCATACTCTTAGAATTCTTTTCATAGCTTTGGGATATTCTGAGGTTTAAATTCAATCAATCCATTAAGCACAGAAAAAAAAAGAATGAATGTGTTTGTGCGCGCACACGTGTGCATGCCACTTCTGGAGCTTGAACTTAGGGCCTAGGTTCTGTCCCTGAGCTTTCTAATTCAAGGCTAGCATTCTACCATTTCTGGCTTTTTGTTAGTTAATTGGCTGGCTTCAAACCTCAATCCTTAGATCTTAGCCTCCTGAGTATCTAGGATTACAGGTGTGAGCCACTGGCACCTAACAAAATCATAGTCTTATGCAGCAAATAATCAAATGCCTCAAGCAGAAACCAGAAGGATATAGATCCTGGCACACATGTTCCAACTCCACTTCCAGGTCCAGGAAAAAAATTCACAGCAAACTTGTTTGGTGTCCTTAATATATGGCTATAAGTCAGACACTACCACTAAATAATATGCTAGGTACAGTGCCCAGGCTCTGACTTCAAGTCTAAGGACCCGCATACTCATGTACACATGCACACACATACATACACATACACACACACACACACACACACACACACAGCGAGAAAAGCATATTTTCTACCAAAGTAGTTTGCTTCCTTTCTGTTAATCTTGAGAGAATTGTTTTTCTGTAAATTCCCACTTTGGCCACTGTTAATTACATTTCGATTATATATATCCCTTTCCTGAGCACTTTAATTAACACATGCTGTTAGAAGCTCCTTGACTTTTAATTACTTCCTGTTAATTAAGCCACATCATTTTGCAGATTATGAACCTGAGCTCAGTCAGTGTGAGCACACTGGCAGGGCCTGCTGGATTAAGGATAAAAAGGGAACAGCCAGCCTGCTCTGTGTGCTTGCTTGCTAGATTTTTGGCTGATGGTGCACCCTTCTGCAGAAGTAAACTTTTTCTTGCCGAGTTCCTTTCAGGTTAGTGTCCTTATCCCTAAATGACACCCCAACATTTCAAACTATTTCTTTTTTTTTTGGCCAGTCCTGGGGCTTGGACTCAGGGCCTGAGCACTGTCCCTGGCTTCTTTTTGCTCAAGGCTAGCACTCTGCCACTTGAGCCACAGCACCACTTCTGTTTTCTGTATATGTGGTGCTGGGGAATTGAATCCAGGGCTTCAGGTATACAAGGCAAGCACTCTTGCCACTAGGCCATATTCCCAGCCCCATTTCAAGCTATTTCTAATCACACACACACTTATACATATCAGATACATTACATTGTAAACAGATACAATAAAGTGTCTTTTGCCTTAGCCATCATGATTTCATAGAAAAATACGTCATGAAGCTTTAAAGATAATCTCAAAGGGTAGAACAGAATGACCATTAACTGGATTTAGGATCTGCATAAGCCTTTGATCTGAAAATGAGCTACTAAAATTATGGCCGGGAAGAAGCCCTAGTCTATAAGATAAATATGCCAATTACCCTGATCTGATCATTATATACCATACACATATTGAAATGATATACCATACATCACAAGTATATAAAAATTATGTCAACTAATTTTTTCTTAAGACTAGTTGCCTCAACTCTTTTTTCGAAATGAATATATTATCTAATATTATAGAATAAGAAAAAGGAGCTACAGAAGTGCAAGAAAGTCGTGTCCATTTCCATTAGTTAAGGTTAGAGGCCTTCAGTTACCATGTGCTAAGTATTCCAGGCCCAAAGTAAGCCTGTGGTCATCTGCTATGGTTTGAATGTTCCGCCAATATGCATGCTGAAATGTAATTGGCATCATGACCATACCGAGGTATGACCTTTAAGAAATGATTAGGTTATTACAAGAATCAGTTATGAGTGTGTTAGCATTTCCCTAGCCTCAGGTCCTCAGCTCCTCCCACTAGCCCCCAGATCCACCCATACCTAATGAGCCACTCCTACTCACTACCTAAGTACTTCCCCCTTCACCCCCAGAGAGAGCAGCTGCCACCTGGATAAGGTGCAGACGCCATGTAGCTCCCTCTCCCGTGGGAACTATGGCCCCACTAATAAACCTCCTTATGAACCTTCTTCTCCTGTCTGTGATTATCTCCACATGGTCCTCTGGGATGGCCGGGACCTATGCTTTCAGAGTGAACTCTTATAAAAGGTTAAGTCACCATTTCCTCTTTATCTCCTATGATAGCTTGTCCTTCTGCCTTCTGTTATGGGATGATGCAAAAATAAAAGGCCCTCACAAAGTGCAGAGCAGATGCCAGCACCATATCCTTGGATTTCCCAGCCTCCAAAACCATATGCCAAATAAATTTATGTTCATTATAAATTAGTCTATGATACTGTTGTAGCAGCAGCAGAAACTCTGGCAAGATTCTGGAATATTTGCTTTTTAATTGTAATTCCTGTTTCATTCTTTGTTATCCTAGTCACAAAGCCAATAGGGGGTATGAAGTAGGATCTTTTGAGCCAAGGGCTAATCAGGAGCCACTCTGTTTTCTGGAAGCTCTTAATAAAACAGGAAAGCCTCAATACCTTCACCCTAGCACACTCAGAGATATATACCCAGAAAAGTAAGGCAATTACAATGGTGAAGATACACAAGGATAAAAAGTGTAGAGCATGTGCCCAGCTTGGAGTTAGCACATGGTTTCAAATTTCTATTATGTGCTTATGCTTAGGTGACTGGGAACAGGGAGGGTACTTTTTCTTCCTGAATTTCAATTTATTTTTTTATGTACAAATGGGGAGATTATCTACCTTTAATAACAGCTACTACTGGTTGGCACTGTGTCAACTGTTTCGTAAAAAAAAATTTCGTTAACTCCTGAAACTGCTTAAAGTAGATACACTGAGGGCTAGAGGTGCAGCTCAGCATCTGCCTGGTAAGCGGGACAGAGTTCAAACCCAGTACTGGGGACGTGGGGGAGAGAAAAGTCCGCCTCTATGGCTCACGCCTGTAGCCCTAGCTATTCAGAAGGCAAAAATTAACATAACGGTTCGAAGCTACCCCAGGCCAAAAAAAGTCCCTGAAATTCTATCTCCAATTAACTAGCAAAAAGGTGGGCTGGAGGTGTGGCTCCAGCCGGAAAGGCCGAATTCAAATCCCAAACCAACCCTCCTACACCCCCACCAAAAAAAAAAAAACAAACGTGGGCACACTAGGGCTGGAGAGCGCCTGACTAGCAAGCAAGGGAACCTGAATTCGAACCTTAGCACCGGTGAGAAAAAAGAAAAAAAAAAAAAAAAGAAACACAAAACCCTACTTTACAGGTAAGGATCGGAAGGAGGTTGCGGATCTTGCCCACGATCATAGGACTCCTGCACAATAACCGCCGCCTCGAGAACGAGAACCGAAGCCGGGGCGCTCCTGCCTCCGCGCCCCGCCCCCAACACCGCGAACCGACCGCTCCCCGCGGCCCCCGCGACGCTCAGCCCGCTTCCAAACACTGGGCCCCGAGGAAGTCAGCTGTTAAACATCACACACACACACACACACACACACACACACACACACACACACACACACACACACAGAGTTACGACTCCAGAAGAAAAAGGAGCGGGCCGAATCGGGGGCCCCCCAAGTCTGGAAATGCCTTTCGGGACACACACCCTCTGCATTGTTAGCTCCGCTCAGAGGCACGCCTCCCGGAGGTTCTGAAGGACCGAAGAGGACGCACCCACCCTCTCGGCGCTTACAGCTCAGTCCGAGGAGGACCGGATACGGAGGCGGGCGCCGAGACTCCTGGGAATTGTAGTCCCTCTTAGCCGAGTCGCCCCTTTGGACTGAGTGGCTGTCAGACTGAGACCCTGAATCGAGACTTGCAACTAGTTCTGCATGTAGCGTTGAAAGGACAGGTTAACGTCGGCTGTCCCTGAGAATGTGGACGTGAGCCATTGGAAGTGTGTAATCGTGAAGGATTGTGAAGTATGTTTTAAAGGGAGAGGATGGGAGACTTGGGAGCAAGATGGGGTCCAGTGGGGTTGTTTTGTTTTTGTTTTTGTTTTCCCGGTTTAGTGGCTCTTCCCGCAGTAAGCTAGGTTGTGTCATCCCTTTGGAGAGCTCAAAATGACAATCATGCACTTCCTCCCAGGAATCCTGGCAGATACATCTGGCTCTCACATTCCGGCCACCGTGGCATATCTTAGCTGGTAAGTTCTTCAGTGGTTCTCACGCCTCCCCATCTTTAGCTCAAAACAATTTTTCTTTGGTGTACTTTTGGTTGCTATTACTAAAGTTCTAGATTCTGACTCATGGAGAGTTGGAATCCTTCCTACATCACCTTAGTTTCACAATGTACATGTCTGCCCAGAAAAATGCCTAGTAGTTATATCCTAAGTTCAAGCCTCAGTACTAGAAGTATACACATATCACAAAGAAAGGGCTGGTGAGTGGCACAAGCAGTAGAGGACCTGAGTTCAACTCCTAATACCACACACACACACCTACACGCAAAAATATGTAAGTAGAAAATTTAAAACTAAAAAATATAATTACTAAAATCAAGGAGCAAAACACTAGTTGGGCACCAGTGCACCTATAATCCTAGCTACTCAGGAGGCTGGGATCTGAGAGTCAGAGTTCAAAGTCAACAGACAGAAAACTCCATGAGCCTCTTATCTCCAATTAAGGGGGGGGGGGCAGAAATGGAGCTATGGCACAAGTGGTAAAGTGCTAGCCTTGAACAAAAAACTTCAGGGACAGCACCCAGGCCCCAAGTTCAGACTCAGGACTGGCCTTTTTTTTTTTTTTTTTTCAAATCACTGGATGGTCTCAAAGGAGTGAATATTGAGTACACTAGATTGTACCAATTAATTTAAGAAAGATCAATAGAACTACTCGAACTAATGGATAACAGAGACTAAAAATAAATGAAAATATCCTTAGGGATCTGTGGCACAATGAAAAAAAAATCCAACAATCTTTCTGGACACCAGTGACTCAATACCTGTAATCTATGCTCCTCAAGAGGCTGAGATCTGTGGGCTGGGGATGTAGCCTAGTGGCAAGAGTGCCTGCCTCGGATACACGAGGCCCTAGGTTCGATTCCCCAGCACCACATATACAGAAAAAACGGCCAGAAGCGGGCGCTGTGGCTCAAGTGGCAGAGTGCTAGCCTTGAGCGGGAAGAAGCCAGGGACAGTGCTCAGGCCCTGAGTCCAAGGCCCAGGACTGGCCAAAAAAAAAAAATAAATAAAATAAAAATAAAAATTAAAAAAAAAGAGGCTGAGATCTGAGGACTTTAGTTTTAAGCAAACCCAGGCAGGAAAGTCTGTGAAGCTCTCTTTGCCAGTTAACAACCAAAAAGCTGGATATGGCTCTGTGGCTCAAGTTTAGCCCTGAGCAAAATGCTAAAGAATAGCTAGCACCCAGGCCCTGAATTCAAATACCAGTACCGGCAATCTTAACAGCAGAGTCTCAGAAGAAGGTGCAAATGGTTCAAACCTCTAACCCTAACTATTTAGAAGGTTGAGACAAAAGGACCTAGGTATGAAGCCAGCCTAGGCAGACAAGTCTGAGTGACTCATAGCTCCAGCTAACCAGCAAAAAAAATTGAGAAGTGGAGGTATTGCTCAAATAGTATGTCATCCTTGAGTAGAAAAAGCAGAGGAAGGGGCTGGGAATATGGCCTAGTAGCAAGAGTGCTTGCCTCATATACATGAAGCCCTGGGTTCCATTCCCCAGCACCACATATATAAAAAAAATGGCCAGAAGTGGCACTGTGGCTCAAGTGGCAGAGGGCCAGCCTTGAGCAAAAAGAAGCCAGGGACAGTGCTCAGGCCCTGAGTCCAAGGCCCAAGACTGGCCAAAAAAAAAAAGGAAAGAAAGAAAGAAAAAGCAGAGCAAGAGAGGCCCTGAGTTCAAGTTCCAGTGAAGACACCAAGAAATAATGAAACAAATAATGGTCAATAACTCCTTGAGTCTGATGAAAAACACAAACAGATTCAAGAAAATGAACAAACCCCAATTAAACTCAAATCTCTACCAAAACACATGTAATTGCTACAAACAAGAAAATAATATGACACCAGAGAAATGTTCCTTATAGAATGCTAATGAGAATGGCAACAGATTTCCCATTTGAAATAATGAAGGTAAAAGCAAATATTTGTGATGTGTTATCTTAAAAGACCTGCCAACCATGAATTGTATATCCAGTGAAACTAGCCTTCAAGAATGGAGAGGAGAAGCTGGGCATCTATGGCTCACACCTGTAATCCTAGCTACTCAAGAGGCTGAGATCTGAGAATCCCAGCCAGGGCAAGAAAGTCTATGAGACTCTTACCTCCAGTTAATCAGCAAAAAGCCGGAAATGAGCTTTGACCCAAGTGGTAGAGCGCTAGCCTTGAGCAAAAAGGCTCAAGGACAGCATCCAGGCTCTGAGTTCAAGTCTCAGAACAAGCATAAAGAGAGGAAATCCAGACCTTCTGAAATGAATGAAAATTATGTATCGTCACACTCAATTTTAAAAGAACAGCCCAAGGAGCAAAGTGCTTTTGGCTCCTCATACAGAAAACTGTATGACTCCCATTAACCTATAAAACATCAGGCGTTTTTTTTTTATCGTCTTATTAATAAGGTAAAAAAGCATTTAATAAATAACTCAGCTATACTTTATATATTGAGATATGGAGTGTTTTTCTTTCAGCAAAAATACTTCCTCCAAGGTTTTTCATATATTTGATCATTTACATGAAATTTAGATAAAATACAAAATTCTATACTCAAAGTTTTACCCTGTACAACTTGAAAGTATAATTATGCCATCTTTTTGTAGTCATTGCTGCTACTGGCAAATCAGATAGATTCAACCTATTGGTTAGAGACCACAAAATGCCAGGCTCTGTTTTTGACCCTAGGGATCCAATTCTAATTCTGATTCCCTCATTTCTGGAGTGCTTAAAAGCAAAAGATGAGTTTGGGAAGGATAAAAGCCATATATCCTAACACGCTACAGGAATCTGGGCTGAGCTTTGCAGCCATAAGATCTATCCTTTAGGCAAATGTGCAGACAAAGGGTGGGTAAAGCACCCTGGCCAGGCTCACAATTCCTAGATGTTCCGGTGGTCTCTGGCTGGGAGATCGGCTACCAGAGATGCTGTGGTAAACTCTCGCGAGAAGGAAGGATACCTTACAGCCGTGAGACGCTAGTTCCCGCCCACCGGCTGAGAAAAGGGGGGGGGGGGAAATCGATAAGCGCGCAGTGCCTTCTGGGAGTCGTAGTTCCTAGAGGGATGCCTTCTCCCCGATGGTTCTTACGCATGCGCGACTTCAAGCTGGCCCTAGAAGTTCGTAGCCTTTGTCAGGCCGGGAATAGGAGGTAAGTTGGATGCTACAATGCCGCACTTCTTGGCTCATCCTCCACGGTAAACCGGGATCGTTCCCAGCGGAATCGAGGCTAGAAGGCACAGACCTTGAACTCCATCCCCACATGCACGAGCCCTAATCCTTGCCCCCTGGGATTGGGGTGCCAATGAGTGGCAGAATTGGAGGGCGGAATGGAGCTGAGGGTGGCTGGACCATCGAGGGTGCTGGGTTGGGTGTGCGGAGCGCCTTGGAGTTTGTGCGTGCTTTTTGTGCGTCCACGGCAGCCACCCCTCGGTGCTCCATCCGTCCCCCACCCTCCAACCCCCACCCCCGGGCCTCCCCAAGCTGCGGACACCAGTGTCGGAGGACCCAACCTCGAGGATGCTGCGTCCAGGTTTCCAGGCTCGCGCTCCATAGGATCGAGGTAGACTCCACAATAGTCTGACAGAGATCTTCCCGCAGACACGCTAGAGGGAAGGCTGGGGGAGCACCCCGAGGCTCCAGGGACTTGCAACGAACTGTTCCATGCACAGAGGTGGAAGTTGACCGAAGAGCAGAATCTGCAGGACATGGAGGAGGTGGTAATCATGAAGACAGATTTGGCTGACGTTTCGAAGACACGAGGTAGAATTGTCCCAGGGTTGAACTTGGGTATCGGAAGGACAGAATTCCTTCCTGGGGGCGGGATGGGGAGGGCATTGCCTGAGACAAGTGACTGCTTGGCAGAGAGGACTGTCTGCATCCATTGTCTTGGGTATCGATGGCCTCTTTGTGGGAGATTTGATGTGATCTGTATCCCCTTTCCACTCTGTAGTGGGTGGACAGTAGACCTTTCAAAGCCACCCCCAAATATAAGCAAGTGTTAAGCCTCTAAGATGGGAGCAAAGCTATGACTACTTTTGTCACATGTTATTTCTTCTAAATGATTATCCCCTCCTTGTGTCCATCAGTGGGGTCTGAGAATTTAACTTTGTGTTTGCAAAAATATTTCTTCCACATGCATTATCTTTATCAGCACAGTTACCTTGTGGTTCATTAATAAAATAAAAACAGAGAGGCTGGAGTTCTTCAGTCTCATGTAGTATGGTGAAGGAATTTTTAGCCTTGAAGTCTGAATAGGAAGATAAGGCTTGGTCTAATCATTACTACTTTCTTGCCCTTAGCTTTGTCTTCCCAGGATTCTCCCCTTTCCCAAGAGAAGAGTCCAGAAGAAGGAGAAGTAGCAGCTCTGCAACTCACAGCCAGATCCCAGGTGAGTGGTCTCTATTGATGATTTAAATTTCAAATTTTTCAAGAGTATAGATGCATAGCTCTCTTTTTGAAAAGGTTTCCCCCACACACAAAGCCCATTGTGAGACCTATGTTCTAATTTTGAGAGACTGATGGAAACACAGTAGGAAATATTTTCTACTTACCCATTTGTACCTCTCTTCTCCATCTAGTATTTATTATCTTTCTACAGGCAAGTGTGCAGTATTTGCCTTCTTGCTTCTACTATGCTAATTTCTATGCTTGGTAATTTGGGAAAAACTTTTTTTGGGGGGGAAGGGTGTCAATCCTGGGGCTTGAACTCGGTCTAGGCATTGTCCCTGAGCTTCTGCACTCAAGGTTAGTGTTCTACATTGAGCTACAGCTCTACTTCTGGGGTTTTGGTGATTAATGGGGATTTTTAAAAAAAAAAAAAGTCTCATAGGGCTGGGAATGTGGCCTCGTGGTAGAGTACTAGTCTCCCATTCATGAAGCCCTGGGCTCAATTCCTCTGCACCACATATACAAAAAAAGCTGGAAGTGAAACTGTGGCTCAAAGTGGTAGAATGCTAGCCTTGAGTGAAAAGGCTCAGGGTCAGCACTCAGACTTCTGAGTTCAAGCCCCACGATCAACCAGAAAAAAAAAATAATAATAGTAATTAGGAAGGTGCTCTCCATGGTGTGTTTGGCATGCTGCAACCCAAAGATTTCCCAATTAACCTTTCTCTTTACTACTATAATCCAAGTATAAATATAAGCAGATCATACACATTGGTAGTATTTGTAAAAATTAAGTTCTTGGGGCCCTTTATATGCCTGCCTGTCTCTGTTGGCTTCCCAAATGCTTAACAGGAGTCTCAGACTTCATTAATCAAGAAACTTTAAGTTGCTTCTGATGAAACTCATCTTAAACTGGCTTATGCAAAAAAAAAAAATCTATATATCTATATCTATACATATATATTGAACAATACTACTCTGGCTAGATAAGGCTTAAGAACAAACTGGACTTGGTAATACCTGTAATCACAACTACTTTGGAGGCATAGGTAAAAGAATTGTAGTTTTAAGATAGCCAGACGAAAGTATGAGACCCTATCTGAAAAAAACATCTGAAGTGAAAAGGATTAGAAGTGTGGCTCAAGAGGTAGAATACTAACCTAGCAAGTACAGGGCACTGGGTCAAAACCTCAGTACTGCCAAAAGAATTTTATTTTAGTCCTAGGAAAAGTTAGAAATGGTTCAGAGGTATTTTGCATACTACTCTTCATCAGATTCTCTAAAAGTTAGTATTTTATTTTATTATATTTTTGCCGGTTCTGAGGCTTGAACTCGGGGCCTCAGCATTGTCCCTGGCTTCTTTTTGCTCAAAACTAGCACTCTACCTCTTGAGCCACAGCACCACTTCTGGCTTTTCCTATATATGTGGTGCTGAAGAATTGAACCCAGGGTTTCATGTATACTAAGCAAGCACTCTACCACAGGCCACATTCCCAGCCCCAGCATTCTGTTTTGCACTATGATTGTTACTCCAAAATCAAGATAGTAACCTTGGTGAAATACTGCGACTTGCTGATCTTATTCAGATTTTCCAGCTGTTTTATTTTTGTATCAAATTTCTGTTTTTATCTTATACTTCTGGTTTCCTTAGTCATTGTTCTTGATTTGTATGCACCACTCATTTACTTATATAATTAAAAAAAAATAAAATGCCAGTCTTTAAGGCTACCAAACTTCTTGAGTAGAGTTTTAGCCATTTGGCATTGGGTTTTGCTTTTTATTTCATAATTATTTTTATATTCTGTTTTTTTCAATTATTTTTATTTTTTAATTGTTCCATATTTTTTCAATTTACCTTGTCACTGTCTGCAAATGCCTTGTGAATATATAAATAGATGCTTCCTATACAGTTAAAGCATTTGGTGTATGTTTCAACAACTTTAGAATATTATTTACATTCCCTATGACATTGTGTAAAGGGGCATGTTCAATACTAATGTGTATCCATCTCCTTATAGTTTTGTGTGGGGAGTTTTATCTGTAACTTTATCATGTTTTACACACCAACATTTTTTGGTTAATGTGTAACCCTAATTAGTTTATGGCAGTCATTGTCTAATATCTTCAATCTTGAATTAATTCCATATTTTACAGAGTTTGGAGGCAGGTCACTGCCAGTCTTCTTTCCATGACATCTCTTTGCAAGTTCTGTATTGCAGTTTATCTTTTTTTTTTTTTTTTGGCCAGTCCTGGGCCTTGGACTCAGGGAGCCTGAGCACTGTCCCAGGCTTCTTTTTGCTCAAGGCTAGCACTCTGCCACACTTGAGCCACAGCGCCCCTTCTGGCCGCTTTCTATATATGTGGTGCTGGGGAATTGAACCCAGGGCTTCATGTATAGGAGGCAAGCACTCTTGCCACTAGGCCATATCCCCAGCCCTGCAGTTTATCTTTTGAATGCTGATTGTTCCTTTAAGCTTTTATTAAGGACTCACAGAAATAATATGTTAAACCACCTTTTCCTATATTACGTCTGCTTTACCAAACTACATTGTTTACTTATTTGGTTCATCTTTTAATGCTTTATTCCTCAGAACAATACAGTCAAAGGCTGTTTTCAATGCAACAATTATAGTTACATTTCACCTAGTTCCTATGTTGAGTCTAACACAGAATGCCTGGAACACTGTTGATACTGCATGACTTTACTTAGCATATTTGCAATCTGAACACTAGTCAAATCCTTCCCTCCTCCCTTGTTGAGTGTGTTGTCAAACCTTTCCTAGTGCCAGCAGAAATGGGGACATTTCTACAGGAAGGAAAAGATAGTGAATGAAGGTGTGCTTTGTATCTTAGGAGAGTGTGACATTCAAGGATGTAGCCATGGACTTTACACCAGAGGAATGGAGGAAGCTGGATCCTACCCAAAGGGATGTGATGCTTGAGAACTACAGGAACCTGGTCTCACTTTGTAAGTATGATTTTATTCTCATTGTGACTCAGGGATATCATGGCTTTATTGCAAATGAAAAAGTTTAACCAGCCTTCATTTTCTCATTGAGAAAATTTCTTTGGAGCCTATTTTGTTTAATGCTGGGGACTGAACCTACTACGAATGCACTCTACCACTGAGATATACCCACAGATGAAAAGTCTTTTTTCCCCCACCTAGGTTCTTGGTGAAATATCTATGCTTATTATGTATCATGGATTAAATGATAACCTAGTTCATGCTAGCTCAATGGGGAAAAATAGCTTGACTCAGAAAATCCATGTATCATCAGGAATTTCACCTGCATGTTTATTTTTAGTCATTTGGCTTGGCTTTACCCTATATTAGCTTGATGCTGAGATTCTCCCTATGTAGCAGAGATGGCCATCAGAAGCCCTATGGTTGAATTATTCTTCTAGTTACAAAGCTAAAAAAGGGAAAAAATGCTTCTGTCCTGTGAGCTGAATAAATAGGGCCACATGCTCATCCAAGAAAGTAAAAAAACCAAGAGTCAGAGGATTCTGGTGTTCTAGATCTTGTGCACACCACTCTGGGTATGTGTGCACAGCCACGTGTGTATTTGTACAAGAGTGGAAGGGACAGTGATAGCTCTTCATGAACCCAATCCCCGAAGAAAGTGACTTCTAGTCACAGGAACAGGAAGTAAGGAAAAATACTGGACAAAATCAATCACTGCAGTCGCAATTTTGTGGTGCCACTGAGGTCCCATTTTTTCCATCATTTTTCCTGAAATTCAAATTAATCTGCAATAGCAAGTTTCCCACACAATAAGGATGTCAAGACTCTTCAGCAAGCTCAGGCCCTTGCTGGAGCTATTTTAGGCTCCATTTATGGTTGGTCATCCTTCCTCATTCCAGATCTTCCTATAATATTTTTTTTCCTAGTACTGAGGTTTGAACTCAGCACTTTGTACTTATTCAGCTGGTACTCTAACACTTATGCCATGCTTCTATCTTGAATATTTTTGTGCCAATCCTGGGGTTCAATCTCAAGATCTGGATGCTGTCCCTGAGCTTTTTGCCCAAGGCTAGCTCTCTACCACTTGAGCCACAGCTCCAATTCCAGCTTTTTGGTGGTTACAGTAATTGGAATTAAGAGTCTCACAGACTTTCCTACCCAGGCTGGCTTCAAACTGCAGTCCTCAGATCTCAGCCTCCTGAGTAGCTAGGAGTGAGCCACCAGCACCTAACCAGTTGGATTTAATTTGAGATAGAGTTTCACAGACATTCAGACCAGGATGTCTCCGAACCCCAGTCCTCTAGATCTCAGCCTTCTAAGTAGCTAGGATTCTAAGTATGAGCCTACTGGTGTCTGATCTTTGTTGTAGATCAACAGATTGGAACTGTATTTGAGTATAGATTTTTGTGTCTGTCATAAATAGCTAAGTTTGGGCTGGGAATGTAACTTCGTAGTAGAGTGCTTGCCTAGCATGCCTGAAACCCTAGGTTCAATTCCTCCATACCACACAAACAGAAAAAGCTGGAAATGGTGCTGTGGCTCAAGTGGTTCTAGCCTTGAGCAAAAAAGAAGCTCAGGGACAGTGCTCAGGCCCTGAGTTCGAACCCCAGGACTGGCAATAAATACGTACGTACATACATACATACATACATACCTAAGTTTGTGTCTTTAACTCCCATTTTCTGCATAGGGAGCAGAAAATGTTTCTCTTCTCCATTTCTCTCCTCATTTAACTATTATACTAAAATTTTTGCTAAAACCTAAAAACTAATAATAATTTACAAATCATTTTTCTTCTGATCATCAACACCTATCACAAAGTTCTCAAAGGCAATGTCATCATCCCATTTTCTCTTAACTTTGAAGTGGGCCCTGAGGCTGAGATGGGCCAGTGATGAATTTCATAAAAAGTCCGTGGAGAAATACATTAAGTAATACACTTTTATGCTTAAACACTAGAATGTTAAAGATAAGTTTGACTTTTTTTGTAGTTATTTTTTTCTCCTTTCCTACTGTATAAATGGTATATAGGCTCTGTAATTATAAGTTGCAAAATTTCTCTTCCTTTAGTGATACTGAATTTGATGATAGACTTGAAAATCATTTTAGTAGTTTCTGAGTGTTTCTAGTCATGTTAATAATAAAATACATGTCATGCTTATTACTTTCTTCCTTTCTCTCCTTTTGTTTTTATTGAGCAGGGCTTCCTATTTCAAAACCTGAGGACTACAGTTTGGACAATGCAAAAGAACCATTGAAGCTTGAAAAAAAAGTTTCCAAATGCAGCTATTCAGGTGAGTCAGGTAGATGGGACTCTTCAGAAACATTCAATAGGATAGTGAATAAATGGCACTGTCAGTGCTTATGAAAGAGCATTAGAATAGCAAGGCTGGAATACCAGCCTTGAACACAAAAGACAATTGAGAGTGTAAGGAACCAAGTTCAAGCCCAGTACCAACACACACACATACACACATACACACACACCCCAAGTCCCTATGTGTTTTTATTTTGAGAAATATTTTAAAGTACTATAAGTACGTCAGTCCAGAAAAGATAACATGTATCTATCACCAAGATTAAACACATCCTAATAGTTACTTTTCTATTTTTTGTGGTTTTTTTTTTTTTTTTTTGCAGTCCTGGGGTTTGGACTCAGGGCCTGAGCACTGTCCCTGGCTTCTTTTTGCTCAAGGCTAGCACTCTACCACTTGAGCCACAGTGCCACTTCTGGCTGTTTTCTGTATATATGGTGCTGGGGAATTGAACCCAGGGCCTCATGTATACAAGACAAGAACTCTTTGCCACTAGGCCATATCCCGAGCCCCCACTTTTCTTTTTTTTTTTTTTTTGGCCAGTCCTGGTCCTTGGACTCAGGGCCTGAGCACTGTCCCTGGCTTCCTTTTGCTCAAGGCTAGCACTCTGCCACTTGAGCCACAGCGCCACTTCTGGCCGTTTTCTGTATATGTGGTGCTGGGGAATCGAACCCAGGGCCTCATGTATACGAGGCAAGCTCTCTTGCTACTAGGCCATATCCCCAGCCCCCCCCCCACTTTTCTATATTTTTGCAATATAAAATACAAAGAGGGGCTGGGAATATGGCCTAGTGGTAGAGTTCTCACCTCATATACATGAATCCCTAGATTAGATTCCTCAGCACCACATATATAGAAAAAAACAGAAGTGGCGCTGTGGCTCAAGTGGTAGAGTGCTAGCCTTGAGCAAAAAAAAAAAAAAGCCAGGGACAGTGCTCAGGCACTGAGTCCAAGGCCCAGGACTAACCGAAACAAAACAAAACAAAACAACAACAAAACAAAAAAACAACAACAACAAAGAAGCATCATAGCTTTTCTATGAATTTTCACATTTGTGTCAATAGTGCCAAATCTAAAAAATAACTTTACCAGCCCCATTAGAAACAACATTGGGCCTTGTTTCACCTGCCTGTCTCCTCCCAAGGGTAAACTTATCCTGACTGGTAACACTATAGGTTAGTTTTTATTGTTCTTAAACTTTAGCTAAATAGAATTATATTATATATACTCTTGTATCTGGCTTGCTTCATTAAACGTTAGCTGTGAGATATATCCAGGTTGTGAAATGGTATAGTTCATTCATTCTCATTGTATAGCCTTTCATTATCTCAATATTTCCATTTCTTTCCCCCCTCCTTTTTTTGGTTGATTGAACCTGGGGCCTGGGTGTTGTCCCTGAGCTTTTGCACTCAAGGCTAATCCTCTACCACTTTGAGCCTCAGTGCTACTTCTGGTTCTCTGGTGGTTAATTAGAGATAAGAGTCTCACGGACTTTCCTATCCAGGCTGGCTTCAAACTGCAGTCATCAAATCTCAGCTTCCTGTATATCTAGGATTATAGTTATGAACCACCAGCACCTGGTTTCCAGTCTATTTCCTATCCTAAAGATAGGCATTTGGGTAGTTTCCAGTGTAAGGTTGTAAGTTAAGTGCTTTTATGTACATTCATTTCATATTGAGGTTTGAACTCAGGACTTTGCACTTACTAGACTACTTTATCACTCGAACCATGCCTCCAGACTTGTCTTTTGCTGGTTATTTTTGAAATAGGATCTTGTCAACTTTTCTGCCTAGGCAAAATCACATTCCTTCATCTCTCACCCTCCTAGTAGCTAGGATTATAGGTGTGAGTCACCAGTACCCAACTATTAAATATCTCCTTCACATATCTTTTCATGAACTTGTATATGTGTTTCTGGTGGATATATACATACAGGTAAAACAACTGGGTCATAAGTTAGTTAGGTGCATGTTTTTGGTAGATAATGACAAAGAGATTTTCAAAATTATTGTACCAATTACATTCCCATCTGCAGAGAATATGAATTCTAGTTGGTTTACATGATTATCAACTTACATTGTTTTATCTTCATTTTAGCTATCTTTAATAGGTGTGTGATATTTTTTGCTCTTTGAGAAATAAACAAATTAGAAATTCAGTTAGTTTCATTATTTGATTCTCTAGAAATAACTACTGTATCTTGAAGTTAGTGTGAGTCATTTCAGTGTTTGCATTTCCAGTTTTATGTGTATGTGTAAGTGTGTATATTTTATACACACATTTTTCTTTACTCTTTTTTAGCTTTCTATTTTATTAATATATGTTAATATGTAATGAATCTCTATTATAACTAAGGAGTAAGTCCCTGGTGTTTAAATAAACTGAATGGCTTACTTTTACTTTTTTGCCATTAGCAAGAATTGCAGGGGCTGGGGATATGGCCTAGTGGTGAGAGAGCTTGCCTTGTATACATGAGGCCCTGGGTTCGATTCCCCAGCACCACATATACAGAAAACGGCCAGAAGTGGCGCTGTGGCTCAAGTGGCAGAGTGCCAGCCTTGAGCAAAAAGGAAGCCAGGGACAGTGCTCAGGCTCTGAGTCCAAGGCCCAGTACTGGCAAAAAAAAAAAGAATTGCAGTGGACATTTCTTTATTGGCTTTTCTTCATCTTGACAGTTGGGGGTTGAGATAAATAACTGGAAGGATTACTGAGTCTTAAAATAACATGTTAGTTTTACTAGGAATTGTTAAGATTCTACCATCCATTTTGGCCAACAGTTATCAAACTTGTTCACTTTTGCTATTTGATAGCTACTAAATGCTACTTCATGTGTTTTATTTATATTTTATTGATGTTATGATTTACTGATAAATGTCAGAGTTCTGAATATTTTGTAATTTTTTGCTCTAGCTTTTCTTGATTGGAGCTTTTTGTTTATTTTATTTTTTACTTGTATATTTTAGATTTTAATGTATGATAAGGGTAGCTTTACAAATCACTGAGAAAAAATTGATTCTAGTCTTTGACTTTATTTTATGGTGTCCGAGGCAGATTGAATTTTTATATTTTAGGATTGGATTTATTGTTTTTTGTTTGTTTTGTAGTGCTGGAGATCAAATGAAGGTGCTTATGTATACTAGGCAGTGCTCTGCCACTGAGCTATATCCTAAGCTGTTATTGAATTATTTAATAGTTCTTTTGTGAATTTTCTTATGTCAATGTCAGAAAGATAATCTGTAGTGTAGACCCTGTGAATCTGTGCTTCCAAGTATTTATAACTGTACTCCACACTAAGATGGTAAATGTATGCGTATTTGTTATTACTAGTATTATATAACATGTTTTCTTATATCTGTATACTCATTGCCTGATCATCCACTGGTCATTGCTCCATCTGCCTCCTTCCTTCATACCTAGTCACCTTTCCTCTTTTCTAACTCTTCTTCATTAGAGTATATCCTTTTTGGGCTGGGGATATGGCCTAGTGGCAAGAGTGCTTGCCTCGTATACATGAGGCCCTGGGTTCGATTCCCCAGCACCACATATACAGAAAATGGCCAGAAGTGGCGCTGTGACTCAAGTGGCAGAGTGCTAGCCTTGAGCAAAAAGAAGCCAGGGCCAGTGCTCGGGCCGAGTTCAAGCGCCAGGACTGGCAAAAAAAAAAAAAAAAAAGTATATCCTTTTCTTCTGTATGTCTTTTTTTTTTTTTTTAATTTTTTTTGCCAGTCCTGGCGCTTGAACTCGGCCCGAGCACTGGCCCTGGCTTCTTTTTTACTCAAGGCTACCACCACTCTACCACTTGAGCCACAGTGCCACTTCTGGCTTTTCCTGTTTATGTGGTACTGAGGAATTGAAACCAGGGCTTCTTGCATGCTACTCAAGCACTCTACCACTGAGCCACATTCCTAAACCCTCTGTGTAATGATTCTATTTCCCTCAAATTGCAAGTCATTTAATAAGAGTCAAATCTACTTAGGCCTTGAAGGCATGCTTTTCACCTTCATTTATCCCTACCAATTACATAACTGCCTCTGTGTTGAATTAGGGGGGAAATGCATTTCCACTGTCTTTCAGATAAGGAGAGAAGACCAGAGAGCAAGAATTCAACTTCAGTGCAAGGTATATCCAAAAAAGAATCACATCATGGTACATGTCATGTAAAAGACAGACTGAAAAGGAACAGTGTCTATGACTCTACCTTGGAAACAGCACTTGAATGTGAAAATTGGTTAGAGAATCAGCAAGGAAATCAGGAGAGACACTTGAGAGAAATGTTCACACACCTGAATGCCCTCCCTGGGGAAAGAGATCATGAGCAGGACGTATATTGGAAAATTTTCAATCAGAAATCTCTCCTTATAACTCAAGACCGAGTTCCCAAAGGATCTTATGCTTTCCATACAGTTGGAAAACAACTGAAGCAGAAATCAAACCTAACTAACAAGCAGAGAACATATAAAGAGAAAAAAACTCATAAATGTAATGATTGTGGTGAACTCTTCACTTACCATTCAGTTCTTATTCGACACCAGAGAGTACATACTGGGGAGAAACCCTATACCTGCGATGATTGTGGGAAATCTTTTAGCCACAGAGCTAATTTAACTAAACACCAGAGAACTCATACTAGAATTCTCTTTGAGTGTAGTGAATGCAAGAAAACCTTCACAGAAAGCTCATCCCTTGCAATACATCAGAGAATTCACATTGGAGAAAGACCTTATGAATGCAGTGAGTGTGGGAAAGGTTTCAACAGAAGCACACATCTTGCACAGCATCAGTTGATTCATACAGGAGTGAAGCCTTATGAATGTAATGAGTGTGATAAAGCTTTCATCCATTCATCAGCACTCATTAAACATCAAAGAACTCATACTGGAGAAAAACCCTACAAATGTCAAGAATGTGGGAAAGCCTTTAGCCACTGCTCATCCCTTACTAAGCATCAGCGAGTTCACACTGGAGAAAAGCCATATGAGTGTAGCGAATGTGGAAAAACTTTTAGTCAGAGCACACACCTTGTTCAGCATCAGAGAATCCATACTGGAGAAAAACCCTATGAATGTAATGAATGTGGGAAAACTTTTAGCCGGAGCTCAAACTTCGCTAAACATCAGAGAATTCATATTGGAAAGAAACCTTACAAATGTAATGAATGTGGGAAAGCCTTCATTCATTCATCGGCTCTTATTCAACACCAGAGAACTCATACTGGAGAGAAACCCTTTAGGTGTAATGAATGTGGGAAAAGCTTTAAATGTAGTTCATCCCGCATCAGACATCAAAGAATTCATACTGGAGAGCAACTCTGAAAAATTAATGAATGTGAATAAATGTAAGTTGGCATTAGCACTGTGTTAAATACTTAACTGTTTGGTAGATCCATAATATGCCTTTGAAGACCAATATTATTTCATCTAATTTCACTTGCCGAAATTCTATAGGCATATAAGTTCACTTGCCTAATGCGTCATTTATTTTGAGCTATAGGAAGTATTCCTATGCCCATTGATTTGATAATTATGAAACTTTCTAGCCAGAGATCTCAAAAATTTTTTTTCTCCAACCTTCTAAATATCCACTTATAGTTTAGGAAATTTTATGGAAGGATAGCAGTAGACATTGTGAAATCTACCCTCTCCCCTTTTTTTGGTCCCACAAACTTTGTTGTGGCCTCTCACTTTGTAAGAAAATTCTTATTTTGTAAGTTAAGCTAAGTATTCATCTTTATCATGAGAAAAATGCAAGGTTATTACTCTGAATCCAAAGTATAGACCTAATTGTACAGATAGTATCATTTCCCTAGTGTCATTTCTTTTACTAGTCATAGAAGCTTTTAGGCTAAAAAAAGAGGAAGTGGACTTGAACTACCCATCGCTCCCAAAAGCTGCTGTCTAATATGGCGAACATAACTAAAGTATTACAGAAGGTTCTAAACTGTGGTTACAGGGACTTTGTAATTCCCTGAGATTTACCCTAAAGTACAGATTGACTCAATGCCTTAACTGTAATTATTAATCAAGACCCTCCCTTTTCTTCTCCTTGGCATTGATTGAATCCAGAGTTTTTTACATTATTAGGAAAACCTTGTTTCTTTACATTATTCGGCTTTTTATAAACTGTGCTTTGTCACTTAGAAAAAGAACTCTAGGGACAGAGAGTGCCTAAAAGTTAGAGTCCCAGTCAAGACAGGTACTGAAGGAACTGAGCACCTACTTCTCATGATTAGGCAAAGCTCATAGGACAGAATTCAAGTAACTCACCTGAGGATAAGGAGCTTCCTTTTGTGAAGTTACCATTTCTCTGGCCTTCCTGTTTACCTGTATTTTGTTCTTGTTCACTGTGTGTTGGATGGTCATTATTCCAGACTCATTAAGAAAGCATGAAAATATGATGACTTATTAGTGTAGATTATATGAGTAGCCAAGGATTATGGGTGGGATTCAAAACACAGAAGCAGAAATTCAAATATAAATTTTAAAATTATTTCATACTAATCAGTGTCATATGGAAAGTAAACTATTTAAAAGTATAGAAAAAATCACAGATTTCTTTCCTGTTTCCTGAATCCTACCTTCCCTCTTATACTCTTACGCTCTTTATCTTATCTCTGTTACTTATAATTCCCAGTAAACCTAACTTGAGAGCTCACTGTGCTCACAAGCATTTGCACTCTCTATGTACACATACATCTGTCATACTTACCTATTTCAAAATAGATTGTTTAACAAGGTGATTAAGCACCAGTCAATAGGAGTTACTTAAAAATGTGTATCAAAATGGTCCTTGATGGGTCATGCCTATAATCCTACCTACTCAGGAGGCTAAGATTTGAGGATTGTGGTTTGAAGCCAGCCTGGGCAAGAAAGTCCATGCAATGCTTATCACCAATAAACTACTTTAAAAAAAAAAAAGTGAAAGTGGATCTGTGGTTCAAGTTGTAGAGTGCTAGTCTTGAGCACAAAAAGCTCAGAGACAGTGCCCAGGCCTGAGTTCAAGCCCCGGGACCAGGAAAAAAATAATGTATCTCTCTCCTACCTTTTCTTTACTGATTTGGAGCTGTGATCATTCTGCTCTCTGGCCTCCCATGCTTCTATTTCTACCAGGAGCTGTTCTTCGAGTTTCTAAGGAATCCATTTGGTTTTTTGGGTTGTTTTTTTTTGTTGTTGTTGTTGTTTGTCAACATATCACATAGATGGGTGCTATCTGGTGGTTCTAGCTCCTCAATTTGCAATCTAATTGCAGTCAAGTAGTGGTAGATGGACTTACTCTCTAAGCTCTGGAAATAGAACTGGGAAGTCCTTTGCACTTCAGTGTTTGTCCTTTTTATGCCCAATGTTTAACCTGATTTCTAATTTCTATCCCAACGTGCATAGTGTAAGTGTTAATGCTCTGCCTTTTAAATGTTTTTGGTATCTATAAACTAAGACTGCTCTTATAGTCATCTATCAATAAAAATGTTTTTTTGTATATGTATTATCAGTAACTTTTGTAACCTGTATTTAAATTCTAATTTGAACTTAGTTAAAATATGAAGATCAGACATAAATTATATATTATTCAGAAAACCAATAACATGTCTAATTGTTCATCTGGCTTCATAACTTCTGAAAACATCGAATAGGGAATACCCTCAGCAGCCCATATAGTTGTGAGAAAATTAAGGAGTAGAGAGAAAGATTGGTCTACCATGTAGTGCTGAATCCTCATGCCCTGTTACAGCAATATTCACTCAACTATAGTGATAGGGGAGGTAAGATGTTCATATAAAAAACACAGGCTGGGAATACAGCCTAGTGGTAGAGTGCTTGCCTGTTATACATGAAGCCCTGCGTTCGATTCATCAGCACCACATATATAGAAAAAGCCAGAAGTGACACTGTGGCTTAAGCGATAGAGTGCTAGCCTTGAGCAAAAAGAAGCCAGGGACAGTGCTCAGGCCCTGAGTTCAAGGCCCAGGACTGGCAAAAAAAAAAAAAAAAAAGAATTTACAAATTAGCCTTAAGAATTCACATTCTGGTGAGTGATGTATACATACATACATATATGCATGCATACATATATATATATATACATGTGCATATGTATATATATTTAAGGTGAGAGGTATATGCATGCATGGACACACACACACACACAGCCTGGCTTTGAACAAGAAAAATTTATCAAAATAAAACTATGACATGTTGAAAAAACATTTCATGTATTGCTACAGAAATCTTATGAAGTTGATGTAGTGAATATTTCCTAGGTTTTGGCCTTCTGTCCACTGCTTGATCTTTGGCAAATAGCTCCCTTTATGAACCTGGATGAGGAACAAGCACTCTGCCACTTGAGCCACAGCTCCACTTCTGGCTTTATTCTATATATGTGGTGCTGAGGAATCGAACCTAGGGCTTCATGTATACGAGGCAAGCACTCTTGCCACTAGGCCATATACCCACCCCCTAATTTGTGAGTTCTTATAGCTAACTGTACACTGCAGATTGGCAGGGAGTCTTTGCTTAATAGCTATTTAGGGACCAGAGATTATATTGAAAGGTTACCCTCTTAAATCTTACTTTGTCATGGCAAAACCATAATTTTATGTATGGTCTAGTCAGTTTGTTCTGGAACCCCTACTGTGACTTAAACCTACCAGACTGTTGAACACTCTTCATTCTGTGAAAATCCATTTCAGACTAACTTAAAACAAAAAAGGCTGTCATGATTAAAAATTTTAAGAGTGAAACCTGGCTCAGGGATAATTTGGATTCAAGTTTTCCAAAGATGTCACTACATTATTCTCTTGCTATCTCAACCACGTTCCTAGGGATTGGTTTTATACCCAACCAGATGGTTCACTGGCAACTTTTGACTTGTGTTGTCTGACAGCTGTTACTTCTGAAGAAGAAAACAAAAGTATTTCTTTAGAGTACCATTCAAAGTTGCATACAGTACCTGGAGGTATAATTCCATGGTAGAGTGTTTGTCTTGTATGTGGAGCTCCTAGATTTGATCCCCAACATTGGGAAGAGGAGATTTGTAAGTGCAAAGAGATTCTGATTGGCCTAGAGCATGGACATCCTTAAACCAACCACTATGGCAAAAAGAAATGGACAGTATATGGTGGGTGAGGCAGGTTATTTTATTTGTTTATTTATTTTTGCCTAAAGAAGCCTCAGGAGATAACATGTGCAACCTCCTTGGTAAGATGCTAAGGGCAAACATTTCCCTGTCAACAATGGTTATAACAGTGCTTCTTCAATCTGCTAGCCCTTGCTCTGCTCAACATAAATGGACAGAGTCCTGAATAGTATATAGTACCAAAAGATAGTACCAAAGATAACACAGAACCATCCCAAAATGTACGGATCATTTGGGATGAGAAAACAGCAAGGCTGAGGTATTCAAGACTTGCCAGAAAGTTACAGTGGCCTAGGTGTTACCCATAATCTGATAAACCCTGGGATTTTTTCTTCTTCCTTGTGCCAGAAATGTGGCTTGAACTCTGGGCCACAGGCTTTCGTCTGCTCAAGGCTAGACCTCTACCACTTGAACCATACATCTACTTCTGTTTTCATTTTGTTATTGTTGTTATTGTTCTGAGTGGTTGGAGACAAGATCTGTCTGTCTCTGCTGGCTGTTGTGAAAATTCTTAATCGCAAAACTGGATTGAACACCGTGACTACAGATGCACAGTCAATCTTAGAAGTTGACATAATTTGAATCCAGCTGTGCTGAGACCCAAAGTGAATTCTCTGTTGGCAGAGAATCCCTACCAACACTTTGTTCACAGTAGTCCTCCCGAGGAGCCTTTGCCCTTGGTTGACTGGTTCTGAAATATGAGCAGGCTCAGCGACCAGTCAAGGAGTTCTTCCCGGCTCCCTTTAAGAACTAATGATCTACTGTAAAAATGTGAAACAGCTTTCCATTTCTTATGCAGGTCATGATAACTTGTAGAGTACAATCATTTGTGCTATATTTTTAATTTTCTAAAGCACCTTGATGACAATGAGTGTTCAGTGGTGAAGCATCCTCTATTGAATCACCCTCAAAATTTTTTTTGCCAAGTCCTAAGTTGATAGCTTAAAGCCAAAAGTAAATTTATACTTTAATTAGGACTTGGTAAAAAAAATAAAATAAATAAAAAGAACTAATGATCTGTCAGGTGCCGGTGGCTCATGACTGTAACCCTAACTACTCAGGAGGCTGAGATCTGGTTCATGGTTCAAAGTCAGCCTGGACAGGAAAGTCCATGAGACTTTTTTTTTTTTTGCCAGTCCTGGGGCTTGAATGCAGGGCCTGAGCTTCTTTTGTTTGAGGCTAGCACTCTACCATTTGAGCCACAGCTCCACTTCTGACTTTTTGGTGGTCATTTGGAGATAAGAGTCTCACCAACTTTCCTGCCTGGGCTGGCTTCAAAGTGTGATCCTCACACCTGAGCCCCATGAGTAACCAGGATTATAGGTGTGAACCACTTGTGCCAGGCAAGATCATCACTTTTAATCCTCCACTCTTTCTCCCCCATAAAGTGAAATTACATCATATGATGACAACATTGTCGGGGGTTGCTAGGCTAAGGCTGTTGCTATGACAGCTGGGCACTGGTAGTTCACACCTGTAATCCTAGCTACTCAGGAGGCTGAGATCACAGTTCAAAGCCGGCCCAGGAAGAACAGTTTGTAAGACTCTTATCTCCAATTAACCACCAGAAAACCGGAAGTGGCGTTCTGTGGCTCAAAGTGGTACAGCCCTAGCCTTGAGCAAAACAGCTAAGGGACAACACCCAGACTCTGAGTTCAAGCTCCACAACTCACAAAAAGAAAAAAGAAAAGAAGGCTGTTGTCATGAGTCTCACAGGCAAGGGCTGATTTGTAGAACTCACAGTGATGTTTCTACACTATTCAATGCTAATTTTGGTCATCTTGTTTGAGACCAAGACTTGTAAAGTGATCACACATGAAATATCCTGGGAAAATATTTTATACAAGTAAGTGGCTGGGCATTTTGGGTAAATATAGAATGTCTCCTGTTTAGGGCTGGGAATATGGCCTAGTGGCAAGAGTGTTTGCCTCCAACCCATGAAGCTCTCTGTTCAATTCCCCAGCACCACATATATGGAAAACGGCCAGAAGGGGCGCTGTGGCTCAGGTGGCAGAGTGCTAGCCTTGAGTGGGAAGAAGCCAGGGATGGTGCTCAGGCCCTGAGTCCAAGGCCCAGGACTGGCCAAAAAAAAAAAGAATTTCTCCTGTTTAACACGCATTAGGCAAAGCTGAAGTTGACAAAGTCTCACTTCCATATCACACTTCCAGAGGTAGGTGGAATTAAGACCCAGAATCATTAGGTCAAAGGGTATACGATGTTCAATATATATTATATAATAATAGTTGCCATTATGTGCCTACCATGATTATTTCAACTTATGTTCTCATAAGCAGAATGGGAGAATGCTTGTTTCTCCACAACCTTGGAACTGTTGGGACTGTTTTTTGGTTTGTTTGTGTTTTTTCGGGGGGAGAGGGGGAGCCCTGGAGCTTGCCTCAGGGCCTGAGCACTATCCCTGGCTTCTTTTTGCTCAAGGCTAGCACTATACCACTTGAGCCATAGCGCCACTTCTAGACGTTTTCTATATATGTAGTGCTGGGGAATCGAACTCAGGGCTTCATGTATACGAGGCAAGCACTCTTGCCACTAGGCCATATTCCCAGCCCCATTGGTACTCTTTTTATCACATTTAAAAATTATTAATAGTTTTGGGAGCTTGTTTTCATGTCATTGGTGATTACATATATATTGCCAGTCCTGAGGCTTGAACTCTGGGCCTGGGCACTGTTCCTGAGTTGCTTTTGCTCAAGGCTAGCATTCTACCACTTGAGTCACAGTGCCACTTCTGGCTTTTTCTGTGTATGTGGCACTGAGGAATCAAACCCAGGGCTTCATGCATGCTAGGCGAACACTCTATCACTATGCCACATTCCCAGCCCAATATCTCTTTGTGTTTATTGGGCATGGCATTTCCTGTTGAGAGTTGTACCTTTGCCTCATTTTCATTAAAATAATGCACAAATTACAATAATGCACAAATCACTTTTTATTAAACCAAAGTATAACCTCATGACCATTACAGGCAACTTCAACTCTCTCCTAATGTAATTTCCTCTTCCCTCCCCAACAGTAGCCTCTATTGTCACTAGAGAATATATTGTTACTATTTTAAAAAATACTGTGTTCCCAATTTCTGAACTGAACTGAGTTTTCTCCCTCTTCATATCATGGACCCAATGACAACACTAAAAACTGATTATAAAATGAAGGAAAATGGAGTAAGCTTCTAAGCCAAACAAATGATGAAGGTCCTTTTAAGATTAAGGGGATGATGAAATGAGGGGCATGCTGACACTGTTCAAAAAGAAATGCAATCTGGAACCAACCCAGATGCCCCTCAGTAGATGAATGGATCAGGAAAATGTGGTACATATACACAGTGGAATTTTATGCCTCTATCAAAAAGAATGACATTGTCCCATTTGTAAGGAAATAGAAGGACTTAGAAAAAAATTATACTAAGTGAAGTGAGCCAGACCCAAAGAAACATGGACTCTATGGTCTCCCTTATTGGGAATAATTAGTACAGGTTTAGGCAAGTAATAGCAGAGCATTACAAGGCCCAGTAGCTATACCCTTATGAACACATAAGATGATGCTAAGTGAAATGAACTCCATGTTATGGAAACAATTGTTATATCACAGTTGTAACTACTTTCAACGTCCCATGTGTATCTGTAGCTTCTATTATTGATGATGTTCTTGTATCACCTTCCTGTGGTTGTACCTACACTATCTCTGTAATCTTATCTGAGTATATTGGAAACCATGTATACTGGATACTGTATATTGGAACTAGGAAATTGAAAGGGAATACCAAAATTGAGAGACACAGGGTAAAAAAAAGACAAACAACTACAAAAGCAATACTTGCAAAACTGTTTGGTGTAAGTGAACTGAACACCTCAGGGGGGGAAAGGGAAAGGGGGACGAGGGAGGGGTGGTATGAGGGACAAGGTAACAAACAGTACAAGAAATGTATCCAATGCCTAATGTATGAAACTGTAACCTCTCTGTACATCAGTTTGATAATAAAAATTTGAAGAAAAAAAAAAGAAATGCACTCAGTATCTGACTTAAGAAACTGTAACCCCTCTGTACATCACCTTTACAATAAAAATAAATAAATAAAAAGAGATTAAGGGAATGGTGGGGCAACAGTGGCTCATGCCTGTGCTACTGAGGAGGTAAACAGTGGAAGGAATGGGCTGGAAGAGTGGCTTAGTGGTAGAGTGCTTGCCTAGCATGCACAAAGGCCGGGTTCAATTTCTCAGTATCACAAACACAGAAAAGGCTGGAAGTGGAGCTGTGGCTCAAGTGGTAGAGCACTCTCCTTGAGCAAAAGAAGCTCAGGTGGGGCTGGGGATATAGCCTAGTGGCAAGAGTGCCTGCCTCGGATACACGAGGCCCTAGGTTCGATTCCCCAGCACCACATATACAGAGAACGGCCAGAAGCGTCGCTGTGGCTCAAGTGGCAGAGTGCTAGCCTTGAGCAGGAAGAAGCCAGGGACAGTGCTCAGGCCCTGAGTCCAAGGCCCAGGACTGGCAAAAAAAAAAAAAAAAAAAAAAAAAAGAAGCTCAGGGACAGTGCCCAGGTCCAGAATTCAAGCCCCAGGACTGGCAAGCGAAAAGAAAATTAATTTTACAACTTGATGGAATAGGGGAGTGGGAGGGAGGGGGAGAAAATGAGGGGTGACACTGTTCAAAAAGAAATGTACTCATTACTTACATAATTATAACTCAACTGTACACCATTTTTACAATAAACTTTTTAAAAAATAAAAGAAGGATCATGATTCAAGACCAGCCTGGGGGAGGGGGGGAGCTGAGCATCAGTGGCTCATGCTATCACAACCGTATTGGATCCATAATAGCACTGTGGAAATACCCATCACAGGTAATGCTAACTTGGTTACATCTAAAGGTAAGCCAAGAACCAACTCCATTCATCCCCAATTTCCTACAGCTGATCAATAACTTTGGCAAAATAGCACAATACAAAATTAACCCACAAAAATCAGTAGCCTTTCTGTATACAATGTACAAGCAGAGGGGGCTGGGGATATGGCCTAGTGGCAAGAGTGCTTGCCTCGTATACATGAGGCCCTGGGTTCAATTCCCCAGCACCACATATACAGAAAACAGCCAGAAGTGGCGCTGTGGCTCAAGTGGCAGAGTGCTAGCCTTGAGAAAAAAAAGAAGCCAGGGACAGTGCTCAGGCCCTGAGTCCAAGCCCCAGGACTGGCCAAAAGAAAAAAAAAAAAAAAAAAGAAATCAGAGACTCAACAATGTACAAGCAGAGAGGGAAATTAAAAAAAGAAAAAAGATATTTCAGTTGCAATAACCTCTCTCTCTCTCCACATACACACATTTGTGTGTGTATATATATATATGAGAATAAACTGAATCAATGTATATACACACATATATATGGGAATAAACCTAATCAAGGAAGCAAAAGACCTTTATAGCAAGAACTATAAAAACTTGAAGAAAGAAATTGAAGGTGACATCAGGAAATTGAAAGACCTTCCATGTTCTTGTTTTTGTTTGTGCCAGTCCTGGGACTTGAACACAGGGCCTGGGCACTGTCCCTGAGCCTCTGTGCTCAAGGCTAGCACTCTACCACTTGAGCCACAATATAACTTCTGGCTTTTTCTGTTTATGTGGTACTGAGGAATTGAACCCAAGGCTTCAGGCATGCTAGGCAAGCACTCTACCACCAAGCCACATTCCCAGCCAAGACCTTCCATGTTCATGGATAGGTATGTGGGGGACACCCGCCCATGCCCCTTGCATACTAGGCGGTTCTGAGGGCCCTGATGTAGATATGAGCCGCCCCTTAGGGAGGTCCCGTGACATCACCCCTGATGGACAGCTCAGGCACCAAATCACAGCCCCTATGTAGGTGCATGTATCCCTCCCCTCCTGCCACCCTCCAACCTGTGTTACAGATCTTTTCCTGAATTAAACGAGTTTGGCGCCGACCGGCTTCCAGGCTACTTGTTTGTCCTCTGTGGAGAAGGGGGCTGGGTGGTGGTCTGTCAGCCCCCGCACCCTCTTCCTGGACCCGCCCATGTGAGGTACGCTTTCCTGTCTCTCCTGCAGGACAGGAGAGCGCAGGAGGCTACAAACCCCCGGCATAGGTAGAGTTAATATTGTGAATATGACCATACTGCCAAAACTGATCTACCAATTTAACACAATCCCCTTCAAAATCCCAGTGACATTCTTTACTGAGATAGAGAAAGCAATGCAACATTTATATGGAACAACAAAAGACTATGAACAGCCAAAGCAATTCTAGGAGAAAAAAAAAAAAAATAAGGGCGGTATCACAATCCCAGACCTCAAGCTCTACTATAGAACTATAACAATAATTTTTTTTAAAGCTTAGTATTGGCACAAAAATAGACCCAAAGATCAGTGGAGCAGACTAGAAGATCCAGAAATAAAACCATATACTTATTTATCTGACATTTGATAAAGTAGCCAACTATAGTGGAAAAAAGTTAGCCTCTTCAATATTGGTGTTGGGGAAACTGGGCATCCATATAAAAAATAATAGATTCCTGTTTGTCACCATGCACTGGTACCAACTCAAAAGTAGATAAAAGACCTCAACATCAGATCTGAGACTTTGAAATTACTGCAAGATGGAGTAGGTGAAACACTAGAACTTACAGGCTTATGCAGAAACTTTTTGAAAAGAGTCCCAGGAAGGGGGAGGGGGGGAGGCACAGCAGATAGGAGAGATTTGACAAGTGGAATTACATCAAAATTAAAAGTTTCTATATAGCAAAGGACACAGTTACTAAACTAGAAAGACAGCCAATGGACTGGGAGAAAATCTTTACTAGCAATACATCTGACAAAGGTCTAATATCCAAAATATACAAAGAGCTCAGGAAACTAACTCCCAAAGCTAATAAACCAATCACTAAATTTGCAAAGGAACTAAGGAGAGATTTCTCATAAGAAGAGTCAAGAATGGCAAAGAAACATGAGGAAACATCCCTTGCCATAAAGGAAATGCAAACCAAAACAACTCTCAGATACCATCTCATCCAGTTAGCTTGCCCAACATTGTGAATTCAAACAACAAATATTGGTGGAGATATGGGGGCGGGGTTGGGAAGGAACCCAACTGCACTGTTGGTGGGAATGTAAATTAGTATAACCACTCTGGACAGCAGTCTGTAGGCTCCTCAAAAACCTAAACATAGATCTACCCTATGACCCAGCCATACCATTCCTGGGCATCTACCCAGACTATCACAAGCCAGGATACCATAAAGACACTTGCACATCCATGTTCATTGCTACTCTAATCACAATAGCCAAGTTGTGGAAACAGACCAAATGTTCTACAATAGATGAATGACTGAAAAAAAAATGTGATACCTATTCACAATCTAATTTTGCACAGCCATTAGAAAGAATAATATGTCATATGCAGAGAAATGGATGAAACTAGAACAATCATGTTAAGTGAGGTAAGCCAAGCTCAGAGAGACAAACAGTGCATGTTTTCTCTCATGCAGGAGTTAGGTCTAAAATGCCTTGAAACATGATAAATTATATAGGACTCTAGGCACTCCACAAACAATAAGACCAAAAGAGAATATTCTTAGGAGAGAAATGCAAAGGTGCAATGCCCGTGAGCCCCTGATCATATAAAATAATATTTATCTAAATGAACTTCAGGAAATGGAAATGAGGTTTTTTTTCTCTTGTTGTTTTGTTTTCTTTTTGTCTTATTTGTTTATCTGTCTTTGGGAGGGTTAGGTGCACAGAAACAGAGGGACAACGGCTGAACAAATACAGCAGTGGTACTCACTAGACACTGTTGAAAATGAACTATACAACTTGTGGATGGGAACGGGAGGGGCAAACTGGGAGAGCGGGAGGGAAGGAGTGACCTTGTCCAAAAATAAAAGTATTCTTGCCAGGTGCTGATGGCTCATGCCTGTAATCCTAGATACTCAAGAGGCTGAGATCTGAGGATCTCAGTTCAAAGCCAGCCTGGGCAGGAAAGTCTAGGAGACTCTTATCTCCAATTAACCACCCAGAAACCATCAAGTGGTTCTGTGGCTCAACTTAGTAGAGCCGCCAGCCTTGAGCTAAAACCGAGCTTAGAGACCTGAGTTCAGGCACCACCACCACCAACAACAAAAATCTCTACTCTTTACCTGATTTACATAACTGTAACTTCTCTGTACATCACCTTTATAATAACAATATTTTTTTTAAGATTCCACTTAAACTTACGATCTTATTCTACTTCATCCAAAGGCAGATAGTACCCATTGCTAGTGCTCGACACATAGTCAAGTTCAATGTGATTTTTTTTAAGGTCACACAGGGTCCCCAAACAGCCAGAATCTTCATTAAAGAGACAGAGCGAGCCCTAGGAGGGCGCTAGAGCGCTGAGGACTCTGGGAGCTGTAGTCCCAACGCTCTCAGGCGCAGGCGCACTCTGCCGGGGGGGGGGCCATTGCTAGACGCGTTCTGCCCTGCTCCGCGAGCGCCCTCGGAGGTCCTCAGTGAGGCGGTCAGGTACTCCCATTCGGAGAGCCAGGCCTGCGTTCCGCCGCTCCACCCTCAGCCGCAGACTGGAAGCAGTGTCCGGGGCGTGGCCGTTCGCGCCCTGCCCTGGTGGCTGGGCGAACCCTAGCCCGCCCCGGCCCGCCCCGGCCCGCCCCCGAGGCGGTTGGGACTGGACCTCGTCCTGCCTCCCGCCCGCCGGGCAGTCTTCGCGGGCCCCCTCGCCCCGGGGGGGTGGGGTGGGGGGGGGCGGGTGTTACCATCTCCCCAGGGGCCTGGCAGGGCTGGCGGTCGGGATTCTGGGGGGCTGGCCTCGGGTGTGAGGAGGGTGGCCAGCCCTCCACCGGACTTTGCGGGTCCTCCCAGGCCCGCACCTTCGCTGTCCCGGAGCTAGAGAACCGGTCAAGTTAGGAAAGAGAGCCCCGCCGCCCGGCTGCTCACCTGCCGCGAGGGCTCCGGGCTTTACCTCGCCTCCCTCCTTCTGCCCGGGTATCCCAGGCAACGTTTCCTACATAATTATCTGCAAATCACTTGTCATTCCCTGACCTGACAGTGGCATAATTGCATTGGTTGGTAAACGAAGGGACTACACCAAGACGCTGAAATTCTCAGCAAAAGCAAGGACTCTTCTCTATTTTCAAATAACTATGTTGGCTTGGGAACCAAAAGTGAAGCTTTTCTCCCTAAGTCTCTTGATTCTGTCATGCTGAGAAAGACAGTTTGGATGAAGTCACAATATCCAGGGGGGAAAAAGGATAAAGGGAAATTATGGCTAAGAAAATACAGGCTTATATGTTCTGCCTAATGCCAAAGGGTGAACTGATTACTCTCATTTAGTAATAATTGATTGTGCTCACCAGACTCAACTATACTCATTTCTGTAGTAGCCACATCAAGAACCTGTGGATAGCCACTTTGAGATTTTATTCCAATGCGGAACTCCAATTTAAATTTAATTAAAACCCAATAAAGTTTTTATATTTTCTACTTGGAAAGTCTAGAGAAGTCGATGTTAACATCAGAGTCTCAGGTATCAGAGGTCTCAGTAAGTTTTTGCATACTCTTTTTTTTCTGAGCCTATGTTATACAATTATGTTAAAGGTTAATATATTCAACTTAAAACAGTATTGTTTGGGGCTGGGGATATAGCCTAGTGGCAAGAGTGCCTGCCTCGGATACACGAGGCCCTGGGTTCGATTCCCCAGCACCACATATACAGAAAACGGCCAGAAGCGGCGCTGTGGCTCCAGTGGCAGAGTGCTAGCCTTGAGCGGGAAGAAGCCAGGGACAGTGCTCAGGCCCTGAGTCCAAGGCCCAGGACTGGCCAAAAAAAAACAAAAAACAAAAACAGTATTGTTTGTTCTGATTACACAACAAAAAGATGTTGATTGAATAGTTTGAGTGCTAAATATATTCTAGCTTCATCTAGATGGTATATCACAAGAAGTCTATTAATCTTTACTAATTTCAAAGGAAATGATGGCTCTGGTCATCCTTAATAAATTTTCAAGAAGGAAAGAACCATTACAAATTCTTTGGGATTGGAAATATATTGATCCTTTATAGGGCCTGCTTTTATGTTTATGAAAAAATATTTTTCTTAGCCTTCTTTTTGTCAATATGAGCTTTTTATCAATCTATGTTTTCTCAATCTGTGCTTAACTTGAAGATCAGTATATGGGCTTATGGGGGACTGTCTTTAGACTCACTGAAATATTTATCATATATGCACATTCTATTTCAATGTGACATTGGGAACCATATGAAGATTTTTTTTTTGTCAGTCATGTGGCTTGAACTCCGCTTGTGCGTTGTCCCTGATTCAGCTCAAGGCTAGTACTCTAGCACTTGAGCCACAGAACCATTTCTAATTTTCTGGTGATTAATTGGAGCTAAGAGTCTCATGGATTTTCCTGCCTCAGCTGACTTTGAACTGCCATCCTCAGATCTCAGCTTCCTGAGTAGCTAGGATTACAGGCGTGAGCTACTGGTGCCCAGCTCATATCAAGATTTTTAATATTTAAATGTTATTTTCCTATTTATTTATTTTTATGTTGGTAGTGAAGCTTGAACTCAAGGTCTTAGCTTTTCGCTCAAAGCTAGCACTCTACCACTTCAGCCATACCTCCACTTCCTATAATTTAAAATTTTTTAATTGAGTTCTCTTACTAGAAGATGAGATCTCAAAATTTTAGAAAATTCACTCTTCACAGGGAAGACAGGAAAAGGAGATTCTTAGAATATGTCATTGTTAGGAGAGTAGGTTATTAAGACAAAAAAAGTTTTCTGTTCTTTTGAATCCATTTTAGAAAACTTAAACTGAAGCTATTTTTTGGAAACAGTTCATGTCACACAGCAAATTGATTTAGTAGAGAATGCATAGGTTTTGGAATTGACTTGAAGCCAAATATCTGCATGGCCTTGGGTCCATAGCTTAATTTTCTAAGCCTTGAAGTCCTCAAGTATGGAAGGGTAATATAATCCCCATTTGGTTGATGTGAAGATTAAGTTTTTAAAAAGTGATTTTAGGGCTGAGAATGTGGCTTAGTGGTAGAATACTTGCCTAGTATGCATGAAGCCCTAGGTTTGATTCCTTAGTGCCACATAAGCAGATAAAGCTGGAAGTGGTGCTATGGCTCAAGAGGTAGAGTGCTAGCCTTGAGCGAAAGAAGCTCAGGGACAATACCCACCCCCTGAGTCCAAGCCCTAGGACTGAGGGCGGGGGGGGGGGGGGGGGAGGGCAGGTTTTAGAGCCCCTTGTACAATGTCTGGCCTCCTAGCTATGACTACTTCTAATAGTATTAAGATTTTATAATTTCCAAATTAAGGAACTTTGTTACTGATGTTAGGGATTGATCTTGTTTTCCCTTAGGGCTCATGTTAACTAGTACGTTAGTATTTCAGTTTTGGTGAGTCTGAAATTCCCAAAGCAGGGCTGAGAATATGGCTGAGAATATGGCTTAGTGGCAAGAGTGCTTGTCTCCTATACGTGAAGCCCTGCGTTTGAATCCTCAGCACCAAATATATAGAAAAAAACAGAAGTGGTGCTATGGCTTGGAGAGCCAGACTTTGAAGTCAGGCCCCACTTTACCACGTGAACCCCACTTTACCACGCGAACCTGAGATAAGCAGGCCCTGTGAGCAAACCCAGGACAAGCTTATTAGGGCCCAGCCGGTCAAGAACTCTAACCGCTGGGAATGCTTAACTCTAACCACCCCTAGATTGCCTCGAACCCTGAGCCAATCAGATTTGTACCCGTGTCCTAATCTTGCTTGCTTGAACACCTGATTGCTGTAACTTTGTTTTCTGTCTTGCTTGAACACCTGATGGCTGTAACTTTGTTTTTTGCCTTTATAAGCCCTGTGCAATCGCAGCTCTGGGCTTCCTCCTAACCTCTGCTGTGTTGGTGGGTAGGACGAGGCCCGAGTTGCAGCTCGCCTGAATAAAGTCTTGCTTTGCTTTTGCATTTCGGAGCGTCTGAGTCTCGGTGGCCTTCTTGGTGGTCGTTTCCCGACTTGGCATAACATTTGGGGTTTTGTCCGGGATAGCCCCAGAGACCCCCGAGACCCCAGACTCCGAAGGTAAGAAAACAGCACTGTTCGTCTTGTCCTGTAATTTGTCTGTTTGTCTGTTTTGCTTTTGCTTATTTCTTGAAGGCGTTGTTGAAGCGGACATGCTTACTCGGCAATCCTGGGGAGACTGGGGAACGCCCCAGACTCTCCGCCCTTGAAGGGGGACCCCTGGAACCCTGCCTTGATACTTGTAGTGCGCGAGTCAGTTTGGTTTTTGGCTGCAACTACCGGGAGAGCCTCCTAACCGAGACTCAACCCGCCCACCTTGTACTTGGGTCTGCTCCTTCTGCTTCTAGCTTGCAGGAGGTTGTGGGCCAACTTGGGTCCACTCCTTCTGCACCCTTGCAGGAGGTTGTGGGCCAACTTGGGTCCACTCCTCCTGCGCCTTTGCAGGAGGTCGTGGGCCAACTTGGGTCCACTCCTTCTGTACCCTTGCAGGAGGTTGTGGGTCAACTTGGGAGATCTCCAACTCGTAGCTTTTCTTGTTCTCAGGCCTGTGTGTTGTATTGTTATAATTGTTTGGGGGGTTTTTTGTACCCTTTTGAACTAAACATCTGATCAGAGCTATGGGTAATGTCCTATCTTGGGGACCTCCATCTAGCCCCCTAGATTTGACCCTAACTCACTGGAGGGAGGTCAAGGAGATAGCTCAGAACCGAGGTGTGGCCCTAAAGGAGGAAAAATGGATCACCCTGTGCAAGTCAGAATGGCCACCCTTGAGAGAGCTAATTGGCCGCCTAAGGGGAGCTTTGACATAGTTAAGATCAGGACTTTACAAAGCCTAATCGACACCCCTCGTTCAGGCTATCTAGACCAGATTCCTTATATAGACACCTGGAGGGAACTAGTTGACAGGGACACTCCAGCTTGGGTTCAGCCTTTCTTACCGACTCCCTCCTCCACTCCTTCCCCTACCCCAATATTCACTCAAGAGACAAGGGGTGACAAGAGAGAAACAAAGAGGGAAGAGAAGAGATTATACCCACCTGTCCTCCAGGGAGGAAGCACAGAGGAGGAAATGTTTCCCCCTCCATACTCCCCACCCCAGTTAACTCTACAAGTTAACTCTACTCTGAGGAAAATGTTTCAGCTGTGCCCTCCGCCCCAGAGGGTCCCGCCCAGTCAACTCACCAGCGCCGAAGAATTACATCTCTTCATAATTCTGTTGCCCTTCCCCTACTCCCTATAGGTCCTGTGGATGCAGACGGTCAACAACAATTCCAATACTGGCCATTTGCTACTAGTGATCTTTACAATTGGCGTGCCCAAAATGCCCCCTTTTCTGAGAAACCCCAGGATTTAATTCGCTTGCTTGAAACTATACTTTTCACTCACCAGCCCACTTGGGATGATTGTAGACAGCTTTTACAGGTCCTTTCCACCACTGAGGAGAGAGATCGTATCCAAGAAGCGGCCCGGAGACTTATCCGGCCCCACCGGAACGCCCATCATGGATCCTGCCTTGATTGACACCTGACCAGCATGGGACTACAATATGGCTGAAGGTAGGGAGCAACTCCTTGTCTATCGCCAGGCTCTGCTGGCAGGTCTCAAGGCAGCGGCTCGCCGACCTACCAATATGGCCAAAGTTTATGATATTAGACAGGGAGAAAGTGAAAGTCTGGCAGCATACCTTGAGCGGCTTATGGAAGCCTTTAGTCAATACACCCCGTATGATCTTGAGACCCAGGAATCTACTCAAATGATTGTTTGCCTACATAAATCAAGCTGCACCGGACATAAAGCGGAAGTTGCAGGCTCTAGACAGGCTTGGTGAAAAATCTGTTAGGGATCTAGTAGCAGTGGCGGAAAAGGTTTATAATAAGAGAGAAACAGGAGAACAAAGACAGGAAAGGAAGGACAAAGAACGTGGAATCGAGCAAGAAAAGAGGAACAGAGTTAAGGAAAGGAGTTTGGCTAGAAAAAAAAGCCTAATTCTAATTATTACAGACCAGTGCAAGACTTGAGAGAAGTTAACAAGAGAGTAATGGACATTCACCCAACAGTCCCAAACCTGTATACACTGCTGAGCTCCCTGTCACCGAGCCATGTGTGGTATACTGTGTTGGATCTAAAGGATGCCTTCTTTAGGCTGCCCTTAGCCCCACAGAGCCAAAGCTACTTTGCATTTACTTGGCACGATCCTGAAATCGGGATAAGCAGTCAATTGGCCTGGACCAGGCTGCCTCAAGGATTCAAGAATTCTCCTACCATCTTTGATGAGGCATTACATGAAGACTTGAATGAGTACCGCTCCAAAAATACTGGAATAAGTCTATTGCAATATGTAGATGATTTGTTAATAGCCGCTCCAGACAAAAATAGCTGTCTAAAGGGAACAGCTAGGCTCTTAAAGACTCTTGGCAATTTGGGGTATAGGGCCTCCACTAAAAAGGCACAAATTTGTAAACCTGAAGTCACCTATCTGGGCTTCATATTAAAAGAGGGCAAGTGTTGGCTGTCAGATGCACGTAAAGACACTGTGCTGAAAATCCCTGTGCCTAAGTCAGCCAGACAAGTCAGAGAGTTCCTGGGAACAGTGGGCTTTTGCCGGCTGTGGATACCTGGGTTCGCTGAGATGGCCAAGCTTCTATATGAAGCCACCAAAATCCTCCCAGAATTTCATTGGACTGAGCAGATGCAAAAAGCCTTTGAGGCAATCAAGAAAAGCCTTCTGGAAGCCCCTGCCTTAGGCCTACCTGATGTGAATAAACCATTCACATTGTTCGTGGCTGAAAATAAAGAAATAGCAAAAGGGTGCTCACCCAACCAATTGGACCTTGATGACGACCAGTCGCCTACTTGTCAAAGAAATTGGATCCTATCGCTGCTGGGTGGCCTCCGTGCTTAAGAATAATAGCTGCAGTAGCCCTCTTGGTAAAAGATGCAGATAAGTTGACTCTGGGACAGAACCTGACTGTGGCCACTCCACACACTCTAGAGGGGGTGCTAAAACAACCACCCGAACGGTGGATGATCAATGCCCACATGGTCCATTACCAGACCTTGTTACTTAACCCCACACGTGTCAGCTTCTATGTACCTACAGCATTAAACCCAGCAACTCTGCTGCCAGATCCGGATCTGGAAGCGCCCCTGCATGATTGTGAGCAGATCCTGGCCCAAGCACATAGCCTCCAGCCAGACTTGCTGGATTTGCTGCTATCACATGCCGAGCACACCTGGTTCACCGATGGCAGCAGCTTCATTCGGGATGGAAAAAGGTATGCGGGTGCGGCGGTTACTACGGACACTGAGATAGTGTGGGCCGAGTGACTCCCCCAGGGAACTTCTGCACAAAGAGCAGAACTAGTGGCACCAACAAAAGCCTTACAGATGGGAAAAGGAAAGAGACTAAATATCTATACGGACAACCAGTATGCTTTTGCCACTGTACACATCCTCCTAACCTCCGCTGTGTTGGTGGGTAGGATGAGGCCCAAGTTGCAGCTCGCCTGAATAAAGTCTTGCCTTGCTTTTGCATTTCAGAACGTCTGAGTCTCGGTGGCCTTCTTGGTGGTCGTTTTGCGACTTGGCATAACAGGCTCAAGTGGCAGAGTGCTAGCCTTGAGCAAAAAGAAGCCAGGGACAGTGCTCAGGCCCTGAATTCAAGCCCCAGGACTGGCAAAAAAAAAAAAAATTCCCAAGGCAATACTGGTTTTCATGGCTTATTTCTCTTCCTTAGATATCTTCACAGGACCCCACTCTTTCAAGTGAGGGGGAAACAGGCAGAAATTATGGCTGCTGTAGTTTTTGCAGTTGGACCTCTGGTAAGTCATTTTTCTGCTTCCAACCTGCTATATGAACTTGATAGTATACCTACTATTCCTAAAGTCTTGTGACTTCTCTAGCTCACCCACTTCTGGACACAGAACCAAACTTTTTGTTGTTTGTTTTGGTTTGGCTTGGGGTTTTTTTTGCCAGTTCTGGACTTTGGACTCAGGGCCTGAGCACTGTCCCTGGCTTCTCTTTGCTCAAGGCTAGCACTCTGCCATACTTGAGCCACAGCGCCCCTTCTGGCCGTTTTCTATATATGTGGTGCTGGGGAATCAAACCCAGAGCTTCAAGTATACGAGGCAAGCACTCTTGCCACTAGGCCATATTCCCAGCCCCCAAACTTTTTGTCCCACAAATAAATTGACAGAGTGGCTCACATCTGTTAACCTACCTATTCAAGAGGCTCAGATCAGAGGTTTTGGTTTGAAGCCAGCCTAGGCAGAAAAGCCCATTAGACTTTTTTTTCTTTTTTTTTTTTTCTCAAAGCTAGCATTCCACCACTTGAGCCACAGCACCACTTCTGGCTTTTTCTATATATGTGGTGCTGAGGAATTGAACCTAGTGCTTCATGTAGACAAGGCAAGACTCTACCACTAGGCCATATTCCCAGCCCCTGCATAAGACTCTTATCTCCAATTAACCACCAGAAAACCAAGTGTAGAGCACTATCATTGAGCAGAAAAACTAAGGGACAGTTCCCAGGCCATGAGTTAAAGCTCTGTGACTGACAAAAAAAGTGATCAAACATAGTAAATGACAGGAAAAGATGTTAAAGACTTGATTCTTGACTACAGGGACCTTAGAGTCTCATGAAGAGTAAAACAGGTAGGGCTGGGAATATGGCCTAGTGGTAGAGTGCTTGCCTCACATATATGAAGCCCTGGGTTCGATTCCTCAGCACCACATATGTAGAAAAAGCCAGAAGTGGCACTGTGGCTCAAGTGGCAGAGTGCTAGGCTTGAGCAAAAAAAAGCCAGGTATAGTGCTCAGGCCCTGAGTTCAAGCCCCAGGACTGGCAAAAAAAAAAAAAAGGAGTAAAACAGTATTGGCCAGGAACCTAGCTCAAGAAGGAGAGAGAGCCCACTTCAAATCCTAGTACATAAAAAAAATCTTTTTAATAGACGATACAAAAGAAAGTAGCTACATAATTTGTTTTGGTGAATAATAGTTGCTTAGCAGTCTGATTTTTAAAAATGAGCACTTTGTAAGTAAAGAAATGTGATATTAGACTGGGTATAATGGCTCACATTTATTATCCTAGTTATTCAAGAGGTAGAGATCATGAGGATCATACATCAGAGCCAGCCCAGACAATAAAATTAGCAAAATCCCTGTGTCAATCAATAAGCCAAGTGTGGGTTTTTTTTTTCTTTTTGGCAGTTCTGGGGTTTAAACTCAGTTAATCTTCCATTTCAGCAATGCCCTAAACTTTTTTTGCCTTACTTAATTTTCAGGTAAATTCTCATATTTTTGCCTATGGTGGCCCTCAGATTATGATTCTCCTACCTAGTCTTCTTCATAGCTGGGACTACAGTCCTATATCACCATGGCCAACTTATTTCACTAACTTTTCTTCATTGGTTGAGATTGTGTCTTGAAAACTTTTCTGCCTAGGCTAGCCTCAGACTGTAATCTGCCTTAGCTCCACTCTTGACTAACAGAGTAGAGGTATGAGCCACTGTGCCCAGCTAGTTTTAAGGTGTTTTACTTTATGTCTGTGGTCTGTGGTCCATTTTGTGTTAATTTGTGTATATGATCCAAGGTAGAGATTACATTATTATTTTGCATAAGTATGTACAGTTGACTCAATTTGTTGATAGGTCTATTCTTTCCCTTGTAGTAACCTTGGTAAAAATCAGTGGACATAAATGTAAGATTTACTTATTGTCTGTCAGTTCAGTTTCATTCATGTAAATGCCTAGAGTTTTAAGTATATAATTACTATAGCTAATATGTTAGCATCATACCATGCCTTCATATCATCAACTATCCAGTTGGTATTTGCTTCCCCAAACTGATTAATGTAGTGTCACTTGTTAACATGTCTCTTAGGTCACTATACACACACATGCATGTACATATATATATACACATGTAAGTATACATACACACATATATATTTATATTTTTATTTGCATCTAAATTGATCCCCTAGTGACTTCTATCTGATGTGGTTCCTTGATCTTGATTGTATCTCTGAGTTGTAATCTTCCTCTTAATATTTTTTGCAGTGCTGGTTTCCTGTTCATGTATTCCCTTAATTTTTCTTTGTTATGGAAAGTTTTTGTTTCTCTGTCCAATGTAAATTCTAACTTTGCTGGGTATATCAATCTGTGTTGGCAGTTATTGGCCTTCGATGGTTTGAGCAGAAAGGTTTGCAGTACTTCTGATCTTCTTTCCATTGTAGTATGGCTCCTTCTTTGCCTCCACCACATTTAAAATCAGCTTTTTGGTACTCAAGTCTAATGTTTTTACTATGATGTGTCCAGAGGTGTTTCTCCTAGGATCCAGTCTACTAGGTGTTCTGTATGCATCTGTCATATGGGTGAGATTGTCTCTTTCAAGATTGGGGAAGTTTTCTGTAATTATTTTTATTGAATAAGTGTGGCATTCCTCTGTTCTGGAATTCCTCCCCCTCCTCAATACCAATTATACAAAGGTTAGGTTTCTTGGCTTTGTCTGCCATTTCTTGAACTTCACTTTGGTAAATAAGCCAGTGGCTTACACCTGTTACCCTGCTACTCAGAAAGCTGAGGTCTGAGGATTGCAGCTTTGAATTAGTCTAGAATGAATCATGGAATAGGCTTCCTTTTGTGATTTCAGAACTTTTCATGAATTCTACAAAGATCAGATGGATTAGCCTATGTAATCTCTTAGTGATTCTGATTTCTGCAGATTTTTCCATTTTTTATTGTTTGACTAAAAGGTCTCATATGTAATCTCAGTGTGACTACATTGTGTTTGTTTTAGGAGTCAGTAACCTTTAAGGATGTGGCTATCGACTTCACATTGGAGGAGTGGAGGCTGATGGACCCTACACAGAGGGATCTGCACAAGGATGTGATGCTAAAGAATTACCAGAATCTAGTCTCCCTGGGTAAGAAGCTCCTGTCTGTCTTCACTGATTTGACTGTTTGCCAAGGTTATAGTCTAAAATGTATCACAGAATTCTGGCTCCAAATTTAATCTTAATTTAATAGGCACATTGTATTAAGCTATTTCTTGCTCTAAACCAAATGCTCTACTCATTATAGATTGAGAAATACATGTTTCTTCAGAATCCTAGAGGTTGTTAGAGTCTCAGATTTTTTACCAAAGTATTTTTTTCTGCTTACTTCCATAAATCAAAACTGTTATTAGCTATAGAAAAGAACAAATGTGTTTACTTTCTTTTTAAATTCAAATGTTTCCTGTGATCTGTTATCCTACCAAACCGAGACCATAATATTGAGTTCCCTGAGATCCTTTGTAATTCTCTATAATACTGCTGTACAGTAGCACATTCTACTGTGCCCTGCCGGGCCAGCCGGCAGGGGAACAGAAATCCTGACTGAGGGGCGGCAGGGATACGGAAAAGGAAAAATAAGGCAAGAGAAAAAAGACAAGAGACAAAGATGGGGTACGGGAGGTCTGCAGCCATAAGGTTGAACCTCAAGACTGCAGCAACAGTTTATTCCAACTCCCAGCTTATATGCAGTTTTGGAACCAGGGAATAGCATAGGATTGTTAAAATTCCAGAACACAAAGAGGCTTTGAAGTTTACAACATTTGATTACAGTAAACACAAGGTAACAAAGCAATTCCGGACAGTGGCTGTGGACTTTGCGGTAACAGCACAGCCAGAGGTGAAAATGAACCTAGGTGCAAGTTTGGCTCGAGACATCTTGGCGACATCGGCACAGCCAGAGGTCAGGATGAGCTTAGCTGCTAGCTCGGCTCCCGACAATTCCCCCGTCTTTTTATTAAAAGAAGCGAACCCGCCTGTCTTAGGTGGGGTGAGTACCTCAGCCTGCCTTACCCGTCTTAGGGAACAACTTCAGAGCAGTGCTGAAGGCCCTGTCTTAGGTCGGTCTAGGCTGGCACTGCCTCATACCCGTCTCTGGCTGCGGCTCCTCTCGGGGGAAATTCGTTTACTTGGAGCTTGACCTTATGCAGCTGGCTGGCCTAACTCATGAAAGAGATTTGCAATATGCGTACAATGCAAGGAAGACATAGGCAAGCCATCAGCAAAAGTATCCCTGGGCCGAGCAATGTCATTAGCAGCCCCTTAACGTTAGTTAAGGAAGGGACATACTGTTGAAGTTGTTCAAACAGTTCTTTTGCTGTTTCTGCCACTTTAAAGTCCAAAGGCGGAGCCTGTTCTAGTCCGGCTATTTGTCTATGGAGTTGAAAGAGATCTAAGGACAAGTTATTATGGTGCCAAATACCATTTAGATGTGCTACAACTTGTTCCCAAGGATAGCTTGACCCATTATACTTATGGGGGGTCACACAAATAAAGTCAAACCCAGCATGACAGCGCACCCATTGCAAAGTTTGTAAGGCACGAATTTGTTCTCCCAGAGACAACAAAGATTCATACAAGGCTTCTAATTTTTGTTCTACCTTATCATCAATCCTGCCTTGAAAGTGCAGGGCTTGCGTGGTATTATGAGCAAGCTGATTAACATGGTGAGCTGTCTGCACATTTTGTGTTAAAATCACAGTAGCCGCTGCAGCAGAGGCAGCTAAGGAAATAAAGGCTAAAATTCCTGCTATTAATAGCCCTACAAATCGTCTAGGGCGCATAAGTTCTTTTAAATGTTTTAACACTTGAATACCTGTTTCTTTATACCAAGCTTCAGATAAGTTTACAGGAAGCATAACAAATGGTGGTTGCTTAATAATAATTACAGAATCAGTAAGACCACTATACAAGCAATTTGTAAAAGAACAGTTAGTGCAGGTAACATCAAAGTACATGGCTCCTATAGAAATATTAAAGGTCCATACATAATAGCATAAGGGGGTGTTACACAACTCATAATATTTTTTAAAGAAGTAGAAGTGGGCCAGGAGATATTATTCAGAGCAGCCACTAACATCCAGACATGGCGTTGAGGGCGTCCATTCATCCACCACAGACCTGGGTTGAATCTTGTTGGTAAGATTAGTTCCAGACCAGTCCATCAGCTGAGAATTAGTTCGCTGATCTGTTGACATGGACGAACACCTCAGCTCCCTCCCAGGTCGCAGGGTACACAATCGGTGGGTCTGGCACGTAAGCCCAGTGGGTCAGCCCTTGTACCGTTCCACAATGCAAACACAACGCTCAGGTAGCCAGCGGGCATCATTTTCATCCTGTGAAAAAACACAGACATGTCCTCGACCCCATGTCATTACCGGATCGGGCCTGTGCCAAGCACTTGTTAGAGGATCTTTCCACTTAACTTGAGCAAAAGCTCTTTGCTCTCTCTTTTCCCAGAACCGCTGTGCTGCGGAGTGGCCATTGCGATTCAAATTTAAAAAAATTTTGTATGAATAAAGTATGAGAAAGTATATTAACAGGAGAGAAGGGGTATAGTTTCCCCCCTTTTAATTTAGAAATTTGGTGTTTTAACAAACCGTTGGCCCGTTCGACAATTCCTTGACCATGAGGATTATAGGGGATTCCTGTAGAGTGAACAATTTGGTAAGATTTGCAAAAAGTTTGAAAAGCTCGTCCAACATATCCCGGACCATTATCAGTTTTAATTTGTTTAGGAAGTCCCATAGTAGCAAAGCAGCGTAAGGCATGGGAGATACAATGTTTGCCAGCTTCCCCGCTAAGAGGAGTAGCCATAATAAAATTAGAGTGTCTATTGTAACATGGACAAAGCGGAGCCGTCCAAAAGAGGGAATGTGGGTAACATCCATTTGCCAAACATGATTAGCCACTAAGCCTCGGGGATTAATCCCATAGGAGGGCACAGGCAGGAAGGTAGCACAGTTGGGACAAGTTTTTACAATTTGACGAGCTGCCTCATAAGTAATATGAAATTGCTGACGTAAGGCACGACTGTTTTGATGGTGGGCAGCATGTGATTGCTTTGCCAAGTCAATTTGAGAAAGAAAAATTTGGGTAGCCTCATCCGTAACAGCATTGCCCTCCCTTAATGGTAAGAAGAGGCAAAGTGAAGTAACTTGTTAGAGGGATAATGTTGTGAAATTGTGCCCACAAAATTGGCCCAAGCAATGGCTCAGGAATCACAATGAGTATAAAGCCATTTTTGCTGTTGTAAAGTATAGGGGATATAAATAACCTGTGGATCTCATCCAAGATACTTACAAGATTCCACACGGCACATATGGACTAAGGTGGCTACCAATTCATAATAAGGAATTAATACTTTTGAAGGAGTAGCAGGCAAGGAAAACCACAAAAGGGGGTCCCTTCTGCCAAAGGACCGCTGTTGGAGAATGAGATATAGTTAAAATATAAGCTTCCCAAGAGGCTGAGTAATCTATATAATTTACATGTTGGGAAGAAATGGCAGAATTTACTATGCTTAAGGCTTTTGCTGCTTCAGTTGTTATTTCTCTGGGAGATGTAGGGTCAGGGTCCCCCTTTAATAGATCAAACAGAAGGAAAATTTTGGCAAGTAGAAGAGAGAGAGCCCATGTTACAAAGCTTTGACGCAAGTTGGGGCTATTCGCCATGCCTTGAGGCAACACTAGCCAATGGTACCGTTTCATGGGTTCTTTAAAATTAGTAGAGGGGACAATAAATGCAAAGCGTTTGCAATCTTGAGGAGCAAGAAGTATGGTATAAAAACAATCTTTTAAGTCAATTATAATTTTGTATGTATTTTGAGGAATTGCCATAGGAGAGGGCAAGCCTGGTTGTAATGCCCCCATAAGTTCCATGGTGGCATTTACTCGCCGGAGATCCTGTAGGAGTCTCCATTTGCCAGATTTCTTTTTAACAACAAAAATAGGCGAATTCCATGGGGAAGTAGTAGGAGCAATGTGGCCCAAGTCCAGCTGTTCCTGCACCAGCTGTTGGGCAACAACAATCTTTTCAATTGATAGGGGCCACTGATCCACCCACACCGGAGTGTCTGATAACCATGTGATAGGATCGGCATGAGGGACAGGACAAGCAGCAACCCCCGTTAAAAATATCCCAGCCCTTGTCTAGGAGGTCGGGGCTGAGGTTGAATGGGTTCTCTAATTCCTTGCTGATGGCTTCCCAATCCTCCTGAAGGCAGTAGCCCTTGACTTAGGAGTTGACGAATGACTGCGTCACTAGGGCTAAACAAATAAACTCCCATCTTTTCCATAATATCTCTGCCCCACAAATTTATGGGCAAATGATCTGGAAAGTCCCAGAATGCCCCTTGGGTGTCTGTGACATGGCCAATCCCCTGTAAGGATGTAAGAGACGCAGTAAGAGGCCAGTTGGAAGGCCAATGTCTCTTGGCTATCACAGACACATCTGTTCCTATATCTAACAGACCTAGGAAGGGCTTTCCTTGTATATAAATTGTAAGCTTGGGCCTTTTCCGGTTTATGTTTTGAACTCAAAATATGTCTGATGACCCAAAACTCCTTTTTCCCCTTTTAATAGATCAAACAAGGGTTTTAATTCAGCTGTGGACAATTTAAGATAAGGGTGAAGCCAATTAATATCTCCCAGAAATTTTTGAAAATCATGCAAAGTACGCAAATGAGAAGTCTTAACCTGTAATTTCTGACTAGTCAAATAATAAGGACCCAAAATATGACCAAGAGGGATTTTTATTTTTCTCTGCCTGGGCTGGCTTTGAACTATCCAAAGAGTCTTAGCCATAAAAGCCCTTTTTATTTCCAATTAAACCAATAGGAGAACAAAAGGAGTAGAGTTTACCTGTAAGTTGCTAAAAATTGACCACCAAGTAGTTGCCAGAGTTTTGCTGTAACACTTAAAGAACGGCAGACTGAATGGGGTCCAAGTGTCATTAAATCTAGTCATATTATTTAACCTTACCTTACTGGCACGTGAAAGAGAAAACAAATGAATAACAATAAAAGTCTCAGCTTCAGTGGATCTGAAGTGGCTGTGTCTTCCATCCCAAATTAGCAGGCCAGCAGGAGAGATGGTTTGCATCTGGATAATTCTTTAGTAGAGTTCCCTGGATAGGCTGTCACATTTCCTGCTTGTTGCCTGTAAATTTCTACACAGACTGGTTAAGGGCATTTTTAAACAGATTTTAGAAGGCTTGGGCCTTTTAACCATCTTTCTAGTCATAAAATCCACACAGATTGAAGGCCAAGCAAGTCTGCTCTCTGTAGCAGCCAGGGCAGTTTCTGAGTCACAAACAACTCCCAGTTTGGAAGCCGACTGTGGAGGCAGCTTTCTGTAGCCATAGACTGCCACGGTCCACTTAGCTAGCACACATGTCAACCTGTATCCTATAAAGCAAAATGTTAATTTGGGGTCCGGAAAATTTAGGTTAATAGTCACACCTGTGCAGTTATTTCAAAATGACTCTGGTCCCTTGATCTTAAAGAGTTTGAGAGCACCGCGAAAAAAGAGAAAAAAAATGGAGAAGCAAAATCTTAAGTCTATACCAAAGAATTGTCAGGATTAGGTGTACACTTGACTCTTAGCATAGATAGACATAAAGAATAACACACTGGTTGTACATCATTGCACTTATATCACGTGCTGTATATTAAAACCTTTTGGAGTTTTTCTTAGACACATTTGTTTGCTCCCAAACATATCAGTTTAGGCTTAAAACCTGTTTTTTGTTTTGTTTTTAAGTTTTACCAACACATAGACATAGACATAGACATACATACACATACAGACAATGTGCACACGTTTTGGGGCGCGCTTAGAATTGTTCTTTAATTGGCCATGTAAGTTCTTCTGGAATTCCAGTGGCAAATGATATTATTTTGCCTATATTCTAGAACCACGTGGTTAGATAATAAACAAACAAACAAAAAAAACCTTTTCAGCAAACCAAAAATTTCAGATCATCCGAGAAGCCACATTTTGAGAAACCAGTTTAGCTCACAAAGGGAGTATATGGGAGACAGGATATGAACACAGACAGTGAGCTCACAGTAAGACACCTTCATCTTGCAGCATTTGAATTGTAAGGCACCTTTGAAATGCAAGGTTACAGGACTCTAAGTCTCTGCCCAGCCTCCAGGAATTTGGCATGCTTGTTACCTGGGGGATGGGCAGGCTTTCACTCCATCCAATCCTATTGTCTACCATGTGCTCAATGCTAGAGAAAGTTTATGATTCAGCCAAACAAGCAGAATTTAACTGAATCTCAAAAACTTAAACATCAATAACAAGAATAGAAAACCTTTCTTTGAGTCTTTTAAAGCAGATGTTAAACAAATATCAATACCCATCCTATGACACAGGCAGGCAGGCAGAGTTTAGAGGGAGACAGAAAAAGAGACAGAGAGAACTTCATCTGCCTGAGCGCTCATAGAAGTTAGGTAAGTCCTGCAAAATATTCCAAATATATATGATTGGGCTCAAACTTGAGCAGCTTTCCTGAAACAATTTAGACTTGATGAGCAACCAGCTGAGCTGAACTAGAGATCAGTTATCTCCAAACACCCACAATTGCTGATCTCCTTGACCTAGCCCAGTGGATTTATGGAAAATGTAAGCTCCAGGCTAATGGTCACTCACCCTGGTTGGGGATTCAAATCTGTCCTGGTGGATGGAAATAGAGCGCTCGGTCAGGAGAAGTTACCTCGGTGGTGTTAGCATTTCCCTAGCCTCAGGTCCCTTCCCCCTGCTAGCAGCCTGCACCTAGGAGGGCTGTAAGTCTGCCAGGACTCCCTTTAAAGGAGTTTGTTGTTCTGGATGAAGCTGTGACAATAGAGCTATAACTGATTTTAACATAGTCTCAACATAGGTCAATCTATCTTTAATAGGCTTATTGAATAATTTCTCCTCAGAGTCTGAGCCATCTGAGTCTTCCTTAATGTCTAGCTCAGTGGGTTCAGGTCTTGTTAATTTTCTCAGCTCTTCCCAGGCAGCAGCATACGCTCCCGGAGCTGGGCAACACTCATCAGGTCCCTGTTCAGTTTTTCCAATCGACTGGTCGAATTTAATCTGTTCATGTCTAAGATCTAAGCAATCTCGGACCAGATACCAAAGAATAATAGCATCCACTGAGGTTTTCTCAGGGCCAGTTGCATCATAATGTTCCCTTTTTTTTATTTATTTATTTTTTTTTATTTTTTCAATTTTCTAGCAAGTTTCTAAGTTATTGGTTCCTTCCTCCAGGAACTGGGGGCATGCTTTCTCAATAAAATAAAAGAAATGTTCTAAGTTACTTTGGCCAACTTTCACTGCCCGGGCATTAAGCATGCCTTTGGGGGCCTGCATGTATAGCATGCGGCTATTACCTTGTCCCATAATTTATTACTCCCGACAATACACTCTCCTCCCGCTCTCCTTCCCAAGCATTCGGACGTCCTTACCTGAGCGGGGGTCACCTGCCGTCGATCCCAGGTCTTCAAGTCCCTGTTCCAGGCGCCAAACCTGCCGGGCCAGCCGGCAGGGGAACAGAAATCCTGACTGAGGGGCGGCAGGGATACGGAAAAGGAAAAATAAGGCAAGAGAAAAAAGACAAGAGACAAAGATGGGGTACGGGAGGTCTGCAGCCATAAGGTTGAACCTCAAGACTGCAGCAACAGTTTATTCCAACTCCCAGCTTATATGCAGTTTTGGAACCAGGGAATAGCATAGGATTGTTAAAATTCCAGAACACAAAGAGGCTTTGAAGTTTACAACATTTGATTACAGTAAACACAAGGTAACAAAGCAATTCCGGACAGTGGCTGTGGACTTTGCGGTAACAGCACAGCCAGAGGTGAAAATGAACCTAGGTGCAAGTTTGGCTCGAGACATCTTGGCGACATCGGCACAGCCAGAGGTCAGGATGAGCTTAGCTGCTAGCTCGGCTCCCGACACTGTGCTAGGGATATTCTTTATCTGTAATCAAGTATGCAGGTGGTATGCCTGGATTTTGAGCACTTAAATCTGGCTAGTCTATCTGAAGAGTGGATTTTAATTTTTACTGAACTTTAATTTCAGTTCAGATTTAAACAGCCACATGTGGCTATTGGCAACTGGATTGGACATGCAGCTCTTCAACTTCCTATGGCTACCCTAGACAGAAGATTAGGGACTGAGACTGAATTTGGCAGTAGTTCTTACTTGTAGCTCCTTAAATAAGTCCTATTTATTTTTTCTCTGAACAGGGCTTGCAGTTTCCAAACCAGACATGATATCTCATTTGGAGAATGGGAAAGGACCATGGACAGTGATGAGGGAAATTCCAAGAACACCTTTTGCACGTGAGTTAATCTGATTGGGAAGATAAGCATTATTTCAAGGAAATGGTTATGAAGAGATATTCAGCAGAATATAAAAAGTATTTTGGGGGGCTGGGGATATGGCCTAGTGGCAAGAGTGCTTGCCTTGTATACATGAGGCCCTGGGTTCAATTCCCCAGGACCACGTATACAGAACACAGCCAGAAGTGGCGCTGTGGCTCAAGTGTCAGAGCGCTAGCCTTGAGGAAAAAAAAAAAAAAAGTATTTTGGTATTATTTCCCCAAAGTTTCCTCAAAGGAAAAGATCGCGTGCTATATTTTCCTCTTTCTTCCCAACCCTGCCACCTCCTGTCCTGGCTACCTTTTGCTTTCCTCTTTTGGTTCCATCTTACTCTACTTTCTTGGGGACATAATTTTTACAAATACTCTTCCTTTTACATAAAATTTTATTGTCATTATAAAGGTGATGTACAGAAGGGTTACAATTACATAAATCAGGCAAAGAGTACATTTTTTTTTGGACAATGCAATCCTTAGTCTTTTTTTATTCAAACATTTACACTTGTCAGAGCTATTGGCTCCAACTAGTTTTGTTTTTCTCATTGTTTCACCTTTATTTGTTTTACCATTATCTGACATTTCATTTGTTTTCCTAAAACAAATTTCACCATTGTCTGACATTTTATTTGTCTTCCTAAAATTTATCTCTTAGGGTCACTACTGACTTCTTTTAAACTACTTGTGATTTAATACTATTTACCTGCTGAGCCTAAGGGGGAACCTTTTCCCCACCTCTTATCCAATTGAAAATACAAACAAGGAATTAGTTGAGGGTTTTTTATAATTGAACTTTCAGACATAAAGCAGGGAGTAAGTTAGGAGTCTGGTAGCATAGTCTAGGCAAGAGATGTCAGTAACTGATGATGGTATGGGAGAAGGAAAGAAATGAAAAGGTTCTAATTCATTAAGGTATTCATTTTAATTTTTAAAATTTTTTTCCCAGTACTGGGCCTTGAACTCAGGGCCTGAGCACTGTCCCTGGCTTCTTTTTGCTCAAGGCTAGCACTCTGCCACTTGAGCCACAGCGCCACTATGGCCATTTTCTATATATGTGGTGCTGAGGAATCGAACCCAGGGCTTCATGCATATGAGGCAAGCACTCTTGCCACTAGGCCATATTCCCAGCCCCCAAGGTATTCATTTTAGTTTGCCACCAATAACTAACATATGCATTGCATATTTTCTTTTTATGTATTATTAATTATTCTTAATGGTGAGTGAAGAGTAATAAAGATAATTTTAGATGAATCCTTAGAATAGACTTTTTGTTTTCCCTGAGATAGGGGTCTCTCTATGAAACCCAGGCTGGCCTAAAACTTGTTATATGGCCTGTGCTATAAGCTTCCATCAGCCACCAAAGTGCTGGTGATTATAGGTGAACATTACTACACATGGATGAGAGATTTTTGTCCCCTTGAAGATAGAATGATGAGGAAATAGTTTCCTCCACGTTGCTAGGATGCCAGGCGCATGCCACTGTGCCCATCCATTGTGATTCCCCTATAGCCAGGATAACAGGCATGTGTCACTACATCTAAGCTATTGATTCACTATTGTGAACTTTTTATGCACAGACAAGTCTAGAACCATAATTCCTTGATCTCCACCTCCCACATTGCTACAAGTACAGGCTTGAATCATCATGCCTGGCTTCTACACCTTTTGGCACTGGCTGAGATAGGGTCTCATACCCATATTTTGATCCACCTACTTTACACTTCTCACCATAGTCAAGATGATAGACATATGCCACCATGTGTGATATCTCACAAAAAGAATCTTATAGACTTTTCTGCCAGGGTGGCCTCACAAATACTTAGAATTACATGTGTGAGCCACCTGCTCCTGGATATGACTGGTTTGTTAATAGACACAGATCTCATTGAATTTGCTAATTCTTTTTTCATGTTCTAACTTCTTCCTAGAAAATAATTGCAAGTTAACAAGCAGTCAAATCTATATATTCATTATAAGCCTTTTTTCCAATTTTTATCACCAGATCCATGAGATTTCTGGCTTAGAAAAGCTACTGGATTTTTTCCTTCTAGACATGGAGATGAAATGGACAATCAAGAATGGTATGCTAACAAGGGATACTTTCGAAGAAGATTCATCACAGGACACTGTAGTAGAGAAACTCACTGAGGATAGTCTATGGAATTCCAGAATGGGAGGATTATGGAAATGAAGTGACAGAGTATTAAGTTTGCAAAATATTCAGGAGAGTCTTTTGAATCAAAGAATGGTGGCACACAAACAAACTCATACTGTTCAGACAGGCTTTAGATTTGGGGCTGTTCTTTTTCCCAAACCAGAAATTATCACAGAAGAGCCTCATAGCAAATGCCAAATATATAAAAATTTCACAAAGAATTTAGATTTCATTACAAATACCCATTTGGGGAAGATAGTTTGCAAGGATACAGAAAGCAACAAAACTATAAGGCAGACTTCAGAACTAACTTTGGAGAAAAAAAAATACAATAATAAAGAAAAACCTTATAAATGCGGTACTTGTAAAAGGGCCTTTCATTATAGGTCATTACTCATTCAGCATCAGAGAACACACACTAAAGAGAAACCTTATGAATGTAATGAGTGTGGGAAAATGTTCAGTCAACCTTCATATCTGTCAACATAAAAAAATCCACACTGGAAAAAAACCCTATAAGTGTAACGAGTGTGGAAGAGCTTTCATTGCTTCTTCATCCCTTATGGTACATCAGAGGATTCATACTAAGGAGAAGCCTTACCAGTGCAATGTCTGTGGAAAATCCTTTAGCCAGTGTGCCCCCCTTAATCAGCACCAGAGAATTCAAACTGGAGAGAAACCTTACAAATGTGCTGAATGTGGGAAAGCATTTACTGATAAATCAAACTTACAAGACATCAGGAAACTCACAGTGATGAAAAGCCCTACAAATGTAATGCTTGTGGGAAAGCCTTTAGGCATGTCATATCTCAGTGTACATCAGAAGACCCATTCTGAGGAGAAACCATACAGATGCAATGAGTGTGGGAAATCTTTCAAGAATACCACAATTTTTAATGTTCAGAGAATTCATACTGAAGAGAAGCCTTTTAAATGCAATGAATGTGGGAAAGCCTATAGAAGTAACTCCAGCCTTATTGTACATATCAGAACTACTGGGGAAAAACCCTATGAATGTAATGAGTGTGGGAAAGCATTCAACCACATAGCAAATTTCATGGAACATAAAAGAATCCATATGGGAAAGAAACCTTATAAATGTAATGAGTGTGGGAAAGCATTTATTAATTATTCAGGCCTTACTGTACAACACAGAATGTGTACAGGAGAGAAACCTTACACATGTAATGAGTGTGGAAAGGCCTTCATACATTCTTCATCTTTCATTCATCAGTGCATTCACACTGAGGAAAAAAACCTTACCTCTGTAATGAATGTGGAGAGTCCTTCAGAATAAAATCACACTTAACTGTACATCAGAGAATTCATACTGGGGAGAAACCATATAAATATTCTGACTGTGAGAGAGCATTCACCAAAATGGTAAATCTTAAGGAGCACCAGAAAATCCATACCGGAGTGAAACCTTATAGATGTTATGATTGTGGAAAGTCCTTCAGAACTAAGTCTTACCATATTGTGCATCAGAGGACCCATACCGGAGAAAAACTATATAAGTGTAATGAATGTGAGAAAGTTTTCACCAATACATCACAGCTTACTGTGCACCAAAGAAGGCATACTGGAGAGAAACCCTACAGATGCAATGAATGTGGGAGGTTTTCACAAGTAACTCAGAATTTAATACTCATCAGCGAACACATACTGGAGAGAAACCATTTAAAAGTAATGACTGCGGGAAAGCATTTAGCCAGATGGTGCATGTCACGGAACATCAGAAAATCCATAGTGGAGAAAAGCCCTATAAGTGTGAAGTCTTCAGGAAAGCCTTCAGGAGGAGTTCCTACCTCACAGTGCACTGGAGAAAAGCCTTATGCCTGTAAGGAATGTGGAAAAGGTTGTCTTACTTTGTCACAGCTAACTTTACATCAGAGAATTCATACTGGGGAGAGGCCCTACAAGTGTGAAGAGTGTGGAAAGGCCTTTAGAACAAACTCAGACTTCACTGTACATCTGAGAATGCACACTGGAGAAAAACCCTATAAATGTAATGACTGTGGAAAGGCCTTTAGGAGTAGTTCTAGCCTTATTATTCATCAGAGAGAAACTCAGTTAATGTAAAAAACAACAGCATCCAGCTGTCAACTCCTTAATCTTACTAACTATATTATGTGATTGCAGGAATTTCAAATGAAATTCACCTGAAAAATATACCCTGAAGAGCCTCTCTATAATGAATGTAGAAAAACACTTAATCACATCAAGTCTTAGACATTATAAGAAAAGTCCTGGGCTGGGAACGTGGCATAGTGGTAGAGTGCTTGCCTACCATGCATGAAGCCCTGGGTTCAATTCCTCATAACCAGAAAAGCCAGAAGTGGTGCTGTGGCTCAAGAGGTAGAGTGCTAGCCTTGAGCAAAAAGAAGCCACAAACAGTGCTCAGGCCCTGAGTCCAAGCCCCAGGACTGGAAAAAAAAAAGTCCCATTAGAGAAAAATAGTGGGCAAACAAAAGCCTTCATCTAGATTTCATACTTATTCAGCACATTAAACCTAATTGCCTGCATGTATTTACCTATTTTTCTATAAGTTTGCCTGCCTTTTCTTATAAATCTAAAGATGCTTTTTATATATTTTCTACACAAATCCTATGTCATGTGTAGCAAATGTTTTTCTTAATCTGACATTGTCTATACTTTTGCATAGTGAAGTTTAATTTTGCAGTAAAATATATCTTTTTAGGTTCTTAATATTTTTACTTTAAAAGGGAAGATCCTTAATCCCTAGATTATACTTAAACTCATAAATATGTTTCAAAGTTTTGTTTTGGTTTTTTTTGGCCAGTCCTGGGCCGTGAACTCAGGGCCTGAGCAATGTCCCTGGCTTCTTCTTTTTTTTTTTTTTTTGCTCAAGGCTAGCACTCTGCCACTTGAGCCACAGCACCACTTCTGGCCATTTTCTGTATATGTGGTGCTGAGGAATCGAACCCAGGGCCTCATGTATATGAGGCAAGCACTCTTGCCACTAGGCCATATTCCCAGCCCCTGTTTCAAAGATTTTGCTTATTTTTTTTTTGCATTTAAGTCTTTAACCCCTCTATAGTGAATGGCTCATAGAAGAGCAACTCCAGATGGCCACTAATATGTGAAAATATCTGAACCTAAATATTACTTGAGGAAATGCAGATTTAAACGACTAAAAAATGGAAACTTCTGCTTCATGGAGTTGATGAAAAGTAACCCCATCTTTGTTAGTAGGACTTAGGAAATAGTGTACTAACTATAACTTAATGCTTATGTAACTTGCATTTTCACCAGCAATCCAAAAATATAAACTATTGAAAATACCCTTTGAACCAGCACTCTCACTTGGGACTCTGAGCCATAAAAATAACAGCAGTGTCAATGCATAAGAGTACAAATAAAGATATATGTTCAGGTACTGTCTTTTTTTTTCAGGTATTGTCTTTATATGGAAGAAAAGAATCCCAAACTGGAAACAAAGTTAATGACAATAAGGAAATGGCCTTAAAGTGTGAGACCTTGTGTTTAAATCCATGTGATGCCAAAATTTAAAAGTAGGGAATATTTGGATAAAATTTTATAGCAGTTTTAAAATTAGTCATAACTATTTGAATCAACTTTTCCCCTTATCAAGGATTTGATGATTGTTTAATAAGTACATATACAAATTTTCATTTTTGTTCTACACATTTATTGTCTGTCACATTTATTGTCTTTATAAAGGTGTATATGACTAGTTTTGTGGGAAGACATGAAAGAGCATATGTCAGATTGTCAGTATTGTTTACTCTGAAAAGGAGAAAAAGAAGAGATAAGAGGAGGGGAGATTATAAAAACAGAAAAATATATAGTGTATATTGAATAAAACATGCAATAGTGTGTATTTATATGAGCTTTTGAGAGAGATAAACAGTTACCCAAAAAAGTTATAGTTTCAGTAGACTACTGTGTGTTGTCTTCTGTGCTTTTCTGTATCTTTATCTTTGCAATAAGCATGTATAATTTCCATAAAAAGAAGAAAACCATTTTCTTGTCAAGTAAATTTCTTAGAAGTGGGATTCTCATGGATCTGAGGGCATGGGAATTTAAATGTTGCATAGATTGCCCAAAAGTTACTCAATGCCTCATTCCTCCCTCTGGGTTTCATTTGGAGTAATGATAGAAATTCCAGCTGGAAAAAGCTGGCCGCTGGTGGCTCATGCCTGTAATCCTAGCTACTCAGAGGCTGAGATATGAAGATCACAGTTCAAAGCCAGCCCAGGCAGGAAAGTCCATGAGACTCTTACCTCCACTTAACCACTCAAAAAAACTGGAAGTAGAGTTGTGGCTCAAATTGGTAGAGTGCTAGCCTTGAGCAAAAGAGCTCAGGGACAGTGCCCAGGCTCTGGATTCAAGCCCCATGGCTGACAAAGAACTTCCAGCTGAAAAACAATACCTCAGGGATGGAGGAGTGGCTCAAGTGGTACAGCACCTGCCTTGCAAGGGGATAATCCTTGAGTTCAAATCTCAGTACCACCAAATTAAAAGAAAAAAACTTAAAAAAAAAAAAAAAAGAAAAAGCCTCAAAAGTATCTGGAATCGAATCCAGGCCATAGATAGAGATCATAAGCCCAAGAAAGTAGTTCTACTTTCAACATGGCACCAAAGGAACGGTCACAATGGCAAAAGCAGTATATGGTAGATGTATCTTTGAACAACCTTGGAATTTCTTGGAACATCTTGCTAAATCACCCAAGATGGCCTTGAACTTACAGTTCTTCTACCTCACCCTTCCAGGTGGACATGTGCCACCACCCTTGAACTTACTGTTTTGTGTTTTTTTTTTTTTTCAGTTCTATCTAGGGATTAAACTCAGACACTTGCTGAGCTCTTCCACTTGAACCATATCTCATCCCATTTTTGTATTGGGGTGTATGTGTGTGTGTTGGTACTGGGGCTTGAACTCAGGACCTGAGCACTCTTCTTTAGCTTTTTTGCTCAAGGCTTTTACTCAGCCATTTGACACACACCTCCACTTCTGGCTTTTTAGTGGCTAAGGCAGATAAGAGTCTCACAGACTTTCCTGCCCAGGCTGGCTTTAAACTATAATTGCCCAGATTTCAGCCTCCTGAATAGCTAGGATTACAAGCATGAGCCCCTAGTGTCTGCACCTCATATTCTTGTTTGGTTTTCTTGTCATGGCTGGTGCACTACCACTTCATCCATTCTTCTGATACAGCATTTTGCTCATTAATTGGAATCTCTTTTCTACCTATACTGGCTGAGATCTGAGGAGCTCAGCCTCTCAAGTAACTAGGCTTGATTATAGGTGTGAACCACTGGTACTGTTTTCCCAGCTTGTTCTTTGAGATAGAGTCTCACTAAATTTTTGCCTGTGCCAGCTTTGAACTATGATTCTCCTATCTCTGCCTCCCAAATAGCTGAAATTATATGTGTTAACTATCGCACCTGATCTGCACTGAAATTCAGTCTCCCTTTCCAGTGTCTGGAATAAGAAATTGCCCAAGACTTCAAAACAGATCTGTACTTCCACAATGTCCCTGAGCTTTTGTGCTCAAGGCTAGCCCTCTACCACTTGAGCTATAGCTCCACTTTGGGCTTTTTGGTAGTTTATTGGAGATAAAAGAGTTTTATAAACTTTCCTGCTCAGGCTGGCTTTGAACCATCATCCAAAGATCTTAGCCTCCTGAGTTGCTAGGGTTACAGGTGAGAGCCACCCTGGCAGGAAAGTCCATGAGACTCATTTCTAATTAACTACCAAAAAGCTGGAAGTAGAACTGTGGCTCAAGTCACAGAGCACTAGCTTTGAATAAAATTTCCTTGAGGAAAATAACTCAGCACCCAGGCCCTGAATTCAAGCCCCATGAATGGGACCAAATTTTTTCTTCTATCAAACATTTTCTGAATCCATACTGGTGTAAAGAAGGAAAAGAATATCTCATGTAAGTACAGAGATACATGAGAATACCTCATGTACATGAGAATATCTCATGTAAGTACACCTTCCTCTTATAAGATTCCAATGATAAATGTAGACACAAAAAAAATCATCCACCATTAGTTCAAACAGTAATGGTTGCAGGCAAGATGGATGCTAAACTCAGTGGCTGCAGGTTTGAGAGCAGGATATGTGCGTCGTCTGATAGCATTTACTATAAAGTGTTTATTATAAATGATAGAATACTAGCTTCACAGTGAAGAAATTCAGCTGACACTGGTCAGCTAAGTGATCTATTTAATCTCATCACTAACAAGAGGAAAGGAGGATGTGAGGAAAAGGGAGATAATTGGTAACCTCTAGCAGATTAAAAGTGGCATACAGCTGAGTGTGGTAGTTTATGCCTATAATCCCAGAACTCTAGAGACTGAGGCAGGGAGACCATGAGTTCAATGCCACCTAGGTGAAATCCTCTCTCTCTCTCTCTCTCTCTATATATATATATATATATATGTGTGTGTGTGTGTGTATATTATATATACTATACTATATATTATATATACTATGTAGTATATACTATATAGTATATATAGCATATATACCATACTATATATACTATATGGTATATATATTTATTATTTATATATGTGTGTGTGTGTGTGTGTGTGTGTGTGTGTGTGTGTGTGTGTGCTGGGCCCTGGTGGCTCATGCCTGTAATCCTATCTACTCAGGAGGCTGAGATCTGAGGATTGGGGTTCAAAGCCAGCCCAGTCAGGAAAATCCATCAGATTAACCACCAAAGAACTAGAAGAGGAGCTGTGGGTCAAAGTGGTAGAGCACTAGCCTTGAGCACAAAAGCTCAAGGGCAGTCAGTGCCCAGGCCCTGAGTCCAAGCCCTGTGACCAATAAAAAATTTTAAAACCAAAGCAAATAAAAATACCAGGAGTGATGGCACATGCTTATAATTTCTGCTATTCCAGAGAAAGAGGAGGAAGAATCTCTTCCCAGACTAATCTGGGAAGATCTCTTCAAACAAACTAAAGCTCAAGGTAGAGCACTTACTTACCAAGTACAAGGCCCTGAGTTTAAACCACAGTAAAGTGACCAAAAAGCAAAGTGAATACACAGTAGATAAAATTAATTTCTAGGATGCATGGGCAGTAGTAAAACTATATAGGCCAGGTGTCACTAGAACATGCCTATACTTTTAGCTACTCAGGGGGCTGAGGATCTAGTTTCAAAGCTAACCCTGGCAGACAAATCCCGAATGACCTTCAAAAAGTCAGAACTAGAGGCATAGCTTTCAAGTGGCAGAGCATAGGAGCCTGAGGCTCTGAGTGGGGGAGAGCATAAAGTGCTGAGTTCAAGCCCCCATACCAGCAAAGAAAAGAAAAGAGAGAGGGAGGGAAGGGAGGGAGGGAGGGGGAAGGGAGGGAGGAAAATGTAGAACAGCCCAGCAGTGATTGTGGCCAGCTGTGGTTGGACCCTGGAGGCTCTAAGGCCCACCCTCAGGTTCTGTCTCTTCACCCTGCTCATGTAGTGGGTTGTTCCTTATGGTAATTCATTAGGCTATATTTTGTTTTTTCTGTTACTGCTACATTCTTAGTAGGAAAGGCTTTGCAAACATAGATGGACATTTGTGTGCACTGGAAGGAAATCTGCAAAGTACATCAAAGTGCTCATGAAGGGGCTGGAATCATTGTCATTTTTATTACAGTTTTATGTAGTGACCAGGGAATTTTCTTTTTCTTTTTAATGAGTGTAAGATTTATAACTGAGATAAAAGCTCAGAGCATTATTTCCTGCTAAGCTACAAAGTCATTTTCTAGCTACGTCCTCTGTGGTTTCTCTGTGAAGCTTTGGGGGGGGGGGGGGGGGAACAGCCACTCGAGGAGCCCGGGGCCACCCCACCCTCGCGCTCCGCCCGCGAGCAAGGGTTTCACGCAGCACCCTTCCTATAGTAACTACCGGTGGGATATTTGACCCCAGAAATTTCTAGCTGGAGTGTGTGTGGAGGGGGAATCCCTCTAGGACTCCCGGCTCCACCCCTCGGGCCGCAGACGCATCATCTTCTGCGCCCCCCCCCCAACCCGCTCCAGATTGTAGTCGCGGCCCCCACTGCAGCACCCCGCTCTCCTGCACGTGTTTTCATTGATGCCAAGTGTTCAAAACCCAGGGGAGTTGGCGCTGGAAGTCGCAGAAGGGCAGAACACAAGAACCTTGAAGGATCAAAAGTCACCCACATGCTCAGCCTCGTGGTGCAGTGGTAGCGGGTCTGACTCCAGATCAGAAGGTTGTGTGTTCAAGCCACATCAGGGTTAAGGAGAGCTATTTTCCCCCCAGGGGATGAATACCATGGTCTGCATTTGAAAAGATTATTTCTGTGTGATAACAGCTAGAATGAGTGTCATTTTCAGAATATACTGGAGTCGTTTATGCGGTGCTGGCAGGTGTTGCTTTCAAGCCTGGGGCTGTTCAGCAAAATTCCATAGAAATGGATGAATGGCAAATCAGTCTACAAAAAAATGAACTAAGAGCTACATTAAACACTTGGGATTGGGGGGGGCGGTACCATCTAAGCCAACCCAGGCAAGAAAGTCCACCAGACTTTTATCTCCAATTAACCCCCAAGAAGCCAGAAGTGGAGCTGTGGCTCAAGTGGTAGAACACTTGACGAGCAAAAGCAGCTCAGGGACAGCACCTAACCCCTCAGTTCAAGACCCCAGTACTAACAACAAACAAAAAGTTTTGGTGTTGTTGTTTTTTTTTCTCACAAAAAGGGAAACAAATACTAAATTCTCCAAGATTTCTGCTTTGCAGTGCTAGGGCTAGACCCTGGGCCCCCCGGACATGCACGTTTCAATCTATGCATATATGAACATGATAAAATAAACCTCCCTTTGAAACATAGACAACTCACACTAGTAATCCTAGCTACTCAGGAAGCTAAGACCCAGAGGACGGTGCTAATCATGAGCTCCCCAAATCTGACAGACTTCGGCTGAGACCTCCTGCCAATGACCTGCCTCACATCCTTGCCATTTCATTTACACTGTGACTCTCAGAGAAGCCAACCACTTGGAACCAAAGACTCATATCACAAAGGAGCAACACGACTGGAAAGATTCCTAAATACTCAGAAGCCCAGGAGTGGATTGTAAAGGGTGTGAAATCCACCTGGGCAAAACATATGATGATTCCTTGGAATAGCTAAGGTGAAGAAAGGCTGAGTGGCTCAAGTGGTAGAACACCTATCTAGCAAGCTTGAAGCCCTGAGTTCAAACCCTATTACTGCCAAAGAAAAAAGTTCTCAATGGTTACTAAGTCCTTTTTTCCCCCTAGTGACAGCTTGAACTCAAGATCTGGGTGCTGTCCCCCCAGCTTTTTCCACTCTACCACTTGAGCCACAGCTCCACTTCTGGCTTTGTGGGGAGTGTGTGTGTGTATGTGTGTGTGTGTGTGTGTGTGTGTGTGGTAATTGGAGAGATAAGGGTCTGGTGAACTTTTTCTGCCTGAACTGGCTTCAAACTGCAAGTAGCTATGGTTGTCGGCGTGACCCCTGCAACCTTTTGAAGCGGGCACAGCTGCCGTCACAGTCATTCACTGCCCCCCCCCCCCCCCCCCCCGTGACCACAGGAGAAAACGACACGAATTCTGATCTCCAAGGAAGCGGGGTTTTGATCTTTCCCATCTCCGCAGGCCTCCTACAGCACGCTCGCTACCCAAGCTCTCAAGACTCTGCAATTTGCAAGAACCTTGTAGAGGAAGTCCGTTTTGTTTCATTTTACACAATGAAGGACGCCCCCCCCCCCCTTTTCTCTCCTAGCTTTCCACTGGACACTGGGATGAGTGGGACAGCTCCCACTGAGCTGCAGGCGGGTGTGGAGCCAGGTCCCCGGCCCTCCAAGAGCCTCCCTCCGCAGTGGCCTGGGCTCTGACCCCGCCCGGCCCGGCACCCGGCACGCTCCTGCCGCTGGAGCCCGATGCACCCGCATTCCACAAGCGTCTTTCGCGCCACAGCTAGGCGGGTGTGCGGAAGAAAGCCCTGTCGTCTGCACTAAGCACGTCCAGTCTTCCTCCCCATCGCGCCCCCCAGCCCTGTCCATCTTCTGAACACAAACACCCGGGGGGAAAGAGCACAGGGACGGCTCCTCGGAGGGCAGAGCCAGCTGCCCCCTCGGCTTCTGAGCTGTAGTTGGACTTCATGCGCCCCCAAGAGCCGGGCCTAGTGGTTTTCCAAGGAGGGGCTGTGGGGGTTAGACAGGTACATGACACAGAGGGCTTGGTGTGGAGGCCTACGTGATAACCAGGAAGACAGGAAGTCCTGCCCCAGGTCACTGCCACGCTGGCACTTCCCAGTGGTCCGGGCTGCTGGAGGGGGCGGGGCAGCCCATGAAGTCCTGCCCTGTGCTGGTGTCATTGCCACCATGGCACTTCCAAGTGGGCCCGGCTGCTGGAGGGGGGTAGGGCGTCAGAGGACCAGAGAGTGTATTATATAGGCTGCCTGTGCCGAGGAGAGGGAGGACAGAGGAACGCGGAGGTGCCTGCCGCAGGAGCGGAGCGGAACAGAGCTGAACAGCACAGCTGTAGTGTCTGAGCCTGCCGAAAAGCTTGAGGCCTGCGAAGCCCAAGGCCTGATGCCTGCAGAGAGGCCTGAGGCCTGTGGAGAAGCCCAAGGCCTAAGGCCTGCAGAGGAGCCTGAGACCTGAGGCCTGTGGAGAAATCTGAAGCCTGAGGCCTGCAGAGAAGCCCAAGGCCTGAGGCTTACAGAGGGGCCTGAGGCCTGTGGAGAAATCTGAAGCCTGTGGAAAGACCGGCAGGAAGGAGGAATCAAAAGAAGTTTACTCCTTTGGAGGTTTGGAGGTCAGAGCTGCTCTGGGTTTTGGATTCTGGATAGTTAGCCCAGGACAAGGTAGCCGCAGACCAGTATTTGGAGGTGAAGGCTATTCTGGTTCTGGGTTCTGGGTTGTAAATAAAACCCCATTCCACCTTTAGCTGTGCTTCCGTGGATTTTTCTGGCTCACAGGTTATTACATTTGGAGGCCCCAGCAAGATCATCCAAGTGAACAGCATGTGGGACATGTGGGTTAAGTGTCTGTGACTACTTGTCTATGTTTATTTGTTACTAATTCTGTCTCTGTCCTTTATACACCCGCACTTAATCTTTTTTTCCTGGATAGGAAAACAATTTCCTAAAGTTCTTGGAAGCAAAACTATAACTGGAAAATCTTCTACCTCAGTGTTGCAGGATCCCCCGGAGGAGGACCTACTGGTGCATTCTCCCTCTTATTATGTGCCTTGAGTGCCTCCAATTTTAAGTCCCTCCCATACCAGAAGTGGTTCCTTGTATGAGACTGAGGTGGTAAAAGCCCCCTTACTACCCTCGAGACAGGCACCAAGCCATGTGGGAAACAATGGGCAAGTCCCCTTTCTAGTGTATGTTCCCTTCACAACTAGTGACCTGTATAATTGGAAACAGTAAAATCCATCCTTTTCTGAAAAACCCCAGGGGCTCATCTCATTATTGGAGTTTGTATTCTTTACACACCAGCCCACCTGGGATGACTGTCAGCCACTTCTGCATGTGCTTTTTACCTCAGAAGAAAGGGAGCGCATCCGGCATAGTGCCTTAAAGGCAGTCCTTGGACCAGATGGTTCCCCCACTGATGACCCAGTCCATTTGGAAAGAGTCTTTCCCCTGACTCGCCCAAGCTGGGACTACAACAGTGATTAAGGTAGGGAGGCACTTACCAATTATGGCCAGACTCTGTTAGCAGGGATATGGGCAGCAGCTAGAAAGCCAACTAATTTATCTAAAGTGAGTGAGACTGTACAGTTCCCCAATGAGTCCCCCACTGCTTTTCTGGAACGGCTCTTAGAGGCCTATAGGACCTATACACCTATAGATCCTGAGGCCCCAGAAAATCAAAGAGCACTAAATATGGCCTTCGTTGCCCAATCGGCCCCAGATATTATAAAAAAGCAAAGCTTCAGAGGTTAAAAGGTTTTGAGGGAAAGGTGTTATCTGAGCTTGTAGCAGTTGCCCAGTGGGTGTTTGATAACAGATACCCTGGAAGAACAACAATTTTTTAAAAAGGCATTTCAAGTTGTGGTACTTCACAAAGGTAAAGCCTGGAAAGTATGAGTATCTGGAGTATCTGTATTTGTTAGTACTAGTGGACACTTTTTTAGGGTGGGCTGAGGCATTCCCAACAAAAATCAAAATCACTCAGGTAACGGTTAAAAAATTACTTCATGAAATAATTCCTTGATTTGCTTACTCATAGTAATGGGGGTCCAACAATGGCCCAGCCTTCATGGCTCAAGTTACTCAATTACTAGCTAAGGCCCCTAGGAATAAATGGAAGTTAAATTGTATCTATAGACCTCAGAGTTCAGGACAGGTGGAAAAAATGAATAGTACCTTAAAGGAAACTTTAACTAAATTAGTTAGAAACTGGTCATGACTGGGTAAGCCTCCTCCCCTTCGCTCTCCTCTGAGCAAGATGCATTCCCTTTGAAATAATTTGTGGCAGACCACCATCTTTGGTTCCTAAACTTGGGGAAGCTATATTAACAGAAATGTCTAACCATAATCTTGTACAGTCACTGCAGGTTTTGCAATGTGTTCCTTTATGTGCCTATCCTTTGGTGGCCCATCTACTCTTTCTCACCTGGACAGCTGGTGTGGGTAAAAAGGCATCACCCTCCTGAACTGAAACCCAAACGGCAAGGACCTTACTCAGTAGTGCTAACTACACCATCAACTATTAAGTTTGCAGGAAAACAGCATTGGATCTATCACTCTCAAGTGAAACAGGCAGTGGAATGATATCCAGAAACGGCTGAAAGATGGACTGTTCAGAGACATTCAGAGAATCCCCTAAAGATAATACTTACCAAGTGTTAATTAATGTGTTCAACAGGAACACAATTCTTTGTTATGGTTCCCCTTGCTTGTTTTTAATGTGTTACTATGGGGAGAGCTTTTCTGCCCCTACCTTTGTACTGTATTTGTTGGATTTTCCGCTTTGTTTGATGGGGGTGGGAGGAGCTTAGAATTTGGCCCAAAAAGAGAATCAATGATTTGATTGGATATAAAAGCCAGTGGGGAATGTAATAACCAGCAGGGCAATAAGTCCCTCCCTAGGCCACAGTTGCACTTCCAAGTGGGCCTGGCTGCTGGAGGGGGCCAGGTTGTCAGAGGGCCAGAGTGTATATATAGGCTGCCTATGCCAAGGAGAGGGAGGACAGAGGAAAGCAGCAGGTGAGGAGCGGAGAGGAGCTGAGCAGTGAAGTGTGTGAGCCTGCCAAAAAGCCTGAGGCCTGTGAAATCTGAGGCCTGAGGAGAGATAAGTCCTGCAGGAAGGAGGAATAGAAAGAAGCTCTCTGGAGGTTAGGAGGTTGAAGATGTTGTAGGTTTGAACATTGAGGCCGTTGGAGGTTAAGGCTGTTGAAGGTCGGGGCTGCTCTGGTTTCTGGATAGTCAGTCCAGGACAAAGTAATCGCAGGATTTGGAGGTAGAGGCTGTTCTGGTTCTGGGTTTGGGGTTATAAAGTTCCTTTGCAAATAAAACTCCTTTCCACCTTTACTTGTGCCTCCATGGACTTTTCTCGCTCTCAGGTTATCACACCTGGAGGCCACCTCACTTCTTTCTTTAAAAATGGGACGGGGCTGGGAATATGGCCTAGTGGCAAGAGTGCTTGCCTCGTATACATGAAGCTCTGGGTTCAGTTCCCTAGCACCACATATATAAATAATGGCCAGAAATGGCGCTGTGGCTTAAGTGGCAGAGTGCTCGCCTTGAACAAAAAGAAGCCTGGGACAGTGCTCAGGCCCTGAGTTTATGGCCCAGGACTGGCAAAAAAAAAAAAAAAAAGGCATCTGTGGATCATCCCTGTAATCCTAGCTACTCAGGAAGCAGAGATTTAAGGACCACAGATTGAAGCCAGCCCAGGCAGTAATGCCCATGAGATTCAACCTCCAATTAACCACAAAAAAGCCAGAAGTGGAGCTGTGGCTCAAGTGGTAAAGCACTAGCTATAGATATCCAGATAGATAAATAGATAGATAGATAGATAGATAGATAGATAGATAGATAGATAGATAGACAGACAGATAGAAAGAATCCATCGAGGCCATCCAGTGGTCTGTCCATAGGGTCATTCAGAGCCCAGAGGTTGTACAAGGGCCTCTGGACCATGTCTTAGGCTGACCACTAGTACCTTCTGGATCTCCTTGTGGCTGTGAGCAAGTTGACACTTCCACACATGAGAAGGCCTTGGTGGGGACTCCTCAGAGTCTCATGAATTTTCAGTCACAGGAGTCCCCTCCCTGAGTCAGGTACACACTGCAATTTTGGAATTCCAGAGTAAAGGAAGTCTATTAGGATTTTTCAGCCTCCTCTTATTCTCTTTTCCAAAGCCTCAGATGACTGGCTCAAAGCTGGGCAAAGAGGCCTGTGAAAAGCTTTCTCATCTGAACCCATCTTAAACAGGTGGGAGTTTCCTCTGGGAGGTAAGTGCTGAAAGCTTTTGGAGAACTGCTCCCCCTACCTCTCATCCCTGAGGGAAGCTTTCCTCTGTTTTCCTTGATGGAGGAGCCTGGAGCCATCTTCCCTAGCCTGGGAAGACACCTCAACTTCTTGCTTAAGGTCCCCTGATAGTATCTATCTTGGCAGGATTACTTTTGTTCACAGCTTTTGTCCTCAACATCCACTGCTTGCAATCCTAACTACTCTGGAAGCTGCGATGTGGAAGCTCCCAGTTCCAAGTCAACCATAGCAGGAAAAGTTCACAAGACTCCAAAATAACCAGCAAAAATCTTGGGCTCATATGGCAAATGTACCTTAGCTCGAAATAAAAATAATAATTTAAAAAACTATTAGGACATCCTATCAGGAAAGGGTAAGCTGGAAGATGTAGTGGAGTTTCCTCATCAGGAAGGCCTAGGTTCTGTTTTGATACTTTTTTTTTTTTTTTTTTTTTTGTCATAGGGCTTAAACTCTGGGCCTGGGTGCTGTCCCTGAGCTCTTCAGCTCAAGGCTAGTGCTCCACCACTTGAACCACAGCACCACTTCTAATTTCTGGTGATTAATTGGAGATAAGAATCTCATCTCACGGGCTTTCCTGCCCAGCCTGGCTTTGAACCATGATCCTCAGATCTCAGCCTCCTGAGTAGCTAGGATTACAGACATGAGCCACCAGCACCTGACATTTGATATATATTTCTTGTTTGTTTGTTTGTTTTTTGCCAGTCCTGGGCCTTGGACTCAGGGCCTGAGCACTGTCCCTAGCTTCTTTTTGCTCAAGGCTAGCACGCTACCACTTGAGCCACAGCACCACTTCTGGCCGTTTTCTATATATGTGGTGCTGAGGAATTGAACTCAGGGCTTCATGTATACGAGGCAAGCACTCTTGCCACTAGGCCATATTCCCAGCCCCATTTGATACATTTTTAACTAATACCATCAAGGCCACTCAAATTACCTCCCATATTTAGTCCACTGAATTTATGAACTTTAATCACATCTACAGAATACCTATACAGCAACACCTTAGAAGAAAACCATCATGCTCTTTTCCTCCTTGGCTGCCTGAGGATCAACAACCATCATGCAGGACACAGTAACTATCTGGACCAGGAACTTCATGACCAACTGACTACTACTTCAGCGGAAGCTCATGGTCACTAGTGTCCTTTACCCTGGTATGGCAACAGTATCTAAGACAAGTTTGGGGGAAACTAGCCAAAATGTTTGTTACCACATCAATATCTGTATTTGGGCTCAAAAACTATTCTGGTGATGGAAAAGCAACTGGTTTTGTCGTGAGTTACTCTATTCATTGGATTATGAAAAAAAAAAATTAAGCCCAACTAAACCCCCAAAGAATCAACAACTCAATAAGTGGGCAAAGAAACTAACTTCTCAAAGAAGTAAAAAAAAAAAAAAAATCCAATAAATACATGAAGAAATACCCAAGTTCCCTAGTCATAAAGGAAATGAAAGAAAATTGAGGTTCTATTTCACTCCAGTCAGAATGGCCATTATAAAGAATATAAATAGGGCTGGGATATGGCCTAGTGGCAAGAGTGCTTGCCTCGTATACATGAGGCCCTGGGTTCAATTCCCCAGCACCATATATACAGAAAATGGCCAGAAGTGGCGCTGTGGCTCAAGTGGCAGAGTGCTAGCCTTGAGCAGAAGGAAGCCAGGGACAGTGCTCAGGCCCTGAGTCCAAGGCCCAGGACTGGCCAAAAAAAAAAAAAAAAAAAAAAAAAAAAGAATATAAATAAATTATGGCAAGGCTACAGCAGGAAAAGAAACCCTAACACACCATTGGTGGGAATGCAAAGCAGTACAATCAGTATGGAAGATAGGATGGAGATTACAAAAAAAAAAAAAAAAGAGTCTAATATTAGTATTACCCTGTGATCCACTGGTGCTACTCTTGGGCATTTATCTGAAAGATCACAAGTCAGGATACAATAAAGGCACCTGCAAACCCATATTCATGACAGCATTGTTCACAATAGCCAAGTCATAAAAGCAGCCCAAATGCCCTACAGCAGACAACTGGATCAAAAAAATGTGATATACAAAAAGAGTAATACTATGTCATTTACAGGGAAATTGATGGTTGTGGACAAACTCTTATTGAGTGAAATAAGTCAGAATCAAAGAGAAAAAAATACATAATCAGATGTGGAAGCTAGACCTAATATATAAATACTTGAAAACACATACAGGGCTATACACATATATCCTGGGTCAAACTAACTAGAGGACAATATACATAAAGGTGAGCTTCTATGGTGTAAATCCCTTTGATTAACAAGTATAAATACTAGGAAATTGAAACAGGTTTTGACTGGAGATGGGATTAAAAGAAGAGGGACAGAGCAATGAAAAGAGGAATGGTGAAGGAAAACAGCTATAATATTCAATGTACACATGGGAAAACTGAACTAAAAAAATTAAAGGGGGTGGATGAGATAGATGGGGGAGGTAGGAAGATGGAAGAGATGGCATCAAGATGGTCTATAGTTAGGTGCTGGTAGCTGACACCTGTGATTGTAGCTACTCAGGAGGATCTGAGGATTGAATCTGGAAGCCAGACTGTTCAGACAAATCCTCAAGAATCTAAACTAGCAAAACGCTGAAACGAGCTGTGGCTCAAGTGGTCAAATACCAGTGAAAAAAAGCTGAGTGGCAGCACAAGGGCCTGAATTCAGACCCTAGTACCATAAAAGAAAAAAGAGACATACACATACCCTGCCCTAGTATGTAAAGCAATGGATGCCAGGGTTCTCTTGCCTCCATTTGACTCTGTGCAGGCCTGTGACTATTTTAACCAAATGTACGGCCGAATTGGTGCTAGTCAACTTCCAAGTGATGTCATAGTCACAGGGCTTCTTGTTCACTAAATACTTTCAGCCCAAAGCCCTCATATAATTAATACATTCAACTAGCCTGCATCCTTTATATTCAGGAGCCCACATTTAGGCCCTCTGGTCAAATCTAAGTTGAGTTCATCTTATAGCATCTCAAAAACTACAGGTAAAAAGAAAAAAAAAACACATCTCGGAACTGGACCCTTTCAGCATCAAATTATCTCAATTGAGGCCACAGACCCATCAGTGCAGAAAAGAGCTACTCTTGCCATTCTTATTCCAATTTTCTCCCACAGGACCCAAAAACAAAATTTTTTTGAAAGCCACTACATATTGAGGCACTTTGTTAGTACAGCAGTAGATAACAAGAATGTATGTACCTCTTTTAATTTTCCATAAGTTCATACACTTACGTATGTCATGACACACTGTAGAATGTGGTTCTTTTGTCCAATGTGACAGTTTCAGGTTATTATGTACGGTAAATTTAAAAATAGCGTTTTAGGTTTTTCTCACCTTAGACCTACATCTTCCGTTCCCTGGAACCTCTGGCAGGCAGTTTTTTTTTGTTTTTTGCCAGTCCTGGGCCTTGGGCTCAGGGCCTGAGCACTGTGGCTTCGCTTCTCTCAAGGCTAGCACACTGCCACTTCTGGACATTTCCTATATATGTGGTGGCTGGGGAATCGAACCCAGGGCTTCATGTATACGAGTCACTCTTGCCACTAGGCCATATTCCCAGCCCCAAAATCTTTGGTTGCTTTTGTTTTTGCCAGTCCTGGGGCTTGGACTCAGGACCTGAGCACTGTCTCTGGCTTCCTTCTGCTCAAGGTTAGCACTCGACCACTTGAGCCACAGCGCCACCTCTGGCTGTTTTCTGTATATGTGGTACTGAGGAATCGAACCTAGGGCTTCATGTATAGGAGGCAAGCACTTTGCCACTAGGCCATATTCCCAGCCTGGCAGCCAGTTTTCTCTGGGCAGTTTTCTTGAGGCTTCAACTTCCAACCATTCTCCAGGCTGCTGATACCTCCCCAAAGTCCAAGTTGTCTGCCAGACCTGTCTCTACCTAGAGAAAACTTTAAAGCTCCCTTGGAAACCTTTCAAGCTAGTAAGCAAGTCATAGTGATGGGTGGAGGAGGTTGCCATGGAGACAGGTCCAGAGCCTGGGACTTGGGGGTGGGGTAGACCCGATCTCGGGTTTTGATTGGCTGTGCGGGCCTTCAGCGTTCCCTGGACGCACATGCGCACTGGTGCCAAGGCGAGGTCGCGGCGAAGCCTAAGCCCTGGATATTCCGGGCTGGAGTAGTCAGGGCCGGGCTGGGGCGAGCGTTTCCCAGCGGCTCCCTGCTGCCTCCGGGGAAGCGTGTGGCGAGGCCCGGGGACGGCTCTGCAGCGCGAGACCCGTTCCGTCACGGAGGCCCCTTCGCTCCCGCCGCCATTGTTGCCGTGTGGCCTTTCGGGCCGTTCGGGCTGCACGGTGACCGGGCCCCAGCGACAGGTAATGATGTCCCAGCTCCGTGTCCGCGCGGACCGGGGCCAGAGCCCGAGCCAGGGCCTGGCGATGGAGGCGAGCGGGCGTGGGGCGTGCGCGGCCCGGTGCTCACAGCCTGGAGAGCGCCGGGACGGGGTGGTGGAGGCTGCCTTGCGGGGCCCAGACCCGCGCTGTGGGGCGCGGGACCCCCGCTACTCGCGCTGCCAGCCTCAGAGACGGCTTAGGGGGCGGGTGGGCGTGGGGTCTTCTCCAAGTCGGTCAGGTTCTGGGGTTTGCATCCTCGTTCCGAATGTTCCCTAAAGGAACTGTCTCCCGCAGAAGCCGCCAAACCGCTTCCTAACCCATTGGAAGACGCCAAGGCCTTTCACTGCTTTCCAGTCCAGCCGGCTGGGCATCCCAGCCTTCTGATAGCAAACCGCCACCGTGGGCCGGTATTAACCAACATGCCAAGTGGGTGAATGGCTCGCCTCCCCCGTCCGCCCTCCTCCTCCCCTCCTCGGGAACCTTGGACACTTTTAAAAGAAGAAATTCGACACCCAGTTTGTTCCTAGTAACTCTTGGTTTGCTCGGTGGCTGAGAACAAGTTCAGTCAACAGAGCTTCTGTAAGCGACTGAAATATGTGTGGGCCCTTCTCCAGGTCAGATCCGATTTTTTTTTTTTTTTGCTATAAAAATATTTAGGTTTTTCTTCAACAAGTTAGAAAGCTATCGTTTTGCTCGTGATTCTTTAAATCATTGTTCTGTGTGTGTGTGTGTGTGTGTGTCACACACATGTGCCAGTACTGGGGGTTGAACTCAGGGCCTGGGCGCTGTTTAGCTTTTTGCTCAAGACTGGCACTTTACCATTTGAGCCACAGCTCCACTTTGAGATTTTTGGTGGTTAATTGGAGGCAAGAATCATGGACTTTACTGCCTACGTTGACTGTAAACTTTGGTCCTCAGATCTTAGCATTCTGAGTGTTTAGGATTACAGGTGTGCGTCATTGGAACCTAACTTAAATAATTGCTTCTGTCACATCTTTTTATGATAACTTCCCCCACCAGCTACTCCTAAGCAGATTGCAGTTCTCTAACAAGTCTAGGGATATAGGAGAGGATGTTCAAGGTAAAGCATTCATCTTCTATGGGTTTATCTGAACACTGAGCAGTCAGTTTCTGTATGTGTATATGTATTGCAGAATACATCAGAAATTCTTGACGTTGTGGTCCATTCTTGTGTTTCAGGATCTCTTACTCATTCCTGCAAGTCTAGGCTCAGAATTTACAACTAAAGCTGTTAACTTTACCTCGGCTTTGTTCTGCCTCTGGTTGCTGAAACCCTTGATGTCTTTGTGGCTGTAGCATGAGACTTCAAGCAATTGCCTCCTTACTGGAGAAATAAAAGATTGCCAGATTTACTCTCCTGTTGGTAGCAATGTTAGCCTCAAGGAAAATGATGACCAGTTCTTCACGCTCTCAAATCCTTCTAATGTGGAAATCAGACAAGGCTCAAAGTAGACCCCACAATGTTGATAAGCAAGCCCTTACTGCAAGACTCTTTCGTGACACTGAGACTTGTCGACAAAATTTTAGGAATTTTCCATACCCAGACCTGGCTGGTCCTCGAAAAGCATTAAGTCAACTCCGGGAGCTCTGTCTCAAGTGGCTGAGACCTGAGATTCACTCCAAGGAACAAATTCTGGAACTATTGGTGCTGGAGCAGTTTCTGACTATCCTGCCTGGTGAGGTTAGGACTTGGGTAAAGTCCCAGTATCCAGAGAGCAGCGAGGAAGTGGTGACTCTGGTGGAGGATTTGACTCAGATCCTAGAAGAGGAAGGTGAGCATTGTGGAGCATGGAGGAGAGGAATCCCTGGGTGGTTAGAGAAGACAAGCAGCACATGTGACAGCAGTCTCTTCAAGAAATCAAGGAGAACCGAGAGCTCCACTCTGCATTGTGTTTGGAACCAAACACATTTATCTAAGCTCAGAGGAGAAATGTCATGAAAGAATGGCCAGGCATAACCAAATGAACTCCTACATGAGTCCCCAGTTACTTGCAGACGTGTACACCAAGCTACTGACAGACACACCTTTAGCTTTGTAGATAGAATTTTATGCTTCCAAAAGAGTAGAAAAGGTCCAACGAATATTCTCTATTAAGGAAAGAGACAACTCATAAAATTTACAGAAAGGTTTAGTAGAAATTTGTGAATTTTCTGCCATAGGTTTAAGTCCCCGAGCAGACTTGTTTGTTAATTCTTAGGACAAGTCATTAGCCTTTCCTCTCTCTCGAGTATGGTACTGCTTTCAGTTCTCTTTTGACTGCTCACTTTAATAAAGTATAGTTGTCTATTTGATGAAGGGTTTCCTAGACTATGCAAATAGAACTAATCTCCATCATGATCTCTTTCTCTTTCCTAGCCCCTCAGAACTCTGTCCTTTGCCAGACCCCAGAAGAAGACCCCAGACATGCTTTCCAGGCAGGGTGGTTCAATGACTTGGTGACCAAAGTGAGTTGCAGTTTCTTTTGTGTCTTTAAAGTACCTTCTTAGTGTATGAGGATATTTTCTGTTCTGGACCTGTAACATCTGAACTCTTGAAAACCCTTCCTGGGACCTCATTAGTTTCTCTTCTTAGTTCCTTTGGCACATGTGCTTTCATTGTTTTCTTTGGATATGTCTTTTTTTTGGGGGGTGGGAGGGGATATGTCTTGAAGTTAGCAAGATTGCATAAAGGGAAAGAGGTGGACTAGGGGCTGGGAATATAGCCTAGTGGCAAGAGTGATTGTTTTGTATGCATGAAGCCCTGGGTTCGATTCCTCAGCACCACATATATAGAAAATGGCCAGGGGCTGGAAATATGGCCTAGTGGTAAAGTGCTCACCTCTTATACATGAAGCCCTGGGTTCGATTCCTCAGCACCACATATATAGAAAAAAGCCGGAAGTAGAGCTGTGGCTCAAGAGGTAGAGTATTAGCCTTGAGCAAGAAGAAGCCAGGGACAGTGCTCAGGCCCTGAGTCCACGCCCCAGGACTGGCAACAAAAACAAAACAAACAGAAAATGGCCAGAAGTGGCACTGTGGCTCAAGTGGCAGAGTGTTAGCCTTGAGCAAAAAGAAGCCACAGGGACAGTGCTCAGGCCCTGAGTGCAAGCCCCACGACTGGCAAAAAAAAAATAAAGAAGTATACTAACAAAGCCAGGTAGATTCTTGGCTATGCTGTTGAAGCCATGATTTTGGGACAAGATCCCAAACCTCTCCTAGCCTGAGTTATTCAACTCCAATAAGTAAAATTTAGTTCTTAGATTGTGAATAGATATTATAAGATTTGTGATTAGCCTATATTCTAGGAAGTGATAGGTAAATAATAGTTGCAATGTTATATTTCCTCATGAGTGAGTAATAAGTACCATGTATTCTTTGATATTGCTGCTTGATCTCGAGTCCATGAGTCAGTCAGTGTCTCTGTCTCTCCCCCTCCACTTCTCTCTTTATGCTTTTGGCTGGTAGTGGGGTTTGTATTCATGGCTTTACTTTCACTTGAATTTTTCACTCATAGTACTCTACCACTTGAATCACATCTCTAGTTCTGTTTCTTTGCTGGTTAGTTAGAGAACAAACCTCATAGACTTTTCTGCCCAGGCTGGGTTCAAACCTTGATTCTTAGATCCCAGCCTCCCAAGGATTATAGGTACTATAAGTATAATAGGTACTATAGGATTATAGGTATAAGCCTGGTATTATAGGTATTATACCTGGTAGTATAAGCCACCAGCATCCAACATGAGTCTCATATTTTAAGGAATAGCAATTTGAGCCATTTTAAGGGAAAGATACAGGGCTGGAGATGTGACTTATGTGATAGAGCACTTGCCTAGCAAGCACAAGGCCCTGAGTTCAAGCCCTAGAACTGGCTGGAAAAAAAAAAAGAGAGAGAGAGGAAGAGAAAAATTATATATAGTTATATAAGTATGTTCATGAACTAACAGAGATCAATTGGAAAAATGTACATCCTGAAGTTGGAAAGCCTTTGGCAAACAAATTGCATTTATAGAGGATATAAGCATATTTACCTGGAAAAAAGCCAAGAAAGGCAATGGAAATACTGTTAAAAAAAAGGGGGGGGGGGGGGCTGGGGATATGGCCTAGTGGCAAGAGCGCGTGCCTTGTATACATGAAGCTCTGGGTTCGATTCCCTAGCACCACATATATAGAAAATGGCCAGAAGTGGCGCTGCGGCTCAAGTGGCAGAGTGCTAACCTTGAGCAAAAAGAAGCCAGGGACAGTGCTCAGGCCCTGAGTCCAAGGCCCAGGACTGGCAAAAAACCAAAAACAAAAACAAAAAAAGTAATGGATAATTTGGTTAAAATGACCTGAAGAAATTTAGCCCTTTTTTAGATATATGTAAAAATTAAAAAGATGTTAAAATGAAAGATAATATATACAGTTTGGGTACCTATGGCTTATGTCTGTAATCCTACCTACTTCAGTGGGATTGAAAGATAGTGGTTTGAGGCCAACCAGGGCAGAAAAGTTCGTGAGATCCTCTCTGGAGAGCTGATGCGGTGAAGCACACCTGTCATCTTACCTATGACAGGAAGCCTAACAGGCTAATCGCATACTTGAGTGGGAAACCCACTCCTAACCTAAAAATAGCCAGCAAAAAAACTCAGCTGGAAGCATTTCTCAAGTGGTAGAGTACCAGCCCTGTATGAAAAAGCTGAGCAAGTGTGTGAGGCTCTAAGTTCAAACCCTGGTACATACATTAAAAAAAAAAATTATACTTCTCGTTGAATTTCCCTTTCAAAGCCATTGAAGGATGGCATGTAGTTAGGCTAATTCAAACTCACTATGAGGCTAAGCTAGCCTCAAATACATGGTCTTCCAACCTCAGCCTTCTGAGTGCTGGGATTACAGTTTTGTTTCACCATACCCAGTAGGGTGAGACTTTTGACCAGACAACTTTTAAGGTTTCTAAAACTTAAGAGTCTATGATCCTCTACCATCATATATACACCCAGTGTTATCACTGTCCTGTTCCCACTAATTCTTGAACAAAATTAAGTTACATTTGATATTTTAGGAATCAATGACATTCAAAGATGTAGCTGTGGACATCACCCAAGAAGACTGGGAACTAATGCGTCCTGTACAGAAAGAATTGTACAAGACTGTGACGTTACAGAACTATTGGAACATGGTTTCTCTAGGTAACCATTGTTTACCCTTCTCCTTCCATCAGGCCCTTCTTGCACCTAGTTGTTAAGAATAGGTTAAGCCTTGAAGTCTTTGGGTCAAATTAAGAGCTAGAGATGAGTGTTCTCATCTCATTCAGGCACAAAAAAAAAAAAAAAATGGCCATGTTGTACTCCCTGAGTGAAAGGCTTCTAAATGAAAGATCATTGAAATCACGACATAGAGCTTCACAATGCTGCCCATTTGATGCTGTCCAATTCTACCTTACCCATTTTCTGCTGCTACAAGGAAGAATTCTTTCCCAGGATTCTCTTAGGTAGCAACACTTTTTTAGCCTACTTTTAAATATAAGACCTCGTATTAGATCATATCCATGTTTTCCTATTGAGGTCTAAATATCCTAATAAAGCTTTCATAGCTGTTTTATCTCCAGGATAAAATTCATCATATTTTTCCTGAACAGGACTGACTGTGTACAGACCAACTGTGATTCCCATATTGGAAGAGCCATGGATGGTGATAAAAGAAATTTTAGAAGGCCCTATTCAAGGTGAGAGAAAAATCAGCATATGAGTTTCTTTGTACTAAGAAACATGAGTATGTTGATATTTGCTTTTCACTCTCTGAAGATGCATCCAAGGCTGTCAAGAATTCTGAGGTGTTTGGCATTGCTACCTTAGAGAGGCCATCTTCAGAAAGTTTTTCACATTTTTATTATTTTCCCTGGGTCTCTTCTCATTTTATCCTCTACATGACTCTGAAGGCCAGGCCCAGAGCTTGTCTGGTACCATTTTCCTTCCCTCTATATGCAAACAAGCATAAAAGTCAGCTAAAAACTATAAACGTTTTTTTCAGTACTGGGGTTTTGAATTCAGGGCCTTGCACTGGGTAGGCTGGTGCTCTGCCTCTGAGGCTACACCTCCAGCACTGGCCATTTTTAGGATAGGGTATCATTCCTACCTAGTCATGAATGTGAGCTTTTATCTGTCTACTTTTTAATTTTTTTTCTAATTATTTTGTAGCTAGATTACCTGTGTGAGCCACCTAAGCCCAACCTGAATTTCTCTTGTCTGTTTTCCTGTATCTACTTTTCTAACTCATTCCCTTTTTCTAATTTTTTTTAAAAAATGCATTCATAAGATTCAAAACATTTAAATGAGCCAGGCACCAGTGGTTCACATCTATATTCCTAGCTACTCAGGAGGCTGCGATCTGAGTAGAGTGTCAAAGCTAGTCTACCAGGAAAGTTTCAGACTAACCTCCAAAAAGCCAGAAGTGAAGCTGTTGTTCAAGTAGTAAGAGTGCCAGACTTGAGAAAAAGCAACGGACAGCATCTAAGCCCTGATTTCAAGCCCTAGGACAGACACACACACAAAAAAAAATCCAACTAAGGATGGTATTTTCTTAGATTTTTTTAAAAATTCTTTTTATTTTGCTTGGTTGAATATGTAGTAGCATTAACATGGTTCAGAAGTCAAAACTATATAATAAAAAGGTATACACAAATCTTCTACCTTATCCCATCCAGTCCCTGAAGCTAACCATACCCTTTTGTTGCTAGTGTGCCCTTCCTATGTTTGTCTTCACAAAAATAAATCCTAGACATATGCTTTATAACTCCCTTTGGACAGAAAAGAACATTTTGAATACTTTTGCATCTTGCTTTTATATCTTTTTACTTAAGGCATTGACTTGGTTGGGGGTTTTTTTTTGTTTGTTTGTTTTTTGGTTTTTTGTTGTTTTTTTTTGGGTGGTTTTTTTTTTTTTTTTTTTTTTTTTTTTTTTTGCCAGTCCTGGGCCTTGGACTCAAGGCCTGAGCACTGTCCCTGGCTTCTTTTTGCTCAAGGCTAGCACTCGGCTACTTGAGCCATAGTGCCACTTCTGGCCGATTTCTATATATGTAGTGCTGGGGAATCGAACCCAGGGCTTCATGTATACAAGGCAAGCACTCTTGCCACTAGGCCATATTCCCAGCCAGGTATTGACTTGTATATGTACTAATATTTGTACTGGAATACAGCATTAACAATGAATGAATAACAATGTTCTATGCTACCTTATTGTTTCGCTTTCTTTAAAAAGTTAATTTGGGGCTGGGAATGTTGGCTTAGTGGTAAAGTGCTTGCCTAGCATACATGAAGCCCTAGGTTCAATTCCACAGTTCCACATAAACAGAAAAGCCCAGATGTGGTGCTGTGGCTCAAGTGGTAGAGTGCTAGCCTTGAGCAAAAGAAGCTCAGGGATAGTGCCCAGGCCCTGAGTGCAAGCTCCAGGACTGGCAAAAAAAATAAGTTGATTTTGCCAGATACCAGTGGCTTATGCCTGTGATCTTTGCTACTTAGGAAACTTGCAATCTTAGTATCAAGATTTGAAGCCAGCCTGAGCTGGGAAGTCTGTGAGACTCAGCAAGATTGGGGAGTTATCTCAAGCAGCCAAGATTCCTCTTGCTATCTTCCTGTCTTACCCTTTTACTTGAATTTTGGCCTCTGAGGATTTTACTATCTGTCCATCTCACAGCTATGTAAGTTGAGCTTTGGGTTATTGTATCTAGTCAGTTCTACTATAGGAAATGAAAATATTGGTGATTTATAAGGAGAATAACAGTTTAGGATCAATTTCCCTCTCAACTTAAATGGTTCTTTATATTTGTATGGGACCTGACCATTGTTCTAGGCCAGACTCAAATTGGGACTTTCCATTAAGGATTTCCTTGGTTAACTGAATCAGCATTGATCTCCTCTATTAGAAATATTAAACTGCTTTGTGGCCTTATTAACCAATAAGATAACTTCACTTCTAACAAGCTATTCTGGTTACTTTAGTTTCTGAAATTCTACTAAACTGATTTTTAAATGTACTGTAATAGCTATATTTGTGGTCAAGTTGCTTTAAGCTTGTTAATTATATACCTGTAGGGCCAGGTGGTATATAGATCAATGGTAGAGCACTTGTTTAGCATATGCAAAGCCTTGATTCCATCCCCAACACCAAACACATAGACTGCAATAAAGACTGATACTTATTACTTAGAAGTTAAAGTGAGCTTCTAGAACTAGTTCACTGTGTATGTGTATACCCATTTAGTCTGTTCTTATTTTGTTTCTTTGAGGCAGGGTAACAAATCTTGCTTAAGAAAGTGTTTGTGTTAATTTTTCATTCTATCAAAAAACATAACTATATTTCTAGTACTAAAAGCAGTAAAACTGCCAGGGTACCAGTGGCTCACATCTGTAATCCTAGCTACTCAGGAGGCTGAGACCTGAGGATTGTGGTTTGAAGCCAGCCTAGGCAGGAAAGACTAAGAGACTCTTATCTCCAATTTACCACCAAAAAAATCCAGAAGTGGAACTGTAGCTCAAGTGGTAGAGCACTAGCCTTTAGCAAAAACATTTAAGAACAGCACTCAGGCCCTGAATTCAAGCCAAAGACTGGTGCACACATTCATGCAACACACACACACACACGCACGCACGCACGCACGCACGCACGCAGTAAAATGAGCTGGGTGCCAGTGGCTCACAACTGTAATCCTAGCTACTCAGGAAGCTGAGATTTGAGGCTCATGGTTCAAAACCAGCCCAGGTGAGAAAGTCTGTGAAATTCTGTCTCTAATTAACCAATAAAAAGCCAGAAGTGAAACTATGGCTCAAGTGGTAGAGTGCTAGTCTTAAGCAAAAAAGCTCAGGGACAGCACCCAGTCCTGAAGTCAAGCCCCAGGACCAGCATAAAAAATAAAACAAACAAAAAAAGCAATAAAACTAATACCCAATTTACTGAAAAATTGAAACCTATTTTTTCCACTTCATCTAATATATTTCTAGTCTGTAATCATGATACAGGTTTTTTTCATTTAACATTTTCTAGTGTCAACTATGATTTTTGTATTTGAATAAAAGTAGTTTATAAATGCAAGCAGTACAAGGAAGCAAATTTATTCTCCTCTCATCAGGTGCCAGTGGCTCACCCCTGTCATCGCAGCTACTCAGAAGGCTGAGAGCTGAGAATTGTGGCTAAAAAGCCAGCCCAGGCAGGAAAGTCTGTGAGACTCTGTCTCCAAAATGCCAGAAATGGGGGGCTGGGAATATGGCCTAGTGGTAAAGTGCTCGCCTTGTATACATGAAGCCCTGGGTTCGATTCCTCAGCACCACATATATAGAAAAAAGCTGGGAGTGGTGCTGTGGCTCAAGTGGTAGAGTGCTTGCCTTGAACAAAAAGAAGTCAGGGACAGTGCTCAGGCCCTGAGTCCACACCCCAGGACTGGCAACAAAAACAAAACAAACAAAATGCCAGAAATGGAGCTGCAATTCAAAGTAGTAGAGTGTTAGCCTTGAGCACAAAAGTTCAGGGATAGCCTCCAGGCCCTAAGTTCAAATCCCAGGACCAGCACAAAAAAAGAAATGTCTTCTTTCTCCCTACTCATTACCAGGGCCTACTCCCCTTAGACCATCAGCACCTGTCTGTGCCTATCTAGAATGCATACAGCATATCTTTATACATACTGTTGGCCACATGGTTTTTTCATTTAATACTATGTCCTTGACACCTTTCCATATCAATGTGCCTAGATCCACCTAGTTATTTCAGTTTTCCATATTTCATTTATTATCCCCAATCTAAATAGTCCCTTACTGATGGATATATCTATCATTTTCAATGATTGCTTACTATCCTATTGAATGGATATAATAGAGGTAATATACTTAGAGCTACATCTTAGGAAGCTTCTGAGCTATGTAGTAATACTTTTGCTGTATTACAAATTCTATATTTGATTATATTAAATTACACAGTTTCCTTCCTGTTTCAAAAGAGTTGTAAAGTTTGTTGAAAATCATACCGGAAATATAATAGGTATCAACAAGTACAGATTTGGGCTGGGGATATAGCCTAGTGGCAAGAGTGCCTGCCTCGGATACACGAGGCCCTAGGTTCGATTCCCCAGCACCACATATACAGAAAACGGCCAGAAGCGGCGCTGTGGCTCAAGTGGCAGAGTGCTAGCCTTGAGCGGGAAGAAGCCAGGGACAGTGCTCAGGCCCTGAGTCCAAGGCCCAGGACTGGCCACAAAAAAAAAAAAAAAAAAACAAGTACAGATTTGATAGCCTTATATTCAGGTTTGGGGGACAGCATTTTTTATTGGTATTTTGTATGTATTCATTGTTATTGTGCATGTATACTTTCATTGGACTTAGCCTTTTTATAAGTTACTGCTATTTATTTTACCAGTTTGGTGGCTACTATATTCAGAGTCTTGGTCATTTTCTGAAGGAAATATGAAAAGCACATATGCTATTTCCAGTTAAATTAAAAATATAAGAAACAGGGGCTGGGGATATAGCCTAGTGGCAAGAGTGCCTGCCTCGGATACACGAGGCCCTAGGTTCGATTCCCCAGCACCACATATACAGAAAACGGCCAGAAGCGGCGCTGTGGCTCAAGTGGCAGAGTGCTGCTAGCCTTGAGCGGGAAGAAGCCAGGGACAGTGCTCAGGCCCTGAGTCCAAGGCCCAGGACTGGCCAAAAAAAAAAAAATATATATATATATATATATATAAGAAACAGAATCATGAAAGCGTCATAAAGGCCAACTTCTGTCATAGGGCCAACATTTACTAGGTTGAATCTTTCAATCATTGCTAATCAGCCATTTGGGCCTACAGAAAAGACAGTTTCATATATGATTCAATCTATCCTGTTTTACATTTTAAGAAGCACTATACAAAGAAAATACATCCCCCCCATCTCTTTGTGCTTGTACTGAGGCTTTAACTCAGGGCCTTGTGCCCTCCTATTACATGGCTGCTGGTGCTCTGCCACTTGAGCCACACCCTCAGTCTACCATCTTGCTGGTTAATTGGAGATTGAATCTTGCAAACTTTCCTGCTCAGGATGGCTTAGAACTCTGACCTTCTAGGTATTAGCCTCCTGAGCAACTAGGATTACAAACATGAGCCATTGGCTCCCAGCTAAACATGCTTTTTCTTTTTTCCCCAAGACCAACACTCAAACTCAGTATCTGATGCTTGCTTTTGCTCATTGGCTGGCACTTATGACCTGAGCCACATCTCCAACCACTAAACATCTCTTTTAATAGCTACATGGAGACCTAGAGTCTAAGATTAACATGGCATCTATAGACTCTGTGTAAGTAGTGTGTAACATCAAACTTGAAGTCAGGTTGAATAGGAGGTAGTATGGAGGATTTAGTAGACTAGTACTTTTTTTCAAAAGGTAGATTCTTTGGGGACTGAATGCCATGATACTTTTTAACTATTTTGTTTTTTACTCGTCTTTTAATTTTTATCCTTTAAGTCATGGCCAATGACTTAATAAATTAATCTTCATGTTTCTAATTCAGTATGTCTGGTTGGAACCCAATAATTTTAACATATATCCAGGTTAACAGTAATGCTTAGGCAGTCAGTCTGGATTGTATTTTGAGAACTATTGCTGTAGGCTATGGAAGACTTACCCCATGAAATTGCTTTAGTAATATAGAACTGTAGAGTAGATTGGAAGAGGAAGTAGTATGACACTACTGTATAAATTGCTCCATAAAGAAACCCCAAGTTAACCTATGTTGTTTTATCCACTGTTTTAACAGTCACCTGACCTTATCTATTGTATTTTTTCAGTATCCATGCTGAATGAGGAGTCTCTTCGATTTTCATTGATTTAGTCTTATTTTCTTGCCTTTTCAATCCTTCCTAAGCTTTAAGGACCATCTTAAGTTATCAGAGCTATAGTGTTTAGGTATTGTATTCATGTACATTATTTTGTTTCCTTTCCTTAAATGGAGGGAGACTTTTATATTCTTTTTATTTCAGAATGGGAAACTGAAGGACGAGCCTGCACTACAGTAGAAAATATTCCTAAATTCAAACAAGATGGAACCCAGACCATCAAGATGGAAGAATCATATGACTATGATGACAGATTGGAGACATATACAACCTATACCTTTGGGAAATCCCACACTAATGAAAGAAATTTCAGTTTGAAGTCAGTCTTTTCTGAAGAAGATCCTACAGAAGAGTATCTTAGTAAATATGATATATATAGAAATAATTTTGAAAATCATTCAAACCTAATTGTACAGTTTGATACCCAGTCAGATAATAAAACTTTTATGTATAATGATGGCAAGGCAACCTTCAGTAATGTCTCATATGATATTGTACATGGGAAAATACTTCCTGGAGAGAAGCCTTATAAGTGTAATGGGTGTGGGAAAAAATTCAGAAAATACCCATCCCTCCTGAAACACCAAAGTACCCATGCCAAAGAGAAATCTTATGAATGTGAAGAATGTGGAAAAGCATTCAGGCATATTTCATCCCTCATTGCACATCAGAGAATGCATACTGGAGAAAAACCATATGAATGCCACCAGTGCGGTAAAGCCTTCAGCCAGCGTGCACACCTTACTATACACCAGAGAATCCATACTGGAGAGAAACCCTATAAGTGTGATGACTGTGGAAAAGACTTTAGTCAGCGAGCACACCTTACTATCCATCAAAGGACACATACTGGAGAGAAACCATATAAATGTTTGGAATGCAGTAAAACCTTCAGCCATAGTTCATCACTAATTAATCATCAGAGAGTTCATACTGGAGAAAAACCTTATATATGCAACGAATGTGGGAAAACCTTCAGTCAGAGTACACACCTTCTTCAGCATCAAAAAATACATACTGGAAAAAAACCATATAAATGCAATGAGTGCTGGAAAGTGTTTAGTCAGAGCACTTACCTTATTCGACATCAAAGAATTCATTCTGGAGAGAAGTGTTACAAATGTAATGAATGTGGAAAAGCCTTTGCTCATTCCTCAACTCTTATTCAACATCAAACAACTCATACTGGAGAGAAATCCTATATATGTAATGTGTGCGGGAAAGCCTTCAGTCAGAGTGCAAACCTTACTCAACACCATAGAACACATACTGGAGAGAAACCATTTAAATGTAGTGTGTGCGGGAAAGCCTTCAGCCAGAGTGTGCACCTGACACAACATCAGAGGATTCATAATGGAGAAAAACCCTTTAAATGCAATATATGCGGGAAAGCATATAGGCAAGGTGCAAATCTTACTCAGCACCAAAGGATTCATACTGGAGAGAAACCCTATAAATGTAATGAATGTGGGAAAGCTTTCATTTATTCCTCATCACTTAATCAACACCAGAGAACTCATACAGGAGAGAGACCCTATAAATGTAATGAATGTGACAAAGATTTTAGCCAGAGAACATGCCTTATTCAACACCAGAGAATTCACACAGGAGAGAAGCCCTATTCATGTCGTATATGTGGTAAATCCTTTACCCAGAGCACAAACCTTATTCAACATCAGCGTGTTCATACAGGTGCCAAACATCGCAAATAATGCATGTAGGAGACTTCACTTAGGTTTTCCAATCTGGTTACAGAAATTTCATGCTGTGTGCTCTGTGTTAAACATTCAAAAGAAATCCCCAAAAGTGCAATATTTGTTAAATATCATAGTATCATAAATAACAGAATTAGTAGCATGGGTATAATCCATTTGAATTTAATATTAAATTTAATAAGGAAGGTTAGTTAACTTCTTAATCTTTATTTGTTATCAGTTCAAGTCATTCCAGGAAAAAAAAAACTGTAAAAGGTTAAAAATCTAGTTTGTCAACTTTTGCTATATTTCAAGTATCTTATTGAGGCCTTATGAATGTAACTTGGAAGTGTCCATCAAGTAGAGATTTCACACTAGAAAATACCTTGGGATTATAGAAAAGACAAAGCTGCTATGGGGCCTTTTTCTTCCCATCTTGAAGCCTTAAAATATGTAGAAGGTCTTCTCCTTTTATATTTCTCCTATTCCTGTTATGCTTACTGCCAGGTGGAGCCAGTATATATGAAGGGAAAAATGTTGAAAGCATCTTAAGTTCTATATAACCACTGTTTAATTATACTTTCCCTCAAATACCAAAATAATGAGGAGCTTAGTGAAAGTGATCAGATAGGGTAAATTAGTGTATATAAACCCTTAATTTATGTACAGACTTACACAGGCAAAAATTAAACATTCCAAACTAAATGTTCACAAGTTAGCCTTAGTTTCACTTGGTTTTGACATCCAAGGTCTTCCTGAAGGAAAGAATGTATATGATTACATTTATTTTACCTGACTCCTAAATTCATAACCTAAGTTTCCCCCTTGGCTCTTTTACTGTAGGAAAGCCATTTTGTCCATGGAAACATATTTCCTGAGTGCCTCCTGTACTCAGGTCCCACACTTGATTGGATAATTCCGGAGCTTGTTATAGTGCCGAAATCACAGCTGAATTAAGCAACAGACCGCTCTTTAGAGTATTGAGAAGTAATATTAATTACTTTGGCATAAATGAAACATTAAGAAGCCTGCTAAAGTGGATTGTCAAACCAAGGGAACAATGAAGATATATAAACGCAGATATATAAATGTAAATAATGACCAAAATAAGAAGTGAAAATTAGATTTGAGTTCACTGTAGAGTGAGGGAAAAATCAAAGTGAAAACTTACAAGGAAAGAGAAGACATGGGCCTGGTAAAAACATGAAATATAATTTGATTTGCACTATATAAAAGTAGTGAAAATCAAAATTCATACAAAATAGACAAAATGACATTTTAAGGAATAATTAGAAGCCTTTTTTTACTCAGTGTCTAAAAGGAAAATTACATTGGAAAAAATCATTCAGAAGCTATCATCAGTGAATATTAAAAGTTTATGGTCATAAACAGCATAAAAGGAACACTGGAAGGAAGAAGTTAAAAATACTGATGTATATCCAAGATATTGCACTCAAATGTAAATTTGAGATTTCATCTTTTTCTTGTTTCTCCATTGCCTGGCATATAGCAGGTGATCAATACATGTTTTGTTTTTGTTTTTTGCCAGTCCTGGGGCTTAGACTCAGGGCCTGAGCACTATCCTTGGCTTCTTTTTTTCTGCTAGCACTCTACCTCTTGAGCCACAGCCCACTTCCAACTTTTTCTGTGTGGTGCTGAGGAATGGAACCCAGGGCTTCATGCCTGCTAGGCAAGCACTCTAGCCACATTCCTAGCCCTGATCAATACATGTTGGTTGAATAAGCTACATAAATTAGAATCTACTGGCACAAAGTGAAAATAGAACTGGAAGTAACTTTTATGCATGTGTAAAATGTTTAATAAATATCAGCCACCAGGTATTATCTGCTTAAAAGCAAAGAAACACATCATGGAACATCTTTGCACAGAGGAATCTCCTGAGCTAATTGAAGGGAAACAAATTCTGACACTAGAATAAATATCAACTTAGGCATGTACTGACTGAACAGCTTTGCTTAATTACTGTTCATACAAATATCCTGTGTGTTTAAGTGTTGAAGGAGAAACCAGGTGCTAGCATCTTCATCTTGAGGCTACATGTTGAGTGTTTTCTTGAAGTTAACCATTCTCTTTTCTCAACATCAGTTAACCTTGATTTTATCCTGTCATCATTCACAAAGTACAAGTTGCAAAGTACTCAAATTAGGCTTATTTCATAGTTGTCATGTTAAAAATGACAGTTGTATTTAAGAAAGTTATATGATGTTGTTTCATACCTTGCACAGCATTTTTCCTTTGGAATGAATGTGTGCAGTCTCACAGTCCATAGTGCATACTTTGTATTTCCTGCCTTTGTATATTGTATGTAAATAATGCATTTATAAAGTCTCCCAGTGAGTTACAGAGGAAATTGATGCCCTTATAAAAATAATACAGCAAGAGTGGAGAATCTTAGGTCTTTGTGTATCTTTCCCACTTTTAGAATTGTCTAATCCCAGAGTAATTCGTCAGGCTTTTAGAAAAAAGTCTTATTTCTACTACTTTCATTAGGAAGTTTATCAAATATTCAGACAAGTTCAAAAGTAACTAAAGTGAACCATATCTACCTAGATTTAAATTTTTGACATTATGTATGCCATATTTTTACTAAATAGTTTGAAAGTAACTTACAGACATGACTTTGCCTCTGCACCTTATGTCATTTACATAACCACAAATACCTAAAAGAAATTAACACATTTCTCCTAACTTTCCTGGTACTTAAATTGCCTAAGTCCATGTTTAAATTCCCCATTAAGAGGGGCTGGGAATATAGCCTATTGGCAAAAGTGCTTGCCTATATACATGAGGCCCTGGGTTCAAGTCCTCAGCACCACATATATAGAAAATGGCCAGAAGTGGCACTGGTTCAAGTGGCAGAGTGCTAGCCTTGAGCAAAAAGAAGCCAGGGACAGTGCTCAGGCCCTGAGTTCAAGGCCCAGAACTAGCAAAAAAAAAAAATCACACTAAGACAGTTCTCACTATTTTCTTGTTCATCTATCTGGACCAATCTCCGCTTTCACTTTCTCAACTCTGTTTTCAGAGAGCATGTCAGTTGTCTTGTGAAATGTATTTTTGAAGTTTTAACTGCTTCCCTGTGATTTAAATGTATTATTGCACTTCTAGGGTTTCTGTAAACTAGAAGTTAAGGTCAAAAACTTGAGTTGAGGGTAAACACTTGTGTGTATGAATACTACTGGGGTTTGGACTAAGGGCCTCAAATTTTCTAGGCAGGCACTCTAACACTTGTATTCCCCCAGCCCTTTTGTGCTTCTTTTTCAGGTAGCATCATAAGATGATACTGGGCCAGCCTCAGACCACAATCTTCCTAGGTTACCTGGGAACACAGACTCATACTATTATGCCCAGCTTATTTGCCAAGAAGGGATTCTCAATAACTTTTTGCCAGGGTGGTAGGTTTCCAGCCTTGAGTGAAAAAGCTACAGGACACCACAGGGTCCTAAGTTTAATCCCCAGTACCAACACGCACACACAAAAAGAAAACACTTCACAAATACATTTAATTTTATATCATCAAGACAGTATCAGGTTGGTTGCCAATATACCATTTAACCATTCAGTTGAGGCAGTATCCACATCTCTGGGTAAAGGCAGTTTTTCCTGTTGAATTAGTATGTAGTCATATGCTGTATGACTTTTCATATCATCATATTAGTACCTAGCAGTAATCCTTGCCTGAGTAATTTTATCAAGATTTGCAAGATAATGATTTTCTAATTCTACCATTCTTTCTACATTTGAGTGGTGTTCTTACATAAGGAAGAACTTTTCCTTGTTAGCTGAGAATATACTAGAGGCAGGGTCATGGCCTTTTCCATTAACTATCCATTTAGGAGTTTACCTGTAAGGCACTTGGTGTCACCTGCAGTAATGACAAGTTATTCAGTGTGGTGGTCCTTTCTGGACTCAGTACAAAGCAGTGATGGAGAGGATTCACTTGAGAACCAGAACAGTACTAAGCAATATACAGTAGACAATAAGGGTGACTAAACTCCTTTACTCTAATAAACGTGTTCACCAGGGAAATACACAGTGTTCTATAAAGATAACTTCTCCCTATAATAAAAGATATCAGCTGGGAGCCAGTGGCTCACACCTGTACTCCAGCCATTCTGGAGGCCAGTTTAGCAGAGAAGTTGGTGAGACTCAATCTCAATGGATAGAAACTGGAGATAGCAGTATGTGCCTGTTGCTCTAGCAACTATGAGAAACCAAAAATAGGCAGATCATGGGCCAAGAGCACATCCAGGCAGTAAGTGAGGTCCTATCTTAAAGTGATCTTAAACCAGAAGAAACTGGTAGAACACCTGCTTAGCAAGCTTGGGGCTCTGAGTTCAAACCCCAAAGCCAACAAAAAAAGAAAAAATATTACATCTTTCCTTTACTAAACATTTGTAGAGTACTTTATAGTTAAGAGCATTTATACACAAACACATTAGTATGCTCACTTCTTAGCCTATATGTTTCCCCATAATGAAAAAGGAATAACCCAGATACCTTTTCTTTTCCAAAACAATGATCATGAGTAAAACTTAACTTTAAAAACAGGTAGTGGGGCTGGGGATATGGCCTAGTGGCAAGAGTGCTTGCCTTTTTTTTTTTTTTTTTGGCCAGTCTTGGGGCTTGGACTCAGGGTCTGAGCACTGTCCCTAGCTTCTTTTTGCTCAAGGCTAGCTAGCACTCTGCCGCTTGAGCCACAGCGCCACTTCTGGCCATTTTCTGTATATGTGGTGCTGGGGAATTGAACCCAGGGCCTCATGCATACGAGGCAAGCGCTCTTGCCACTATGCCATATCCCCAGCCCAGGAGTGCTTGCCTTGTATACATGAGGTCCTTGGTTCAATTCCCGAGCACCACATATACAGGAAATGGCCAGAAGTGGTGCTGTGGCTCAAGTGGCAGAGTGCTAGCCTTGAGCAAAAAGAAGCCAGGGGCAGTGCTCAGGCCCTGAGTCCAAGCCCCAGGACTGGCCAAAAAGAATTTTTAAAACAGGTAGTAAAGAGCAGTATTACTATTGTGAAAACTAGAAATAAGGCCCTAACCACAAAGAGCATGGTGGACTTTTCATCCTGTCTCTCAGAACAGAATGGGGGCTGGGAATGTGGCTTAGTGGTAGAATACTTGCCTAGCATGCATAAAGCCCTGGGTTCAATTCCTCAGCACCACATAAACAGAAAAAGCCAGAAGTGGTGCTGTGGTTGAGCAAAAAGAAGCCAGGGACAGTGCTCAGGCCCTGAGTCCAGCCCCAGAACTGGCAAAAAAAAAAAAAAATAGGACTATGAAGAGCTGGGAGAGAGTTTCCCACGGGCACTCTACCTACCTTGGCAGAATCCCCACAAATCAGTATTTGGTATTACACCAAAAAGAAAGGTCAAATAATCTAGTAGTAGTCCTACACTCCCCCAGTTATAGAAAAGCAGCCATGAACTGTTATTTTTGCCAGCACCTACCCCCCTGAATTTGCAAGAGCTAGGTGAACACTTGTTTTCTATCATGAGCTGGCAAACTGCTGGCTGGCAGCCTGAGCTAAAAAGTAATTTGTACATTTTCTAATGGTTTTAAATATGTGTTTATTTGGGGACACATGAATTCAAATCTCAGTGCCAAGAAAGTTTTGTTGGAAATCATATCCATTTCAAATATTGCCCATAGTTTTTACACTACAACAGAACCAACCACAAAATAACTTCAAAAGTTAAAATACTTATCTAGATGGAGTAACACTTCTAGGGGAGAAGAAAGGAAGGGGCAGGGTCATGAAATAAACGTTGACCAAAACAGATTTTGGTTTGTATAAGTGAAAGAGCAGAGGCCCAACGCCCTAAGAAAAAGGTTGTTCTCGAGCTGGGAATATGGCCTAAAGGTAGAATGCTTGCCTTGCATACATGAAGCCCTGGGCTCGATTCCTCAGCACCACATGTGTATAGAAAAAGCCAGAAGTGCCGCTGTAGCTCAAGTGATAAGAGTGCTAGCCTTGAACAAAAAGAAGCCAGGGGCAGTGCTTTGTTCATGATTTGCGCGGCGCCACCCTCTCTCTTGACCTTACCATGACTGTGCATCGGTCTTAAACCAGAACGAAATTTAATTTCTCATAGATGTCGTGAGTTATTTGAGAGATTTATCCGATGAGATTAGAGAGGAGTGGCTTTCTGGGGTGACTGTTGTTCGCTGGCGGGAGGGGCATGGGTTCCATTCACCTTTGTCCCCTGACACACCACGTAGCTTCCTCCAACTTGAAACCTTCACTCAAGTCTGCAGGGAGGGCTGCAAGGAGGGCACCTCCTCTTTCCACACACACCCCAGCCTTGGACCCCCTCTTTCTACATCCCAGCCCACAGCCCCCAAACAGCTTCGAGTCCGCGCATTGGGCGTGGTGACGCCCCCTCCCCGCCCCTGGGGACGACCTTAGGTCAGACTGAAGTGTGAAGTGACCCCCCCAAGGGTCCGACATCACCTTCCGCAGGACAGAACCGGGCTCTAAAGGGAAAATGGAAAGCTGCTCTCCCAATCTATCCCCTCGCAGCAGCCCCGCGACGCACCACAGCCGCCACCCAAGCAGCCCCCAGCGTCCGCCTCCGAAGGGCGGGGCCTAGAACGCTAGCGTTTCTGGGAAACGTAGTCTGCAGCCTCCTCTGCGCAGGCGCACTGCGGACCGTTGGGCCCATGCCCTCCTCAGCAGGTGTCTGTCACTGCATGCATTGCTGCCCAGTCTGCACCTGGGCGCGGCCATAGAGACTTGTGACCCTCCTGGTCTTGGTGGCCAGCCTTCTACCTCTGGTGGCTGTGGGATCGTTGGGGAGGTGGGGCTTATCTAATAACTACAAATATAAGTGGTAAAGACAAGATTTGTTTGTTTTTCCCGTCCTGGGGCTTGAACTCAGGGCCTGGGTGCTGTACCTGGGCAACTTTTGCTCAAGGCTAGTGCTCTACCATTTTGAGCCACAGTGCCACGTCCAGCTTTTTCTGTGATTAATTGGAGATACGAATCTCACAGGCTGGCTTTGAACCGAGATCCTCAGATCTCAGCCTCCTGAGTAGCTAGCATTACAGGCGTGAGCCACCAGTGTCCGATTGAGACAGGGTTTTTTGTGAGAGTTTCTCACTCACAATCAGATAGGGCTACATGTCCCACCCTAGCACCAAAAATAAATAAATGAATGAATACAAATTTTATCCTCACCAGCCTATATCCAGATCACTTTGCATGCTACGTGCACCTGTCCCCATTATTTTGAAGCACATAGCATTTATGGAAGCACTGCAGTGTAAACTTCTAAAGATGGAGAGTCTTAACGTGGATCATCTTTTTTGTTCAGTTGGTTGGATTTTTTTTTATTGTCGGTATTTGGCTTTGGTATTTGTTTTTGTTTGTTTGTTTGTTTGTTTTTTATTGTCAAAGTGGTGTACAGAGATGTTTGGTATTTGTTTTAACTCCAGAAACTGAGTTGGTTCCTAAGCCCTTTGACATAAGTTTGGTTATCTCTGATGCTCTGTTTTCTGAAACAACATGTACCAGGCTCATCACGCTCCTTTCTTGTCTGCATTAAACTATTGCCTCGGGGGACTCTGGCTCAAATTAGTAGGATCTGATAGTTAGAGGACACGGGTACTAGAGGAGTTTGTCACTACTGAAAAGCCGTGTTTCAATAGGACTAGAGTTCAAACTGATACTTCCAACCCAAATTCAGGACATCAGGATTTTCAATTTATCATCAGTCTTACATTTTTATCTCTGTTTTCCTTTGGTAGAAAGGCAAATTCTGAATTATATCAAATATAACTACTCATTTACATTTTTTTCTCAAGGCTAATGTCCTACAAGTTGGAGCCATAGCTCCATTTCCAATTTTCTGGTCATTAATTGGAGATAAGTCTCATGGACTTACCTGCCAGGGCTGGCTTCAAATGGCAATCCTCAGATCTCAACCTCCTGAGTAGCTAGGGTTACAGGCCTGAGCCACCAACACCCACCTTCATTTACATTAATAAACCATACATTTCTCAAAGTGTCCAAGGCAACCACAACAGTACCAATAACAATGTTGCTTAAAAGTTCAAAAAAATTGGGCTGGGGATATAGCCTAGTGGCAAGAGTGCCTGCCTCGGATACACGAGGCCCTAGGTTCGATTCCCCAGCACCACATATACAGAAAACGGCCAGAAGCGGCGCTGTGGCTCAAGTGGCAGACTGCTAGCCTTGAGCGGAAAGAAGCCAGGGACAGTGCTCAGGCCCTGAGTCCAAGGCCCAGGACTGGCAAAAAAAAAAAAAAAAAAAAAAAAGTTCAAAAAAATTATTTCTGTTCTTAAAAGAATCCCTACTACATGTACAATCAAATTAATGTGTTTTGGACTTTGAGGGGTGGAGGGGTTTGGACTTAGGGCCTCATGCTTGCTAGGTAAAGAGTCATGCCTCCAGCCCTTTTCTATGCTGGTTATTTTTGAGGCAAGGTGTCACTTTCCAGATTATCTTCACTAGGATAGCAAGTATGTGCAGCATTGCCCAGCTCTTACTTGAGAAAGCTGCTCAAGCTAGCCTCAAATTAGGATCCTCACAATTGTAGCCTCCCAGGTAGAGCCACTGGCCCCCAGCTTCAATTAACATGTAAATTAACGTGTTTTAAAGTTATTTGGTCTTGGGCTGGGGATATGGCCTAGTGGCAAGAGAGCTTGCCTCATATACATGAGGCCCTGGGTTCGATTCCCCAGCACCACATATACAGAAAATGGCCAGAAGTGGCGCTGTGGCTCAAGTGGCAGAGTGCTAGCCTTGAGCAAAAAGGAAGCCAGGGACAGTGCTCAGGCCCTGAGTCCAAGGCCCAGGACTGGCCAAAAAAATAAATAAATAAATAAAAATAATAAAGTTATTTGGTCTTACTGGGTATTATAACACCAACTATATACCCAGTATGATAAACTAAGTAATGGACCCCAAAGACACCCTTGGAGCCTATGAATGTTCCTTTGAGCAAAAAGGATTTGGTGTGTGTGAGTAATTAGCAATCTTGAGATAGAGGATGTATCCTGGATTATAGAGGGAGCCCTAAGTGAAAAGCCTTAAGAGAGAAGAGAAGATTAAGATTATCATAAAATAGGGCTGGGGATATGGCCTAGTGGCAAGAGTGCTTGCCTCATGTACATGAAGCCCTAGGTTCAATTCCTCAGCACCACATATACAGAAAATGGCCAGAAGTGGCGCTGTGGCTCAAGTGGCAGAGTGCTAGCCTTGAGCAAAAAAAGAAGTCACTGGGGCTGGGGATATGGCCTAGTGGCAAGAGAGCTTGCCTTGTATACATGAGGCCCTGGGTTCGATTCCCCAGCACCACATATACAGAAAACGGCCAGAAGTGGCGCTGTGGCTCAAGTGGCAGAGTGCTAGCCTTGAGCAAAAGGAAGCCAGGGACAGTGCTCAGGCCCTGAGTCCAAGCCCCAGGACTGGCAAAAAAAAAAAAAAAAATGAAGAGGCAAGGAATGGATTTCACCCTACAGGCCACTAGAGGGAGCAAGGCCTCTACCATCTTGAGGTTAAGTCAGTGAAACTGATTCCATGGGCTGGCCTCCAGAACTGTGAGAGAATGAGTACCTTTGTAAGTCATCAAGTTTGCCGTCATTTGTCACAACAGCCATAGAAGCTACATAAGTTCATTTGTTTCATTTTAATTTCAAATCTTTTTGTTTTGTGACACAGGATTTCACTATATAGACCACACTGGCCTTGAATCCATAATCCTCCTGCCCCGGCATCTCAAATACTAGGATTCCAGCCATGAACTACCTACCCTGCCCTCCCAGAGGAATTACTTTTTTTTTTTTTTTTTGCCAGTCCTGGGGCTTGAACTCTGGATCTGTAAATGGTCTCTGAGCTTCTTTTGCTCTGCCACCTGAGCCACAGCACTATTTCCAGCTTTTTCTGAGTAGTTTGTTGGAGATAGAGAGTCTCATAGACTTTCCTACCTGGGCTGACTTTGAACTGCCATCCTCAGATCTCAGCCTCCTGAGCCGCTAGAAGTACAGGCGTGAGCCACCAGTGCTTGGCTCATTTTTTGTTTTGGTTATAGTTGATTTTTGTTATTTATGATGCCAAAAATAAAATTGAAGCTGGGTGCTGGTGGCTCACACCTGTAATCCTAGCTACTCAGGAGGCTGAGCTCTGAGGATTGCAGTTTGAAGTCAGCCTGGACAGGAAATGTGAAACTCATCTCCAAGTACTCAGAAAAAGCTAAAGTGGTGCTGTGGCTCTAGTGATAAAGTGCTACCCTTAAGCACAAAGAGGCTCAGGGACAGCACCAGGCCCTGATTTCAAGCCCCAGGACCAGCAATAATAGTAATAGTAATAATAATTCACAAAAAAAGTTCATAGAAATCCAATTTCTATTCTTATACCCTCTATCCAATTCCCTTCCTTATCCATAACTAGTCATTTTTCAATTTTATGGTTTGTTCCCCCGTTTTTCAACATAAGGAAATATATACACATATTCATATCCATTCCACTCTCTCTTTAAAAATGAAACATACTCTCTATATATCTGCCCACATAAGAAAATACATAACCTACAGATCACATAAATATTTCTCATTCCTTTTTGTGGTTGCAAATGACTTCACTGTTTGTTTGTCTTTGGCCAGTCCTGGGGCTTGGACTCAGGGCCTGAGCATTGTCCCTGGCTTCCTTTTTGCTCAAGGCTAGCACTCTGCCACTTGAGCCACAGCGCCTCTTCTGGCCGTTTTCTAGATATGTGGTGCTGGAGAATCGAACCCAGGGCTTCATGTATACTAGGCGAGCTCTCTTGCCACTAGGCCATATTCCCAGCCCAACTTCACTGTTTGTGTACACTGAGGTTCTGTAGAGTTTTCAGTCAGTCCTTTAATGATAGACATTTAATGATAGGCCAAAAAAAGGACAGAAAAGTTGATAGAACAAGGAGAAAAGAAGATGGGTATAAATTTATATCCACAATTACATAAAATATAAGTGTCATAAACTACATCAAATATCATCAGGGTAGATTTTCTAATATCCTCTTGATAAGAGATGCCTTTGTTAAGTTTATTTTTATGTCTAATTAACACATAGTAATTGTACATGCTTACGGGGTACAGTGTGGTATACCAGAACATATATACAAGGTATAATGAACAGATCAGGATAAATGGCATATCTGTCACCTCAAATGCATATAGTTTCTTTCAAATGTCATTCAAAATCCTTTCTGCCAGCTATTTTGAAATCTTTGATTAGTTGCTATCAAGCATAGTTACCTTATTATGGTCTAGATCATTGGAAGTTATTCCTCTTACCCAGCTGTCCATCCACTCTATTTCATCTCCCCTCTTTCCTTCATCCTTCCCCTTTCTCCCTCTTTTCTTTCTTTCCTTCCTTCCTTCCTCCTTTCCTTCATGCCTTCCCTCACTCTGATACTGGTGTTTGAACTCAGGACCTCTTACTTGCTAGGCAGGTGCTCTGCCACTGAGCCATACCTCCAGTCCTTTTACTGTCTATGTGATGATACTGATTTGAGTGCAGGGCCTCTCACTCTCACTTGACTTTTTGCTCACAGCTGTCACTCTACCACTTGAGCCATGCCTCTAGTTCTGGGTTTTGTGTCTTCCTTTGAGATAAGATCTCATAGACTTTTTTCTCAGTCTCCTGTGTAGCTAGGATAGCAGGCATGAGCCACTGGGGCCTGGGTTTATTTGTGCCTTTAAATTGACTTTAAGTATTTAGTCAGTTAAAATATGTTTACTGTTTCTTTAATGCCCTCAGAGCTTCCAGAAGGAACCAACCCTGTTGACATCTCAGTTTCAGACTTCTTACAGCTAGAACTGTACGAGACTATATTGGTGCTCACCACTACCTTTGCAGTTCTTTGTGATCCCTGGAAATTGTAAAGCAAAACAGAGATTATTTTTTAAACCCACAGTAATTCCACTATCACTGCTCCTTCTCTTCCTTGAAAGCCCCATTACCATTTAAAGAAACCTGTCCCAGAAACTATACCAGAGTATAGACTTCTGGAACTTATTTACCCAGCTGCCTACCAATAGATGCAGTCTACCCCCATTTCTTCTTTTTTTTTTTTTTTTTGCCAGTCCTGGGCCTTGGACTCAGGGCCTGAGCACTGTCCCTGGCTTCTTTTTGCTCAAGGCTAGCACTCTGCCACTTGAGCCACAGCACCTCTTCTGGCCTTCTCTATATATGTGGTGCTGGGGAATCGAACCTAGGGCATCATGTATATGAGGCAAGCACTCTACCACTAGGCCATATCCCCAGCCCTGCCCCCATTTCTCTACTCTTCTTTTTTCTTTGTTGGTCATGGGTCTGGGTGCTATCCCCGGGCTTTTTTGTTCAAGGCTAGTGTTCTAGCCACAGTGTTCTTTGAGTGTTCTAGCTAGTGTTCATTGAGCCACACATCCATTTCTGGTTTTTTTAGGTGGTTAATTGGAAATAAGTCTCACACAGACTTTTCTACTTGGGCTGGCTTTGAACTGCAATCCTTAGATTTCAGCCTCTGAGTACCTAGTATTACAGGCATCAGCCACCAATGCCTGGCCCCATTTCTTTACTCTTCTACATAATATCTACTATACCTATCTATATGTCAGATTAATCCTGTAAAGTGTGTGTGTGTGGGGGGGGGTGTGTGTGTGTGTAGGTGCACATGGCACTGGGGCTTGGGTTTGAAGCCAGAGCAACTGTTCCTTAGCTTTCTTGCTCAAGGCTGGCACTCTGCCACTTGAACCACAGCTCCACTTCTAGCTTTTTAGTGGGTAATTAAAGATAAGCATCTGATGGACTTTCCTGTCTGGACTGGCTTCAAATTTGAATCCTGGGCTGGGAATATGGCCTAGTGGCAAGAGTGCTTGCCTCCTACACATGAAGCTCTCAGTTCGATTCCCCAGCACCACATAAATGGAAAACAGCCAGAAGGGGTGCTGTGGCTCAGGTGGCAGAGTGCTAGCCTTGAGCGGGAAGAAGCCAGGGATGGTGCTCAGGCCCTGAGTCCAAGCCCCAGGACTGGCAAAAAAAATAAAAAATAAAAAATTTGAATCCTTAGATATGAACCTCTTGAGTAGCTAAGATTACAGGCATGAGCAAACCAATGCCCAGGTCAATGTTTCATTTTTAAGTAGAGGACTCAAAAAGCAAATGTGACAAAAAAAAAAAAACCCTAAACATTAACCTCTTCTGTGTCTATGTGACAGGTGTGTGGGTGTCATATTATCTGCAGGCTTCAACATGTGTGAAATACTTTATAATCAAAACTATATTCAAACTTCATTCAAACTGAATGGGAAAATAACCTAGTTTCAATCATTGTGGCAGTTTCTCCTGATACCAATTTTCAGATGGTACTTCTACCAGAAAATTTGCAAAGATTCTTTGTGTATATGTTAACAAAAGTACATAAAATGCACTGTATAAGCTGAGTACCAGCGGCTCCTGGGGATTGTGGTTCAAAGCCAGCCTGGAAAAGCCTGTGAAGCCATGGTTTTGTGTCCTCCAAAATCTCACAAGGTTAAAGATTAGGGAAGTGACTGGATCTTTAGGGGCTCAGACTTCATCTGTGGATTTTTCCATTGGTAGATCCATAATTTAATGGCATAAAATTGGGAGGTGGTGGAAACTTGTTGAGGTAATGTCTTACTGGAGGAACTTGGTCCAGGGGCGGGGGGTATCCTTTGGGACTATAGCTCATCCTGGGCCCTCCCTCTGTCTCTCTCTTGCACCCAGGTGAACATTCTGGGCTGCTTTCTGCTCCCACCATCAGGATGGCCTGCTTCACCACAGACCCACAGAAATGGAGCTAGACTACCATGGATTGAAACCTCTGAAACTAATTCAAAATATGTCCTCCTTTAAATGGTTTCTCTTGGGTGTCTGTCACAACAACACAACAGCTGACTAACACACCATAGCACCCAGAAATTCCACTTCACAAAAGATTTAGATTTAGATCCTCAAACAAAAATATGTACATTATCTCATGGAGCAGCTAAAGGATGAAAGCAACCCAAGTATCTATCAGTGAGTGGATGAATGTGGAATCAAGATGCGATCTATGCAAATGTGGAATGCTGTTCAGCTGTATCACATGGATGGACAGCTTTGCATGACACATTATGCTGACTGAAATCAGCTAGTTAAGAAAGGTGTAGACTTCTTCTCTTTTCTTGCCATCACTATAATGGCAGTGGCTAAAATGAAGCTCAAGCCCTTTCTGACTTGGACTAAAGCAAGACCTGTAAAGGTATTTCATTGTACCTTCCCACAGTTGCAGGAAAATTCTATCTTCTTCTTCTATCCAAAAAGCTGCTTATAGACATACAATGTTCCATCCACACCCATCGAAAAGAACACTATAAAGCTTAGCAGACTGACAAAGCAGTAAAGGTTTACAGGAAGAAATATGTCATCGACATCTAACATTAGTGGGGAAAAGCTAAGGGTGCAACTGTATGGACATTCACCACAGCAAGCTGACTGGAAAATGACTGCCAAAGAATAGAAAGGAGTCTGAGATCTGAGAATCACAGTCCAAACAAGTCTGATTAAATAAATCTGTTAGACTCTTAGTTCCAATTATGGGCAAGTGGATCTATGGCTCAAGTGGTAGAGCACCAGCTTTGAACAAAAGAGCTAAAGGACAGTTCAAGGCCTTGAGTACAAACCCCAGTACCAATACACACACACACACACACACACACACACACACACACACACACACACAAGTTTTTGTCCGTACATAGATATATAGCTATGATCAGGGCTGGGAATGTGGCTTAATGGTAGAATGCTTGCCTAACATGCATGAAGCCCTGGGTTGGATTCCTCACTACCATATAAACAGAAAAGGCCAGAAGTGGTGCTGTGGCTCAAGTGGTAGAGTGCTAGCCTTGAGCAAAAGGAGCTCAGGGACAGTGCCCAGGCCTTGAGTTCAAGCTCCAGGACTGGAAAAAAAAAAAAAAAAGGACATGGATACCTATTATCAAGTTTCATTTATTAACTACACAAGAGAGTAACAACAATAACTACTAACAACCAAATGATAATATTCTTTTTTTTTTTTTTTTGCCAGTCCTGAGGCTTGGACTCAGGGCCTGAGCACTGTTCCTAGCTTCATTTTGCTCAAGGCTAGCACTCTGCCACTTGAGCCACAGCGCCACTTCTGGCTATTTTCTATATATGTGGTGCTAAGGAACTGAACCTAGGGCTTCATGTACATGAGGCAAGCACTCTTTCCACTAGGCCATATTCCCAGCCCCCCAAATGATAATATTCTATAATCACTACTCTTGGCACTTTGAGCACATGGCTAAGTAAAATATGGGTTACTTGAATGCAAGGTCTGTGAAACTGACCAGCAGAGTTGATAACTCAGATGCTAGTGGTGAATACAGTGAGGATCTGCTGCATGAAGGGCCAAACTCATATCCTGGGTGGAAATCAGATGGTGCCAAACACTATCACAACACTCAGAATAATGTGCAAGTTAAACCTTATTTATTTATTATTTCTGGAATGTTCCATTTTGTTTTGTACCATACTTGACAGAAGATGGGGGATTGGAGCTACCATCTATGAATTCCAAATTTTGGTATTTCCAAAGTCTTGCTTCCAATGACATTTGCAGTTGTTTTTTGTTTTGTTGTTTTGTTTTGGTTTTTTTGCCAGTCCTGGGCCTTGGACTCAGGGCCTGAGCACTGTCCCTGGATTCTTTTTGCTGAAGGCTAGCACTCTGCCACTTGAGCCACAGCGCCACTTCTGGCCATTTTCTATATATGTGGTGCTGGGGAATCAAACCCAGGGCTTCCATGTATATAATGCAGGCACTCTTGCCACTAGGCCATATTCCCAGCCCCGACATTTGCAGTTCATTACCCGAAGAGAAATGATGTCATTCTTTGCAGATGCCAAACTTAAATGGAACAGATTTCTTTTCCACAACTGACTAGGGAGCTTGAGCAACTGGCAGTATGCCGTCCTGGATTATGCTTCAATATAGACTAATGATGGTGATTTACCCTCTTTCATCCCCCACCCCCACACCCCAATGCTCTTGGCTGGCAGGCTGGCTGGTAGGGATTACTGTTCATAATCCCCATATCCATCCACCAGATGGCAGGACAGTGACCTCTGATGAATCCTCAGCCTCCCTGGGCAACAGTATAGTGAAGAATCTCCCAACTGCCATGTCCTAACTTCCTACTTAGATGGTCAGACTCTTAGGAAGCAGATAGTCTTAGTGGCTTGCAGTGGCTCATACCTGCGATTCCAGCTATGGTAGGTGTAGGTTCAAAGTTAGCAAGACCCCATCTCAGCCAAGAGGAGGGGTGTTGCGGTATGTAAATGTATTTCCAGCTACGCAGGAAGCATGAAATAGGAGTAGTTCATTCCAGGCCACCATGAGAAAAACCTGGAGACCCTATTCAAAACATTGTAAAAAGCAGCTGGGGCTGAGCACCAGTGGCTCACGCCTTTAATCCTAGCTACTTAGGAGGCTGGGATCTGAAGATTGAGGCTCAAAGCCAGCCCAGGCAGGAAAGTCTGTGAGACTTGTTTTTTGTTTTTCTTTTTTGTCAAGTCCTGTGGCTTGAACTCAGGGCTGTTCTTAAGCTCTTTTTACTCAAGGTTAATGCTCTACTACTTGGAGCCAAAGCACTACTTCCAGTTTTCTGGTGGTTAATTGGAGATAAGAGTCTCACAGACTTTCCTGCCTGGGCTGGCTTTGAACTGCAATCCTCAAATCTCAGCCTCTTAAGTAGCTAGGGTTACAGGAATGCACCTGGCTTGTGTTAGGATCTTTCAAAGTACTCCCTTGACTGTCCACACTATGAGGGAGGCCACACATTGAAGTTCCTGAACTTCATGATCTCCAAGGAGGCACGTGGGTGGGGGAGGGCGGCAGAGGGTGCTGTGCCCCCATGAGGGTCAAGCACCAGCCTCACAGCGCTTGCTCTCCAGGCCTGGTGCCCCAGCCCTGCAGGACCACTCCTCTCAACTGGATTCCAGCAACTTGACTCATTTTGTTCTCAGAGACCTAAAGGTAGGAGCTTCATCCAGTAGTTATCCATCTGATTACTCAGCTTCCCAGGCTTTCCCCTTTTGGCCTTCCAACATCTGTGCAAACAATCAAACAATTCCTTATACTAAGTATCCTGTGTGGAAAAAAATTAAGATGCTCCCTAGATAAATGAAGCAGGGATGGTGGGGTGGGCTGAGTGTAGCTAAGAGCCCTTGATTCCCATTCCCAAGACCTCAGGATCTACACACACACACACACACACACACACACACACACACACACACACACAGTGAAATCACTGAAGCAGGGATAAGATTGGTAAGGTCTTCCTAGCACCCAGGGCATTGAGGAAAAGGCCTGTGGGATTTGCCTGTCTACAGTATCCTACACAATTGTGAGAGGCACTGTGAACTCCAGGGTTATAAGCCAGGGTTATGTGAGAGACACCTTTTCTGACTGCCTGCTCCATCACTTACTAGCAATGAACCTTGAATGTGTGATTTAACCTGTCTGGGCGTCTTGGTATTTCACATGTGAAATGCCAGTATTGGTTGTTTTGAGGATAAATTTCAATGTATGAGTGAAGGGCTTCCCACAGTACCTGATATATAGTACATAGTACTTTGTAAATGACAGAATTTAAACCAGACACAACATTTTATTCTACTTAAGTGTGCCTGTCCCCGCTGAATTTTGTCACTCAAGGCTGGCACTATACCACTTGAGCAACAGCTCCACTTCCAGGCTAGATTTGAATGGTGATCCTCAGATCTCAGCCTCCTATGTAGCTAGGATTACAGGCATGAACCAACATTTTACAAAATGACTAAACACTTTGAATAGATACTTCTTCAAAAGAAAAAAATACAAGTGGCCACTGAGCATGTGAGAGATGCTTAGCATCACTAATTATGCAGGAAATGCAAATCAAAACTCACAATGAAACAGCACTTCACAGTCACTAGGATGGCCACTACCAAGAATAAGAAGTTGGACTGAGCACTAGTGACTCTCGACTGTAATCCTAGCTATGCAGGAGCCTGAGATGCAAGAATTGTGGTTCAAAGCCTGCCTGGGCAGAAAAGTCCTTGGAGACTTTTAACTCCAATTAACTACCAGAAAACCAGAAGTGGAACTGTGGCTTATAGTGGTAAGAGTGCTAGCTAGTCTTGAGCAAAAGAGCTCAGGAACAGTGCCCAGATCCTGAGTTCAAGTCCCATACCCGACCAAAAAAAAAAAAAAAGAAGTCTGGCACATTGGCTCATGTCAGTAATCAGAGCTACTCAGGAGGCTGAGGTCTGAGATGGGAATTTAAAGCTAGCCAAGGGAAGATAAATCTGAGATACTTTTATCTCCAGTTAATCAGCAAAAACCATAACAGGAGGTGTACCTCAAGTGATAGAGTGCCAGCCTTGAAAAAGACAAGCAGGAGTATGAAGCAATAGGTTCAAGCCCCAGTACTAGTATACACACACACACACACACACACACACACACACACACACACACACACACAGTAAAGTAGCACTTTCCTATTCCCTTTCCCAGAGGAGAGCCTAGACCATCCTTTCTTGTAGGTCTAAGGAATAGAGGAGATGGCTCTTTCTATCAAGTTTCCTCTAATTTGTGCTTTATTTATTCAATAAATATTGAGTGTCTACTATGTTCCAAGACCCATGGTTTGCTCTGGAAACACAAAGTGGATAAGAAAGGCAGAGCCCTCAATTTATTTTCTAGTAAACAAAGGAGCCCCCAATATGGGATAATCTGATGGGAATGAGTGATCTGTCAGAGACAAAGGAGTGTCTTAAAATGTTCTCTCTGAAGAATGAAAAGAATCAAGCCAAGATGGATGGCATTCCAGGCACAGGAAACAGTATGTGCAAAGTTCAGGGTCAAAATAGAATGTTCCGTGCCTAAGCAACAGAGATAAGACCAGCGTGGCTTGATCTCAGTGAGTAAGAAGAAAAGCAGGGGAGAGGGAGAGGGAAAGGGGGTGAGAATTAGGGAGGGGATAACTCAAAAAGAAATGTACTCATTACTTTACTTATGTATCTGTAACCCCTCTGTACATCACCTTTACTATAAAATAAAAATTAAAAAAATAAAAACAGGAGAAGGGAAGGTAGAGAGGTAGCTATAACTGTACTGTATGCAGGGCCATGTGGACTATGGTGTTAGCAAAGGAAAACAGGTATGTTGATACAACCTATAATCTAAGCTACTCAGCAGAAGGATCAATCACAAGATCAAGGCCAGCCCAGGAAAAGTTATCAAGACCCTGTCTAAAAGACAAAAATAGTGTGGCATCAGTGGCTCACACCTGTTATCTTAGCTACTCGGGAGGCTGAGATCTGAGGACCATAGGTCAAAGGCAGCCCAGGCAGAAAAGTCTGTGAAATTCTTATTTCCGACTAACCATCAGAAAACCAGATGTGGTACTATGGCTCAAAGTGGTAGAGCCCTAGCCTTGAGCAAAGAGAGCTCAAGGACGGTGCCCAGGCCCTGAGTTCAAGCCCACAACCAAAAAAGACCAAAAAAAATTTTTTAAAAGTAAAAGGGATAAGCATAGATTAAGTGGTAGAGTGCTTGCCTAGCAAGCATAAGGCCCAGGGTTCAATCCCTAGTATCACAAGAAGGAAGGAAGGGAGAAAAAAATGGAAGGAAAGAAGAATGGAAGAGAAGAATGGAAAGAAGGAAGGAAGGAAAGAAGGGAGCTAAGATAAAGTATAAACTAGTCATAATAGATTGTCCTTTAAGACACTGTCAGCTATAGAGCTAGGAATATGGCTTAGTGGTAGAGTGCTTGTCTTGTATGCATAAAGCCCTGGGTTCGATTCCTCAGCACCACATCAACAGAAAGGGCCAAAAGTGGTGCTGTGGCTCAAGTGGTAGAGTGCTAGCCTTGAGCTAAAAGAAGCCCAGGAACAGTGCTCACGTCCTGAGTTCAAGCCCCAGGACTGGGGAAAAAAAAAAAGGAAGAAACCGTCAGCTATGAACACATGAGTAGCTCAGTGAATGATAACCTTGAATTCTCACCTAAGGTCTGTAATTTGCCACCTGTGTGACTTTAAATTCAGGGGTTCTCAAACTCACACATTCATTTGGAACATTCAGAGTCTTATACAACAGACTTCTGAGTTCACTCTGGAGTTTGATCAAGTACATCTGGATGGGGATTAGAATTTGTACATCTAGCATGTTCCCAGACCATGCTGATGCTACTGGTCCTGGACCACAGTTTGAGAATTATACTGTAAGCAACTCAGTGAGTCTCTGAGCCCTTTCTTCTTCTGTAAAAGTGCCCTTCTGTCCTGGGTGATGTGACAAGCAAATGAGATAAAGTATGGGAAATTCTTTTATAAAAATTAAGAACAGGGCTGGGAATATGGCCTAGTGGTAAAGTGCTCACCTCGTATGCATGAAGCCCTGGGTTCAATTCCTCAGCACCACATATATAGAAAAAGCCAGAAGTGGCAGTGTGGCTCAAGTGGTAGAGTGCTAGCCTTGAGGAAAAAAAAAAGGCAGGGACCTTGCTCAGGCCCTGAGTTCAAGCCCCAGGACCGGCAAAAAACAAAACAAAACAAATTAAAATGAAAAACAAGCTGGGCATCCGTGGCTCACTGTAATTCTAGCTACTCAGGAGTCTGAGATTTGAGGATTGTGGTTTGAAACCAACCCAGACAAGAAAGTCTGTGAGATTCTTATCTCCACCAAACTACCAAAACAAACAAATAAACCAACCAAAAGTGGCTCAGGTGGTAGAGCACTAGCCTTGAGCAAAAGTAGCTCAGGGCCAGAATCCAGGCCCTGAGTTCAAGCCCTAGGACTTGCACACACACACACACACACACACACACACACACTTTTAGAAGTATATCCAGGTATGGTGGCTCATGCTTGTAATCATAGCTACTCATGAAGCTGCAATCTGAGGATCATGGTTCAAGCCAGTCTGAGCAGGAAATTCTGTGAGACCCTTAGCTCCCATAAACCACCAAAACGCCAGAAGTAGAGCTATGGCTATTGTGGTAGAGCATAAGCCTTGAGCACAAAAGCTAAGGGGCAGTTCCCAGACCCTGAGTTCAAGCCATAGTACGCACACAGGAGGAGGAGGAGGAGGAGGAGGAGGAGGAGGAGGAGGAGGAGGAGGAGGAGGAGGAGGAGGAAGAGGAAAAGGAAGGGGAGGAGGGGAGGAAGAGAGGAGGAGGGGAGGAAGAGGAAGGACAGAAGGAATGGAGGGAGGGAGGGAGGGAAGGGAGGGAGGGAGGAAAGAGCAAATGCAGAATAACCACTTTAATGATACTTACTAGTTGGATTCCAGTGGCTCACACTTGTAATGCTAGCTTTTTAGGAGGTTGAAATTTGAAGATCAAGGTTCAAAGAGAGATGGAGCAGAAAAGTCTGTGAGACTCTTTGCTCTAATTAAGCAGGAAATATGATTCAAGTGGTAGAGCCCCATCCTTGGGGGAATGCCCAAGTGACAGTAGGAGGCCTTGAGTTTAAGCCCCAGCACTGGCACACATTTTTTTTTAATTGTATTTGCTCAGCACTCCTTGCCTATGTTTCCCCCACAGTTTACAAGGGCTATTCACAGCTAACACTGGCAAAAGAAATGCTTAGGAGCAATAGCTATTTGATTTCATTTATACTAAGTCTATCTCTCTCTAAACATGGAAGCAATCTCTAAACATGGAAGCAATTGCTAACCACGATGCTGGATAGATGGGTGGGTAGTACCTTGCCCTGCCTGACAGAAAGCTATACTTTCACCTCAGTTGTTCCCCCAACCCACAGAGGCTTGATGCTGCTTCAAGAGCTGTGGTTATTTTTGTCAACCATCATCTCCTCCCACTCCTCCCAAGAAAGCTCTCCCCGTGAGTCATCGGGAGACCCAGAGACATCTGATGGCTGCTCAGCTGGTATCTGGCCATTGAAAGGAAGACATATTCATGTTCTCTTGGACTCACAGAGCAACAAAAAATCGGTAGATTCAGAGACTTCTAGAAACTCCGAATGTATGTGTATGATAAATACTTGTTGTGTTTGTTTGTATTCACTCAGATTCAATAGTATTTGTGGATTATCTGCTCTGTGCCAGGCATTGTTTTAGGCTCTAAGGACACTGCCATATACAAAACAACAGAGCCCCTCTTTCATGGGGCTGATGTGTGCATAGTAGTCACTCATGGAACATATGGCTGCCCACCACCTCCCCATACCTGAGGTTTTTCTCTCTTCCATTTTAGTTACCTATAGTCAATCACAGTCCAAAAATATTAAAGGGAAGACTCCAAAAACAAACAACTTAGAAGTTTCAAACCACATGTTATTCTAACTAACAAGAGGAAATCTCATGCTGGCCTCGTGTGAATTATCTTTTTGTCTAGGGTATCCATATAATATATCCTTCCTACCCATGAGTCACTTAGTAGCTGTCTGGATTATCAGATTGAAAATATTATCAGGTCAACTACTGTGGCTCCCACCTATAATCCCAACTACTTGGGAGCTGGAGATAAGAGGTGTGTGGTCTGAGTTTGGCTTTAGGCAAAAGAACAAGACTTTATCTGAAAAACATAAACATAAAATAAAAAGAATTGGGGGCCATGGCTTTATTGGGAGAGCCTTTGCCTAGTATTTGTGAGGCCCTGAGTTCAAACTCCACTTCTGTAAAGATGATGGAGGAGGAGGAGGAACAATGGCATAAAGCAGACTAACAATATGGGTTTTGAGTCCCAGCTCTACCCCTTGCTATCTGTGTGACCTTGGGCAAATCACTTAACCTACTAAGATTTGATTTTCTCACCAAGGAAACCAGAACATAACAAAGCCTACTCTTAAATGTTGAAAGGAGAGAACAGAGTAAATATGTAAATATATAAATGGCACAGCCCAAGGCCAAGCACACAGGCAAGGCCATCATTGGCATGTTAACCAGGTACTGGTACTAAAAGAGATGAGCAAGCAAGTGCACAGTAACTTCAGGGCTGGCTTGCTGTTCCTAGCAGGGAGTAGAGACTCGAATGGGTAGGTTAGGATGGAGGCCTGATAAAGGCACAGTCCTTTGTTGAATGTGAGGTGCCCACTGTTGGGAGAGAATGTTCCATGAGTTTCTGATGCTCTTGCACATCTTGCTGTATATACCAAGAACTCAGGACCTCAGCCTTTTACAAGAGCAACTTCTCAGTGTCATGTTTGCAATGAGAAACTTTGAAGGCTAAAGTACTGTCTCCCTCTAGGACAAAGCACAGGCCTGCTTACTGTTACCTATATAAGCAGTAGAGTCCCTAAGCTCCATGTTTCCCAGCTCTGATGCAAACCAACAGCACATGGTGCATACATCTGAGCAATCACAGCACCCCTGCAAGACTTGGAGGAAATATTCCAATGCTCAGGCTACTTGCTGTGCCTGGAGCAATAAAGCCTCAGCCTCCAACCCTGCAGTCTTGTGTCTTCTGCCAACAGCTATAAATCAATGGCTGGTGAACTTACTAGTGCATAACCTGGGAGCAAGAGTCAGAGTTACTGGTGGATGGATAGTGAATAAAGCCATGAGTATAGGGCTGGGAATATGGCCTAGTGGCAACAATGCTTGCCTCATATACCTGAAGCCCTGGGTTCGATTCCCCAGCACCACATATATAGAAAATGGCCAGAAGTGGCGCTGTGGCTTAAGTGGCCCAGTGCTAGCCTTGAGCAAGAAGAAGCCAGGGACAGTGCTCAGGCCCTGCCTGAGTCCAAGCCCAGGACTGGCAAAAAAAAAAAAAAAAAAAAAAAAAAAAAAAGCCATGAGTATAAATGATGTTGCCTAGAAAGGTCTCAGGCAGTCCCAGAATAATGCCAACAGGTAAAGGATAGGAGTGAAAAGGGAGCTCCAGAGGTGGAAACAGACTGAGGGTATTCTCAGTGACAAAGCACTTGCCTGGCATGTACAAAGCCCTGGGGTCAATCCTTAGGACTGCAAAAATGAGAAGGGGGGCTGGGAATATGGCCTAGTGGCAAGAGTGCTTGACTAGTATACATGAAGACCTGGGTTTGATTCCCCAGCACCACATATATAAAAAACGTCCAGAAGTGGCGCTGTGGCTCAAGTGGCAGAGTGCTAGCCTTGAGCAAAAAGAAGCCAGGGACAGTGCTCAGGCCCTGAGTCCAAGGCCCAGGACTGGCAAAGAAAAAAAAGAAATGTACAGAAGGCCTAACGTATGAAACTGTAACCTCTCTGTACATCACTTTGACAATAGATAAGAGAAAAAAATAAAAAAATAAATGAGAAGGGAAAGAAAAGAGAAGCCAGGCACCAGTGGCTTGCTATAATCCCAGCTACTCAGGAGGCTGAGATCTAAGAATCCTGGTTAGAAGCCAGCCAGGGTAGGAATGTCTGTGAGACTCTTATCTCTAATTAGCCAGCAAAAGGCTCAAAGCAGAGCTGTGGCTCAAGTGGTAGAGTGCCAGCCTTGGGTGAAAATGCTAAGACACAGTGCCCAGGTCCCGAGTTCAAGCCCCAGCACAGCCACAGGCACACATTCAAAATAAAAAGTAATCTGAGCTGTGGCTCATGCCTGTAATCCTACCTACTCAGGAGACTGAGAACTGAGGATCATGGTTCAAAGGCAGGAAAGTCTGTGAGACTCTTATCCCCAACAAACTACTCAAAAAATGCCAGAAATAGCACCCTGGCCTAAGTGGTAGAGTGCCAGCCTTGAGCAAAACAAGTTCAGGGACAGCACCCAGGCTCTGAGTTTAAGCCCCAGGACCCCGACACAGACACACAAAAAGTAATCCAAAAAGGGAAAGGAAAAAGGGAGAGGGGGAAAAAAAGCAGGGAAGGAGGGGGGGAAGAAAGGGGAAAGAGGAAAGGAAAAGAAACTAGAGAGTATTTCCCTACAGGTCAAGAGAGTAAAGTTTCACTCAAAACCAGGTGGGTTCAGTATGCACTATGTGGAAAATAATCTATATAACTTGTAGGCAGGAATGAAAAGGGGAAATTGAGTTCAAAACAAAGGGAGGGGTGACATTGTCCAAAAACCAGAAATGTACTCATTACCTGACTTACGAAATGCTAACTGCATGGGCAACAGGATCAGATGCCACTGAAGAATTGAGTAAAATAATGAAGCCTGAATTTAGCAACTAGGTCAGTGGCAAGAAGCATTTCAATAATGTGGTGTGACCAGAAGCCAAACCAAAGCAGATGATGAACCAAAGAAGTAGTGACAATAAACATAAGGAATTTCTCAAAAGCTTGCCTAAAAAGGCAGGAGATGTGGAGCATTCAAGAACAGAGCAGGTAGGTGTATATGAGGGGACAAATGGACTTCTCTTTCAATAGATGGAAAAATTTAGAGTGATCATTCACTGGGAACATTCCAGGAGAGGAAAAGTTGGAGGCTGGGGAGACCAGTAAGAACAGAGAAAGGAAGATGGATTTAGGTCTCTGAAGATTAGGACTGATAATGAGATCCCAGGTGAGGGACTGGTCCTCCCCCACTAAGATGACATTTGTCCCAACCACACACAGATTCAAGTAGTCCAGTCCCTTGTTTACAGGGGCTGTGGGCCGGTCTCTACTTAAGTAGATAATGACTGTTATTCCTAGGGAAGGCTCTTGTCAGCAGGTGCCCTTGGTGGCCACTTTGCTGGTGGTGCTGAAGGTTAGAGTTAAGAGACAACAGAACAATCTCCTGAACTGAGTTCTCTTGAGATGCCAACAAGGACATTCGAATGCATGTGAAGTATACAGGTGAGTCTGAAAAGTGCTGCTTTGAGCTCTGTGAAGCCACTTGTAGAAGACCACTCTCAGAAGGAGGGGAGGGAAGAAGGAAAGAAAGGAGGGAGGGATGTAAAAGGGAAGAGAAACTTGCTGGGGAAGACCCCAAGGCCTTATCCTCAGGATACTTGGGTTGGTAGAGAAGACACTTATGAGCATAAAACAGAAGGGAGTGTGTGTGTGTGTGTGTGTGTGTGTGTGTGTGTGTGTGTTAATCCTGAGGCTTGAATTTAGGGCCTGGGCACTGTCCCTGAGCTTTTTTGCTCAAGGCCAGTCCTCTACCATTTGAGCCACAGCTCCACCTGGCCTTTTTGTGGTTAATTGGAGATAAGCGTCTCATGTTATCCCTACATGACAGAAGAACCAGGACTCCACTAGCTGGGGGATTGCCTGATACTTAGGGTGCAGTAAGTGGAGTCCAGCTGTCTAAGATATGGGATTCAACTCTCTGTGCCTTAGGTCCTCAACCAGCCCCCAGGGCTTGGATTAGAGGACAGCACACAAGTTTGCTGCCTCTTCTGCAGCTGAGTTCAAGGCAGCCACCCTCCATTTTGCTTGTGGTTTGTGACAGGGAAGGTCCCCATGTTCCTTTTCTTTGTCTCCCACAGGATCCTGGGATTGGCTAAGTACCATGGGCTTCCAGGGGTCTGGTCCCTTACAGATTGGGCCTGACAGAGGAACCCTAGGTAGCAGCAGTGTGCCCTGGAGCTATGTGTAAGAGCACTTCTGCTTTGTCTTAACAGGACCACTGAGTTAGGGTGTGAGAGTGAAAAGGCAGCACTTCTTCACACCTTTGCTGTCTGGATTCTTGAGTGCCTCCTGGAATCAACAGACCCTGTCCATAAAGGAGCATGCTCACTGTAATATGGAGGTCAGATTTGGCCAGCGCCATCATTGGCTGTTGAGGTGTGTCAGATTGACTCCATCTCAGATTAGTTAAAGAGAGCAGAAGCTGACTCCATCTTCACTAAGATCCGCCCTCCCCCCCCCCCCATTCCAGGGAAGTTCCCCTTGGCTGTGATAAGATTGTGTAAACTGCTTGACCACCTGAGTAGTAGAACATTCACGGTTAAACCTGTGCCCTCCCATGAGTAGGCGTATCCACTTACATTGTGTGAGCCAGGCCAAACCACGCACCAAGCCTAACATGATAGGTTGGTTCAAAGAGTTGCTATGAGGCAGATTGTAAATCCACTGGCCACCTGCGTGTGGCCTGGCATGCTCTGTAAGTGTTGTAACCTCATTGGCCACCTGCGTGTGGCAGGCCTGACCATGTGGTGTTTGCCTTTATAACCCAACCCCGAGCCTGGCCTGGGGCATGCGGTCCCAGCTCCTGAGTCTGGGCTGTGGCCCTGACGGGCCAGCCTGCTTTTTATGGTCACAGTACCAGCTCCCGAGTCTGGGCCATGACCCTGGCCGGTCAGTATACTTTTTACTTCCCCAATAAATCCATCTTTTTACTTGAGACTGTCTCTGAGTGGTGGACTCTTGGAGGGATGGGGGATCCCCCACCCTCGGACCCCATTACACTCACAACGGTGCACAAAGTCTCAAGTCCACACCCCAGCCTTGGCTACCCAAGTGCATCAGAAACACTGGAGATACTGGCAAAGAATGCACGACACCAGGCCCTACACAGAGACTCTCATTCAACAGTAGGTCTCAGCGAGGCCCTGGAGGCCCAGCTTTTTCTTAACCAGTGCCTCTGATGACAGATGCTCAGTCAGCGAGGCCCACTTTATGTCACCCAACTTCGGGGCTGATGGAGGATCCCTCCCCCGCCCCCCCCCCACGCCAGCCCCAAACTCTCCGTATCTCCCCAGACGGGATCTCTTCCCATCAGCTCCCTCTGCCCTTAGCCTCGTGCGCGCCCGGCGGTGGAGCATCTGGGGTGCCTGGCAGGGACTCCATGAGTCCACCAGGCGTGCCCCGGACTCGGGCCACAGCGCCACTGCCTCGGGAGACGCAGTGCGGTGGCCGACAGGGGGCGCAATGTCGGGGAGACCGACTCCCCTTCCCTCGCCTCTCGGGCGGAGCGCGGTGGCGGGAAGGAGCGGGAGCTGCAGAGGGTGGGAGGGGCACCGCTCCCCCGGCTCGGGGGAGGGCCGGCGGCGGCGGCGGGGCGTGCTGGTGGGCGGGGTCGTCTGGCGGGGCGGGGCGTGCTGGTGGTGGGGCGGGGCCGGCGGGCGGGGCGGGGCCGGCGGGCGGGGCGGGAGCGGCGGGCTGGTGCGGAGCGGCCGGCTGGTGCGGAGCGGCCGGCCGGGGAGTGCGCCCGGGGGAGCTGGGAGGGAGGAGCGCGGGGAGCGCGGGCAGCCGCCCGCCCCCGCCCCAGCGCCGCCCGCACGCAACAGTTTCCCCCAAAGTTGCAGCGCGGGAGGCGGGCGGGCGGGCCGGGGCGGCGGGAGGGGGACGCGGCCCAGCGCGGGCAGTCCCGGCGGGCGGCGGCATGGGCACCCGGCAGACCAAGGGCAGCCTGGCGGAGCGAGCCAGCCCCGGCGCAGCGCCCGGCCCCCGCCGCGAACGGCCCGACTTCTGGGCGTCGCTGCTGCTGCGCGCCGGGGACAAGGCGGGGCGGGCGGGCGCCGGCGCGGGGCTGCCCCCCTACCACCGGCGCGTCGGCATGGTCCAGGAGCTGCTGAGGATGGTGCGCCAGGGCCGGCGGGAAGAGGCGGGGACGCTGCTGCAGCACCTGCGCCAGGTGAGCGTGGGGGGCGCGGGCCGGGAGCGCTCCGCCTCGGGTGGAGAGCCTCGAGGGGCAACGCCCAGGGCCCTCTTCCGAGAGGATGGAGCCCCGCGTGGCCTCCAGGGGCTGGGCTCTCCCGCTGAATTTGGAGCCTCGGGGGAGGGCAGAGGAAGGCTGTGTGGCTGAGACCCGCCGAAAGGGACCTGTTGGACTATTGTCCCCGCTTCTCTCCCCGGATAGATCTACTGGGTTGGCTTATAGGAGGGAGGCTGGGGCGCGAGTCTTTTGGGGGCCAGGGTTCTTTTCTTCGTCGCTGCACCCCGGCCTTTCATCCCCTTCCAAGAGTCCCACAGGATTGCGCAGTTATCTGCTGAACCCAGATTCGCGAGGGGGAGTTCAATGGCATGGCCCCCAGGACTGGTGAGATGCCATCTTCTAGGACAGTTCCCACACTTAAGAGATACCCTCTGTTCTGTTCAGGATCGAGGTAGTGTTTCCACCTCCCCTAACTCTGGCTGGTACCTTGGCTAGGAGTCTCCTCCCCAAAGCCTAGAAGAAAAGAAGGGAGCAGGATTTGGTTTCCTGGCCTCAGGAATTTTAGGCTGCCCAGCCCTGCCTTCAACCTGTTCCTCCTGTCCACTGGTTAGGAAGAGGTTCTGCAGACCTGGCCAATGCCTTTGGTTTTAAGGTTGATACTGTCAGCCACCTATGGCTTGTTTTTCTTTCTCAGTTTCTGTTGGGAAAAGGAGTAGCCTGTGCCATGAATTTTGTTAAGTGTGAGAGAGGCTGGAGGGTGCAAAGCTGCTCTCTCAAACCACCAAACTGGTTGCCTTGGCTGTGGCTTTGTGGCAGATTTCATCCTGGCCCTGTATCCTGCTATATCAACAACCCTAGTATAGACTCAGCCTACTGCCAGCAAAGAAGGGGAGGCCCCCTCAAGTGACCTTTGTGAGGTTTTCCCTCACTGATAGAAGAGGTGGTAGGAGTGCCTTCCTGGGAGGAAGCTTCCAAAATCTAATTGTATCCACATCTCTCCTGGATTTTGTAGCAAACATTCCCCACCCACCCCCCACATTCCTCAACCCCCGTCTTTTATATCTGATATGATGTTACTTCAGCATACTCAATCCCTTCCTTTGCACAAGGCAAAGGAAGCAGAGATGTAGGAATTTAGGAAGATATGGGGATTCTACCCTTTGGAAAAGCTTTTCCAAATAACCCAAGACACTGCTGTATCCCCAGTTGCCTTCCCTGAATTGAATCATCAAAGAAAGATGACATCTCCCACCGCATAACTTTAGCTGTGCGTATTTCTTTTTGTCTTTTGAAAATTGGAAACCGCCTCTATGGTAACTCCTTTGCTTTCAAACAGAATAATGGAATTTCCAGACCCTTATATCCCATATGCACATCAGACAGTTAAGTTTTTACTGACCACATGCTATTCCCCCAGCCCTGGGAGGGGTGCTTTGGGGAATACAGAAATACGGTGGGGGCTCACAAAGCCCTGCTTGTGGGGTAAAAGCACAGAGTGAAGCAAGCATTGTCCAGTGACAGCTGGAAGCTGCTATGGGGACTTCACAGACACATTGGGTTCCCCTGTGTGATTGCATATCCTGGGGAACCTGAGCTGCGTTCTGCAGGTTTGTTGAGATAGAGTATTTCCTTTGTACATGAGTCTTTTGGTCTACTGCCCCCTCAGCTACAGGACTGGAATGGCTGATGCTGAAAAGAGAAGGTTAATCAGAATTCCTCCTCTTATTGGACTCCCTTGACCTTAGCCAGTAAAGGCTGTAGGCCTGGAGGGCCACCTTGTGCTGCCTGGAATGTGGGGGAGAGGACCCTCAAGGAAATGGTCCTGGTTCTTGGGCACTGTTCTTTGGGCACCACAGGGGTGTCCAAATGTCCTTGACAAACAACGGGGCATGGTTTCTAGGACTTTGAGACTTGATTGGAGGAATATCCTGCTTAATTTGTACTGCACGCCAAAGTGGCTTTCTCCCAAATAGCTATTTTACTTTTCTCTCCTCCTGGCAACAACCAGGATGGTGCAGATCACCTCCATTTGTAGAGAATTTCTTCTATGTTTGATGATATGTTTGGTGCCAGATTAATGCCCAGAGCACATACAGGATTGGAGAGGATTCTTGAGTCTCCTTAATTCTTGAGGTTTTTAATGTCTTTGAGTCTTTGATCTTTTTGAGATCTCCAAAGAGCTAATACATTCTTCCCAGGCAAATGCACTGCATACATGATCATGCAAGGAAACTCAGAAGGTGTCCAGAACCCCTGAATCCTCTCCACAAAGCCCACGTTCACAGTCATTGCTGCAGTCTGATATCTTGTGCCCTTCCCCCCCAACGGGCCTTGCTCCAAACTGGGGTTATAGAAACAGGAACCGTGTGTAGCAATTCCTGATGGGCAATGGATTGTGGCTGCTAGTGCTGCTTCTGCTGAATGTCCCCCTTTTACATCAAGGATCTTGGGGGTGTCTCCAAGCTTGGAGACTATCTGGTTTATCTGGTTATCACTTGCTGGTATCAGAAGGTCTGACTCACAGTTCAGGGGTACAGGCAGGATGCTAAGCAGCTGGTTTGAAGTCACAAAGCTCTCCCCTTTCATTTAGCAGCAGTGTAATAAGAGGAAAGACTAAGACCAAGGAGCAAGTTTGTGTGGCTTCATCCCACTGATAATCCCTCTGAGTTGTTTCCTCATTCCCCAAAGAGGAATCTGGGGTGCTGGGCAGAGAAAATGGTACAAAGTGACAAAGTGTGTGAGACTGGGGCTGGGAATATGGCCTAGTGGCAAGAAAGCTTGCCTCCTACACATGAAGCTCTGGGTTCGATTCCCCAGCACCACATATACAGAAAACGGCCAGAAGGGGCGCTGTGGCTCAGGTGGCAGAGTGCTGGCCTTGAGCAGGAAGAGGCCAGGGACAGTGCTCAGGCTCTGAGTCCAAGGCCCAGGCCAAAAACAAATTTAAAAAAAATTTTTAAAAAAAGTGTGTGAGACTATGTTGGCACTGTCAATCAAGAGACATTCTCACAGCAACCATGTTAGGAGAATCTGTCCTACTTGTGTATAGCTGCGTTGTTGGAAGGTCATGGCATTTTTATCTTCAAGCCTGGACTGGTTTCTGTCTACCTGGCTGATTTTTAGTGTGCATCAAAAGTTGAGAAGTGCTGGGTGCTGGTGGCTGACCTGTAATCCCAGCTACTCAGGAGGCTGAGATCTCAGAATCACGGTTAGAAGCCAGCTGGGACCAAAAAAAAAAGTCCCTAAGATTCTTATCCACAACTAACCACTGGAAAACCAGAAGTGGTGCTGTGGCTCAAAGAGGTAGAGTGCTAGCTTTGAGCAAAAGAGCTCAGGGACAGCTTTCCAGGCCAGCCCCATGATCAAAGGGGGGAAAAAAAAAGTTGAGCCATGTAAAAGAGTGCTCATAGGAATAAAAGAAGCCAGCTTTGAACAGAGGATACCATTGTCCTCTTCTCTTAAGCCCCCTTCCTCTAGACCTCCCCTTGCGCAGATGTTTCTTAAATCTTGGGCTTAGGCTTGCCATCTTTTTTGGGGGGAGTTGGTAGGGGGACATTACTGGTGTTTGAACACAGAGCCTTGTGATTGCTAAGCTGGCACTCTACCACTTGAGCCATGACTCTAGCCTTACTTTTTGCTGGTTATTTTGGAGATGGAGTCTAGTGAACTTTTCTGCTTAGAATTGGCTCTGAACTACAATTTTCCATATCTTACCCATCTGAGTATTTAGGATTATAGGTGCCTGATATTTAAGGAGCCCTGGGGAAGAAGTGAAGTACCTTCCATCATGGAAGGGGCCAAGCGCTGCACTTCCTGGAAAGGTAGAGTATCAGCTCTTCAGCACAGCAGTGTTTCTTGAGCTCCAAAAATTCCAGGCTGGGTTGTTGGCCCACTTCATGGAACACAAGAATAAGATCCATTTTCTTGGCATCTACCCATCCATCCATCTCTCTGTCATCATCAGCATCCCTGCTATGTCAGTCATCTGTTACACTGTTACAAAATGCCTGAGATAATCAATATTATAAAGAGGAAAGCTTTATTTTGGCTCATGGATTTGGAAATTTCAGTCCATGGTTGCTTAATCCTCTTCTCTTTGGGCTTCTGGAAAGGCAGAGGGTCATGGTGGGAGTATATGATGGAGGAAGGTACTAACTTCATGGTGGCTAGGAAGCAGAAAGAAAGAGAGAGGGAGGGAAGGAGAGAGGGAGGAAGGAAGGGAGGAAGGAAGGAAGGAAGGAAGGAAGGAAGGAAGGAAGGAAGGAAGGAAGGAAGGAAGGAAGGAAGGAAGGGGCGAGCCAGTGTCCCATTATCTCCTGAAGGGCACATACCCAATGAGTACAATGCCTCCTAAAGGTAGGCCCTACCTCTTAAAGGTCCTACCACTTCTAAGAACACTATGGGCTAAGAATTATATCTTTAACTTGTGGCATTTGGAGGACACTTATCAACCCTAGCATCTAATTTCCCAAAAAGAAAGTCTGATTGGGTTTATTTATTGCCAAATTGGTTCTTACTCAGTCTCCCCCCACCCCCAATCTCTGGGACAGGAGCTTCATCCATTAGTTGTCACCACCACCATCCCCTCCCCTGAATATTGGACAGGCACTTACTGGTGACTATGCAGGTCTCCTACCTGGAGACAAAGAGGAGCAAGATGACCTTTGAAGGTCATGTATTTCCTCCCATACCCCACCTAAGCAAAGCTCTATAGGGGGCCAATTGGAAGCTACCAGGACACTGAGAAGGGGTCCCCACTGCTACCTTGCTCTCACTCTTCCTCTACGTGGAATGCATTCTCTGTTCCATCAGAGGCATTTTACCATCTCAAGGCCACTTCCTGGGCATGGCAGCCCAAGCTTGAGAGCCAATTGTGTGTAGGTCTCACCATACTAGGAGGCATTTAGTTGTTTTCCTCAGATGACCTTCTGTTTGCCAAGCAAGGTCATGTGCTTCCTGTACTCAGTGATATATGATTCGTGTTCTTTAGTAAGTCAGTGTGTATGGAGATGTGTCTGTCATCCTGGAAAGCACCTGGATACCCCAAGACAAGCTGTGCTTCTGGACGCAGACTTGCTAGGCTGCCAGTACAGGCAGGAGATCCTGTGCATTTGCTTTCTGAATGGTTGGATTTCTGGGCAAGATGTCCGTGGGCTTGACTGTTCCTGGCGGCCTGCCAGGCGGAGGTGTTCTTGGAGAGAGGAGTGGCATGGTGCCCATCCTCAGTGGCACCGCAGGATTCCATCCAGCAGGTGCAGTCTGGGGCCTTTGCCAAGGTGGCGGGAAAGGAGTGGAGCTGGTGGGAGAGCCAGTTACCCAGTTTCTGATCCTCTCCTGTGCTGAACTGTGTGCAGCCCCCACAAAGAAGCCTTCCTGTTTGAAAGCCACTGCTCTCTGTTTGGGCTACAGGCAGGCAGCGTTTCCAATGATAAGGATGCAGAGACTGCTGTCAGGCAGGGCCTGCTCTGCTGGTTTCCAAGGCTGCCAGGGACATAGCAGCCTCTCTAGTGGCCAGGCATAACCACAGGGTCTGGGCCCAGGCCAGTTTCCCTGCCTTTGGGTCTGGTGGGGCTGAAGGAAGGTCCCTCTTTCTGAGAGGAATGCCCCCTTTTCAGAGCTAGCCAGAAGCTGTTTTTCCTATCTCTCTCTCTTCAGTGCTCCTAATGTGCCCTGGCCTCCAGCCACAGACATCCAGAGCAGCCTCAACTCTCCACCGCCCAATGTCGTTTCATTTCTGTGTGTGTCAGAGGCCATACATAGATCAGGTACTCAATACGTGGTCTGTTTTCAGGAAATGTTTTTAGACTGGGTTTTAAGCACATGCACATGCATGTACGAATACACATATGTACATGTAAATTAATACGTGTGTACAGATATATGTGCACACATGCATATATTTAGACACATTGACTTATACATATGCACACATATGTGATCTATGCCCTGGCTCCTGGCTGGGTTCTTGCCAAATGTCTTAGTCCCTTCAGGCTGCTCTAACCAAATACCAGAGACTAGAGGATGGCTTATCAACAACAGAAGTTTATTTCTCACAATCTGGAGGCTGGACGTCCAAGATGAAGGCATTTGCAGACTCAGCATCTGGTGAGAGCCTGGGTTCTGGTTCACAGATTGTGCTTCTTCTGGTGTTGGCATGTGGGAAGGCATGCAGGGTCGCTTGGGCTTGTTTTTTAAGGGCTCTAGCTACTTTCTGTGCCTGCTGACACCATCTCCCAGAGGCCCCACTTAGAAAGTTAGGATGTTGGAGGGAAGGGGACATAAATGCTTAGACCCTTGCACTACCACATCCTTTCTTGCTCATTTGCTGAATCTCAGGCCTACTATTACTAAAAGAGTTGGGTGTTTGAAATGAGAACAGAGACCTTGGCCTGTTGAGGAGGGGTGAGGATCCCTTTTTACAATGTCTGCTCTCCTCCCCACCCCACCACACCCGCCTGGGTGCCAAGCTCTGCCATGTGGCTCTCTGGGAGCATTTCCAAGCATTTTACTTTACTTTATTTTATTTTATTTTTTTACTTTTATTAGCTCATACTCCTGGCTGCTGCAGCCATATGGAGTTCTGCCGACAGCTGCTGCTCAAAGGGATGTGGCATTTTGATGTTTCTAACTTTATCTTAGCCAGCATAGGCACGGGAGTCCAGCTGAGAGTGGGGAGTCACCAGGGAGTGTTTCCTATGGAGGTAGCTTCTGCCTTGCATGGACCTGAGGATCATGTGCTGTGGTTTGATGAGGATCATGTGCTGTGGTTTGAATGTATCCCTCAAAGTTCATTTGTTGAAAACAATCTCCAGGTTCAAATGTGGCTGGTATATGGGTGTTTGACCTTTGGCAGGCAGTTAGGATTAGATGAGAGTGGAGCCCTTATCATTAGACTGGTGATTGTGTTAAGAACCAAGCCTGAAGTGGACACTGGCAGCTCACACTTGTAATCCTAGCTACTCAGGAGGCTGAGATCTGAGGATCGTGGGTTAAAGCTAGCCTGGGCAGGAAAAGTCTATGAGATTCTTTTTCCAATTAACCACAAAAAGCCAGAAATGGAGCTGTGGCTCTAATGGTAGAGTGCTAGCCTTAAGCAAAAGAGCTCAGGGCCAGCACCCAGGCCCTAAGTTCAAGCCCTACAACCGACAAAAAAAAGAAAACCAAAACCTGAGCTGACAGATATGACAGCCTCACCATGTTATGACACAGCAAGAAGTCCCTTACCAGATGCTAGCACCATGCTTTTTAGACTTTAGAGTTTGGCTCCAGTCCTGCAAGCCAAATAAACCTCTACTCTTTATTATTAACTACCCAATCTCAGGCATTTTATTATAGCAGCAAGAACCCAGCTGAAACACCTTGCTCTCCTCCTGAGGTGCCAGTTGCCGCAATTCATCCTCAGTGTTCTGTGCACCTTTCTGCCTCTCTGCTTTACTCCATCCCTACCCAGCTCCTGTGGCTTCTCTTTGTGCCTGTTTCTCTCTGTGTCTCTTCCTTTCTGTGTTTCTCTCTTCCCTGTCTGAAGAGCAGACTTAAAAGTGCCTCTTGTTAGTCTGTTGGGCTTACTTGGCTTCCCTTTTCACTACCAGCTTTGCAAGCAAGAAGGAGCAGTGGAACCCATGTGAATGCAAGGAGTTGGTGATGGAGGGAGGGTGACCTGATTCGATCTGCTGCAGTTGTCTGGGTACTGACTGGCACTGTGTATTGGTGGGGAGAGCAGGTATTGGAGACCCTTGTCTATGCCTGTAAAGCATTTTTTATGTGTTTTTCTCCTTAAATAGTTTTTTTCTTTCTCTCCCTGACCCCCAGTTCATTTTTTTTGAGGCAAGGTCTTGCTATGTCATCCAGGCTGGTCTCAAATCCAGTCCTCCTGCCTTAGCCTCCTACATGCTGGGATGACATGTGTGCACCACTATGCTCTTTCAATAATTTTGTGAGGCTGGTTCAGTATTATTTAAAGGATAAATTGTGAGGTTTAAAAAAATGCTAAAGGGGCTGGTAATGTGGCTTAGTGATAGAGTGCTTGCCTAGCATGTATGAAGCCCTGGTTCAATTCCCCAGTACCACATAAACAGAAAAGGCCAGAAGTGGTGCTCTGGCTTTAGCATATAAATATATATATTTAAGGCATCTGGGTGCTGGTGGCTCAGACCTGTAATCCTAGCTACTCCGGAGGCTGAGATCTGAGGATCAGAGTTCAAAGCCAGCCTGAGCAGAAAAATCTGTGCGATGCTTATCCCCAATAAACTACTTAAAAGAAGCAGCACTGTGACTCAAGTGGTAGAGTGCTAGCTTTGAACACAAAGAGGATCAGGGACAGCACCCTGGCCCTAATAAGTTCAAGCCCCAGGACCAGAAAAAAGAATTAAAACAATGTATAATCTTTGCAGAAAAAAACCAAAAAACAAAAAGATCAATGTGGCTAGGTGCTGGTGGCTAATGCCATAATCCTAGCTACTCAGGAGACTGAGATCTTTGGATCATAGTTTGGAGCCAGCCTGTTGAGACTGTTATCTCCAATTAACTACCAAAAAGTTAGAGGTGAATCTCTGGCTCACGTGGTAGAGTGCTGCTTTGAGCAAAAAAAAATCTCAGGGACAGTACTCAGGTAAACTCAGGACATGCAAAAAAGTAAAAGATCAATGTAGACGAGTAGATGTGTTCTGTGATTGAGTGATCAGAGATGTTGCATCCAGGCCCAGTTTGAGGCCCTGGGATGAAGCCCGCCAGCCCATTGGGAAGGCCACAGCAACAACAGGGCCCTTTGCTTAGAGCGGGGGTGGAGGTGGCCAGGACCCAAAACACCAGATGGAGCACACGCATTCAGCCCAATACCAAAGTGAGAGCCCCATGGCGTGGCTGCCCTTGGTTCCGGGCTGGCTTGCTCATACTAGCAGGGGTCAGAGGAGCAGCTGGTGATGAGGATGACTGATGAGTGATTGTAGAGTGGCCAAAGCCGCTGGGATTCCAGCCCTCTGCTCAGGCCACCGACTCATGGGCCATGAGGGACATATGCAGGCGCACATGGCATGCACCAGCTGCTGTGTAACCCCCTCTGAAGTGTACAGAGGCACTGGTTCTGGGAGCTGTGGAGAGCCAGGTCTCCCCCTACTACCTTCTAGATGATGTCTTCCCTTGCTTGCCCTGTTGAGCCCTTCTCTCCAGCTGCTCGGTGTTCAAGCCATTTCTTTTCTGTCTATAGTCTTTTTTCCACAGCCCACCAGGGCGCAGAGCTGAGGTCACTGAGCTGAGCTGGCCCCTCCAGGAAGCCCTCCATTGTGTAGCTGCTCACCACTTGAGCGACCACCCACAGCCACAGACTACTTAAGAAAGCTCACAGGATTCCCATCTTCCACTGAGAGGCACCAGGCAATGATGTGACCCCAGTGGGTTACCTGAAAGCCCTCCCTTCTCAAACTCACCATCCTGGAGGGAACCAGTAGGTAGTAGGTGCAGTCTGGGATCTTGCCCTGGTGGGCCTTGTCTCCCAGAACTCTGGGCTCCTGCCTCAGGTGACAAAGAAGGGCAGGAGCATGACAGATCCCCTCTTATGGTGCTGTGCATACGTAGATGCCACATTTGGGAGTCCCTTCCAGAGGGCTGAACCCATCCAGCTTGGCACCCACCACACTGTAGCTGGCTGGTCACAACACACCTGGCAGCTCCACCCACACCTGCACATAGTGTATTAGTGAGTGAGAGAGCAAGGGTGCAAGAGGAGGCATGGGACAGGACTCCATTCCCACTTGGCACAACTGGCTCATGGCACCTCCACAGGGGCCAACTGGAGAGAGGACTCTGGATCATGGAGGACTCACTTCATTGGTGGAAGCTAGCAGAAGCAGGACCGGGCAGGGCAGACTTTGATAGAGGTGAAAGGAGATGTGGGGTGCATCATTTCCCTGAGTGCATTCTCTGACATTTTTTCAGCAGGTCCCTTTTTTTTTTAACTAATTAAATTTTGTTGACAAGGTATTGTGCAAAAGGGGTACAGTTACATAATAAGGCAGTGAATACATTTCTTGTGATATCTTGAATTCTCATTTTTCTTTCCCTTCCCTAGATCAGATAGGCATATAGACAATACCCAGTGTACCAAAATCATATACAGTAGCCACTTAGTGTATGCCAAAGGAAATTCACCTAGAACTTTAAATGTAACGTCAACAATAGAATCCTCCTGTGTCCTTCTCTTGGAGTTGTTTTTGCTTATCCTTGTCTTATATGATCATATATACATAGCTGTTGAACTATTGTGATCCACTCATAGGTCTATTCTGTACCTTTTTATAAAAAGTTTAGTAGTTGTTTGGTTTTAGATATATAATGTAAGGTCGCTGACCCAAACAGCAGGTCCTTTTTAAAGCCAAGATGTTGAGGCTGAGAAGATGAGGTAACATGGTAGTTGCTCATGACTCACTCACCTGTAATCCTAGCTACTCAGAAGGCTGAGATCTGAGGATTGTAGTTTAAAGCCAGCCCAAGCAGGAAGTCCATGAGACTCATCCTCAATTAACCACCAAAAAAGTTGGAAGTGAAGTTGTGGCTCAAGTGGTAGAGCACTAGCCTTGAACAAAAAAATCACAGAGACAGCATCCAGGCCCTGAGTTGAGGCTCCAAGACTGGCCTGCATGCCCCCGTGTGAGCAAGCGCACTTGTGCTTGTGCGTGCACACACACACACACACACACACACAACTGGCCCTTCCTTCCTCCACTTGAGAGATTGACTAGGCTTCTGCTCCTGGCATCCAAGGACATATGAAGGTATAGATGCTATTCAGTGAGCAACTCCAGGTCACTTATCACCTACCCTGGTTTCCTTCACTGGCCGCTTCTAGCCCATACAGAGCCTCTGTGTGGAGAAGCCTCTCTGGTGGATCACAGCCAGCACTAGGGCGTGGTGGATTAGCTCCACCCAGGTGGACTTGCACAGTGCACACTCTGCACAGCTGTACTCAGCAGACTTGAGAATGTACATAGGTTCAGTCTTTATCATCTGAAGTATCTACCCTTTCCCTCACCAATCCTGAACCCAACTTTCTTGGCTTACCTATGGCAGGGAACAGCATAATGCCAGCTAGAACTTCACTTGTGCTTCTCAGCCCATGCTCTTCCTCTTGAGTGAAGAGCTGAGCAACTGGGTATCTTCTAGGAGATTCCAGCTTAGCACTTCCACCTCTCAAAAGGCCCCCGACTAGGGCATCATGGTGGCCTTTCCTGGGCTCTCAGGGCTCCTAGTAGGCAGGAGTTCACCTCCAGCTTCCTGGAGTTTACATTGGCCTCTTCACAGTTCTGGAGGGAGTGAGGTCTGGACTCTCCCAACCCCTTCTATATGCCTCCCCACTTCTCCATGCTCAATAATTCCTGTGGGTTTAGCTTTCCTCCCGCATCCCCTTTAACTTTTCTTCTCAGCTGCAGGCTTATATGTTTCAAGTCCTTCTGGCATCATAGCATCGCAGGGTGAAAGCAGCACTCTCACATGCTCTGCCGTGGGGCTCTTTCTTTTTTTGGGGGGGGGTGGTATCAGGGCTTGAACTCAGGGCATCTCGCTTTCTGGGTAGGCACTCTACCACTTGAGCCATCCTCACAGCCCTCATCCAGGCAGCTGCAGACCCAGAGACTCTCAGGAATGAGGAGGGGCTTGATTTTGGATGTGGAAACCCAGACACCAAAGTGTCCATTTCCCAGAATTCCCATCACTCCAGGAATGGCTTTTTTTTTTTTTTTTTTTTGCCAGTCCTGGGCCTTGGACTCAGGGCCTGAGCACTGTCCCTGGCTTCTTCCCGCTCAAGGCTAGCACTCTGCCACTTGAGCCACAGCGCCGCTTCTGGCCGTTTTCTGTATATGTGGTGCTGGGGAATCGAACCTAGGGCCTCGTGTATCCGAGGCAGGCACTCTTGCCACTAGGCTATATCCCCAGCCCCAGGAATGGCTTTTGCATCTTACAAATTGGCCCCGTCAGTCAGGGCCAGAATAGTATAAATGACTTTGGTGTACAGTGTCTGAAAAGAGAAACAAGAGCCAGGACTCAGAAGAGGGTCAGTGGGGAAGAGGGGAAAATAAATGGTTGTAGGCATTTGGGGATGGTTGGTGCTGGGGATGGAACCCAGGACATCATGCATGCTCCACTCCTGAGCCACACTTTTAAGCCAAATGGCGGCCAAGAATATCAAAGGATCCAGGGCCACTGCCGATGGAAGCTTGGAAGCCAGTGTGGGCAGAGCACTCCTAGCAGGCTCAATGTAGGCTATATTCTTACACGGAGAGGTCCACTGTGGGAAAGGATATGGGTGGGATTCAGGACACTGGTGGTAATGCAGGGCCTTTGCTGTCCATGAGGCTTTGGCCTTCCACCTCGCCCACTTCTACCTATCTCTGAAAAGTGTGGACAAACTCAGATTGGCAGGAGAAAGCCCAATCTTTTCCTTAGCCCTAAGGCTCACTGGTTCTGGCTACTGCTGATGCTGTAAGCTTCTGGGCCCTCTGTCTCCATCCTAGGTCCCCAGAGCCCCAGTATGGCTAATTCTGCCTGATGGTTTGCTCCATTCCCCAGCTCCTTCTGGGAAGCCCTTGGAAAGGGCACCTGTGGCTCTTTGCCTGGAACAATTCCTATCCTCTCCACTGCCCAGAGCAACAGGCAGCCTTGGCAATAGGCTGCTAAGCTCCCAGCTACTTCATCCTCAGCTAGGGTCCTGGGGGATCCCTCCTCCTCTTTTATCTCCCCCACCCACCCCAGTTTCCTGCCTAGAGCTGGGAGTGAGCTGGATTCAGATTGGATTCCTCATTCATTATGAGTCATCTCTCTGGCCCTGAGGGAGGGCAGAGTCCAGATTCTTCCCCTTGGCTCCGCCTTGCCTTTAAACAAGAGATTTATACTTGTAAAGACCGTTAGCTTACCATGGTAATTTTATATGTCATTTTGGCTAGACTATGATACCTAGTTTTTGGTCAACATATCCAGTTTTTTGTCAACATCAGTGTAGAAGTGACTGTGAAGTATTTTATTAGATGTGATGAACATGTAAATCAGGAGACTTGGAATTTTTTTTTTTAAGATGATCTTCCATAGTATAGATAGGCCTTGTCCAATCAGTTGAAGCTCTAAAAGGCACAAGGATCCCCTGAAGAAGATGGAAATCTGCTAGGTGCTGGTGTCTCACACCTGTAATCCTAGCCACTCAGGGGGCTGAGATCTGAGGATCATGGTTCAAAGCCAGCCCACACAGGAAGGCCTATGAGACGCTTATCTCCAATTAATCACCAGAAAACAGGAAGTGGGTCTGTGGTTCAAAGTAATAGTGTGCTGGCCTTGAGCTGGATTGCTCAGGGACAGTGCCAGGCCCAGAGTTCAAGCCCCACAACCAACCGGGGGGGGGGGGGGGACAACAAAAACAGAAGATGGAAATCTGCCCCCATTCATTGTTCAGCCCAAGACTGCAATGTCAACTCTTCCCAGGTTCTACTGCCTGCTCTGCAGATTTCAGACTTGCCAGCCCCCATAATCACATGAGCCGTGACCTTAAACCAATTTCTCGACCCCTTCCTCTGTCTACACACACACACATACACACATATCTATGGGTTCTTTGGTGAAGCTTGGCTAATACACTTAACTCCCAAGAGTTAGTGGCAGGAGAGGTAGAGTCTGGAACTTCTGGGGACTCTAGAGTTCTCCTGCCCCTACCTCTCTCTCACTGTGAGTGACAAGCTTCCAGAACTCAATTTCTCTGAAAACTAGGTTGTTCCTTCTACTGGAAAAGCAGTAAATTAATAGGGAGTCAGAAGGATTTCTCCAAGCCTTTCTCCTTTTTTGCCAGTATCTAATAATCCTTTGATGCTGGGCCAAACCCTTCATTTAAATTAGACAAAATTAGCTGGGCATGTTGGTGCACATCTGTAAGTCCAGATCAAGAGGTTGCGGCCTGCCTAGACTAACTACATCATGAGCCCTTTAACAGTGATGGATAGGAAAGAGGAAGAAAGGGAGGAAGGAAAGAAGGAAATTTACCATGGAGAGGGTCAAATGGACTCAAATGCATTTGCTGATTGAATTAGTTCCCAAGCAGAGCAATTAGGAGGTCATGAAATAAGAAGTGCTCAGAATTTGTGGAATGTAGGGGACCTTGGGGACCTCCTGGTCCCTGACTTTCTGCAGAATCCCAGTTGCACAAGAGGCTCTGGGAAAGTGAAGGAGGGGCTTGGAAGTTTGGAAAACACTCAAAATGCCATCATCTTTCAGAGCGCCAGGAAGCATGAAAGGGCTAGCTATGTATGCCTTCTTAGGCATACAAAGGTCTCGGGTTCCACCCCCAACACTAAAAGAAAACAAGAATAGGAACACTGACATCCAACAGCTGAAAAAGAAAACCTGGTTATTGTTGAATTCTTTGTGCTTCAAACAAATTGGCCCAAGCCTCTTTTCTGCTTTTCTGCCATTCAGGGACCATGGAGCTTTGCAGGTGGAGAAGCTCAGTGTAGGGAGGGGACTGGCCCTCCACACAGTGACTTAGAGATAACCCAGGACTGGGGTCAGGTCTCCGGCCTCCTTACCTGAGGCATGTCCAGGGTAAACTGTGACCAAACTGTGACCGTGGAGGACTAAACCTAATTCTCCCCACCTCACAAATTCCTCTAAAGAAAAAGTATCCTTTTATATTTGTCTTTTTGTTTCTTCCACTTCTTGGATTTTAATTAAATTATACTTGGCAATGGACCCACATCTGTTCACAGAGGCCTATTTCATGCAGAGGGTTCTTTATTTGGGTGTTTCCCAGCTCTGTGCAGTGGCTTCCAACAGCCCGATCTCTCAAGGCGTAAGCTTCCCTTCTTTGGAAAAACTACTCCTGAGGGCAGGCCTGACCTGGGCAGATCCTGCCTGCGCAAAAAAGTGTTCAAGACTCTCCTTCCAATTAAACACAAAATGCCATACTGGAGGTGTGGCTCAAGTGGTAAGGTGCCAGCAGTGTAAGCAAGAAAGTTGAGAGCCAGAGCACAAGGCCTAGAGCTCAACCCCCCCAGTACTGACACTCAAAAACAAAACACCAATAACAAAAACAAAACAAAAAAGGGCTGGGAATATGGCCTAGTAGCAAGAGTGCTTGCCTCGTATACATAAAGCCCTGGGTTCAATTCCTCAGCACCACAGATATAGAAAAGGCCAGAAGTGGCGCTGTGGCTCAAGTAGCAGAGTGCTAGCCTTGAGCAAAAAGAAGCCAGGGATAGTACTCAGGCTCTGAGTCCAAGCCCCAGGACTGGCAAAAAAAAAAAAAAAAGAAAGAAAGAAAGAAAGAAAGAAAAAGAAAAGCTATTAATAAATTTAACCAAATCTTCCTTTCCTGTTCTTAGGGTTGAAAACCATAAGCTCCAAATCAAGATCTCAGTTCTCCATTCTAAATTGGAAGTGGAGGGGCCAGACTGTGAAATATTCTGAGATGTGTAATTCCCTTGAACTTTACAGATATGAGAAACAACAGATCTGTAATTCCTAGGCTTATTTGGACTTGATTTAATTCTAACCCTTGCTGGATTAAAAACACCTTACTGATAAGCATTTCCAGTCTCCAGGCAAAGGAGCTCTTGGCTGTCCAAGGACCACCTCCAGGCCGAGAGCTCAGCCCCAAGATTCTGGACCGGTAGCTTGTTTCCTCATTCTGATTATATACCCCCACCTTCACTAAGCCCCCTCCTCCTCCCCTACTGAGATGGCTTTACAACTGGATTAGATTCTATTTGTGTGTGGTTCTTTTAGCATTCTCCTGTTCTTCCATCCCTGGGGCCCCCACATCTGGCAGCTGTATAGCAGCCTCTTGGATGCTAGTTTGGCCTGTCCCAGGCCATGCTGATGATGAGGATCCCCAGGGATCCAGGAGAAGTGTGCTTCAGAAATTCTGCTACAGGGCTGGGAATGTAGCTTAGTGGTAGAGTGCTTGCCTAGCATGCATGAAGCCCTTGGTTCGATTCCTCAGTACCTCATAAACAGAAGAAGCTCTAAACAGAAGTGGCTCTATAGAACACCAGCCTGAGCAAAAGAAGCTCAGAGACAGTGTCCAGACCCTGAGTCCAAGCCCCAGAACTGGCCAAAAACAAAAGAAATCCTGTTACAGCCCTGCTGACAGGTGAGGATCTCACCTCTGCCTAGATACTTTCAAAAACTAAGCTCACCACTTTGATTATGGTAAGGGCCACATAACATGTCACTCAGGTTTCTACTACTCTAACAAACACCTGAAACAGTCAAGTTTACTATGGCTCACCATTTTAGAAACTTTCATCCATGATGGGTTGGCCCCATTGCTTTGGGTTTGTGGTAGCATCCAGACCTCCTTCCCTTGATCTTGTCTCCTTTTTGCCTGCTGTACCCCTAGGCACAGTATTTCTGAGTTCTCAAGCCAGTGTGTGTTTTCAAGTTGGTGGTATTACTGCCAACTAGGTGACTTCCAAAAACAAGTTTTTCCTCCCTGCAGAGGCTGGGAGGGCACTTGGTTTTATCCTCCTTCTAGATTCTGGTAATTGTCACCAAGCCACCCCGAGCTCCACCTAGCCTGATCACCATCATCTGTTTGTCTGTTATAGGCTCACCTGTATTGGATTTAGGAACCACCTGGATCAACAAGAGCCCTAAATTAACCACATCTGCAAAGACCCTTTTCCAAATGGGCTCACCACAGGTTCTGGAGATAAGGGCATATGCATGTCTTGGGGGGGGGGGGCACTGTTTAACCCTCTATGCCCTGCATCTGTTTCTCATATTCAGTGTACACATATACTCCAGGCTTTCCCTCCCTTCCAGTGACATTTTGAAGATTCTGCCTCTCTTCCTAAGGCTTCATAGAGAAGCAAGCCTTGTCTGCTCCAAGGTCCTTAGCTGAGCTGTACCCGCTTCTCTCCCTGGTGACTTCCTTAGGCTGTGTTTCCCTAACAGCACCTGACATTTTCCTCACTTCCCTTGGGATTCCCCTGGAAGGCAAGCCAGAATGTCATAGGGAAAGGATGAGAGTTCAGGCACCCAGCTGCTGTGCGCTTGGGGTGTTCCCTAGGCTGGTTCCCCTGGGAGGAGCAGAGGCAGCCCGTTCCACTTCCTGCTCGCCCTCTGGACTCCAGTTAATTTCCTTCTGGTGGGATGTGTTTGATTACAACCTCATTAAGCATCTCTGCACACTAGGGCCCTGGAGATTTCAATACTGAGGCTGTCTACCCTTGTCAGTTAATATTCAGAGCCTGCTGCCTCCCTCCCCCAGCTGGTTGATGCAGAAACTGTGGAGTCACACCTGGAGGAGAAACAGAGTGCCAGCTCATTCCCCAGCTCATTTCCCCACAGGGCATGGGCTGAAACCTGGATTTCAAAGGGAAGGGGGTTTTAAAATAGAGCTTGCCTGGCAGCCCACTCTGTGGCTTCTCCCAGCCCTCCCCCACACACCTCAGGAGACACCTCTCAAAAAAAGATGAATGCTCTGAGGACAGTGAAAACAAAGACAGGTGGGCAGTCTGAGAGGAGCCTCTCACTGTCAGACATGTGGGACTCATCCAAGAACCAACCAACCGATCCTGGCTTCCCTTAGGCACAAAGGAAGGTAGGAAGCTGCTTTCTCTGGGCCTCAGGACTTCACCTCTCAACTTCAGGTGAATGGGGTGATGATCTGGGGGTCTGCCCTTTATTCCACCTCTCCCCTGCCTCAATCCTGAGAGAGCAGCTCAGAGATCCTTCAGGCAATAAAGGAAGAGGGGGTGATCCAAGAGGAAACAGGGCTGGTAGGTTCAACACGGGACAAGAATGTCCTGGGGGCACCAGTGTAGAGTCCCATGTACTCCCACTAGTCAGAGATCCAGGAGGTGGGGGTGAGCCAGATGGCCCTGGTCAAGGTTGGTCACAATAATGCCTGAGACTGGGCCCAGGGCTGGGCTTCTCAGCAAACTAGAGCCTGCCGTCTCCTAAGGCAAGAAGCCAGGAGGACAAGGACATGCTGGGAGACGTGGTCTCTCCCTCCATCCCACCTTCAAGGGTGAGCAAATGGGGGAAGGAGAAGCCTAGATGTGTAATAAATATCATGGAGCCTGAACCTTGACCTCTGAGACTGATCTACTGCAGGATCCCAAAGAAATGAACTTGATGGGAAAGGAACAAAAGGCCACAAAAAGAGGCCATGTTGGATGGAAAAGAAAACCAACAGAGGAAATGAAAATGGAGATTAATGAGCAAAATGAGAACTGCACAGAAAAGAAATGCTGCGGGAAAGTAGTGATGCTCCCTTGAAATGTGGAATCAAGGTAGAAGGTGGTTCTGAGACACCCCCCCCCCAGTAGAGTGTATTATTGAAAGAAAAAAAAAACAGAAAAGGTAAATACCGAGAAACTTGAGAGCTGTCATTGTTTTTTCTTAGAAAAACAGAAGCTGGGAGCTGGGAATATGGCCTAGTGTCAAGAGTGCTCGCCTCCTATACATGAAGCCCTGGGTTCAGTTCCCCAGCACCACATATGTAGAAAATGGACAGAAGTGGCACTGTGGCTCAAGTGGCAGAGTGCTAGCCTTGAGCAAAAAAGAAGCCAGGGACAGTGCTAAGGCCCTGAGTCCAAAGCCCAGGACTGGCCAGAAAAAGAAAGAAAAAGAAAAAAAAAGAAGCTGGAAGATGGCTGTTTAGAGATGGCAATACCCCAACCTTTCCATTTTCTCTGTAGATGAATTTGAGGGAGGGGGGTGTAGCCAAAATCACAGAATTACCACTGCACTTTTTGATGAAATTTTGTAATAACCAGCCAGATGCAATAACAGCCCACCTACTATGGAGGCTGAGGCAGGAGATTATACTAGGAATCCAGAGCCAGCCTTTTTTTTTTTTTTGGTCATGGGGCTTGAACTCAAGGCGTAGGAGCTGTCCTTGAGCTCTTTTTGCCCAAGGTTAGTACTCTACCACTTTGGACCACAGGGCCACTTCCGGTTTTCTGGTTGTTAATTGGAGATAAGAGTTACACAGACTTTCCTGCCTGGACTGGCTCCGAACTGTGATCTTCATGTCTCAGCCTTCTGAGTAGCTAGGATTATAGGTGTAAGCTACCAGCCCCTAGCCTTCAGCCTGTCTTTTAAGATTTTTTTTTTAATTTTTTTTAGGGCTGGGAATGTGGCTTAGTGGTAGAGTGCTTGCCTAGCATGCAGGAGGCCCTGAGTACCATTACTCAGCACTACATAAACAAAAAAAAAAGCCAGAAATGGCTCTGTGACTCAAGTAGTAGATTTGCTAACCATGAGCAAAAGAAGTTCAGGGACAGTACCCAGGCCCTGACTTCAAACCCCAGGACTGGCAAAAAAAGAAGAAGAAGAAGAGGAAGAGGAAGAAGAAGGAAAAAGAAAAAGAAGAAGAAGAAGAAGAAGAAGAATTTTTTCTTTTTTTAGTATCCAAGCATGACAAACAGGAAAAAAAGGTGGGGTGGGGGATGGGGGAGAAAAGAAAACAAAAGTCCAGAATGTTTGCATTTCCTTAGCTCTGTGTTGGTCTTGCTTGGATTTTATGTACTTTGCCTTTTAAAAAATGTACAAATTGGGGCTGGGAATATGGCCTAGTGGCAAGAGTGCTTGCCTCGAATACATGAAGCCCTGGGTTCGATTCCCCAGCACCGCATATATAGAAAATGGCCAGAAGTGGTGCTGTGGCTCAAGTGGTAGAGTGCTATCCCTGGGCAAAAAGAAACCAGGGACAGTGCTCAGGCCCTGAGGCCAAGGCCCACGACTGCCCCCCCCCCAAAAAAATGTACAAATTATATAGGACATTTTAAAACATACAAATGCTGGGGGTGGAACCCAGGGTTTTGTCATTGCTAGGCATGACAACTACTTACCTACTTTAACTGTTGTTAAATGGACAGTCTAGTAGTATTGAGTACATCATGTTGTATAACCGGGCTCTGGAACATTTCATTTTTAAAACTGAAATTCATTTTCCATTAATCAGCCACTTCTTCCACGCCCAACCACCTTTCTGTTCTGTCCCTTTTGATTACATTTTGAGACTGCACGTTAGTGGAATCATGCAGTTTTTCCTGACTGGCTCATTTTTCTGGTGTCCTTAGGTTCATCCATGTTGGAGAATGTGTCTGTTTCCTCCCTTTGTAGGCTGTATAATATCCAATAGTGCATATATGTCATGCTTTTTGTTTATGCATACACTGATCAGTAGCCAGATTGCTTCTACCTTTTCTCCATGGTGAAGAATGCTGCTTTGAACCTGGCTGTGCAGGTATCCCCGAGCCCTGTTTCTCATTCTTTTGGATAGAATTTCTGGGTTTTATGTAACTGGGTTGAGCAATGGCTGCACCATTCTGCAGTGACCATACCATTTCATGCATTTCCTTACCTCCTGGCTGATTCTTGTTTTCTAGGGGTTGGGAGGGGACTTTTTGGATCTGAGAATTGGAGCAGCCAGAGAGGCCAAGTTTGTATTATGAAGATAAGAGCCGAGCTCCAGGATGGTTTGTGGGATGGAGATGAGAAGTGGAGAGACAGTTGGGGGGGTTGGAGAGATACTGGGAGGGGATGGTATAGGAAGATTGTCATAAAGATAACAACTGCACTATTGGCTTTTGACTGCTGCTCCTAGAAAGGAAAAGGTGTGCTGGGATCTTCCAAGAGTTGCAGCTTGGGTTTAGTGACAAAGATAGCCCTACAGGAGCAAGGGGGTGAAAATCTGAAGAAATAACCAACAGCCTCCAAGCCACCTACACTGCTAAATACCAAAGGGCAGCCTGGCAGCATGAACAGCATTTTTGAGGCGCGTCTATTGAGCCCAGTTGTCTCAAGTTGTGACATCAATATAAAGGAATTTTCATAGTTTAGAGCTCAGAACCGAAATGATCCATCACTGGTCCTAGTGGCTCACGCCTGTTATCCTAGCTACTCAGGAGGCTGAGATCTGAGGGTCACAGTTCCAAGCCTGCCAGGGCAGTGTCCATGAGATGCCTATCTCCAGTTAACCACCAAAAGTCTGGAAGTGGGACTGTGGTTGAAGTGGTAGAGCACTAGCCTTGAGTGAAAAAGCTAAAGGGACTATACCGAGGTTCTGAGTTCAAGCCCTTATACTGGCATGAAAAGAAAAAGAAAAGAAACCATCTGTCTTTTCCCGTGATGGGGCAGGTATGGGGTGACTGAGACTCCCCCAGCCAGGCAGGAATGCAAAATAAATGTGTGGGTATAACTGGGCAGGGGCAACAGTAAGCAGGAAAGGTCAGTGTATATATACACTTTGGATTTTTTTTTTGCATTCAAATAATAATCACAGTGGTGGTAACCTGAATCTGAAATCCCCAAATCTCCCACCAAGGGTTAAGAAAGGCAAATGTTGAACCTCCCTGAGACCTTACCACAGCTTCTTTCCAGGTCTGTGCTGTGGCTTGGATATGGCTTGTCCTCATGAAAACTCTGATTGAAGTTTGGTTGCCTGTGTAGCAGTTTCAGGAGATAGGATCTATAAGAGGGATTAATATCTTTCTCAAGAGACTAGATTTGTTCTCAAGGGAATAGATTTGTTCTCTGGAGAGCAATAGCAGTTGTTATAAAGTGGGTCAGCTCCTTTGTCCCCTGATCTCTTCCGCATATTCGCTCACCACTCTGAATCGTACTCTCTCCATCTGATGCCATCTGCTGTTATGACACATCACAAAGTCCTTGCCACATGTGACCACACAGTATTGAAATTTCCAGTTTCCAGAGCCATGAACTAGTGTTGGGTACTCTGTTAATAGCTAAAGAAAATGGATTAGGGACAGGTCAGTTTCCTGGGTTTTAGTTCCCATGATGCCACTTTCCAGCTTTCTAGCTAGAAAGTCTAGAGCCCAGTCCCTTGGGTCAGTGTTGCTCCTCCTTCCAAAAGCCAGCTGTGAGAGTGAGTCTCCCTTGAACTCCTCAACATCACATGAGCTCTTGCCTATTTTGACTAGGAGCCTTATTGCAGAATGAGAGGGTATAGAAGGCAGGAAAGCGCAGCACCAATGACTCACCCCTAGCTACTTGGGAGGCTAAGTAAGGTCTAAGGATCATAGTTCAAAGGCAGCCTGGGCAGGAAAGTCAGAGAGAGAGAGAGAGAGAGAGAGAGAGAGAGAGAGAGAGAGAATTTCTTATCCAATTTGTTACCTTCTCCTTCATCCCCCCTCCCCATTCCCTTCCCCCCTGAGTTGTACAGTTGGTTTGCACTATATAGTTTTGTAAGTATCAGCAACACTGTCTTGTATCCTAGTGGCTCTCAAATGTTTTTTGTTTTGTTTTGTTTTTGTTGCCAGTCCTGGGGCATGGACTCGGGGCCTGAGCACTATCCCTGGCTTCTTTTTGCTCAAGGCTAGCACTCTACCACTTGAGCCACAGCGCTACTTCCAGCTTTTTTCTATATATGTGGTGCTGAGGAATAGAACCCAGGGCTTCATGTATACGAGGTGAGCACTTTACCACTAGGCCATATTCCCAGCCTCTCAAATGTTTTTTGGTATTAGGATCCCCCCCACCTTTTTTTTTTTTTTTTTTTTGCCAGTTGTGGAGCTTGAACTCAGGCCTGAGCATTGTCCCTGGCTTCTTTTTCCTCAAGGCCAGCACTCTACCACTTGAGCCACAGTGCCACTTCTGGCTTTTTCTGTATATGTGGTGCTGAGGAATCGAACCCAGGGCTTCATGTATACGAGGCAAGTACTCTACCGCTAGGCCATATTCCCAGCCCCTCAGGATCCCTTTATAGTCTTTAAAATTATGAGGCTTCAAAGAAGTTTCCCTTAAGTGGGTCATACCTAATGCTAAGTTACATATTAGAAATTGAAACAAAGGGATTTAAGGGCTTATTTGCTTACTTAAAAATAGCAGTAATAAGGGGGAGAGAGCTATTGATCAAAAGCTGTATAATTACAGTTAGATAAGAGGAAAATCCAGAATTTCTGCACAGAGGCAGAAACAGGGAAGCGGGTGTCTGGGCAGAGTAGAGAACAACAGGGAATTAGCTAATGGTTTTGGAGTGTCTTTCTTGAGAGATGAAAATGGTCTGAAATTGACTGTGGTGATGGTTTTATGAATCTGTAAATATATTAAAAATCATTGGGTTGGATTTTTTTTCTCTTTTATTTTTGGGGGGTTCTGGGGATGGACCCTGGGCCTCACACACAAAGCACTCAAGGTACTCCTAAGCTATGGATACCTCCAGACTCTGCCCTTTTAGTGTCTGAATTACATCTTTTTTTTTTTTTTTTTTTTTTTTGGCCTTTCCTGGGCCTTGGACTCAGGGCCTGAGCACTGTCCCTGGCTTCTTCCCGCTCAAGGCTAGCACTCTGCCACTTGAGCCACAGCGCCGCTTCTGGCCGTTTTCTCTATATGTGGTGCTGGGGAATCGAACCTAGGGCCTCGTGTATCCGAGGCAGGCACTCTTGCCACTAGGCTATATCCCTAGCCCCCTGAATTACATCTTGATGAAGCAGCTTGTGTGTGTGTGTCTGTCTGTCTGTCTATGTCTGTGTGGTCCTGGGGCTTGAACTCAGGGCCTAGACACTGTCCCTTAGCCTTTTTGTGCTCAAGTCTAGCAGCACTCTACCACTTGAACCATAATGCTACTTCTGGCTTTTTCTGAGTATTTGATTGGAGCTAAAAGTTTCACAGACTTTCCTACCTGGGCTTCCTTTGAACTGCAGTCCTCAGATCTCATCCTCCTGAGTAACTAGCATGATAGTTGTGAGCTACCGGTGCCCAGCTAAAGCAGCTTTTTAATTGAAAAAAAAATTAACAAACACGTGGATGAAATAAATTTTTACCAAAAAAAGCTACATTTTTCTAAAAGAAACTATGAGATGGGCATTGTTTGACATTTTTGTCTCTGTAATGTCCGGCTTCTTAGAAGTCCTGCATTCAGTTTCTGAACACAGGTTGTTTTGCTGAGTGTCTTGTATAGAAAAGGCCCATAGACTATGTCACTGGAAAGAAGCTCTGGAAGAGTCCTCGAAGTATCTTCAGGCCTTCCCGCAGGCGGCAGTTTTGAACAGCTATTTTGAGCTCCTGTGTCAGTCTCCAGCCCAACTGACACCGTTGTTCCTTTCACTGCAGCAAGTCCTCCACCTGATTACCCAAGCTTGTGTCATATGAGAGCTACTGGAAATGGCAGTTCAACCTAGGCCAGCCACCCCCTCTAAGTGAAACTCCCCAGTGGCTCTGACTCAACCACCTGCTCAGTGACAATAAGCCCACACTCTGACCATTCCCAGAGATGTGCTGTTGGGACTCCAAACCAGGAAGATGGGATTTTCCTCTGTGCTGCCTACTTTGCAAGGCAAACCAGCCACTCCAAGGCTGGCACGGGGGCCACATTTGGATTTGATTCTTAAGCTTCCCTCCTGCTGGCACCAGAGAGACACCAGTGCAGAGTCAGCAAGGAGCCTATCCCAAGGGGCTGTGACCCAGGCTGCCAATTCCTGGGACATCCTGAGGGTCAGGCAACATCTCCCTCACATCACCCATGTCAGTGACACAAATGTCCTCAATAAACTGGCTTTGGGAAGAGGCACAGAAAGGACACCGAGGAGGCTGGGAGTGCCTAGGACCTTGGGACCAAGAGGTGCCCTAAAGAACATAGCATTCTGGGCACATAGGTGGGGCTGAGATAAACAAAGCAATAAAGGAAGCAAACAGCCTTGGCCCAGCCCTTGTCTGTGTCCCCTGTTGTAGTCCTGGGACCTTTGAGAGAGCCGCCCAAAGGGAAGGCATTGGCTGTGACTCAGTTCCCAAAAGCAAGCCCTTCTAGAGGAGCCCCCTCCTTCTCCCTCTCCCTCTCCATCAAGAAGCGACTGTTTTAAGCCAGAGAGAAAGTACGAAAGAGACAAAGCCACTGCCAACACCAGAGTGACAGCAGAGGAGATACTGGGGAGCAGCATGTTGCATCTTCTCAGCCCTACCCAGGCTCCTGAATTAGCCAGCATTGTTGCCTTGGTCCTTCCAGAATGGGAGGATCTGCAGAGATTGGGGGGCGAGGGGGCCTAGCTGGGTGCCAGTGATTCAAACCTATACTCCTAGCTACTCAGGAGGCTGAGATGTGAGGTTGTGGTTTGAAGCCAACATGGGCAGGAAAGTCCATGTGACTCTTATCTCCAATAAACTACTCAGAAAAAGCCAGAAGTGGTGCTATGGCTTGAGTAGTAGAGCACTAGCCTTGAACACAAAGAGGTTCAGGGACAGAGCTTAGGCACTGAGTTTAAGCCCCAGAACCAGCAAAAAAAAAAAAAAAAAAAAGGAAGGGGAGGGGGCACCTGGAACATAAAACATCTAAGCAATTACCTAATTCTAAGTTTCCAGCTTTTCTTTGGTGCTTGTTTGAAATCAAAAGCTTCCTTGCCAAGAGCCAGGGCCCCAAGTCTTGAGGACTCTTCTGGCCTCCTTGTCCACCAGCTGCCAGCCCCGAGACCTTGGAACACCATTTCTAGCTACTGTCAGAGTATGCCTGTTGGTTTCATGGACAGGAATGCAGATGTCATGCTCTTCCTGGAGAGTTGTTGTCTAGACAGAGAATGAGTTGGAGGCCAGCTGGGGCTGAGGCTGCTAGGTCAGAGGTACACACAGGAGGAGAACACACAGGGGCAAAGCCTGGGAAGGACAGGGCCTGCCATGAAATACACAGAGGAGCACCGCTTGCAAGATAAACTAAGCCCCAAGCTCAATTGTGGGGGTGCATGCCTGAGTCCCAGCACTGAGGGAGGTGTGCAGATTTGAGGCTTGCCTGGACAAGGACTTGCCTACAAAGAAAGGGAAAGAGAGGGAAGGATGAAAAGGATGGGAAAAGAAAAGTTTTGAAAAGGCAAAGTGGCTGTGGGAATCACTGCCCCATTTTCACCCGGTTTCTCTGCCTTCCTTCCCCACCTCCCTGTCCCAGGAAGGGGGAAGCCTTGAACTACAAGCAGAGTCTGGCTGGGAAACCGAAAGCTGAGCCATGGCCCTTTGACCACATAGGCCTTCTAAGACCCTGTAACACATGCTCTCCCACTTTCAGCCTTCCTGCCTTCTCAGCCTTCTACCATGGGCAGGATGGGTGTGTTTTGGTCATTCCTGATGGGGTAATAGTGTATATTCTGGGGCTCTGTGTCCATACAACCCAAATATACCCTTCTGATCCTAAGACCACTATGGGTTTTATGTGCCAAGGTCCCTGTCCAGCACTGATTCCTCTGTTGCCCTGAGTTTATGGCTTTGGCACATCCTGAGGTTAATCCATGGTTCAGAAAGAGAGGCCCCAGGAAGAAAGAGAGGAGTCACTGATGGGGACTCAATTCCTGCCAGAGGCATTGCCCTCGTTACTTGGTTCTGTTTTCTCACCTGGATGCTGGCTCCCCATTTTAGAGAAAGCGGGCTCAACCATGTTAGTTAGCTTGCCTCAAGGTCCTAGGGCTCAGGACTGACCAAGACAGAGTGAGGACAGAGGTCATGGCCAGCACTGCACTTAGTTCTGCACAATATGCATCCCTAGAACTTAGTGGCCAGTGCTCAGAAGCCCCTGCCGAACTCAGCCATGCTGCAGACCCAGCCCTGCAGGAAGCTACAGCAGCAGCAGAGGTTGTCCTGTAAGGTTTGTTCCTGCCTAGTGGAACACAGAGCTCCCCACGCTGGCCCCTTGGTGTCCTTGTGGAAGTTAGAATGAAGCTGTGATAAGAGGCAGAGAACAGAATATCTCCTAAATCTTCCAGGTGTTTTCCATGAAGCTCTTCACAGGACAGAGGCTTGGCATTCTGGCCCCTCTAGATCCATTCTTCCTTTGCTCTTTAACATGTCAGCCACCAGAACACAGGACCTCATCCCAGCCCTCCCTCCAGGGCCACAGGCACTGGGTAAGTTCAGATATAGTCCTTAAAACAGACCAGAGCTGAGGTCTAGCCCCAGTCCTACCCCACCATGCCTGAAGAAGTCAGCCTGTCTGGGCCTCTATTTCTGAGAATCACAGGAAAAGATGTTCAGAAATATTAAGACTATCTCACCCAGTGTCAGGGGCAAATCTCTTCTGGAACTCAGGCAGACACCCCCACATTCTCTGCACAGGTCCCAGCAACTTGTAGTGTTTAGTCCAGCACTCCAGAATAGGCAAAACATTTATTTCTTCTCTTTAAGCAGAGAATTTCTAGTCAAGTTCCCACCAACCAAGATTGGAAAAGGCAAGCTGGGTTGTATTGGGAGTGGGAGAAACTGCCCATTCCCTGGCACTGTGAAAGAATCATAGAAGCTTCAGAGCACAGAACAGCTGGAGCAGGGCCTTTGGATCCACATTCACACTGGTCACCACTTTTCAGCCGTTCCCTGGTGACCCTTGCTGATGGGTGGGGGTCTCTACAGAGTCCTTGGAGCTGGGGGCTTTCCATATGTGGTTCCCACTGTAAGAGATAAAGTAATAATATATTTTCCTCAACCATCATAAAGCTCATGGTGGAGACTCCCATGATGACAGATTCACAAGAAAATAGCACACAAAGGTATATACACTATCAGGTTTGTATGACATAAGGGAGCCTTCAGAAATAAAAGACTTGGGTCAGAGATGATGGGGATGTAGCTCAGTGGTAGAGGTGTTAGGTTCCATTTCCCAGTACTGCAAATGAAATAAAGATCCAAAGAAGTGGAAATCTATACTTTTTTTGCTTTGCCTTGGGACTTAAACTCTGGGCCTGGGCACTATCCCTGAGCTTTTATGCTCAAGGCTAGCACTAAACCACCTGAGCCACAGCTCTGCTTCCAGCTTTTCTGTGATTGTCAATAAGAGTATCACAGACTTTCCTGTACAGGCTGGCTTCAAACCTCAATTCTCAGATCTCAGCCTCCTGAGTAGCTAGGATTACAGGCATAAGCCACCACACCTGGCAAGAAGTCTACATTTTTATGGATAGTGTGCAAAAGTCTGAATGGAGGGAAGGGTTCAGTTTAGTGATAATACATTTGGGAGCAATTCATCAAGTTTGTAAAGATTCTTCTTGGTGTCTGTGTTCTTAAAAATAAAGGAATTTCTCCCCTCTGGTTATAGAGGGGACTTCCCTGGAATGAGAACATGAGCCATCATCACTGTAGGGGAAGGTCAGAGAATTCTTTGCTTTAGGGGAGAAGCATGGGAGAAAGTTGGGGAGGCCTTCCTGCTTCTGCTGTTTCCTCAAGCGCTATAGTGCCATATTTTTGGAGTAGCATGTCCTGAACCCCACCCCACCCCCAAATGCTTGTCCCTTCTCAAGTCAGAGTAGCCTCTGTTCTAGGATTTCTTCCACATCCTGTCCTGCTTGATGGCTCTATCTTCCATCCCCCTTCCTTCCCACTTGGAGGACCCCATGTAGTACCCTCTTTCAGGGAGCCAGGATGAGGTTTTCTTGCAGATACCTGGAAGCTTCACCTTAGAACTCCACAACTGAAATATTTCTGAGGCAAAGGAACACTGAGATTGGGTCATCTCCAGAAGCAGCAGTCTGAGTACTCTCAGAGGCAGGGGGGAAAATACAAATGGAGGTCAATAAACAATACTTGACAAGACAGGGGAGTTGGTTTTTGTTGTTGTTTGCCAGTCCTGGAACTTGGATTCAGGGCCTGAACACTGTCCCTAGCTTCTTTGCTCAAGCTAGCACTCTACCTCTTGGGATACAGCGCGCCTTCTGGCTTTTTCCTGTGTATATGGTACTGAGGAAGCAAACCCAGGGCTTCATGCATGCTAGGCAAGCACTCTTTAAGCCACATTCCTAGTGCCAAGACAGGGTATGAAGGTCAGTTCCAAACTTGGCTCCTGGAGAAAAGCAATCACCAGCTCCAAGCCCAACATCCTTGACTACATCCTTAGGGAAGCCAGAAGTGAGGCTTGGGGGAAGTTGTCTTGGGAAAGCTTCACAAGCCAGGAACTGCAGAGCTTGTTGCTTGCAGATTAGATACTGGTCCTTCCTCTTCCTCAACTAGAGATAAACAAACAGGGGCTTGTCCTGGTGTCTTCCAGATGCTTCCTTGCCTAATGTCTGGGAGAGGCTGAGCTGCCTCCAGGCTGTACCTGCAGGCAGGGCTGTGTGAGTTGGATGGCACTTGACCTCTGGGCATCCTCTGCTCTTGCAGGACCTGGGCATGGAGTCAACCTCACTGGATGACGTCCTGTATCGCTATGCCAGCTTCCGGAACCTGGTGGACCCCATCACACACGACCTCATCATCAGCCTGGCACGCTACATCCACTGCCCCAAGCCGGTAGGGCAGTTGGGGTCTGAGCCAGCCAGGTTCTGGGGTGTGAGGTGGGCACCTTTCAAAGCACAGACCTGACCGTGGAAGACCCTGGTCCCAGAGAGCTGGGACTTTGCCCCCAGGAAAAGGAGGCTCCTGGTGCTGATTCCATCTGTGGCTTTGTCTGAAGACCTTCTCTTAGAGGCTCTTGGAGCTGCCTGCGCTTGCAAGACCTTGAGGTGGGGCTGACTGTGGGTTGCTGGGAGCCAGCCAAGGTCAGCAGAAGGCAGGGATACTAGCTCAAATATGAGACAGAAAAAAAGTCAGTAATGTGGACTGGTAGACAGGAACCTGGAGGCCTGGGAGAGAAGAGCTAATTGATGCCCAGAGCCATGGGGAGCCAACCAACTGGCTGGCAGCAACCTCATCTCTCACTCAGACTATACATGGTCCAGCCCAGAGAAGCAGGAAAGCATCAGAGACAGACCTATAAGAGATCCAGCAGGTGCCAGACCTCTGCCTTTTCTAAAACAGTGATTGAATTGCCTCCAGTTGAGACAGATGATATAGGACTCCCCCCTGACACCCCCTCTACATGCACATTAAAAAAAAAAAGTAGGCAAACTGTATTTTCATGCCCACTTGAGAGTTGAGGAAAACAAAAATCAAGTAATGATGTGATGTGAGGAAGGTTATACTTCCCATGAGAACCTTTGGGGTGGTTTGGGACCACCTCATGAACCTGTGCTGGGTGGAACACAGGATGTAGTTAAGTGCCTGTCAGACCTGGTAAAGCAGGACCAAGCTGGGCTAGGAGGGAGAGCTGGAGCTCCTAATCTCTGGTCCTTCCCTTTTGTCTGGGTGGGACTGGAGAGGTAGGTGGTACCTGGGCTCTTAGTCATTTCAGTCTGCTAGTCAATTCAGGCTGTTATATAAAGTGCTGTGGGCTGGAGAGTTTATAAACAAACTTCTCTCTCAGTCCTGGAGGCTGAAGTTCAAGATCTGGGTGTCTGGTGAAAGCCCCCTTCTCTGTCAAAGACTGCTGCCTTCTCTGTGTGTCCTTGTGCGGCAGGAAGAGGATAAGAAGCTTGCTGGCCTCTACTTATAAGAGCCCTGATCTCATCATGAACCCCACCTCCCAAGGCCACAACTCGTAACTTCATCCCCCTGGGTACTGGGGTTTCAAGATGGGAATTAAGTGGGGACACAAGCCCTCTGTTCATTGCATGGTGTGACCTTTCTATATCACTTGATCCCCTGAACTTTGTTTTCCTCAGCCTTAAAAGAGGAATCAAAGTCATGTTTTTCCTCAGGAGGCGAGATCTGAAGCTTGTGGTTTGAAGCCAGACCAGGCAGGAAAGTCCATGAGACTCTTGCTTCCGACAAACCACCAAAAAAAGCTCAAAGTAGACCTATGGTGGTCTACCTAAGTGGTAGAGCTCCAGCCTTGTTCAGAAAAGCTCAAGAACAGGGCCCAGGCCCTGAGTTCAAGTCTCAGGACTAGTACCCTCCCTCCCCCCAAAAAAAATTCATGTTTCACCTATTGAGTTGTTTGGAAGGTTCAGTGACATTAACTTGGCACATATGCTCTCCCATGCACAGAAGGCAAGGTAGTAACTGACAAGGGAGCAGCTACCTCATGATGGCACTGTGGCCTCGAAACCCAGAGTCTTACAACACAACACGCTAGCAAAGTGCCTGTAATCCTACCTACTCTGGAGGATGAAACATAAATATCAAGGTTCAAAGAAACCTTTTTGGGGGGGCAGAAAAATCCATAAGAGTCTTATCTCTAACCAGTGAAAAGCTGGAACTGAAGGCATGGTCAGTGGTAGAGTGCCATCCTTGAATTAAGAAGCCAACTTCCTCTTCTTAGCTCTTTGCATCTGAGACTCTCCTACCAGCTCAAGTTAACAGGACCAGAAGGTGTACACAGGTGTCAGGACTATTAATTACAGGGCAGGTAGACCTCTATCAGCTGTCTGTTAGATGGAAAGAAGGAAATGGCCCTTTTGGGCTGGTCTCATGAGGAAGATCCTACAAATCATCCTTCCGCTGCTCGGACTACAGGCCCTCAACAAAGCCTGATGAGAAAGAAGGAAAGTCAGGATCCTCAGATCAAGTGGACAGGGCTGAGATTGCTTTAACACCCCTACAAAGTGAAGGTGTCCCAGTGAAATTTCTTACGTCGCTCTCAGCTGGAAGGTAGAGCCAGCTCCAACAGCCTGAGAGCAGTACTGAAAGGAGCCATACTTAGTGACCTTCCCATCTGTCCCTGTCCTCTGCCCTTCCCTTCACAGCCACATCCTGTCTCCAAGGCTAACTAAAATAGCATCCAACGGGGTTCCAAGCATCAGCACCACCTCCCCACCTCCTGTGCTCCAGGGAGCAGCCAGAAAGCTTGTTAGTGCTGGGTTAATTGGATTACATCCAGACCTTGCTGAAAATTCTTCATTGCGCTGTTGTAGTTTAAATAAAACCCAAACCACGGGACTGTGATGGAGCCATGGCCTAGGATGTGTGAGGCACAAAGTTTCATCCCCAGAGCCACAAAAAAAAAAAAAAAAGAAAGAAAGAAAGAAAGAAAAGGCACCCGCATCTCTCATCTCATCTCTACCATTCTTGGCCCCATATACTCTTCTCCAGCCACACAGCACATTTCTTTTCCCGGCACATCCAGATCCTTTCCTGTCTAGGGACTTGACTGCCTCCTCCAACAGCATGAGCCATCTCCTGCCGTAAACGTCCTCTCTAACTTCCTCTCAGGCCTTTGACTGGCCTACCTAATGTATGTCTCTCAACCATGCACTGCCTCTGCCCTCTATTTCTCCACTTTAATTTTTCCATCACACTTACTAGTCTCTGAAATTATTATTCTTATTGCTTTAGTCAGCTTTCCATCACTATGACAAATACATGAGATAATCAACTTGAAAACAGGAAAGGTTTGCTTGGGCTCACAGTTTTGGAGGGTTCGGTCATTTCCTGATTGATTGACTCCATTGCTTTGATCAAGCCTGTGGCACATCCATCTCATGGCAAGTGTGAAAGAGCAGAAGAGGAAGGGGCTAAGGTAACCAAGGGCACACCCAAATGACCTAACACCTCCTGCTAGACTCGGCCTCTTCAAGATTCCACTACCTTCCAGTACTACGTAGCTGAAGACAAAGTCTTCACACATGGGCCTTTAGGGGATATTTACGATCCAAATTAGCTGGGTGTTGTGCACACCTGTAATCCCAGCTATATAGGAGACAGACAGAGGACTGAGGTTCAAGACCAGCCAGGCAAAGGTAGGACAAGACTATATCTGAGAAACACTGAAAGTTAAAGGATTGTATATGTGATTCAAGTGATAGAATGCCTGCTTTGCAACTATGAGGTCCCAAGTTCAATCCTCAGTACTGGGGTGAAAAACATCTCTAATATAGTATATTCATAACTTGTTGTATACTTTGCTGTCTTATTTTCCCACTAGAACATAAACTCCAAAGGATCACCTGTCCTATTTACAGTTACATCCTGTGCAGACAGGAAACAGCCACACATTCCTTGTGAATATTTAAGAGTTAAAAAAAAGGGGGGGGGCCTGGGAATGTGGCTTAGTGGTAGAGTGCTTGCCTAGCATGCACGAAGCCCTAGGTTCGATTCCTCAGCACCACATAAACAGGAAAAGCCAGAAGTGGTGCCGTGGCTCAAGTGGTAGAGCGCTAGCCTTGAGTACAGAGAGGCTCAGGGACAGAGCCCAGGCCCTGAGTTTAAGCCCCAGGAGTGGCAAAACAAAAAACAAACAAAAAAAAAAAAAACTGGTGCCAGTGGCTCAGGCACTGGTAGAAGGCTAGCCTTTACCCATAAAACTCAGGGACAGCACCTAGGCCCTGAGTTCAAGCTCCATGGGTGACCAAAAAAAAAAGGCAAAATAAGTCAACCGAGACCAGTGAGACACCCAAAGACCCCGGAGTAGGAAGTTTAGTCCCCCAGGGACAGTGGAGGAAGCTGTGTAACATAGGAGCCAGGGTAAGGCAGCTCTCCAAGAAGCTGCTGCTGTATTATATATTGCTTTGTGAGAGACTACCCCAAAATTTAGACATTGAGCCAGGCGCAGGGTTACAAACCTGTGGTCCCACCTATACTTGGGAACTTGAGGCAGGAGGAACACTTCAGCCAGGAGTTTGAGGTCATCAGCAAGATACCCTATCTCAAAATGGATAGATTAAACAAAAATAGCAGACATTTGTTGCTGAACCATCTCTTAGATCAGGAGTTGAGGGCATCCTACCTAGGCTGTCTCAAGATATTGGTCAGGACTACAAGCATGGGAAGGCTTGAGAAGAGGCCCAGCGATGGTAGCTTACCACCCCTGTAATCTTAGGTACTAAGGAGGCTGAGATCTGAGGATCATTGTTTGAAGCCAGTCAGTCAGGAACATCTGTGAGACTCTTATTTAAGGTTAAGTACCCCAAAAGTCAGAAACAGAGTTGTGGCTCAAGTGTTAGAACATTAGGTTTGAGCACCAAAGCTCAGGGACAGTGCCCAGGCCTGAATTCAAACCCCAGGACTGGCACCAAAAACAACAACAAAAAAAGGCTTGACAGAGCTTACAGATCCACTTCCAAAAGGGCACATTGCAGGTTGTTGGCAGGAGTCTCCAGAGGACTGCTGGACATCATAGCATGAAGCCAGCTTATCCCCAAAGCCAGGATACCTTTCATGACCTGGCCTCAAGTCACATAGCACTACTCTTGCCCTTCCATTAATCCTGTCAAACTCCAGTACTGGGGGTAGGGGATGGAGACCACCTAGGGCACAGATGCCAGGAAGCAAAGACAAGGGGGCTGTGTGGGAGGTTGGTTTCCACATGTGCTGAAGCAGGGGAAGAACGATGGGTAAATCTCTCAACATTTTGCTCCTCTTGCCCCTATTCTTGCTTCCATTAGCTGAGGCCAACTGGAAGCAGAGAACAGAGAAGCCAGTGACACTGTGCCAGAGCTCAGTCCTCAGCAGAGAATGGACCTTGGGAGGGAGTAAGCAGAGAACCAACATAGTCTATCTGGAACTGTGAGCAGTGCATACATAGTAAAAGGGTGGGGGTGAGTCAGTACCTAGTGAATGAATGAATGACTTAAGGACTGGATGAGGGAAGCCTTTGAGTGGAGGGCTATACTTATTGGAGTCCTGGGGGCTGTTACAGAAGTACCTGGGGAAGTCAAGGTGGCAGTAGGCATTGCTGGCTGACAGCTCACAGATGGAGTGATGTTGGGGGTAGTGGGTCTTCCCAGAGGGGGGGCCGCAGGTCTGCCTCAAGCATCTTCCAAAAAATCATGAGAAGTCCCTCAAACAGCCTTCCCCAAAACTTGCAGGCAGCATCACTGGGCAGGTGTGAGCAGTACCAAGTTCCCCTGTGCTGTGCCCTGCTCCTTCCCTCACCTTCCGATGCAAGCACACGAGAGTCTTTATTGCAAGCTCGAGCCTGGACTCACAACCATCATTGGTGCAGCGGATCTGTATTGAGAGCCCCGACCCTTCAACTAACAGAGTTTTCATAGGGTTGTCAGGGACATGCTGATTAGCTGAAGCTGGGGAGTTTACCACAAAAGGGAGTTGTTCATGCTACCAGGAATGGGTCTTTTTAACACATTGACCGCATTCCAGTACACTCCCTTTGTGTTGCTGAGTTGGTCAATCTTAGGTCAGGTTTAGCAAACCATTTATGAGAAATACATATTAAGCAAGGCAATGAAGCATATTGTAAGCTAGGGCATTTTAATTTTAACTTCTAGTAAAAATGGAATTGCTCTTGATTATTTTAGGCTGTATTTTGTTCAGGCTTCACAAGAGCATGCAACAAAGCAAGCGTGGCACAGATATAGGAAGTTGACACAGGGGGTAGAGCAAATAACAAACAAGTTAAGCAAGCCATTTACAGAAGCAGAATTTTGGGGTCAGGTTGACCTAATAAAAAAGATGGAGTCAGCTCTATTCCCCCCAACATTTCCTACCATATTTCTCTAATCAAGATGGAGTCAGCTCTACAACAGGTGCCAGGCCCCAGAGAGGCTGGAAGCATGTCTCAGGTTCCTGGAAGAGGGCAGGACATGTGTACCATGTAGTGCCTGTTGACACAAGGCTTCCTAGCCAACGCCACATCTGGGAAGAGACTATCTCCACATTAAGACCACACAGAGGCACTTCCTTATCCTCTTAGCTTCCTCTTTCCTTCCCCACCTTCCCCTGTTACTCTTGCTCAGGGCCCCAACCAGCCCTGTTCTTTGCAGGAAGAAGGCCTGGAGGAAACCTGGAAAGGGATTGAGTGGGGAAAACTTAAGACGGTTTCGCTGGAGGCTTTTCCACATGCAAATGATAGAAATACCTTGAATGAACCTATGCAGAAGACAAGATTTCTCACATGGAGGGCAGAGAGAGAGACAAAGAGTAGAGTGCCATGGTGATCGGGAACACCACAGCTCAGGGCCACCTGATGAGGTGTGGATTCTGATTCTACCTCACAAAGAGCCTGTTTGCCGGGTTTCCAGTTTAAATCCCTCGTAGTGGGTATTAGGATTGTTGTGAGTTCATACATGCAATACACACAGCAGATGATTAATGTACTGTAGCTCCAGAGCTGGGGATGTGGTTCAGTGGAAGGGGAACTCTCACTCCTACAAGATCAACTCCTGTTTAGTAGCAGTTCGGCTCTATTAAATATGTGTATCCATTGTTCTTTTTAGCCAGAGAAGAGGCTGAGGCTCTCTCAGTTTCTACACTTCATAGACATGCCTTGCTTTGGGCACAGCTGCCCCCTATTGGTAGAATGAATGCACTGATGCCCCTCCTATCTCTTTGTTCTCTTTTTCTTATGACTGGAAGGTTGAGGCTGTGGCTTTGGATACTCTGGGAAGTAACTGGAGAAGCCTAGGATGAGGAACTTCGTTTTGGGCTTCAGATCCGTTGATTTGGAAGACTGGCAAACATTAGGCCTTGGGGCATCAGAAATTGATGCTACCTGATCCCAAGGGTTCTTCTTGTCTGATCTTGGCTGCAGAAGGAAATCACCTGGGGAGCTGTTTAAACTTTTGGTGCCAGCCATGTGCTGATAGCTCATGCTTGGAGCCCTAACTATTCAGGAGGATGTGATTTAAGAATCACAGTCGAAGCCAGTCTGGGAAAACAAATGTATGAGACAATTAACCAACAAAAATTAATTGTTAATTTCCAGTTAACCAACAAAAAGCCAGAACTGGGAATGTGGCTCAAGTAGTGGAGTACCAGTTGTAAGCAGAAAAAGTTAATGCCCAAGTACTGGTTCAAGTCCTGAGTTCAAGTCCAAGTACTGGTTCAAAACAAAACACCTCTGCATTCCAACTGTCTCCACTACAATTCCAAGGTGGAGAACCACAGGTCTGGATTCTGTTGTCATATCTCATCCCCATATACCATTCTTTTAACTCTAAAATCAGCCTTTACCCAGCCCCCACCATTCCTCCACCTCCAAGTCTGGCGGGCTAAGGCCTCTCATTGGAGAGCAATTGGCCTACAGGGGTGTCTTATTGGCCATCCTGGTGCCAGGGCCCCATTTATTCCTTCTCTGTGCCTTCTCCATTTTCTGCCTGGGTAGTGCTCCCACTTCATCCTCTTTAGCTCAGTCCTTGGCCAGAGTTCATTCAAGTGCTGAGGGATGTGCCCAGCCCCATAACTAGTTGCATTCCCTACTGGAAGTCCCCAAAGCCTCTTAGATTGAGCATGGCCCCACATGAGCTGGGCATTCCCCACTTCTCTGGAGCTCCTTGCCTTCTGACCAGGTCCCCAGCCCAAAGCTTGGATCCCTTCACCCCCACCCTACCCACACCTTCATTTGGTGCACCGTCAGTTGAGTGTATGGGTACAGCCTCTTCTGTGGCAGATACCCTCTATACCTCCAACCAGGAGTCCGATGGAAGTCCCAAAAGATAAACCTCAGCCTGCCAAAGATTCACATCCCTTCCACTGACTCCCTAGCAGGCCCCATGATCTAACTTCTGCCTGAGTAACCTCCACCATTACCCATGTCCATCCCGTATGCCTAGGCTAAGCAAGAATCTAAGTCTAAGAATCCAAGGGTCTCCTGTAAATCAACCTCAAACAGTCTGAGGACTCCTTTGCCTCCTGGATCCCTGTCAGATCCTTCACTTCTTCAGACACTCGCCCTCATCCTCCCACCTCCTTTCTCTTCCCTTTCTTCTCTTGTCTTCCTATCAGCCCCAGGCCTCAGTTTCCTCCTGGATATAGGGAGGATGGTGCCAGGACTTACTGTTCTTGAATAGTATGGTAATTCTCCCACCCCACCCCCCCGCCATCAGTTGTGGGGCTTACCTCAGGACCTAGCCACTGTCTCTGAGCTCTTTTGTCTCAAGGCTATTCTTGTACCACTTTGAGCCACAGCTCCACTTCTGTTTTTCTCATAGTTCATTGGAGATAAGTGTCTCATGGCCTTTCCAGTCTAGTCTGGCTTTGAACCACATCCTCAGATCTCAGCCTCCTGAGTAGCTAGGATTACAGGCTTGAGCCACAAGTGTCTGGTACTATGGGAATCTTAGAAAGTGTGTATTTCTCTCCTCAATATTCATTGAACAAATGAGTGACAAATGCTCCTGGTTATTGGGGAGCAGTAGGGATCACAACAAACCATGGCAAAGGGGTCTGCTTCAGGCAGCCAAGTTGCCTGGAACCCAGACTTTTTATGTAAATCTCAAATTTTCAGTAATAGCAGTTAATTCACAAAAAGTAAAACCATTGTGCAGGGGCTGAGATATATATGCATATATCTCAATGGTTAAGTGCTTACTGGCCAGGCATAAGATCCTGGGTTCAGTCCTCAGCCACACACAGTCACTCACACACACAATAAAACCCTGTTTGCTTGCACTCCTGTTCATCTTTGTGATACTGTACTTTTCCCAAGGAACCAGGAGCCCTAGGGGTAGGGGCCTGTGCACCTCTAACTGCTCGGGTGAGGACTGTACCTGTGGTTGCCTCTGCAGGAAGGAGATGCCCTGGGCACCATGGAGAAGCTGTGCCGGCAGCTGACCTACCACCTCAGCCCCCATTCCCAGTGGAGACGCCACCGTGGGCTGGTGAAGAGGAAGCCACAGGCCTGGTGAGTCAGTCTCCTGTGGAGCATTCTTCTGCCTCAGCTCCTAGCTGTGATGCCCTGCTAGGGCAGGAGGCTAAAGGGAAGGGATGGAGCTAGAGGGAGTATCTGGGAAGCCTGCTTGAAGGAGGTGAGGGCAAGTGGAAGTTAAGGTCCAGGAGCACAGTCCCAGTGTGAGGAACTGGACATCCTATCTGATGTGTATGATGAGAGCTGGGTCAGGGAGAGAGAAGATGTGGAGTTCCTAATTGCTAGAGTACTAAAAGTGGGTGCTTCCAATACAACCTCTTGGTTCTCTGGGATGTTCTCCCAGGAGGACCCAGACCTCCTGGAATGTCTGGCCCATGCATCGGTGAACACCCTGTAGGATTCTGTGGCCTCTGAAGACTTTAGCAAGGGTTAGGGAGACATGAGTCGGAGCAGAGAAACAGGGAGCAACTTAGAAAGCAAGGGGCTGGGAGGTTGGAGGGTTTTCTGTAAATGACCCAGGGTAGAGTATCTGGCCTTCTGAGAGACTTTGGTAATAAGGCCTTGGTGCTGCTCATCCTTGTGGGCCCCTGAGACTGCCCTCCTACCTTATGGCCAAGAGCAAGTTCTGGTGCCTCCTTCTGGACACCTCACCTACAAAACTGAAAGACAGAATGGATCTTAGGGAGGCCTTCCCAGGCAGACAGAGGACTGAGGGCAAGGGCCATAGATAAGAACTGACAGGAATAGGAGAAGCCATGGGAGCTGGAATGCATGAGGCAGCTTGGTGAGCGAATGCTTCATTGTTACAAAGAGCTCTGTGGGGATGTAGAGACTGCTTCTGATGGCACACTCATGTAGGCCCGGTCCATTCTTTTTTCTTTCTTTTGCCAATCCTGGAGCTTGGACTCAGGGCCTGAGTGCTGTCCCTGGCTTCTTTTTGCTCAAGGCTAGCACTCTGCCACTTGAGCCACAGTATCACTTCTGGCCATTTTCTCTATATGTGGTGCTGGGGAATTGAACCCAGGGCTTCATGTATATGAGGCAAGCACTCTTTGCCACTAGGCCATATCCCCAGCTCCCCGGTCCATTCTTCATTGGGGACCCATGCAAATGAAGCCTGCTCATTGCCCTCAGGTAGTGTCTCATACGTAAAATCCCAACAGGGCACTGTTACCCCTTTGACCTCACTCTCCCTTACCCGTCACACTGGCCTTCCTGCTGGCTTACAAACACATTAAGCCTTCCACCCTCAGGGCCTTTGCACCTGTATTCCTCTATGAGAACCCTTACCAAACTCTGCTGACGGCCCACACTTTCTTGTCTTCAAGTCAACTCAGATATCACTTCCTGCTAGGAGTGGTGGCTCAAACCTATAATCCTAACTACTTGGCAGGTTGAGATCTGAGCACCACAGTTTGATTCCAACCTAGACAAGAAAGTCTGTGGGATTTATCTCCAGCTCACCACCAAAAAGCCAGGAGAGGAGCTGTGGCTCAAGTGGTAGAGTATGAGCCTGGAGCAAAAAAGCCAAGCAAATATGCATAGCCCAGTAGTGACACACACACACACACACACACACACACACACACACACACACACACACACACGGAGCAAAAAAGCCAAGCAAATATGCATAGCCCAGTACACACACACACACACACCCATGCCTTAGGAGATTAGGAGATTTATCTTCAAACTCCCTGGAACTCCTAATTATGGGCATAGATTCCCAGCTTCAGGAGACTTAGCTGATTCTACCAGGCACTTTGTGCCCTCTAGCAAAAACACTTGCTTTACAGTAGCCTATGAGCCTCTTCCACCCTCCTCCTTTCCCAGACTGGGGCCTCCTAGGGGCTAGCCTGGGCACTTGGGAATGCAGAAGAGCATCTCACCAGTGGGGACAGAGAAGGGCACACCCACCAGCAGTCAGTGCAGTTTGCGTTCTGGAGTAAGCAGATGACAGGGAGAGTGGGGAGGGACTGAGTCCTGAGGAGACAACTGATCCCACCAGGCCGGGCCCTGCGCCCTCCCCTGCCTGCTGTCCTAATGAGGAAGAGGAGCTTCAAAGAAGCCCCTGAGGTCCTTGTGCCTCTTAGAGAAGACTCGGCTGCCACTCAAGGGTAGCTCAGCCCAGGTGTCTGCAGACATCTTGACGGCTGCAAATGTTTGTTCACCATTCACCTGAAGAAGGCAATGTCCTGAATGCTTTGCATGTATTATTCTACATTTAAAACCCTTATATTGGGCTTGGAATGTGGCTTAGAGGTAGAGTGCTTACCTAGCATGCATGAAGCCCTGGTTTGATTCCTCAGTACCACATAAAACAGCAAAGCTGGAAGTGGCACTGTGGCTCAAGTAGTACAGTACTAACCTTGAACAAAGCTCAGTGACAGAGCTCAGGCCCCAAGTTCAAGCCCCAGGACTGGCAAAAAAAAAAACAAACCCAAAACACAAATCTACAACGCTAGCTTCTTTGTTTTTGCTGGTACCAAGGTTTGAATTCAAGGCCTCCCACTTGCTCTACCACTTGACACACGCCTCCAGCTTGGCTCTCGGCTTAAACTTTGCTTGTCCCTTCTTTCAGCCTCAAGGCTCTCCTGACTGGGAACCCTCCAGACAATACAGTAGATCTGTCAGGCATTCCACTGACTTTCCGGGACCTGGAGAGGGTGACCAGCTACCTGCAGCGCTGTGGGGAGCAGGTGGACAGTGTGGAGCTGGGCTTCACAGGCCTCACAGATGACATGGTCCTGCAGCTGCTGCCTGCACTCAGCACCCTGCCTCACCTCACCACACTAGCCCTCAATGGAAACCGGCTGACCCGGGCCGTGCTCCGTGACCTCACCGACATGCTGAAGGACCCCAGCAAGTTTCCCAATGTCACATGGATTGACTTGGGCAACAATGTGGACATCTTCTCACTGCCCCAGCCCTTCCTGCTCAGCCTGCGCAAGCGGTCTCCCAAACAGGGCCACCTACCAACCATCCTGGAGCTGGGGGAGGGTCCTACCTGTGGGGAGGAGGCCAGGGAAGGGACAATGAGCCAGGACTCTAGAGAGCTTCCTGTGGTACTTTCTGAAGACCAAGAGGGCAAGGAAACTGCAACTGAAACATGACCTTAAGGAGGGGCACCTCACCAGTCTTTGTGTAGCAGGAGGGCTAAGGCAGTTTGGGGATACTACTGGGGCTGAGGTTATGGCCACAAGAATCTACCGGACAGAAAGGCAGCCCACAGCACTGGAAGATCTGTAACACATCACTTCCCTTTGACCCACCCCTTAAGATACATGCCCCACCAGAGTACCTGCTTGGTGGCTCCAGGGGTCGATCCCTGGATTGAGACTCCAGGGTCCCCTCTGTAGCCCTCATCTTGACTTGTGGAGACAATGCCTAGAGCTTATCGAGCCTTCTCCCAGAATGGTGAGGCAACCTACATGGGACCCAAGACTTTGCAAACTTAATACATTAATCCTGAGGAATGAGGGTGGTGGACAGCCACCAAGTCTAAGCCAAGTGTGAACTTTACATTGGCAACATACTTAAACTCCATTTTGGGACTTATTCCCAGCCACCACCCTGCAGTGTTTAGTCCTAATAGCATGTTTAGGTCAAATTTACGTAGTTAGGAGAACCTGAAAATTCCTAGCTCTCATAAGACCATGTAGGCCAGTATTGAGCCTGGTTCCTTAATTGCAGACCTACTAGCTGGGTTTCAATCCCTTTTTCCTAAATTCCTCGCTGAAATGTACCTTTAGTTACATTGCTATTATCATACTATAGACCATAAACGTGAGCCCTGAGACAAATTGGAGAACTACACATACCTGCCTCTTACACAATACTAACATGGAGACCAGGAGCCAACCATTAAGCTCATTTAAGTGCTCAAAATTCTGTGAGCCAAGATCCTGCATGGGACAGAAGCTAGGGTCTGGGCATTGTGCTGATTAAGGGTTCTAAGTATAGGTGGAATGGAGCTGAGTTATGACTCATGCTAATGTGGGAGAGGAAGTGGATGCCTTAAGTGCTCTGGGAGACTTTTTGCACCCTCTCAAGTCTATAGTTGCTAAAACAGCTTAGACTGATCAAAAGTTTACAAGCTTAATCACTAGATTAACTGACAAGTTACTTTTTCTTCAAATATACATTTTTAAGAAGCATCAAAGAATCCTTTATTTCATACTAGTTTATGTTAGTTGCATAAAGACATTTCCAGGCTCAATGAAATGCAATGGTAAAATTTGTAAACAAAAATTTTTATTAAACGGTACAGAAGTTTGTTTTGGAGTATCTTAACAAGTGCAAGAAAATAGCAACCAGATAAAGCTGTTAAAGACCAGAGACAGGGTGAGCAGGCTCCTGCAAACATTGAAGCGGGATGGTTTCAAACTCCAAATCAATGCCAATTAGGGCTCCCCAGGATTGACCATCATATCTTGAGATATTTCCTGCAAAGAAAACTGCATTTTAGCCTTATTTTGGGGTGCAAGCAACAGGCATTCACTAAACCTAAAGGTACCTTCAGAAAACCATAGGCTCACCACTTTCAATCTGCCGGTAATTCCAGCTTTTTTGGGGTGATTTCATCATTTGATATCCTTTTCTTTAGATCAGTTTTGACCACTAGCTGCTTAGTCATTCCACCCAGAGATTCATCATGAGGACTTACCTCCTCCTAGACTGAGCTGAACTGCATGCAACTTTTCTCAAAATCCAAGGAATGGACAGCCACCTAAGTAAGAGGCAGAACCATTTCTGATGAGACTACTGTAAAGCCAACAAACAAAATGATCCTAACAGCCACTTAAGCCCCTATTATTTAAAAATCATAATCCTAATTATTCTAGAGTAAATTCTATCAGTCAATAGTTTGCCAGTCCTGGGGCTTGAACTCAGGGTCTGAGCACTGTCCCTGGCTTTTTGCTCAAGGATAGCACTCTATCACTTGAGCCACAGCGCCACTTCTGGCTTTTTCTATATATGTGGGGCTGAGGAATCGAACCCAGGGCTTCACATGTTCAAGGCAAGTAGTACTCTACCACTGGACTGTATCCCCAGCCAAGTTGATAGCTAAGATTTTTCACAAATTCAAGAAAACTATAGAGCACACAACTCAAAATGGGAACCTCTTCCTAACTACAACTGCATTCAGCGCTACATCCCCCCCCATAACCATTATCTTGTTAGTGGGGGTGTTGTCAGTAAAGGCCAAGGCTTACCTCATGGAAAGCGAGGGCCTCTGGTTCCAATCTTGGCTGGCTCCATTAGTCTGCAACCTGGACAAAGATAACTATGTCAAGAGTTCATATTAATGTAATCTGAGCACCAACACTAGTGGACTTGACTGCAATCAGCCAGGAGTAGTTATCGTCAGTTATCGCTTCTGACGGCACTTCCTACTAGTGATTTCATCAGAGCAGCCAAGCACCTCACACTTATACCAACCTCCAGATATCTGGGCACCTCAAATTGTCTTTAAAGATCAGTGGAGGAGAGGTTGGGGATATGGCCTAGTGGCAAGAGTGCTTGCCTTGTATACATGAGGCCCTGGGTTCGATTCCCCAGCGCCACATATACAGAAAACGGCCAGAAGTGGCACTGTGGCTCAAGTGGCAGAGTGCTAGCCTTGAGAAAAAAGAAGCCAGGGACAGTGCTCAGGCCCTGAGTTCAAGGCCCAGGACTGGCCAAAAAAAAAAAAAAGATCCGTGGAGGAACTCAAGGTGTCACCGTAACCCATTAGGTGCAACTACAGGACTGTGGCCATAGATCTCTACTTTTTATTTTAGAATCCACACTACGCTACATAACTATCTTTAATGCTATAGAAGAGTACAAAACACTTCGCTCACTGCTGCTTGGTCACTTGATCTTACCTCAAAATGACATGCTGCTGCAGTCTCCAACATTCCGCAGTAACCCACCTGAAACATGTAGAGAAGTGGTTTCGTACTAATCCCAGCAGTAAGATCCTATCTTAGAAACTGTCGAGGTTTGAACGACTGCATTCAGACAAACGTAGACGTCGTCAGTTCTCGCATCTGACGGCACTTCCTATTGCTAGTATCATCACCACAGCCACGCGGAACGGTTACAGCCCGTCCACGTGCGAGGGCCCCTAAGGCGACCCAAGCCTCCGGCGCGCGGACACCAACCTGCCCGATTTCCTCGGGTCTGCGCAGTCCTCATGGCGGGCGGGAAAATGGAGTCCTAGCCTTCGCGGATGCTGGACTCCGGCGGCGGAGGACCTGCTGGGAGAACACGACGGTGAGCCACGGGGAATGAGGCCCATGCGGCCTCCGAGATGCTCCAACCTCGGGCTTCAGGGAAGCCCACGGGGGCATAGCCACCTTTAGCTAAGCTGCCCCAGAAGCATCTTCCCAGTGGCGTGGCCCTCCCTCCTAACTTGTCCGTGCGGCTTGCAACCGCTTCCTCACATAAGAGAAACTCACCGGCATGATGGCACAGCCAAGAGACTCAGCCGTCTGCGGTCCCAGCTCTTAAAGTGTCGGAATAGCCCACTTTTCACGTGAGGGAGGGTGACACTGGCAAAGACTCACGGGAACTTCTGGCCCATTTAGCGATACAGATTCCCCGGTATCAACCGAGATACACCCCCATCCTGTTGAGCCATTGGTATCTCCCACACTCCAGAGAATTCTGGGTAAGGGAAAGCTTGCGGTGAGCTCCAAAGCGCCTGGTGCCGGTTGGCCCTTGATTTTCCCGTGTGTCTCCCGGAAATCCTTAGTCCCTTGTGAGCTCAAGTGGAAAATGGAGACGCGAGCGCCCTAGAAGAAGGTTGTTCGAAGTCTTGCATAAGATAACATAAGAGAAATTGCAGAATCAGGGCATGCAGCATTTAGGATTAGTAGCTGCTGGCCAGTCTCCAGTGGCTCTGTTCTGCCCAAGTCCTAGAAGACCACGGAGAGCCGGACATTCCAAAATGCAAAAGCAAGGCTTTATTCAGGAGAGCTGCAGCCGGGACCTTGTCCTACAGTCCTTGTCCTACAGTCCGACACAGCGGAGGTTAGGAGGAAGGCCATGAGCAGAGTTTTACATGGGTATTTAAAGGAAAAAAAACCACAAAGTTACATAAACCAGAAGTGCAAACAGGGTTGGGGTGCGAGGACAAATCTTATTGGCTCGGGGCTAAGGGTTCTCTAAAATTGGTCTGAGGATATTCCAGGGCAGTCAACATAACTGGAACGTTCCCAAACTGGTTGGGCCATCCGGGAAATGGGTTTTTATGGTCGCTTGGTTTCGGCACAAACACCTTTATTCCTGGAATCTGTACAATTTCTGGCTAGTTTCACCATTAACAGGCCATTTCCCGGGTTTTATGTATGTGCTGGGTTATTCTTAGCTTAACACAAACAAGATGGTTGCAGCCTCAAGATGGAGTCATCGTAGTTCTTCAGCTCACACCTGTAATACTAGCTACTCAGGAGGCTGAGATCTGAGGATCAGGGTTCGGAGCCAGTCCGAGCAGAAAAGTCTGCTCCCCCTCACACTCCCCCCACTCCCACCCCCCAAAAAGATATCCAGAGATAGCGGGACAGATTGCTTGCTTTGTATGCTTGCTTGCCAGATTTTTGGCAGATTGTTTACTCTTCTACACAAAGGTAAATTTTGCCTTGCTGAGGGGGGAAAAAAAGCCAGAAGTGGAGCTGTGGCTTGAGTGGTAGAGCATTAACCTTGAGCAAAGACAGCTCAAGATCAGCTCCCAGGCCTTGAGTTCAAACACCAGTACTAGCAAGGAAAAATAAATAAATAATAGAAGAGGGGCTGGGAATACAGCCTAGTGGTAGATTGCCAGCCTCTTATACATGAATCCCTGGGTTTGATTACTCAGCACCACATATATAGAAAAAGGCCCGAAATGGCGCTGTGGCTCAAGTGGCAGAGTGCTAGCCTTGAGCAAAAGAGAAGCCAGGGACAGTGCTCACACCCTGAGTCCAAGCCTCAGGACTGGCAAAAAAAAAAAAAAAAAAAATAGAAGAAAGAAATAGTAAGAACTCCTAAGCCTAATGGCGTTTTGTCAACTCTCTTGCCCCTATTTCAAAATATCTGCAATATCCACTGGTCACTTTCTTTAGAAAGACCGTTAGAAAACAAGTGAAAGTCTTAACCAAATCCACTTCTATCCTGTCCTCCCTTATTATTCCCCCTTTCCTGGTCTGATCCCTTACTTAGACTCCTCTATCCTGAACCTGCTTCACCAGCAATGGGGAATTCCCTCCACTGATGCTCTCTTTTGGGCATATGAATATGTTCAGGTTTCTCCTACTTAAAAATACCTAGCCTGAGGTCCAGTGGTGATGCTCTGTGGCAGAGCACTTGCCCATTATGCATAGACCCTAGCTCTTATACCTAGCAGAAAGAAAAACTAGTCTGCATACACAAATGTACCAAGAAAAAGCAATTCATTTTGACATGAGAATTGGAAGGAGAGTCATGAGACCAGTCTCAGAAATCTGGGATTTTTTTTTTTGCCAGTCCTGGGCCTTGGACTCAGGGCCTGAGCACTGTCCCTGGCTTCTTTTTGCTCAAGGCTAGCACTCTGCCTTGAGTCACAGCGCCACTTCTGGCCATTTTCTGTATATGTGGTGCTGGGGAATCGAACCCAGGGCTTCAAGTATACGAGGCAAGCGCTCTTGCCACTAGACCATATCCTCAGCCCTAGGAATTTTTTTTTATTAGTTTCTTTAGGCTTGTACTGGGGCCTCATGTTCTCATTCAGTTTTTCACTCACTGTGCTCTGCTACTTAAACCACATCTCCAGTTCCAGCTTTCTGCTGGCTCATTGGAGATAGAACCTTTCAGATGTGTATGGCCAAGCTGGTTTACAACTGAGATCTTCAGATTTTAGCCAGCAGAAGAGCTGGGTTTTTAGGCATGAGCCATGTTCTCCCTCTCCTCTAAGACGTAGAAGAGGAAGGCTTCTAGCAAAAACCAAATTAAGTGATCGAAATGAGTCCCCTCAGATTGCATTAAGAATTTAGTGAAGAGCTGGGAATATGGCCTAGTGGTAGAGTGCTTGTTTTGTGTGCATGAAGCCCTGGGTCCCAATTCCTTAGCAACACAGAAGTGGCACTGTGGCCCAGGTGGTAGAATGCTGCTAGCCTTCAGCACACGTGGCAGGGCGGGGGGGGGGGGGGGGGCGGTCTGAGGAGAAGGAGGAGAATTTAGTGAAAATACTGGTGCTACTGAGGATACTGAATTCTGAGAATCCAATCTGGACTGGCTGAAGTGGTAGAATGCAAGCTAAAAGGGAAAAAGTTGAGATCCAAACACTGGTAGCTCACATCTATAGTCTTAACTACTCAGGAAGCTGAGATCTAAGTATTATCGTTGGAAGCCAGCCCAGGCAGGAAAGTCTGTTAGGAGGCTCTTATTTCTGATAAACTACCAAAAAGCCAAAAGTAGAGCTGTGGCTTAAGTGTAGAGTGCTAAGTCTTGAGCAAAAAGAGCTCACAAAGAATTTTAAAAAGATGAGCAAGAGCACAAGGTCCTGAGTTCAAGCCCTCTTACTGGTGAATAGTGTTAAGAACTTTTCATCAAATTCCCCTGCAAACAAAGAGTGGAAACTCTGAGGATTGAGAAAGCCAGTGAGGCATGGTGCAGACAGACCCTGAGGAAATGGAGTCCCAGCCTTTGAAGATGCCACACCCCTGCAGCGGTGGCTCTACTGGGAGAACTCAGACAGGAAGCCTTATCTCCTAGGAAGGTGCCTCTGGCTCTTTTGCAGAGAATGGTGTGAATGGGGTGGAAAATAAAGCAATAATCCAAAGCCTGGACTGAGCTAAAATACTCAAAAAAGGCCGGATGTTGGTGACTCATGCCTGTACTCCTAGCTACTCAGGATGTTGAGATCTGAGGATCAGTGGTTCAAAGCCTACCTGGGCAGATAAATTGAGATGCTTATCTCCAATTAACCAGCAGAAAAGCTAGAAGTGGAGCTTTGGCTCAAATGGTAGAGCACTATTCTTTTTTTTTTTTTTTCCCAGTTCTGGAGCTTGAACTCAGGGCCTGAGCACTGCCCCTGGCTTCTTTTTGCTCATGGCTAGCACTCTGCCACTTGAGCCACAGCGCCACTTCTGGCCGTTTTCTGTATATGTGGTGCTGGGGAATCGAACCCAGGGCTTCATGTAGTCGAGGCAAGCACTCTTGCCACTAGGCCATATTCCCAGCCCTAGAGCACTATTCTCGAACAAAAAAGCCAAGGGAGAATGAGGTCTTGAGTTCAAGCCCCAAACTGGCCAAAAAAAAAAGGGGGGGGGCTTGGGGGGAACTATGTTTGCTACTATCACATGGGCCACAACACAGCACCCCAGTTTGCAGCAGCCTGCCCCCGGACTGGGATGTGGCAGCTGAGCTTTTTATGCCTAAGTGAGGGGTAGGAACAGCTGAGCCCTATCCCCACACTGAGACCTGCAGACATTACTAGTATGAGGGCCCCAGCAATTTTGCTCAAATAATGCATCCAGAAGAATTAGTTGTGGAAAAAAAAAATTTATATTTACAACCAAAATTCAAGAGCCCCGAGTTGGCAGGTGTAACTGGAAGAGTGTCCATTCTACAGTGCTGGCTTCCCGCTGCATCTGCTTCATCAGGAGGACTGGAGTATTTGGAGGGGCAGATGGTCTTTCTCTGAGTCACGATCCTGATCCTCCAGAGGAGGCTGGGAGGATAAGATGGGGTTCTTTGAAGAGCCTGTAAACAGGATGGGAAGAGCTGTGGTTTGGCCCTGTATTGTATTTCCTGGAGGCAGGTGCTAGGGAAACAGTCCCCAGCCATGAAATGCCTTGTTGATAGCAGGTGATCATGGGGCCCTGCAGTCCCTTCTCCCTGTCTTGCTCCTTCCAGGAGCATCTCCTAAAACCCTGCCATGTGTCAGTCCCCTCTGAAGTGTAGAGTTCAGGAGGTGATAACCTAGGAGTCAGAAACTAGAACATCTGAAACAGGCCAAAGGACTGAAGAGAAACAAGTTAGATAGGGGGCCCATCCTCTAGGGAAGGTGGTAGGTTTAGATAATCAGACAAGAAGGACACTGCAGTCAAGAGTCAAGATTCAGGCAGAGTCAGAAACTAAAGAACAAGGAGCTCTGCAGCCTGAACAGCTGCCTTGTGAACCCAGTTGAGAGGATTGCATGAGCCAACACTCAGCTTGAGCCTTGACCTCCACATCAAAGTGTAGCCCTTCAGGCATTGGATAGCACAGGCTATGGAAAGTGTTTGTCTGCATTAGCAGGGATGGAGTGGGCTAAGTCTGGAGCAGAGACTTGTCTGAAGGCTGAGGTGCCCTGCACTGCGGCAGAGATACAGGGGTAAATAGCTGCCTAAGAGGTGAAGGACCACATGACAGAACCACATGACTTGGAGACTCTCAAAGCCTGTCACTTTGGGTATGGGGTGATATACATGCTCCCTGCTAGGCAGCCCGGAGGTGTACCCTTGGGGATGTAGCAGACTTTGGAGCGGGAAGAGGCCAGTGGAGTGTCTACCACAGGGCTCACAGAAACCTTGGAAGGCATTCGGCATGGGGAGTCAGGGGCCCATGGACACAGGCTAGTGGCATTGTATAGCTCAGACAGAGGGTTAATAGAAGCTGAAATAGGAGCTCTGGAAAGTTCTGGGAAGAAAGGATAAGAGAGCTAATCTTCTGAACAGGTCTCTGAAGTGGTTTCAGAGTCAGTCTTGGTAGAGGCAGCGAGGTGGGGACAGCAAGGGCCAACACTGTGCTAGAACAGAGAGGACACACAAAGCTGAGGACAGGCACAGGAAATGGATCTTTGTGCTAGGTATGAAAGGTTTGGGGGCTTGTGCACTGGGAGAAACTTTGGAGTCACCAAGGCTGCCTGTCAGACCAGGCAGTACCCCCTTCCTCCCCAAAGCCAGAGAGATACCGCCTGTACTGTGGACTGGCAGAGTTCTCCCTAACTTGTTTCCTTCTAATCTCCAGGCCTGACAGATCTTCACCCTCAGTATCACCAACTGAATGGGCAAAGGACAACCTGGACAGGGAGAGAGGACAGCAGGAGGTGGGGGTGGGGCACAAGGAGGCAGAGATGGGTCAGGGAGAAGGAAAGGAGAGGCTAACCCTATAGAAGGGGCAGGTATGGGTGCAGCTGCCAAGTCCTGCCCCAGAAACTCCCAGGCTATGTAGCCCAGCAGACAGGCAGACTCTCTCTCTCTCTCTCTCTCTCTCTCTCTCTCTCTCTCTCTCTCTCTCTCTCTCTCTCTCTCTCTGGGCAGGAGCTCCCACCCCACAGCTACTCACCAGAGATGCCTGCCCCTGATGGCTCTTCACACACTGTGGCCAGTGTTTGCTCCCATGAAGCCCAGTTCACTTCCTCCACCCTGTGGTTGAGAGAATAGCTTTAGCTCTGGGAAGCCAGCTATCCAGACTGCTTTGCCCCAGGGCACCCCCCAACTCCAAGTAGGTAGACTATAGATGGACACAAGGACCATAGGAAGATGGGATTTCTCTGCCTTCCTCTTCAGGGCGCTGGGATACCCACGTCCCATGAGCCCCATCCTTATGGCTGTCAGACCACTGCCCTTGTAGCTGCTCGCAGAAGCCTGGGTTGCTTAGCACAAGGGGAAAAATCAGGCCTGCTTCAGATGCAGGGGGAGGGGGGGTTGTATGGCTATTCTCCTGATGTTTCCCTCTCTCCCTGCCCAATCACTGCCTCATAAATATATCTGCTTCTGGCTGTACATCTACCAAGTTCTCTCTCCTGCTGCCATGATCTGCCCTGAGTATGGAAGGGTTTGATCTCTGCGGAAGGGACTATGGCTCCCAGATCAGACTTAAAGAATTTGGGTTGAGGGAGTGCAGAGTAGGCAAGGCTAGCAGGGGTAGCAGGAGCTGAAATCACTGGCTTCTTGGCCAGAAGAAGGAGTGGGAGATCCATGGAGGGTCTTTCATGTAGGCCACTGGGACAGGCAGTGGACAGGACAGACCCTGGACCTGCCCCATGAAGTCTCCTATTAGTCCTCAGCTTTGCTTCTCCCACCAGACCTGGCTGTTGCAGCCATCCTCTGCTTTTCAGGAGAGTAAGGCTGGCCTGTATAGTGCATGGCCCCTGGCTACTCATGGGTCAGCAATCCCATGCCCACTTGTTCACCTGAAGCACCAGCGCTGGTCTGGGCTACCATCAGGCCGGGTGCCAACTGTCAGCATCACGCCAGCCCGCTGCTTCTTCCTCCTGCACCACCAATAGCCATTCTCCATCTCCAAGACAGAGATGGCTTTCTGAGGACAAAGGACACATCAGACAGAGTGGCTTGGGACTTCATTTGAAGGAAGAGGCACACAGGACAGGAGGGATAGGAAGATACAGCACTTTCTAGTATAACCTTCATAAACTTCATTGCCTACCATATTGGCCCCATTTCGTATACAAAGAACACAGAATGGAAGCTCTGTGAGGGAAAAGGGCTTTGTTTTGTTCTCTGCTGCATGGAGTGCCTTGAAGTGTGCTCCTACCTACCAATAATAATTCTTCTTGATAGTAGTGGTGCTAGTGGTCACAGTGAAACACACATTGAGCACGTACTGTGTGCTAATGCATTGTCCTGAGCACCCCATACCAATCAGCTCATCCTGTCCTCACAATTCTAGGAAGGACAGGGGAGTCTAGGGATTTGCCCTGCTGAGCTGAGCCCACTCAACTAGATGCTAGGCCCGGGACCCCCCCCCACCACCACCACACACACACAGTGGGCCCAGCTCAAGCAATGTCCCAAGTACACCACAGTGGCCTTGGAACCCAGGATGGGGGAGGGGAGCCTCTCTGGAGCACCTGCAGCTTCCAGATGCTCCAGCTGTCTGTGGCCACGCTGTTGACAGTCTCACTCATGAGGGCGATGAGCATGTTGAGCAGCAGCACATAGGTGAGAAGCACGTAGGCCAGCAGCAGCAACAGCACCACCCCACGGAAGCGCAGCTGCTCCTGGAAGGCCAGCTCTCCCATGCCGATGGTGAACTTGAAGAGCTCCAGCGAGGCGTCCAGGATGCCACCGTACGGGGTTTCCTCTTCCTCTTGTCCCATGCTGAGCTGGGCTGACTCTGTGGAATTGTGGCTTGCAGGGACTGCCGAAATCCGGGCCTCTCGGCTCAGGCTCACCAGGGCTATGGGAGGGTGGAAGACAGTCCTCAGTCTACGAGACCAACAGGAAGCTGTGAGGGGGTACAGGGTGCGAAGGGGATAGGCAGGGCCAGGGTGACCTTTACCTACAGCGAAGCCGAAAAGGAAAACTAAGTAGACCAACAGGAAGCGGAGCAAGTCCCGGAGAATGACCTAGAACACAAGTCGGGGAGGGAGGCTAAGTGGCTGAGTTACTGTGTAGCCCATGAGCATAGTACACCACTCACATGTGCACACACACACACATACATACATATGCAGACATGTACACATGCAAATGCATACATGGGCCATGTGGAGCCACACTGAACAGAGAGTCTTTTTAAAATCTATCCCAGGGGCTGGGAATATGCCCTAATGGTAGAGTACTTGCCTTCCTTGTATTCATGAAGCCCTGGGTTCAATTCCTCAGCACCACATATATAGAAAAAGCCAGAATGGCGTTGTGGCTCAAGTGATAGTGATAGCCTTGAGCAAAAAAGTCAGAGACAGTGCTCAGGCCCTGAGTTCAAGCCCCAGAACTGGCAAAGGAAAAAAACCTACCCCAGAAGGGCTGGGGAATGTGGCTTATTGGTAGAGTTCTTAGCTAGCATGCATGAAGCCCTGGGTTGGATTCTTCACTACCATATAAACAGAAAAGGCCAGAAGTGGAGCTGTGGCTCCAGTGGTAGAGTGCTAGCCTTGAGCAAAAGAAGCTCAGGGAAAATGCCCAGGCCCTGAGCTCTTACAAGCCCCAGGACTGGTATACACACAGAGTAAAATTTAAAAATAAAGAAAAAACAAACCCAAAAAAACTCTTCAAGCTTCCAACCCCCTCCCCTACAGCATCCCCCAACCCCTACCTGTAGCCAGCTCCCTCTCCTTGCTCTCCCTCAGTCTCCAGCCACCCAGCCTCCTGCCCTGCCTCAAGTATGCTCAGCTTGTTCTGACTCATTAGCCTCTTCCCTTCTGCAGAGGCCTCCTCCTCCCACAGAGTGAGCCATTTTTTCAGGTTTCCCCTTATGGCAGTGCAGTTTAGTGATAGGGCACTTGTGTAGCTTGCTAGGGCCTTGTTCCATCCCCAGCCCTGTATATATAAACAAACAAACAGATACTTTTTTCATCCATAGAATTTTGTGGTTGATGATGGTCTGGTTATTTCCTTTGAGGCAGTCCTGGGACTTGAACTTGGGGCTTTTCTGGCTCAGCAGGGGCCCTATCACTTGACTGTCCAGCTTTTCGCTAATTGGAGATAAGAGTCTCAGTCTTTCCTGCCTGGGCTATCTTCGAATCTCCTTTCTCAGATGTCAGCCTCCTAAGTTGCTAGGACACAGGTATGAGCCACTGTGCCTAGCTCAGGTTTGTTTTTTTTTCTTGCCATTTCCATTCCCCCTGGAATGTCAGCTTCGGGAGAGCAGGGACGTGTCTATTTCCTTCCCTTCTGTATTCCCAACACTGAGAACAGGGCCTGGCCATCATGGTCCCTCCCTTAACATTAGTGGAATAGATAAGTGAATGTAGACACTTGCAGATGCCCCTCTGTCCCAAGGCACACAGCTGTATGTGTTTTCCCAGATCCTTTGTGAAGGAAGACAAACATGTTCCCATGCTGACACTTACTTGCAAACACATATCTGTGCCTGGGTCTGCACAAATGTGTGGATGGAGAGCAGGTACATGCATGTTCATCCTTAAGCTGGTATTGGTAAGTGTCTGAGTGAATGACATGTGTTTATGCCCTCCACATGAGCTGCAGAGGAAACGCCTGTCTCCCAAAGCAAAGAGTTGTCCTTCTGGGTCGTGGTTGTCACTACCACCTAGTTTGACTGCCCTCAAATTCTAATTCCCTCCCAGGTTACCCCGTCTCTCACCTTCTGGATCATGACACTGTAGATGCCTGTGTGCTGGAAGCCTCGTGTATAGTAAAGCAGGTTCAGCCAGCCCAGCACCAGGGAGGACACAAGCAGGGGCAGGTACCACTCATTGGTCATGAAACACAGAACTTGGGACAGCACAGTGAGCAGGGCCTGGACCAGGCTGCATGGACACAGAGACTCAGTCAGTTGCCAGGCCATCTGGCAACATCTCCCAATTCTTGCTGCCCAGCTAACCACCACTGCCTCTCCCATCACAGTCTTGTGGCTTGAGGTGTCCTGCATCTCTCTGGGCCCAGAGCCAATCAGAGCTAGCTCTCCATCTTGGGCAAGTTATTTAGTGTCTTGCTACCCTGGAAACTAAGCAACCATAATGATTAAGTGTGATGCTACATGGAAAGGTCAGGCCTCCCGGAGGCATAGAGGGACCTACAAGGATAGGAGCACAAAGGGCCCCTGACTAGAATGGCTGACCTGCACTCAGATCCTGACCTCCTGGAATGCCCCTGTGTCCTTGCTTCTGAAGCCAGCCTGCTGTCTGCTGCCACACCCACATCTCCCAGGCCTGAGAGACAGCAGGGGATGAGGAGTGAGAGACCCACGTACAAGAGGATTTCAAAGTAGCTGTCCATGAACGAGATCCAGATGAATAGGCGACGGCGCCAGAAGTACCATGCCTGCAGAGGAGGAAGAACAGAGGGGGTCAAACGTGCCCTCCAGCTGGGTCCTGGTGGCTCACACCTGTAATCCTAGCTACTCAGGAGGCTGAGACTGAGGACTGTGGTTCAAAGCCAGCCCAGGCAGGAAAGTCTGTGATACTCTTATTTCCAATTAACCACCAAAAAAACCCAGAAGTGGAGCTGTAGCTCAAAGTGGCAGAGCAGTAGCCTTTGCAAAAGAAGAGCGCCCAGACATTGGGTTTAAGCCCCTCGACTGCCAACAACAACTTGCTCTCCAGACACAAGAATAGCTGGACTGCTGGTGCTGGTAATATGGCCTAGTGATAAAGTACTCATCTCGTATACATGAAGCCCTGGGTTTGGTTCCTCAGCACCATATATATAGAAAATGGCCAGAAGTGGCGCTGTGGCTCAAGTGGCAGAGTGCTAGCCTTGAGCAAAAATAAGCCAGGGACAGTGCTCAGGCCCTGAGTTCTAGCCCCAGGACTGGCAAAAAACAAAACCAATCAAAAGAATAGCTGGGCTGCCCACCAGACCTTTAAGTCTAGTCCTCCACCAGGGTCCCTGGTGTGAGAGTCTGGCAGCACCACCTTGGAGGCTAAGCTAATAGCTTTATTTTTGAGATGGGGTATCTCATTATGTTATCCAGGCTGGCCTTGAACTTGGCATCCTTCTGTCTTAACCTACAGAGTAGCTGGCATTCACCACTATGCCCAGTGGAAGGAATAGCTTTAACTTTGGGGTGGTCTCAGGAATCCTGAAAGCTGAGATAGCACTTGATTCTTTTTCCAAGAAGAGCATGGTAGCAGATGCCTATAGTCCCAGCTACTTGAGAGGCTGAGTGCTTTAGCCCAGGAGTTCAAGGCCAGCCTGGCATTATAGCAAGACCCTATCTTAAGTTGAAAGAGAGAGACAGGAAGGGAGGGGAGGGGAGGGAAGGA